>NC_047085.1:484262895-484899612 GCF_902459505.1 Geotrypetes seraphini | reverse complement strand
GAGCGCCATTTTTTTTTTTTTTTTTTCTGAGCTAAGTGAAGCAATGCAGAAGGCTAGGTGACAGACGAGTTTGAAAGAGCTTGAAGGCACTGAGCTACCTAAAGACAAAGAAAGGGAGAGAAGAGTTTCCCCTTTTGGACTTTGATTTTTTTTCTCTCAGTGCGGCACTGAAGCAGATAACTGACAAGAAAAAACTGTTGAGAAAATTTCTGCTACCGAAGTTAAAACGAAATCCTGAGAGAGAGGGGATTGAAGAAAAGGAGGGGGATCAATTTCTCTTTTACTGAAACAAAACCTAAGAAAGGAGAACTAAAAATTTTGATATTTCCTCACTGTTTCTTCTAAACTGATATAGCAAGATATCAAAGATAAACTACTGGGAATAGTGACTTAAAGAGATTTTTGTGTCTCCTTACATCTGTGAAGAAAGTAAACTCCACGGAAAAAGAAAACAACAACATGGCAACTACCAGACAAAATAAAAATGAAGCTGGTATGTCAGCAAAAAGACAGAAGCAGGATCAAGTTACACCAAGTAAGATCCCACTTCCTGCTGAAGAACCTGATATATTGAGCAAAGCAGAAGTTATGGAAGAATTGAGACAAATTAAACAAATGATTAAAGAAACTGTGACCAACATGGCTGAAATGAAGGAAGAAATTCTAAATATCCATAGACAAATGGAAGTAAATAATAAAAGAACAACTGTCTTAGAAGATAAAATGGAGATTATAGAAGGTGAAGCAAACAGATGCAAAAATGATAGTCTGGAACTGAATAAATTGAAAGATCAACTGGAAGACTATGAAAATCGAGGAAGAAGAAAAAATATTAAACTTTTTGGAATACAAGAAAATTTAGAAGGAAAAAATGCTATACAATTTCTAGAAAACTTAATTCCAAAAATATTACAACTGGACTTAAAACAACCACTAGAAATAGAAAGGGCGCATAGGATCCCAGTAAAAAATGTAGAAAATAAAGGCAGGCCAAGACCACTAATATTCAAAATGCTTAGATACCAACAAGCATTAGAAATATTAAATGCTGCCAAGAAAGACAAAAATCTAAACTACAAAGGATCCAGAATATGGTTTTTGCCGGATTTTGCAAAAAACACAGCAAATAAAAGAAAGAGACTATTAGACATGAGACCTCAACTAAAAGAAAAGGGATATAAATACGGATTATATTATCCGGCAAAAATGAGAGTATCATCTGGAGACAAATCTTTATATTTTGAAGACCCAGAAAAACTAAAAGCTTTTCTTTCAAAATCAGAACCTATGACATTTTAACATAAAACATCAAAATTGGTTTCGATGACTTTGTGAAAAATTATAAAAATATGAGACATTGAAATACTGAAGAAAGGAAAACATGAACTAAAGAAAAAACAATAAAAATATAAAGAGAAAAGTATAAGATATAGGAAAAATATCAATACCATATTAAATATATGTTTAAGATATAAATGTATGATGTAAACTATAATACTAGGAAATATAAATTAAAATTGATGAAAGAACAAAGATACACTAATGAAATGTTAAGAATAAAAAATGATTACAGATAGTAAAGATTAATATAGATAGATTGAAGGGGATATTGATTGAATATTGGTTGCCTAGGGGGAGGGGAATGTTCGGGTTGCTGTTCCAATGTGTGTCCTTAAGCAGTCATTATATTGGGTGGGAAAGGGAGGGAAAAAGATGAGATTTATTAGAATGATTAAAAAAAAGATTAATAAGGGATTGGATACTTTAGGGGTAAATATGTGTGTTATTGAGAATATTTTTTGGATTTTAAATATGAAAGAAGAAGGGAAAAAGATTATAATGATAAGTATTAGAATATATAATGTCTTTTAAGATATATTCTATTAATGTCAATGGCCTGAATCATGTAATTAAAAGGAAAAAAGTATTAGAATTTTTAAAAAAGCAAAATGCGGATATTTACTGTCTGCAAGAGACCCATCTTAATACAAAGGAATCACAGAAACTAACGGGTGGGTGGGTAAAAGAATGTTTTTTTGCTCCAGCAGAGGGTAAAAAAGCAGGGGTAGCAATTCTTATAAATAAAAAATGTATGGCCAAGATTAAGGTAATAAATTCAGATCCACATGGAAGATGGATACATATTGACATAAGTATGGGAAATAATGCCCTGACGTTGTTTAATATATATGCCCCTAATTCGAATCAATCAGAATTTTTTAAAAAATTACAGAATATGTTATTACCACTGGCTACTTCTAATTTAGTGGTGGCTGGAGATTTTAATGCTGTAATGGATCCATTATTAGATAAAAAACCAGGTAAAAGTATAAAATCTTTAGGTTTAGATAATTTGGCTCAATCATGTGATTTGAAAGATATATGGCTATTCTTCATTTTAATGATCAGGAATTTTCATTTTGTTCACAGGTTCATAAATCATTTTCAAGAATAGATTATATTTTTGTTTCAACAAATAAAGTGCAACAGGTGATTAAAGCTTCCATAGATCCTATTATTATATCGGATCATGCGGGAGTATGGATAGAATTACAATTAGATAAATTAGAGAATGGTAGACCTCTTTGGAGATTTGATAATGCATTGCTTGTGGATGACAAATTTTTGGAAAATTTCAAAACACAAATTAATGATTTCTTTCAAATAAATTTAGTGGAGGATACATCTATTGAGAATGTATGGGATGCATTTAAAGCAACTATGAGGGGTAATATTATATCATATTCAGCTTTTATTAGGAAACAGATTAAAATACAATATATAGAATTAGAAAAAGAAATAAAAATATTAGAAGCTAAATTGGTAAGTAAATGGGAATATGAAGTTTTGCAAGCTCTTTTGAAAGCAAAAGGTAAATATAATGAATTAACTTCAAAAATGATAAGAAAAGATTTGTTTTCCAAGCAAACAGTGTATTATGGAAATTCTAATAAGGCGGGAAGATTATTGGCAAATTATCTTAAAGCAAAAAAAAGAAGAACTAATATAAATGGAATAAAAGATGATAATGGCATAATAACAAATCAAACAAATATAATTTTAAAACAATTTCTGAAATTTTATAAAGACCTGTATTCTTCCGAGCCTTATTTTGAGAGACAAAAAGATGGTAAAAATTTTTTAGATTTTATTAATGGACCAAAGATCCCTGATCATATAAAACGGAGTTTAGATGAACCTATATCATTAAAAGAATTAGAAACAGCATTGAGATCTCTTAGAGTTGGATCCGCTCCAGGTGGTGATGGATATACAGTAGAATTTTACAAAACATTTCAAAATGTCCTTTCCCCATATTTACTAAATTTATATCAGACACAACTTATAAAAGGTAATATTAAAGGTACTATGGCTGAATCAATAATAATTGTTTTGCCTAAGCCAAATAAAGATCCTACTTTGGTTTCAAACTACAGGCCTATATCTTTGATAAATGTGGATAATAAACTTTTGGCGAAAATTTTAGCTTTGAGATTAGCCAAAGCTCTCCCACATATTATAGATATGCATCAAACGGGTTTCGTTGCTAAAAGACATTCCTCTAATAACTCTAGATTATTGTTTCATATGTTAAATTTATCAAAAAAAATGGATGAACCGACTTTTACAGTTTCATTGGATGCAGAAAAAGCGTTTGATAGGGTAGAATGGAATTTTATGTATCAGGCTTTAGAATGGTTTGGTATAGGTTCTGGATTTATACAAATGGTAAAAACTTTGTATAGCTTCCCGATTGCAAGATTAAATATTAATAATAAGATATCTGATGGTTTTCAATTGCAGAGGGGAGTTAGACAGGGTTGTCCTTTATCTCCTTTGTTATTTGATGTTGTATTAGAACCCTTATTGTTAGCAATACAGCAAACGAGGGAGATACAAGGTATTCCATATTCAGATATGGAATATAAAATTTCGGCTTATGCTGACGATATTTTACTTTATTTGAGAAATCCAGAGTCTACCTTATCTTCTTTATTGGAATTAATTGATAAGTTTGGCAAATTTTCAGGTTATAAAATTAATTGGAATAAATCTGAAATTATACCTTTAAATATTCATTGTGTAAAAGGATTATTTGACACTTTTCCATTCATATGGAAAGAAGAAGGATTTAAATATCTTGGCATTCAAGTTAAAAATACAATTGAAGATACTGTAAAAGAGAATGAAAAATATGTATTAAAAAAAGTTACGGAGTTATGTGAGCAATGGAACCCATTACATATTTCTTGGTGGGGAAGAGTTCAAACTATTAAAATGATGATGTTACCTTAGTTTGCTACCAAATGAGTATGATACCTATTTATTTTCAGGGGTCCTTTTATAAAAAGCTTAATAGCATTTTAACAAAATTTCTTTGGCTTGGTAAAACACCTAGAATAGCTTTAGTAACTTTGCAAAAATCAATTAAGGAGGGAGGGGTAAATTTTCCAAATTTCTATAGGTACCATCAAGCCTATATTTTATGTCAGGGTATGTATTGGATCCTTCCAGAACTTATGGATAATGCACCAGATTGGTTATATTTAGAATGGCGCCTTATGTTTCCCCTAAATTTAGTTCATTTGCCAAGTATTAACATACCTAGAAGATATAGAGAAAATAAAATATTAATGGATACTTGGAAAACGTTGAGGTTTATTGATAAATTAACACCTATCCCAATAAACAAATCAACTAATCAATCTATATGGATAAACTCCAAGATCAAAATTGGCGGAGCTCAAATCCTTTGGAAGAACTGGATTATTGCAGGCATTAGATCTCTAGACGATGTTATTTCAGAAGGTAAACTGCTGGATTTTTCACAATTGCAACATAGATTTGGTCTTAATAAAACACAAAGTTTTAAATGGTTGCAATTGAAGCAGGCAATTCAGGTTGGGTTCCCTGAATGGAAAACTTTAAATAATCAATATAGTTTAAAGTTCTTATGTTTTCAAGCAGACTTCCTAGGACATCAAGCCGCATTGTGGTATAAATTAATATCTAGATATTTGAATAAAAAACCAAAAAATGGTCTAAGAGATATTTGGAGCATTGAGATTAAGCATCAAATTAATGCATCTCAATGGCCACTAATTTGGTCTTGGAGAATAAGATGTACAGTGTCAGCATCTATGAGACAAACTTGGTTCTTTTTATTACATAGAGCTTTTTGGACCCCTACACGTTTGCAAAAATTAGACAGTTCTAAGTCCAATAAATGCTGGCACTGTAATCTGGAACCAGGGACATTAGATCATTTATTATATCATTGTCCCTACATTAAAACTTTTTGGAATTCAATTTGGCCACAAATTAATAAATTGATGGAAAATCATATTTCAATATCATATGATACAGTATTATTTGGAATGATGATGAGGAAAAAAAGTCAAATTTCACCAGAAAATAACAAGCTTTTATTAATTATGACAGGAGTTGCCATTCAGCATATAACCAATAACTGGAAGAATTATAATAACCTAAATTATACATTTTGGTGGAATACAATTTGTCATATATTCAAAATGGAAAGAGCAATAGCAATACAAAGAGGGACATATATTAAATTTATAAAAATATGGGGGCCATTGACAAAATATTGCAATGAATAAACAATAGAATTTTTCTTCTTCTTTTCTTCTTTTTAATAATTTTTTAGTGACACACATAGAGGGGAGGTAGTGAAAATAATGTATACATAATATGATATAATATGATATATAATATGTAATATATGAATGAAAAGTAATAGAAGGGTGGGGGGAGGGAGAGGGAGAAAAAATATATTTAGAACATGATGTATTAGATATAAAAGTGATATTGTATATTCATCAATTGTATTTTAATAGTTTGTTCACTTTATGAAAAATTTGAAAATAAAAAATAATGGGAAAAAAAAAAACCTCTACTGGCCAACATCAAATTTTGATAGAGTTGATATCCAAATTTGTCCATGGTACGACCCTCATGACCAGGTGGTGCGAAAGCATAGACCCTGGTGCTAGAAGACTTCTTGAGGATGGACTCTAAAAGCAGCAATTGATGTTGAAGCTGCAGCTTGTAAAACCCTGGTCAGGAAATTATTCTATAGAGATTTTCAATTTTCCTGGGAGCTGCAATAATCGTGAAAGAAGTTTCACAGTTATGGCTTTGGCAGTATATAAGAATAAAATTATAATTTGTTAAACCCATGACTTTTCATTTCTCTGGAAGATGGATTACATCCTCATTGTGGAATTTGGGTGGGGGGTGAGGGGGGGTGGAGGGGTGGGTGGGGTGCACTTGTTATGCTCTGCTGTACATTTCTTGTTCTTGAGAGGTCTGTTTATTTTGGAAATTTTCAATAAAAACATTTAAATATAAGAATAAAATTATTATTATTATGAAACAAGGCTTCTTTTAGGAGACTATGTAAAGGCAGCTTGAGAACTTCCTTAGGTGGCTCATCATAGTCCAAGGCGTCTAAGAGCTCTGCTCTGGGCTCAGTGTCTGCCTCTAGCTTGACTGGTAAAGCCTGTCCCAACTGTCTCACATACTTAGTGAAAGAAGTCCTTCTGGAGGAGACCTCCTTCTTGGAGGAGTAGGAGAAGACTCCAATGGTATTCTATAGGACTCTGGATCAGAAAAGGTGGCGTCACACTCAGAATCAGTAGGGTGCTGAGATAGGTCAGAATCAACCACTCGAACTTCAGGATTCTTTGAATGATGATGTATGAAGAGGAGAATGGTGAGATTGGTGAGACGATGCTCCTTGATGCCTTCGGTATCTCTCCGAAGAGAAGGAAGAAAAAGAATGATGGGAAGGTCTCTTACTTCCAGTAGCATGGGATCGATGCTTTGATGCAGAGCATCTAGTCGAAGAAGAATGACGATGCATCGAAGAAACATGGTGCTGCCTCGAGGAAGAACGATTGTGCTTCGATGAAGAGTGATGTTCAGAGGCAGGGGATTGATGTCTTGATGAAGAGCGTCAATGTTCACAAGACGATTGATGTGATGTTGATCGATACCTCAATGGAGATCTGTTACCCTGTGGCCTCGATGTGAGACTGTGCTGGTGCCGAGGGCATACAGCCTGAGGATGTCTCCAAACTCCTGCCAAAAGAACTCTTTGAGTTGCTCTTTGAATCAATCAGTGTAACAGGGTGTCTCGGGGTGGGTGATCTTAGTGAGGATGCACAGCCAGAAGTAGACAACCCCTATGGAGAAGGAGATCGATGACGTCGCTTTTTAGCCTGCATCAAGGGACTCGACGTGGAAGAGACTTGCGACATTGGCTGGGAAGAGGATGGCTTCTTAGCTGGCTTCCCCGATGCCGGGATGTCATCCGATGCTGATGCAGATGCAGGTCAGAATGCTTATTGGAATCCATCGCCAACCTGAAAAAGTTGTTGGAGGTGCCTCACTTTTAAAGGCTTCTTTAGAGTAAAGCAGCACAGGCAGGATTCCACACGATGTTCGGGGCCTAAGCACTGCAAACACCAGTTATGCGGGTCATTTAAGGATACAGGCCACTCACAGCACTTTTCAGAACCCATCAATGGCTTCGACATGGATGGGAAAATAGCACTGGCAAAGTTAAACTCAATGTTTAAACGTAGTTCCGAAAAAAGAAATTCAAAGGCTAGAAGCCTTAAGAAACACCTCACGCAACGGCAGAAACAACCCTCTAAAGGGGCATAAGACAGTTGTGAGAGAACGATAAAGAAAACTTAACTTTGGGGGGTTTTTTAAGAAAAGAAAAAGGCTTAGACTAAAATAAGGTCTAAAAGAATGGCTGAAAGCCGAGAATACAGTGGATCGGAGGCATGTGAACTGGACAAGTCCAGAACACAACTTCTTTGTTCCGCGGAGAACAAAGAACTGAGGTACCACACGCCTACGCTGGATGGGAAGGCGCATGCGCACTGTGGGCAGTTGTAAAGTTTCTAAAAACTTTAAAACTGTCTGTACTGGGCTCCGTGGATGACGTCACCCACATGTGAGAATATGCTACCTGCTTGTCCTAGGTTAAAGTAGTGTACATGTACAGTGAAGGAACACAAAAGCTTCTAGCATATACAAAGCTGGAGAAGTTTTCGCACATGGGCTCCATGATGTTGTGAATCCAGCTTGTCCTCAGTGAACCTAAATTCTCATCTGAGTTATGCCCAGCTATAAACATTATGATTTGATTTACTGATTTCAAATACCACTTAATATACAAGTTTTAAAGCAGTTTACATTTAAAAAAAATGAAAAACTTACAATAGGTATAATACACATGATATATTCAAAGCATATCAATTCAATTTTATCAAGCAATCAAGTCATAAACGTTAAATATAAACCAGAAATTAAAACAACCTATAAATCACCAAAATTATTTTCAAAAACCCAAGTTTTCAAAAGAATTCCATATAGTTGGTACCTTATAACTAAAGACTCTTGTTTCTTATAGACATTACTACGCAAGAGTGTACACTATGAAAATATTTAGCTACTGCTTTGTCTGTCACCAATTGAATCCAAGACCATAACCCCTCAGTTGACTCTAAAGAGGAACCTTGAGCCACCGCAGCATCTAAACAAAAGCTTTCTTCCACAAGAGGAGGATTTTTTGCTCTAGGACAAAAATTTGAAGTCAAGAGGAATTCAAATGCTAGTTTTGAAAAGATAAACAAGGAGCAGATACCAAATCACAATTTTAACAAGATGATGAGGATTATAATCAACTTCATCCAATTTCTTATTAATATATGCCATTTTATAACTCGGAACCTTTGAGTAATAAAACTTGCTTATGGCTCTACATCTGTCTTAACTCCTGTAATGATTCTTTTGCCACTTTTTTTCAAGTTGGCATAATTAGTGTTTCAGTAAGAGTAAACCTTGGTGATACCATTTTTTCTAACTACAGCGCAGCATATGACTTCCTTAGTCTCTACAAATTCACCTGCAACAAAATTGGAAGAATTTTTAAATGCTTTCTTAGTACATCTGATGGGAGTACTCCTGAAGTTTATTTATTTATTGGGAATTATTAACCACCTTTATGAAGAGAATCACCAGCAGGTATAGCAGGTATAGTTCAGCATAAAACTTACAATTTTGTTAACGGCATAACGGTGGTAAAAAACCAAATATAAACATAAATACAATGAATGAGAAAGTCAAAATCCGTAAATTCAAACTTATTCATGGTCATCCTACAAGTATTAATACTACAATTATTAATACTTATAGGACTACCATGGATAAGTTTCAATTTACTGATTTTGACTTAACCTCATTGTATTTAAAAAATCATCCTATATAATAAAAGGCTAACTCGCGCATGCGCAGTCCTATTTGCGTGTTCCGTGCGCTGTAGGTCTGTGGCCGAAGGAGTGCGCATGCGCGCGAATATGTCACCACCCGATCGCCTCCACAAGCCGGACCGCAGCCAGACGACGTTCTCCGTTTCTCCTGTCGCCGCCGCCGATCTCCGTTTCGCCTTTGCCGCCCACCCCCTTCTCTTCCCGCGGGCCCGAATGGCGATTCCAGCAGCGTGTACATCAGTCTCCACACGCTGCTTCGGGCCCTTCTACTGCCCTGATTTGCTCTGCCGCGTCTCTGATGATGTCATCAGGGACGTGCCAGAGTAAATCAGGGCAGAAGGGCCCGAAGCAGCGTGTGGAGACTGATAAAAGCGCTGCTGGAATCACCACCTTTGTAGTCCGGCCCGCGGGAAGGGGAAGGGACAGGGGGGGGGTAGAGGAAACGCTAATGCTGCTGCACAGGGAACTGGGGGGGGGGAGGGAAATGGAGGGGAAGGGAATGCTGCTTTGGACGGACAGACAGACAGAGAGAGGAAGGGAAACACAAAGAAAATAAGAAATACACTGGGGCAGGTGCTTTGGACAGACAGACAGAGGGAGGAAGGGAGACAGAAAGGAAAGAAGAAAGACACAGGGTCAGGGAGATACACAGAAAGACAGACAGGCAAAGGGGGCCAGGGACAGAGACAGACAGAAAGGACAGCGGGAGCCGCGTCAGGAGGGGTGCGGGATGCGGTACTGGGAACTTTTCCAATGGGTGCAACTGGGCAGCTGTCGGGAACCTCTGATCAGGGGCAGAGCAAGGTAAGAGTATCATAGGGATAAGAAGGAGGAGGGAGGATAAAAAAAGGAAGGGATGCCTACTGCTGGACAGGGGGAGAAGGAAAGAGATGCTGATGGACAGGGGAGGTGAAGAAAAAAGAACGGAGGACTAATGTTGGACAGGGGGAGAAGGAAAGAGGTGCTGCTGGACAGGGGGGAGGTAAAACAAAGGGAGAAGGGCTGCTGCTGCATAAGGAGAGCAGTGAAGGGGTGGTGGTGGACACAGTGGAGGTAAAAGGAAGGGAAAATGGACAGGGGGAGCAGGCAAGGGGTGGTGATGGACAGCCAAGGAAAAAGAAAGGCAGAAAGAAAGAAAGCAGCTAAGGAGAGAGAGAGAAAAAAAGACAGACACACACATATGTTCTAGCACCCGTTAATGTAACGGGCTTAAAGACTAGTATATATATATTTGGTCTTTTTGCTACTGTTATGCTGTTAACAAAATTGTAAGTTTTATGCTGAATTATACCAGCCTTGGGTGAATCTCTTCATAAAGATGGTTAATAAATTACAATAAATAAATAAACTTTAGGAGTATTCTCATCAGGTTTACTAAGAAAGTAGATAAACAATTCTTCCAATTTTGTTGCAGGTGAATTATAAATATTAGAGACTACCCCCCCTTTTATTTTTACAAAGTCGTGGTACTGCGTGGCAAATGCTCTAATGCCCATTAAATCCTTATTGGTGTCAGAGCAATTACCGCAGCAGCCGCCCCTACTGTGGCTTTGTAAAGGAGTCCTATTGAAGCCACATGCTCTGCTGTAGTTAGAAATAAATGATATCATCCAGGATTACTCCTACTGAAGCATCAATTATGCCAACTTGAACAAAAGTGGCAAAAAAATTCATCACGGGAGTTAAGACAGATGTAGAGCCAGATGTTCAGAGTTATAAAATCAACACCAAAACAAAAAATAGGAACTTTGACTATTTCAGCTTTTGTAACCAAAGCGGTGCTCAGAACCGTGTAATGGTGAGAAAATCACGAGTCGGGGAATGCTCCCCTGTGAGTGTTTTCAGTCGTCTATCATTGCACCATCTTCATTTGGTAGAAAGGGGATGAAATAGACTTCAACAAAATCTCAAGTGTACTTAGTAGTGTAGAACAAACTCCAAAAAAGTTCTAAATAAAGCTCATAAATTAACAAAAAAAGTTTTGGTGTTGAGTTTTACACTTTGGGAACTTCAATGTTCTACTTTTACCCAGTAGTTTAGTTGATGAGTTATAAAATGGCATATATTAATAAGAAATTGGATGAAGTTGATTATTAATCCTCAATATCTTGTTATAATTGTGATTTGGTATCTGCTCCTTGTTTATCTTTTCAAAACTAGCATTTGAATTTCTCTGACTTCAGATTTTTTTTTCTAGAGCAAAAAATCCTCCTCGTATTAGATGCTACGATGGCTCAAGGTCCCTCTTCAGAATCAACTGAGGGACTTTGGCCTCAGTTTCAATTGATGATAGACCAAAGCAGTAGCTAAATATTTTCATAATATACACTCTTGCAAAGTAGTTTTGGATTAATGCCTATAAGAAACAAGAGTCTTTGGTTATAAGATACCCCTATAGCGTGGATCATTGAAAGAAACTGACAAACCTAGGAATGTTGTTCTGTAGTCCTTTGAATGATAGGATAAGTTCTACCTCCTTTTTAGTAAAGATGCTGCTTTTGGCTCCCTGAGGTTGGCTGGTACTTGAATGAGGGCTGACCTCAAGGTTATCATCTCTGGAAAGGAACACTTACCTTTCTCATTGTTACAGCGAGGTACTGCCTGTCTTTGACGATTAGCAGCATTAACAATCTCATCCTTGCGTCTTGCTTGTGTGACAAGAATAGCTTCCAAATGATGCTCAAGGGTAGCAGATATGTTACCATGTACAGCAGAACCAAGCAGTTTTTCCATTTTTTCTACTAACATGACTATCTAAAAAAAAAAAAAAAAATTAAACTTAAAAATATTTCAGGAAACACTACCATATTAATCTTTAGTGCTCAGTTATGAGTTAACTCAGAAGTGGGTAACCTAGGTCCTTGAGGGCTACAACAAAGTCAGGTTTTCAAGATTTCTCAAATAAATAATGCAGGAGATTTATTTGCATACAATTGAGGCAGTGCATGTAAATAGATCTCATTGAGGAAATCCTGAAAACCTGTCAGGGTTTCAGCTTTTGAAGACCAAGGCTGCAAACAACTGAGTTAAGCAGATACTGTTAAAAATCTATAAAGAAATTTTTCAAAAGCGATCTACCTATGTAGATATGAAGTAGCAGCCAAACTCTGGTGTAGGTAACCTTGGCTGAAAATTAGCCTTCTCTGCAAAGCCCAAAATGCATGCCTGATTCCACAGCATACCAAATTAAAAGAAAATAAACATTTCTAGTAACATATTTAGGTCAGCAAAGTAAAACAATGTGAGGGGCATAATCGAAAGGGACGTCTAAGTCCGTTTATGTCCATCTCGCAAGTCATCCAAAGTTAAAAAGAGCTTAAGACACATTTTCAAAAGATACGTCCAACTTTTTTTGTTTCGAAAATCGTCTAATTATACGTCCTGCCGATCTGATCATCCAAGCCACTAAATCGTCCATCTTTATACCACATTTTCATCCAATTTTCCGTCCAAGTCCAAAATGCCTAGAACAAGTCCTGTTGGATGTGGGAGGGGTCTGCAAAGTGATGGACTGCACACCCAGACATGGCACCTAAACAGGCTGCAGGAGCCACTTATATGCCAGTACAAAAGGGTTTTGGGGGTGTATAGGGGAGTGCATGTTTCAATATCAATGCAGTGATTACAGGGGCTTATGGGCATGGGTCCACCTCTCTATGGGTCCCTAACCTGGCCGCCTGGCATAGGAAAGCCTAGTTGTGCTGCACAGAGGCGTTTTACATGGTCTAAGTCACAACGTCCAAGTTCCGTCTAGGCTCTGTTGTAAAACTTTTGGTTATACATGCTATACGACTAAGTCTAAGCTGGCCCACATCCCGCCCAACTCCCGCCTTCGACACACCTCCCGAAACACCCCGTTTAGCTTTGGTCGTTCAGCGGCACTATGAAGGCCTAGGTCGTTTAGAAATACGTCCAAAACCCATTTTTATTATCGGCACTTGGACGTTTTTGAGAAATGTTCATCCAAGTGCTGACTTAGGCCGGTTTTTGGACGTTTTTCTCTTTTGATTATGAGCCCCTGTATGTATATTCATGGAATGTGCAGTATTACTTCAAAAATACAAACTAAATCAATAAAATAATAGTGAAGTAATAGAAACCTCGGAATATGAACCAATGTAGTCAGTTCAATAAGATTTAATAATGAAAGCATCAATATTTCAGAATGCAATTTATACTCTCACCATCATATGTCTCCTAGATTGTGTGTGAACTATAAGATCCACTGGTAACCCAAAAGCAAATGTCCATATGTTCAAATGAATTTCAAATTCTCTCCCTAAGATTTGTAAATGTTCACTCTATCTTGGAGGCATTCAAAAACATATACCGTATTTTCACATAGATAACGCGCACCCGTGTAAAACACGCACACGGGTATAGCGCGCGAAAAACACAAATTTATGTACAGAAATTTTTATATACCGCGCACACCCGTATACCGTGCATGCTGCCCGACTCTCCCGTCGCTGCCCGACTCTCCTTTCGCCCGCCCCGACTCTCCTCTGGCCACCCCGACTCTCCTTTCGCCCGCCCCGACTCTCCTCTCCCCCCTTGAAGTCCTGTCCCCACCCTGAAAGCCTGATGCCCCCCCCCCGACGTCCGATTCACCCCCCTCCCGCAGGACCGCTCGCACCCCCACCCCGAAGGACCGCTCGCACGCCCACAGCCTCCTGATCCCCCCCCATCATATAGAAGCTCCTACCGGTGTCCTGCTGCTTCCTCTTGGCGGTCCCGACTCCCCGACACGATCGGGGCAAGAGGGAGCTCAAGCCCTCTTGCTCCAGCCAACCGCGGCACCCCCGATACGATCGGGGCAAGAGGGAGCTCAAGCCCTCTTGCCCCCCCGACTCCCCGACACGATCGGGGCAAAAGGGAGCCAAAGCCCTCTTGCCCCGCCGACTCCCCAACTCCCCGACAATATCGGGCCAGGAGGGAGCCCTAGTCCTCCTGGTCCTGGCGACCCCCCCCGCTAGTTGTTCGGGCCAGGAGGGAGCCCAAACCCTCCTGGCCACGGCGACCCCCTACCCCCACCCCGCACTACATTACGGGCAGGAGGGATCCCAGGCCCTCCTGCCCTCGACGCAAACCCCCCTCCCCCCAACGACCGCCTCCCCCCAAGAACCTCCGACCGCCCCCCCAGCCGGCCCGCGAACCCCCTGGTCGGTTTGGGCCCATGTGCCTCAGACCCCGCCCCCAGGTAGGACCTAAGGCTCCCGGGCCTATTCTGATTGGCCCAGGCGCCTTAGGCCCCACCAGTAGGCAGAGCTTTGGGACGGATGGGCCAATCCGGCCTCATTCTGTTGTTGGCTGCCTGCCGGACAGGCGAGTTTGACTCCCGTCTGTCCGGCCAACTACACAAAGGTACGGGGAAGGGGGGTAGGGGTGTCATGGGGGTCGGCCAGGGGGGTCGCGGGTCGGCTGGGGGGGCGGTCGGAGGTTCTTGGGGGGGGGCGGTCATTGGGGGGAGGGGGGTTTGCGTCGAGGGCAGGAGGGCCTGGGATCCCTCCTGCCCTTAATGTAGTGCGGGGTGGGGTAGGGGGTCGCCGTGGCCAGGAGGGTTTGGGCTCCCTCCTGGCCCGAACAACTAGCGGGGGGGGGTTGCCAGGGCCAGGAGGACTTGGGCTCCCTCCTGGCCCGATATTGTCGGGGAGTTGGGGAGTCGGCGGGGCAAGAGGGCTTTGGCTCCCTTTTGCCCCGATCGTGTCGGGGGGGCAAGAGGGCTTGAGCTCCCTCTTGCCTCGATCGTGTCGGGGGTGCTGCGGTTGGCTGGGGCAAGAGGGCTTGAGCTCCCTCTTGCCCCGATCGTGTCGGGTGTCGGGACCACCAAGAGGAAGCAGCAGGACACCGGTAGGAGCTTCTACATGATGGGGGGGGTCTGGAGGCTGTGGGGGTGCGAGCGGTCCTTCAGGGTGGGGGTGCGGGTGGGAGTGTGTGCGAGCGGTCCTTCGGGGTGGGGATGCGGGTGCGTGCGAGCGGTCCTTCGGGGTGGGGGTGCGAGCGGTCCTGCGGGTGGTTGAAACGGACGTCGGGGGGGAACTATGTAAAAAAAATTTTGTACAACGCGCTCATGCGTATAACGCGCAAGGGTGTGCGCGGTATGTAAAAACCACATATAACGCGCGCGTTATATGCAAGAACATATGGTACATTTAAAGCTGCAACTTAAATAATATATAAAGACAGCCAAACATCTGAATATATTCAACGTTCATATTACTCAATGCTGCATGTTGTTAGGTGCCATCGACTCATGTTCGAGTCCTAGTGACAAAATACAGAAGTATATTGTTGGGCCTTTCTTCTGCACAGTATAAATTTGATGTTGTTGCCACTGTCGCATCAGACACGATTCTCTGCCTCCAACACTGCTCATCTGCTGCTGTCCAGATGGGTGGTACATCTATAGTCTGACATCTCCACTGAAATCTGTCTACCTTGGGAGGCCCTGCTGGTAGTGAAACGACAGAGAGCATAGCTTTTAGCTTCTCAGATGTGAGCAAGCCTCAGTGGCACGACAAGCCCATGTACCACGACTGGAGTCATCGCTGCATAGGTGGCATTTTTTTCTGCTCAATGAGGCACCCTGTTTCAGGACTCCTCCTTAGGAATAGTTGTCACAGAATACAACTGAAAGACCACAATGTCCTTATTTTTTTCAATTTATCTGCTCAAATGTTGCATCTCAATAGCTACAATGCAAAATAATGGGGGTCGGGGGGGCTTTCTCATTCAAATTCACTTACTCTGGCCTGCTCTCGTAATTCATCCACAATTAAGCGATCTACTCTTGAAGGATTAAGGGGAAGTCTGGAAACGTGTGTGTTGTTTGAGCTAGATACTCGCCTTCCAGGAAAGTTTCTTGCAAGATCAGCTTCTGTCTAAGGAAAAAATCACCACAGGGTTAAGAATTTTACAGTAAAATATACACACTATATGGACCTACAAAAGCCAGTTGCTAAATAAATTAAAAGGTCTAGTGTGTTATTATTTATTTATTTGAATTTAGCACACATTTTTTTCAGTAGTAGCTTAGGTAAGTTACATTCAGGTACAGGAGGAAGTTTCCTATTCCTTGAGGGCTTACAATCATTATTTTATGTCTAAGGCAATGGTTAAGTGATTTACCCAAGACTGTAAGGAGCAGTAGTAGGATTTGAACTGGGCTTCCCTTGATGTCAGCTAGATGTTAATAAGTGTTTCTGCCAGTCTGCGGTAAAACTGAAACTGAGTCTCTTCATGTCGTAGGCGATCCACTGCAACATTGTAGATGTCATGGACTATCACAGTAGATGTCATGGATTATCACAGAAGTTAAAAGCTGTTCCATGGCAAGAAGAGTCAAGCTCCATTCTACTGGAGTAGAAGGCATCTCTTTGTCTTCACGCAAGAGAGATGGGCAGAATCAAGCAGGCTCCCCTCTTTGCAATAGGAATCCAAAACTAGTTTATACAACATGGGCAATGATGCTATTGTAGCACAGTGCAGAGCTGGTTCACAGAAAGTGTGATCACCAAGTTTGGTCAATAATGTACTGAGAGGTGACAGAGGTGTTCTCACAGGCCTTTTTTTTCTCCTGTGTGTCTTTGAGTAGCAGCAGTTCCTCTTTGCAAGATGGAAAGAGCTCGACCTGGAAAATTCCTGCCTAGCCTCCATCTTATTTCAGATTTCTTTACTCAGATGGCGATGTCCTCCTTACTCAGGAAGCTAGTTCTCCACTCCATTATATTATGAAGTAGGAACATGTTTCACAAAGTGAATCCTCCCAAACAGTTTGAATGTATTCTCAAATGACAAGCAAAGAGTTACACAAATACCTCATATGACTTATACCTCATATGTTATGACATATAAATGCCTCAGATGTTATGACAAATACCTCATATGACTTAAAGGTTTGTCCCAATTTGTTGAACGGCATCTCAGTAAGCCTGCCATATAATGGCAACCTGAGAAGCTTTTTGGGAGACTCATCAAAGCCCAAGTATGTATGAACTCAGCGTTAGGTTCAATGTCAGCTTCCAAATTAACAGGTAGTGCTATGCTCAGGTGCCAAATATATCCAAGAAAGGAAAGATCCACTGAAGAAGATCTTCTTCCGAAAGGCAGTTCCTGTAACAGTTCGAAAGGAATGCTTTAAGACTCAGGCTTATTAGAAAGTAAGTGCACCGTCTGGGTCCCATTGGAAATTTGAATTATAGAAAAGTTTGTGTCTTCGAAAAATCTTAAGTCCTCGGTACCGATCCGATGAAGTTGATGATATGGATCTATGAATATCTCTTGTTCAGTCAGATGCATAAGATCGACAAGATGGGAAAGGATAATACCTCAGCCTGGAACATCTCATTGAAGAAGAGAGCCGATGCTTTGAAGCAGTGGATCAAATTTTCAACAGAGAACATCAATCTTGGAGAAGATCCATTGAGAAGTAGCATGATGCTCCGATGGGCAGATGACATTGGTACCTTGAAGCCTTGTAGCACTATGCTTAAATGAGGCGGTACCAAGGAAGTCAATGCTAGCAACAGCATTTTGTTCAAATTAAGCATATTACTGAGCTCCCTCCGGAAGAACTTCCTCCAGAGAACATGAACCAGTACTGATGGTTCAACAGACAATACCCTCGATGCAGCAGGTTGTCTCAAGAGGGTGCCTTGATGAGTGCTCAGCGTGAAGGAGAAACAACCTGTAAAAGAAGAACGATGACATCGCTGTTCAGTCTGCATCAAAAGAGTTGATGCCATTTAGACCTGTGATGCCTTAAAAGAATGCACCGGTACTTATGGCTCAACAGCTGGTACCATTGGTGCAGCAGGGTGTCTCAAACTGGATGACCTTGATGAGGATGCATACCATGAGGGAGAGACAACCTGTTATGCTGGGGAGCGTCGGTGTCATCGATTGGTCTGCATCAAGAGACTCGATGTTGTAGAGACCTATGACCCTTGTTGGGGAGTGGATGCTTCTGAGCCGACTCCCCTGATGCTAGAAGTTTGAAGTCAATGTCAATGCCAATATCAAAGCTGTCGATGTTGACGGCTAAGAAGATCTGGCAATGTCCATGGTCGCGCCGAAGAACTGTTCCTGCTATACTCGATGGATCTTAAGAGAGCACGATTTTAAAGAGGAACACTGAGTACAAGTCTCAATGCAGAGTCCAGGATTTAAACACTGAAGCCACCCGTTATGAGGGTCGGTTAGAGGAATAGACCACTGGCACATACTGCCCTTCTTAAAACCCATTAAAAGTTTTGATATGGACGGAAAAGCTTTCTCGGTGCTATGAAACTCAATTTCGCAGCATGAAACTTGCCGAGGAAAAAACCCTAAGATACAGGAAAAAATAAAGATTTCTCTTCTTACTTAAGGTTTAGTTTAGTTTTGTTTACTTATCTTTAACGAAAGGAAATAAAACCAAATGAAAAAAAGAAGAAAATTACACGAAGCAGGAAGGCAATGAAGAACTGAGGTACCTCAAGCCTCCACAGGTGGAAAAGGCAGTCACGCATGCACATTGCGGGTAGTCATAAAGCTCTAAAAATTTTAAGTGACAATTCCACTTTTCAGACTGTCCGTCTGTACCGGACTCTGTGGATGACGTCACCCATATGTGAGAAAATGCTGTCTGCTTGTCCTAGGATAAATCTGTTTACAAATGTGCACTAAGCAGTTAACATACAAACTAGCATGCACTGTCAGCACACAAACTCTGTAATTCTCATATGACAGCTTGCCCTAATTCACACACTAACTGCATGCTGTGTCAGGGGGTGGATTATAGGTGGAGAATGGACATAACTTCATATTGTAGTTGGAACGGAGTACTTTACCATGCTTATGCAGTAGTGTAGTTGCATTTATTGCCTCTCAAGCAGGATGTGGTTAGTGCATTCCTACTAACTGCAAATACAGTACACTTAACACATGGTAAAGAACCTTTCTATGCAGGAACTGTATGGAAACTTGATGGGAACACTCCTAACAGCTAGCACAGTGGTTCCCTACCCTGTCCTGGAGGACCACCAGGCCAGTCGGGTTTTCAGGATAGCCCTAATGAATATGCATGGAGCAGATTTGCATACCTGGTACCTCCGTTATATGCTGATCTCTCTCATGCATATTCATTAGGGCTATCCTGAAAACCTGACTGGCCTGGTGGTCCTCCAGGACAGGGTTGGGAACCACTGAGTTAGCATAAAGGCTTTAAATGTACCATACTAACTTTTGTATTTAGCACATGGAAAAGTGCAAAACTTTTCTTTATCATGTCCCTAATCCCCCCTCTCCCCTTTAATCAAGCTGTGCTACAGAATTTTAGCGTCAGCCGGCAAGGTTACGTACTCCAACGCTCATAGGAATTCTATGAGTGTCGGAGCATTTACCATACCAGTTCGTGCTAAAACCCTCTATCTTAATTAAAACCCTCTATCTTAATTAAAACTAAGTTACTGATTCATCTGAAATATGCTTTAGCTAAAACTTAGGGCTTGATTTTCCAATCTGTTGATCTACATTTAATGCAAATTATTAGTAAACAGGACCTAGTGAAAATAATGAAGCTTGCATTAAATAATTTATGCTAAATCACAAACACATATTAATGCATTAACATACATTAGCAATTCTAGTTATTATATTGTAAACCCTATGAGGCAAGGAAATGCCTGCTGTACCTGAAATGTCAAGTGCTTTGAGCTCAGGTTGGGTAAAGGCAATGATCAAGTCCACATAATTTACAAAATACTGACTGCATTAAAACCAAATTAAATATATTAATAAAACAATGTGGTTGGAAAATATATTACAAGGTGTTAGGGAACTCCCAATGAGCTTTTTTTTTTTAACAATTACCTTTTTTCTTTCTTTCTCCAATGCTCTCCACTGTTCACAACATTCTTCTAACCAGGTGTGAAGTTCATTAGCTGGTCCACTACGATTTCTTAAAGGCTTATACTTGTTAAAAGGTGTTGGAAAGGCAAGGTATGGCGTCATTATTTCTCCATAAAGCAAATCATTAACAAAGGGATTCAAGTGGTTAAAGTCACTGTGAAAAAGATCAACAATCTCTGAAAACGGAAATGATGATGGGGGAAAACCGAAGTTAGCTGCTGCAGGAAATGCATGCGGATTAAATGGAGAAAAATTGGGATTCTGAGTAAAATCTGATATCAATGGATAAGAATGAAGAAAAGAAGGATTAATAAAATCAGACATGTTGCCTCCATTTTGCTCTTGTTTGTTTTGCAAAACATTGAACCGATGCCGATTCTGACCTAAACCTGGCTGGGGAATCCAGGTCTTTCTGCCTCTTCTGTCATCCTGCATCTGTTTTCTGTTAAGTCTGTGGTCATTATTCACCAATTGCTGCCGAGATGTCCAGTTAGGGGAAAAGCCTGTTGACATTTTTCTATATTGATCTTTATTAGCCACAGTATCAAAGTGGGAATGTCCAACTGATCTATTCCATTTTTGGTTGTGATTAACTGTGTTATAACACCCCAAACTACAAGGGATGGTAGTTGGAATTTGTGATCTTCCATCTTTCTCTGAAGTAGGCACTGGTGATAACTGTGAGTAATACAACGGTTGAGCTACTGAATTATGTGTAGGAGATCCGCTTGACATGGTTGAAACACCTGATGATAGTTGAGGGCTCGTTACCACTTGTGTCTGATTCCCAGACATGACATTTGATGCAGAAGTTGCACTTAAGGCTTTTCCATCCAACCAAATATGCCCACTGTAAGAAGAACATTGATTTCCATTTTGTGGTATATCATTTGAAGATGAATCATATTCAGGGGACTTTGGCAAAACATCTTTAAGACCCAGGTGAGCTTTATTTTCAACATTTACAAAGTTATCTCTAATGGGAAAGCTACCGTTATTGTTCTTGGAGCAGTCTGTGTGATGTTTTCCATTCATCACTCCAGAGTAATTATTGTCTTTAGGTAATTGTTCATTAAAGTGGATCAATGATGGATAGTTAGACATTTGGGATATATGAGTGCCTTGATCTTCATATTTCATAGAAACCAACTGATTTTCATGGAATGCTCTGCTCCAAGTATTATCAAAAGAAGCATGGGAGATATTATTAGAGTACTTAATTTGATCTTTTGAGCCATTTTTCATAAACTTGTTTCTTACTCTATTAGTCTTCCAGTGTTCTTTATGAATATTTGTACTATCCTTAATTCTGTTTTGAGGAGATAAAATGCGGAAATCAGGACTATTTTTCTCAAAATCACGATTTAAGTTTACTTTGTTGCAATCTTCAGGACTGAATCCTCCATTTTGTAGTTCAAACCCATTTTGTTGGATGGTGGCATTCTTTTTAAATGTAGGATTTTGTGGGTGAAGGACATTCCCAGGAGGAGAAAGCCAGGACTCCACAAGACTGAGGTCTTCAAATCCTCCCTGCAAACTTTCTATGCCAGGTACATTTTGCATATGTTCTTGATGATAACCAAGTGTGCCAATTAAATTTGTGAAATTAATGTTCTCAACAGTGTTCTTAGAAGAATGCCCTAGGAAATCTCCATTATCTCCTATATCCGAATCCCACACTGGTGGAAACAACTTGGACAATGAATTCCTGTAAAAATGAGGTTTATAAGCATAAATATAGAACTACATTTTATACATGTACACAAACACACATCAAGAGAGAGGCAAAGTGAAAGGCCTTAATCTCAGATTAATAGATTGAGGACAATTTTCAAAGCTATTTACAAGATGAATAGCAATTATCCAAGTAAACTGTTTACTGTATATACTCGAATATAAACCGATCCGATTTTTAAACTGAGGTAACCTCCCCCTACACAAAAAAGGAGAAAAAAGGTTCACTCAAATATAAACCGGGGGGGGGGGGGGGGTTATATTTCATTGCCCTGCCTTGCACCCAGCCCTCCTTCCCTCCCAGCTCTGCATCCAGCCTCTATACACACTGCAAACCTCCCTTAAGCTGGTGGTCCAGCGGTGAGCCAGGACAGGAGCAATCCTTCCTGCATCCTGTCCCGGCCAACTGTTAACCACTCCACCTCCATCCCGCCTCCTAGGCCCCTCTACAACATACATTTGATCCCTGGTAGTCTAGTGGTGAAGCGGGGCAGGAACTCA
Source organism: Geotrypetes seraphini (assembly GCF_902459505.1). NCBI lineage: Eukaryota > Metazoa > Chordata > Amphibia > Gymnophiona > Dermophiidae > Geotrypetes > Geotrypetes seraphini. Next base: position 484,877,179 of record NC_047085.1, on the reverse strand, counting down.
CAGTAGCAATTTCTGATTGCAGCTCTGCATGAGCAGGAACGAACAAAGATAGCTCCTGCTCTGCTTCACCGCTAGACCACCAGGGTTTAAAGGTATGTTGTACAGGTGCCCAGGAGGGAGATAGGGTGGTTAACAGTTAACCGGGATAGAAAGCGGGAAGAATTGCTCCTGTCCCGGCTCACCACTGGACCACCAGGGTTTAAAGACAGGCCTGCAGGAGGCCTGCAATGGGTCCAGGTGGGGGGGGGGGGAGAGAATGCGCAGACCTGAGGATCCAAATATAAACCGAGACTCCCATTTTTGGGCCCCAAAATCTCTATTTATATTTGAGCATACAGTATATGGTATCTGAATATGGTTAAAAGTATGCGCGATCTTCTATACCAGTGTTTCTCAACTTCTTCAGCCCTTAAATTAACAAATATCAACCAAGTACCCTGTCCAAGCTCCACCCCAGACCCACCCCCAATAATAATAGTACTAATTATAATGCAATTTCTTCCATTCGTTTTTCATACACGCACAATATAACCTTATTAATACATAATGGTAACCACTAGTGCTGCCCGAATCAGGAAAAAAATTTCGATTCGATTAAGCCTATTGAATTGGTTTTTCGATTTGATTCGATTTTCCTGCTCAATTGGGTGGTTTTTTGTTGTTGTTTTTTTTCAAAACATCCTGGTGGGTTTATTTTATAGCCTCTTCACCCCCTTTTCCTTCTCCTAACCACACTGTGGTGTAAACAGAATAAACAAACAAAAAAGACTTTTCCTCTCTCTGTTAAATCCTACCTCATGTTTGCGGTCTAACACCAGCTCTGGCAGGATACACTTTTCAAATCTGACATATTGTAATCACAAAACAGAAAATAAAATTAGTTTTTCTACCTTTTGTTGTCTGGTCATTATTCAAATCTTGTTGGTCCCAGGCTCTGGTTGTCTTCTGATAACTTGCTTGCCAGGGTCTCCTTCTTTCTTCTTTCTCCATGCTAACCATCCATCTGCCATCTCTGTCCTCCCCTTCCGTTTCCCTTCTCTCCCCAAGAAGTCTGGCATCTTTCCTTTTTTTCGTCTCTCTCCACAGATCCACCTTTTCTTAACTAACCTTTCATCCAGCATCTCTCCCTCCTTCCCCACCACCCCAGGGTCCACCATCTCTCCCTTTCTTTTCCCAACTACCCTCCTATCCAGTATCTCTATCCTCCCTCCACACCATCCCTTGTGTCCAACTTCTCTCCCTTTCTGTTCCTTCCCTCCCTAAATCCCATTGTCCATCATCCCTCTTCCTCTCCTCTATTTTCAGAGCCATTATTTCTTTCCCCCAAAGTCCGGCATATGCACGTATCTTTGAACCCCCCCTTCCCTCACTCCCTCCGTGTACTTCTTCACCAAGGCCCCCCCTCCCCTGATCTGCCCCCCCTGAAGGCCTGCACCTCCACCTGAAGGCCTGCACCCCACCCCTAAAGGCCTGCACCCCACCCCTAAAGGCCTGCCTGTCCCCCCTGAAGGCCTGTGCCACCATCCCTAAAGGCCTGTTTCCTCCTTGAAGGCCTATCCCCCCCCGAAGGCCTGCCTGCCTGTCATTCCTGAAGGCCTGTTCCACCCCCCACCCTGAAGGCCTGCTTGCCTGTTCCCCCCCTTGAAGGTCTACACTCCACCCCTGAAGGCCTGCACCCTCCTCCCCCCAGAAGACCTGCGTGTTCCCCCTGGCCTCCCAGAATCAATTTTCCTAATTTCAGCAGCCTGCAATAAGATCACTGGCGCTAGCGATCTTTGCAAGCTGCTATACGGCTTCGGAGTGTCTTCTCTCTGCTCTGCTGATGTCAGAGAAGGGGCTGGACCACGGCAGAGAGAAGAGAGCTCTGAAGCCGTATAGCAGCTTGCAAAGATCGCTAGCGCCAGTGATCTTATTGCAGGCTGCTGAAATTAGGAAAATTGATCCGGGAAGCCAGGGGGGAAGACGGACAGCACAGCAGCAGGAGGCCAGCAGGTAAGCCACTTCCCTTGCCTTTGAAAATTAGGTATAAGATCCATGAGCAAATCAGTTCATGAATGTAGCTTAAAAAAATTTAGTGCACACTGAATTAATTTTTATGCATTTTAACCTATGAATTAAAGCATGTTAATTCAATTACCATGCATAAAAAGTTTTTAATATTTTATCATTAAAATAAATATGTGAAACACAAAGGCCCTCTATTACCATATTTTCACGCATATAACGCGCGCGTTATACGTGTTTTTACAAACCGTGCATAACCTTGCGCGGTATATAAAAGTTTTTTTACATAGTTCCCACCCCGCCCGACGCCCGATTCATCATCCGGAAGGACCGCTCGCACCCCCACCGCTCACACTCCCACCCCAATGGACCGCTCGCACTCCCACCCGAAGAACCGCTCGCACCCCCACAGTCTCCCCCCCTCCCCCATGGAGAAGCTGTCTACCTTGTTTCCGGATGCCAGTGAGCCCAGCTGTTTCCTCTGCCGGCGGTCCTGCCCCTTCTCTGAGCCCTGCTGCGCTGCTTCCTCTTCCGGCGGTCCCGCCCTTTCTCTGACGTCAGAGAAAGGGTGGGACTGCCGGAAGAGGAAGCAGCGTAGCGCAGGGCTCAGAGAAGGGGCAGGACCGCCAGCAGAGGAAACAGCTGGGCTCACTGGCATCCAGAAACAAGGTAGACAGCTTCTCCATGGGGGAGGGGGGGAGGCTGTGGGGGTGCGAGCGGTCCATCGGGGTGGGAGTGCGAGCGGTGGGGGTGCGAGCGGTCCTTCCGGATGATGAATCGGGCGTCGGGGGGGGGGCATCAGGCTTTCAGGATGGGGACAGGACTTCAAGGGGGGACAGGCAGGACTTCAAGGGGGGACAGGCAGACCTTCAAGGGGGGACAGGACTTCAAGGGGGGACAGGACATCAAGGGGGGACAGGACTTCAAGGGGGGACAGGACTTCAAGGGGGGACAGACAGGACTTCAAGGGGGGACAGGCAGGACTTCAAGGGGGGACAGGCAGGACTTCAAGGGGGGACAGGCAGGACTTCAAGGGGGGGACAGGACTTCAAGGGGGGACAGGACCTCAAGGGGGGACAGGACTTCAAGGGGGGACAGGCAGGACTTCAAGGGGGGACAGGCAGGACTTCAAGGGGGGACAGGACTTCAAGGGGGGACAGGCAGACCTTCAAGGGGGGACAGGACTTCAAGGGGGGACAGGACATCAAGGGGGGACAGGACTTCAAGGGGGGACAGGACTTCAAGGGGGGACAGGCAGGACTTCAAGGGGGGACAGGACTTCAAGGGAGGACAGGCAGGACTTCAAGGGGGAACAGGCAGGACTTCAAGGGGGGACAGGACTTCAAGGGGGGACAGGACTTCAAGTGGGACAGGCAGACCTTCAAGGGGGGACAGGACTTCAAGGGGGGACAGGACTTCAAGGGGGGACAGGCAGGACTTCAAGGGGGGACAGGCAGGACTTCAAGGGGGGACAGGACTTCAAGGGGGGACAGGCAGGACTTCAAGGGGGACAGGACTTCAAGGGGGGACAGGCAGGACTTCAAGGGGGGACAGGACTTCAAGGGGGGACAGGCAGACCTTCAAGGGGGGACAGGACTTCAAGGGGGGACAGGCAGGACTTCAAGGGGGGACAGGCAGGACTTCAAGGGGGGACAGGCAGACCGAAGGGAGTGAAAAAGCTATAAAATAAACCCACCAGCGTGTCAATGTGTTGAGAGGAAGAGATGTTCTGGGAAATTCTGCTGAGAAAACTCCGGGTCCATTTCCACCCCCCAGTTACCGTAGTCCACTCCACTGAACTGGTTCACACACTGAGTGGTGTTGTGCCTGCGTAGTTGTTTTGGGATCTCTTCTAGTGGTTTGTCAGTATCTCCTTGTGGTCCAAGGAAGGAAACTTTGTTAACCTTAGCATTGACCTTCAGAATATATTTGTGTGGCATTAGGCTATGTAGTGATCGAAAGAAAAAAACAGACCTTTGCTCATTTTTGCACTATATGGTGGGTGTATGAGGAGATTCACATTTCCTGCACAGCTAAGTCCTTGTGAAGTTACCTTGTTCTTTCTGTATTTGACATCTAGCAAGGTCTCTGTTTGGAAGGAAAAATTTAAGTTATGGTAAAAGCAGATAGCGTTGCTGGTTTTAAAAAGGTTTGGACAAATTCCTGGAGGAAAAGTCCATAGTCTGTTATTAAGACATGGGGGAAGCGTCTGCTTGCCCTGGATCCGTAGCATGGAATGTTTGCTATTCTTTGGGTTTTGACCAGGTATTAGTGACCTGGATTGGCTACCATGAGAATGGGCTACTGGGCATGATGGACCATTGGACTGACCCAGTTAGGCTATTCTTATGTTATGTTCTCATCTGTAGGGGCCTTTGTTTTCACTTCTTATTTTAATGTATTTTTTTCTGGAAACTTATCAGTGTTAATGGAAGAGAATTACCGTAATGTGTGTGGAATGGGGGGGGGGGGTGTTTAACTACCATAATTTCTTCAGCTAAATACCGGTAATTCAATCCACCTCAACCAGACATAGGAGAACTCACGCACCATTCACACACCCTCCAACCAAACACGTGAAAAGAAAAAAACTGTTCATTCTTATAAACAACCGTATAACTTTTAATCTAGAGTTAGTGAGTATGAATTCAGCAACAAGAACAGAAATTACATGTTCATTCTTATAAACTATAACATTAATCGGTAGATCAAACGAAGTATCGAGGACAAAATAATCTAAATACAGTTACCGTAATTACGGTAAAGTTGTAAATAAACAAAGTTTACAGGTTTATTCAGTCATCATCACAGTCATCTGAATCCTTGAATCCATCAAAATCCGAATTGTCATCATCATCATTAAATAAAGTGAGCACGGCCTGCAGACGATCCTCGTTTATTTCCGAAGTAATATCGTCATCATCGTCATCATCATCGCTGATATCCATGTTGTTGCCTCCTTCCGCTGCACTGGTAGTACCCGTAGTGTCATTGGTTTCATAAACAATGCCCGCTTTTCTAAATCCGTTTCGAATGGTATCTGGTGTTATTTTGTCCCATGCTGAAGCCACCCACTTGCAGACTTCTGTGAAAGTTGCCCGCTTCAGCCGCCCCGCGGGTGTGTACTCGTGCATGCCGCTCTGCATCCACTCCTCCCACTCCTTTCTAATAAAAGTCTTGAATGGATGATTCACTGCGATGTCAAGTGGTTGCAGCTTACACGTCAGGCCTCCAGGTATCACAGCGATGTGGGCACGAGTAGAATTAATGTAGGCCTGAACATTTTTTTCTTTGTGGGCAGCCATGGCATCAAAAATTAACAAGGATTTTTTTGCAAAGAATCCACCCTGTCTTGCCCTAAAGCATTTATCTACCCACAATCTCATTACGTCGCAGTCCATCCATCCCTTCTTGTTGCAGTGCACAACCACACTGGTGGGCAGCTTTTCACGGGGCATAGTGACCCTTTTGAAAATGAGCATGGGCTTTAACTTAACCCCGCTGGCTGAGCAACCAAGAACGACTGTAAAACACGTTCTTTCATGCCCAGTTGTGGTGATGGCAACAGATTTAGTACCTGTGGGGGCTATGGTTCTTGTCGCTGGAATGTCGAATGCCATTGGAATTTCATCCATGTTGATGACGTCCTTTGCAGTGATGCCAAGTTCAGATATTTCTTTGGCGACAAAGTCACGGAAATCAATCAATTTTTGCTGCCAGTCATCTGGAAGTTGCTGGCCAACAGTTGTTCTCATTCTAACTGATAGTCCGTTCCTTTTCATAAATTTTGAGATCCATGTGAAGCCAGCTTTGAAGTCGGGTATTCCTCTTCCATTGGCAAGTAGTTTTGCCTTCATCTGAATCGCAACAGTAGAGACTGATTGATTTTGCTCCCTTCTCGCCAGAATCCACTGCTTCAAGTCATCCTCCAGCTGAGGCCATTTTGGTTTGGCCCCACGATGTGCCCGTTTTCGCGGATTGCATTTCTCCAGTTCCTTCTTATCTTTTCTCCATTCACGCACCGATGTTTCTCCAACATCGAACTCTCTCGCTGCGGCCCGGTTGCCTATTTCCTCAGCTTTCGCAACGACTTGAAGCTTAAAGTCAGCTGTATATGACTTTCGTCTCATTCCTGCCATTATGGCGGTAAATTTAAATTTAATTGATAAACTCTACTACCGGGTAGATAAATGCAGAATACCAATCTGAAGAGATCAAATTAAAATGTGGACTCTACATGCAGCATTAATCTTTTATAGGCTTACCCAAAGGCTGAGATGCTTTTGTATAGTCAAAATAGTATTCACTGGGCAAATTACAAGGCCAGATAGAGGGGGGCCACAGCCACGTGGTGAAAAGCACACCGCCAGAAAAACCGCCTTGGTGACAGGTCAAAAGTGCGCCCCCACAACCCGGCGCAGAAAACTAAGCGGCAAGCATGCTCAGACCATTGCGCATGCTTACAGAGCTGGGAGCAGGGCAGGGCGGGCGAAAGGAGAGTCGGGGCAGCGCACGGAGAGTCTGGGCAGCGAACGGAAAGTCGGGGCAGCCAGAGGAGAGTCGGGGCAGTGAACGGAAAGTCAGGGCGGGTGAACGGAGAGTCAGGGCAACCAGAGGAGAGTCGGGGCAGCGAACGGAAAGTCAGGGCAGCCAGAGGAGAGTCGGGGCAGCGAACGGAAAGTCAGGGCAGCCAGAGGAGAGTCGGGGCGGGTGAACGGAGAGTCGGGGCAACCAGAGGAGAGTCGGGGCAGCGAACGGAAAGTCAGGGCAGCCAGAGGAGAGTCGGGGCAGCGAACGGAAAGTCAGGGCAACCAGAGGAGAGTCGGGGCAGTGAACGGAAAGTCGGGGCGGGTGAACGGAGAGTCAGGGCAGCCAGAGGAGAGTCGGGGCAGTGAACGGAAAGTCGGGGCGGGTGAACGGAGAGTCGGGGCAACCAGAGGAGAGTCAGGGCAGCGAACGGAGAGTCGGGGCAGCGAACGGAAAGTCAGGGCAGCCAGAGGAGAGTCGGGGCAGCCAGAGGAGAGTCGGGGCAGCCAGAGGAGAGTCGGGGCAGTGAACGGAAAGTCGGGGCGGGTGAACGGAGAGTCGGGGCAACCAGAGGAGAGTCGGGGCAGCGAACGGAGAGTCGGGGCAGCGAACGGAAAGTCAGGGCAGCCAGAGGAGAGTCGGGGCAGCCAGAGGAGAGTCGGGGCAGCGAATGGAAAGTCGGGGCAGGTGAACGGAGAGTCGGGGCTGCGAACGGAGAGTCGGGGCAGCGAACGGAGAGTCGGGGCAGCCAGAGGAGAGTCGGGGCAGCCAGAGGAGAGTCGGGGCAGCCAGAGGAGAGTCGGGGCGGCATGCGCGGTATACCCGTGAGTGCGGTATATAAAAATTTCTTTACATAAATTTGTGTTTTCCGCGCGGTATACCCGTGTGCGCGTTTTACACGGGTGCGCATTATCTACGTGAAAATACGGTACTAAGCTGTGGAAGAGGTTTCTATCACTGCCCGGGGCACTAATTGCACTGACACCGAGCATTTAGCGCTCTGGGCCATGGTATACACCTCTACCGTGGCTTAGTAAAAAAAAGGGGCGGGAGAATTTTTTAAAATTGAGATAAAATGCTAACCCAAGCCTCACCCCCACCCCTTTTACTAAGCCGCAGTAGAGGTTTCTACCACGGCCCAGAATGCTAAATGCTCTGATGCTCAAAGAATTCCTATCAGCATCGGAGTGCTCTGGACTGTGGTAGAAACTTCTACCATGGCTTAGTAAAAGAGGGCCTAAATGAACTGATAACAAACCAAATGTTTGCCCTGGGCACATCCCTTACATTTTGCATCTAGGCAAGGAGTTTGAAAAATTTTCCTAATGTTTAATCATGCTTTCATATTTCTAAAGTTCAAATAAAAGCACATTTCTAGTAAAGGCAATAAACTATGTCCCCCCCCCTTTTTTTTTTAATATCTAACATAAAGTTCATATTTATGAAAATATTTAGGACGTTGATGGGTCCTTTTTGTTTGCTGTGATCTGCTTTGGGAGTAGATCTTTTCTCTCTTTGCTTATGCTCTAAGGCCCTGATTCTGCAAAGCACGGCTACGGTTAGGCGCAGTTTGGGCATTCTTTGTAGAATCACGCTCAGCACTGTTTAGACGTCCAGTTTTTGAGATTTCCTTTAGAAAATCAGGTTTTAGACGACAATTAGATGTCCAAACAATGTTGCTAATGTTATAATATTATGACGGTATTAGAATGGCATTTTTATGGTGTTTTTCATTATAATTGTGATACTGGGAGTTGGATCTGTTCAATGCTTTAATTTATTTCTCTTCCATCAGAGAGAGTGGCTGGGATTCGAACCAGCAACATTAGGGTAGAAGGTTGTAGGTTTAACCAGTGTGCTACACAACTGACCTTCCAGCATAAACTTGGCATGATACAGGAGTATCCATCCCTTTCAATTTTAAGCAAAATTGAGGGGTTTTGAGGTAGATAGAGGCTTTAGAAAAAAAAAGATTGTTTAAAATCCAAGATGGCCATCACCAACAAATTTGTGCCAAAAATGGCCCGGGGGGCTTTCCTGAAGTTTGAAAACTACAAGGAAAGGTATATTGGAGGAGGGGGACCCTCGTTCTGGCCTCAGGAACCCTCAAATCTCACTTTTCCTCATAGGCTCTAATAGCTTTACTCATGTGGTGCCTGCCTGCCTCAGCTCTGAAGTGCAGCTGTAAGAAATGGAGAAGAATTCTGCCTCACAGGTTCGCTCTATGAACTTGGTCTTCGGGCTGCCAGTCGGACTGATGTTGGACTGAGCCTCAACCCCCAGAAACTCTCTCACTTCTTCAAGGGGAGAACCATGCAGCCAGCCCATTATTAATCCCAGCCAAGCCAGGAAGGAACCAAACAGCCTATGCTGAAACTCCTGATAAATGAGGGCTGTGAGTAACTACTTAGGGGACAGCCCCCAAGCTCCAAAAATATTACATCAGGCTGGCTAGACAGGTGTCCCAAAGGACAGATCCTTAGACTTCTGCTGTGTGAGTCTGCATCTTCTCCCAGGTAGAGGTCCTAACAAGAGGAAACCTCTCAGCACCAAGCTTAAATCGATAGGAATAAAACTGAAAATAATAAAGCTGCAGAGCAGATCAGAAATGCATATGAGCAACTTACTTGCGGAAGAAAAACTGAGGAGGCAGGAGCAAGCCTACTGGGATGGAGGCGTAACTGAAATTTCAACGATATCATTCTGCAAGCATCTTGGGGGTTCAGATGCATAACCTTTGCGTTCAGGACTACTAGATACACTGCACTAGAAAACACTGCACTAGAAATTGCTTTGAACAATAAGTCCAATAATTTTTTGTGAGTGGATCATTTGTTTACTGTAATAAAGAACATTATGCTTTAGAAGCTGTATTACATGAGAAATCCCAAACTAATCAATATGCTGCATGCTTTTAGAGCAGCAAATATATACTCAAGCACTCCCTCCCTCCCTCCAAGCACTCCCTCCCTTTTGATGTAGGAGATGTGTCTAGGTGTCCCGATTGAAGTTTGATCGGATACGTTACACCCTGAGGCAGCAGACTTGTGAAACGCTGGCCACCGTTGGTGTACCAATCAACACAAGATAAGTTGAAAGTTATTTCTCCTATCGTTCAGCACTAACAGCCTGTTTAAGGTTTTTACATTTGGGAGTGCAATGGAGGTTTTTTGCCAGTGAGGTTATCACCTAACCACCTGTTAACCACCTTTGTGGAGGTGGGAGGATCTTAGTCTGAGGCTTTTTCCTCCATTTTTTAATGGCACATCACATTTAAACCTAAGCAGTACTGTTCATGTTCCACTTGACATTATATATATTTTTTTCTTGTGAAAGTGTATTTTGGACATTACTCAAGCACTTCTAACACCAAAAATTCTCCCCACAGGAAACAACAACAGTTTTAAAATCTAACTAGCCAGGGGTAAGATGTCTTGCATGTTTATTCTGAAAAGAGTATTTATACCGTCAACAGGGGTATAGTGTACATTATCCTGACAAATATGTTTCAAGGTAAATGCTTTTGATCATTTTGCTCTTCTGAAATCTTGACATGCTACTTTTTATCAGCCCATGGGAATATTATTTTTCAACTTTTTTTTAGATTTACAGAGAGAAAATATTTACTACTAGTTTTATAGCCCGTTAAATTAACGGGTGCTAGAATATATGTATGTGTGTGTGTCTGTTTTTATTTATTTTTCTCTCTCCTTAGCCGCTTTCTGTATTTGTATCTTTCTTTCTTTCTTTTTTTTCCTTGGCTGTCCACCATCACCCCTTGCCTGCTATTTTTGTCACCTACCATATGTTCCTCACATGGTTAAACTGCAGTGCCCTGTCCTCAACAACTAAAACTTAACCGATTTAATTACCGTATTTTTTGCTCCATAAGATGCACTTTTTCCACCCCCCAAAAAGGGTGTGTGTCTTATAGAGCGAATATACCTCTGTGCCCCCTGGCGTTCTGTTGCTGCTCGTTGCCACCCTACCATCCCCTCACCGCCCTCTGACTTGTTCACCATTGCAGGAAAGGAAGAGAAGGACCAGCGGTCTGCAAGTCTTGCCCCGATGTCAATTCCCATCGGAGAGAAGGTCCAGGTCCAGGTCCAGACCTTATCTCTGACATCAGAATTGACGTCAGAGGAAGGCTTGTGGGCCCAATTGCAAGCTGCCGGCCCTTCGTGGAGTTGCGTACAGGAGTCAGCAGTCACTTTGCCCTGTCGGAAGCAGGAGTCAGCCGCTGCCATGTCCCCATTTCACAGCGGCATCGGGTGTACTCTGCGGTCCAGGAGTGCAGGAGCCTCGTTTTGAGTGTGTTGCAGTCCAGGCCTTGAGGATCATGGCAGGGAGGAAGGCATTGCTTGCCGGCCGCAGGAAGGAGGGGGGAGTGATGAGGCAGCGGTGCATCTGGATTGTGAGCAGCCCTGCCTTCGGTCCTGTCTCGGTCCCACTAAACCGGTTGGCAATAACGAAGCCAGACATCACGGGGGCTTTCCCTCTTGCTAAATCGCTATAGGCTCTGCCGGTCTCGATCCCGCGCCTCAAAATCAGGAAGTAACTTCAGAGATGGGCAGGATCGAGATCGGCAGAGCCTTTAGCAATTTGTCAGCCGGTTTAACAGGGACAGGACCGAAGGCAGGACTGCTCACAATCTGGATGTGCCACAGGACTCGGCGTTCACTCCCTCTGTGACGGTTCGTCTTCTGCCAGTGACGTACTAAACGCGCATGCGCAGTCGTGCGGCCACAGCACTACAGAAAAGGGATCAGGGAACACGGGTCGCTAGTGCGCATGCGCGGGCTAGCATTTTATTATTTAAGATTATCTGGGAAATAAATGCAGGGTTAATATAATTCCGTCAACTGTATATGCAAAACATTGCAGAGAGAGAAGGAATATTCACAGTTGGAAGAAAAACAAGTTTAACAATCTATAAAATTATTTTTTCAAAAGCACTTTGCAAATTTACCAATCTGTAACAGGATCCAACTTCTTTGGTTCCTCTAGAATATTAGATACCAATCCAACCATATCAGGGCCATTTCCAGAAGATAAATTTATTGGTGCACTATGGAGGGAGAGAAAAAGGTAAGAACATATTCAAAGTATTGAGTTGTCACTGCACTCCTATATGACATTGTCTCTCCCTACTAGAATGATTTCAGTTTTTTGAATATTCAACAGTAATCCATGCAAGATCATCCATTCAACAATACATAGTAACATAACATAGTAAATGACAGCAGATAAAAACCTGAATGGTCCATCCAGTCTGCCCATATTAGATACCAATCCAATCATATCAGGGCCATTGCCAGAAGAGAGTTTTATTGGTGTACTATGGAGGGAGAGAAAAAGGTAAGAACCCTCCATAGTGCTGGGTCTTGGCAGGATGTTGCTGCTTTTGCTTCTTCTGCTGAGGCCGTACTGGAGCAGAGGCTTTGGGTGAAAAACACCTCCGATAAGACGAAGCAGGCTTGAAAGGTCTCGATGAGGGGGTTTTCTTGGGTTTAACCAAGGTGTCCCATCGAGTTTCATGAGCTGAGAGTTTTTGAGTTGCAGTATCCGCCGAATCCCCCAAAAAGCTTGTCTCCCAAGCAAGGCACGTTAGCTAGTCTGTCTTGATGGTTTACATCCATGTCAAAGACTAGTCTCCTCATGGCTACAGACATGAAAGAGGCTCTGGACGTGAGTTCAAAGGTGTCATAGGCTGAACGTACCATATACTTCCTCAATTGCAGAACAGTGCTGATTAGGTGTTGAAAACCTTTCAACTTACGGGCAGGAATGTATTTGTTATATGTAGGACACTGTTTCATAAGGTGTTTCAAGTAGCATGAGAAGTAAAAATTGTAGTTGACAGCTTTATTAGCCAACATGGAATACTGATAGAGCCTTCGACCAAATTTGTCCATAACGCAGCCCTTCCTACCAGGAGGAACCGATGCATAAACATTTGAGGAAGCAGACTTTTTCAAAGTAGACTCTACCACAAGGGATTGATGAGGGAATTGAGGTTTATCAAATTCTGGGAGAGAAATTATCTTGTAGGGAGACTCCGGTTTTCTAGGAGCCACCGGAGCTGAGAGTGGTGATTCCAGATTCTTGTAAAAAGTCTCTCTTAAGATTCCATGCAAAGGGAGCTTTAGCATTTCCTTTGGAGGATGATCATAAAGCAGTTACTTACCGTAATAGGTGTTATCCAGGGACAGCAGGCAGCTATTCTCACATATGGGTGATGTCACCGATGGAGCCCGGATGTGGAAGCCTCGCAAGCAGACTTGCTTGTAGAAACTAGAAGTTTCGAGTCGATCGCAACGCGCATGCGCAAGTGCCTTCCCGTCCAGCATAGGGCGCATCTCCTCAGTTCAGATAGCTAGCAGAGAAGCCAACCAGGGGAGGTGGGTGGGTTGTGAGACTAGCTGCCTGCTGTCCCTGGATGACACCTGTTACGGTAAGTAACTGCTTTATCCAAGGACAAGCAGGCAGCCTATTCTCACATATGGGTGACCTCCAAGCTAACCAGAATGGGATGGTGGGAGAGTTGGCAATTTAGGAGAATAAATTTTGTAATATTGTTTGGCCAAACTGTCCATCCCGTCTGTAGAAAGTATCCAGACAATAGTGAGACGTGAAAGTATGAACCGAGGACCAAGTAGCAGCTTTGCAAATTTCCTCAATGGGAGTAGATCTGAGAAAAGCTACTGAAGCTGCCACTGCTCTGACTTTATGGGCTGTGACTCTGCTGTGAAGGAGTAATCCAGCCTGGGCATAGCAAAATGAGATACAAGCAGCTATCCAGTTGGAGATGGTACACTTAGAGATAGGATGTCCCAACTTGTTTGGATCAAAGGAAACAAAAAGTTGAGGAGCAGTTCTGTGTGGTTTGGTGTGGTCCAAATAGAAGGCCAAAGCACGTTTACAGTCCAGAGTATGAAGAGCTACTTCTCCAGGATGAGAATGAGGCTTCGGAAAGAAAACTGGAAGAACAATAGATTGATTGAGATGAAATTCCGATACCTCTTAAGGATGGAATTTTGGATGAGTACAGAGGACCACCTTGTCATGATGAAACACCGTGAAAGGTGGATCAGCAACTAAAGCTTGCAGCTCACTGACTCATCGAGCAGAAGTGAGGGCAATGAAAAACAGCACTTTCCAAGTAAGATACTTCAGATAAGCCTTGTCAATTGGTTCAAATGGAGGCTTCATCAGTTGAGCAAGAACAACACTGAGGTCCCAAACCACAGGAGGAGGTTTGAGAGGAGGTTTGACGTTGAAAAGTCCTTTCATGAATCTGGAAACCACCAGAGGAGCAGAGAGGGGTTTCCCTTCGATAGGCTGATGGAAAGCTGCAATTGTTCTGAGATGGACTCGGATCAATGTAGACTTGAGGCCAGAAGTCGATAAGTGCAAAAGATAATCCAAAACGGAGGATAAGGAGGAATGTTGAGGCTCCTTATCATGAGAAAAACACCACGTAGAAAATCTAGTCCATTTTTGGTGATAGCATTGTCTAGTGGCAGGTTTCCTAGAAGCCTCTAAAATGTTTCTGACAGGTTGAGAAAACTGCAGAGAAGTCATGTTGAACGGTACCAAGCAGTCAGGTGTAGAGACTGCAGGTTGGGATGAAGCAGAGATCCTTGACTCTGTGTAAGCAGAGATAGAAAAACTGGTAGAAGGTATGGCTCCCTGCTGCTGAGTTGAAGTAGAAGGGAGTACCAAGGTTGTCTCAGCCACCGAGGAGCAATCAGAATCATGGTGGCATGATCGTTCTTTAACTTGACCAGAGTCTTGAGAATGAGATGGAATGCATAGAGGAAGAGATTCGTCCATTCCAGAAGAAAAGCATCTGCCTTGAGGCAATGAGGAGAGTATATCCTGGAGCAGAACTGAGGCAGTTTGTAGTTGTGGGGAGCTGCAAAGAGGTCTATCTGAGGCGTTCCCCACAGTGAAAAAATGTGATGAAGAGGCGAGGAATGGAGTGTCCATTCGTGAGGTTGTAGAAGACGACTCAAGTTGTCTGCCAAGCAATTCTTCGCCCCTTGGATGTAGACAGCTTTGAGGAAGGTGTTGTGGCGGATTGCCCAGTCCCAAACCTTCAGAGCTTCTTGACAAAGGGAAGCAGATCCCGTCCCTCCCTGTTTGTTGACATAATACATGGCGACTTGGTTGCCCGTTTGAATGAGGACTACCTGGTCGTGAAGAAGATGTTGAAAAGCGTTGAGAGCTTTGAGGATCACTCTGAGTTCCAACAGATTGATATGACACTGACGATCTGTACTGGTCCAGTGGCCTTGTGTACGGACACCATCGAGATGAGCGCCCCAAGCGTAGGTTGAAGAATCTATTGTGAGAACCTTTGATGGAGGGGCATTTGAAAAAGCAAGCCTCTGGAGAGATTGGAAAAGAGCATCCACCAACGGAGAGACTGCTTCAATGAAGGAGTGACTGTTATGTGTCGAGAAAGTGGGTTGCAAACCTGCGTCCATTGAGATGCCAGGGTCCACTGAGGATTTCTGAGGTGAAGTCTGGCAAAAGGAGTCACGTGTACTGTGGAGGCCATGTGATCCAGAAGTACAATCATGTGTCTCGCTGAGATGGAAGAGCAGGAAGACACTGTATGACAGAGTTGAAGAAGAGCTTCCAGACGTTGTTGTGGAAGGAATGCTCTGAGTTGGATAGTATCCAGAACAGCTCTGATGAATTGTAGATTCTGTGAGGGCTGAAGTTGGGATTTGGGAAAGTTGATTTCGAATCCCAAACTTTGGAGGAACCAGGTAGTCCGTTGGGTCGCTACAATAACCCCTTGAGATGTGGAATCTTTGATGAGCCAGTCATTGAGGTAAGGAAATACCTGAAGACCATGGTTCCTCAGAGTTGCTGCTACCACTACGAGACACTTGGTGAACACTCTGGGAGATGAATCCAGGCCGAAGGGCAGCACTCTGTATTGATAATGCAGATTCCCTACCCAAAATCTGAGATATTGACGGGCGGCCGGATGAATGGGAATATGAGTGTAGGCCTCTTTGAGATCCAGAGAGCATAACCAGTCGTTCTGCTTGAGAAGGGGATAAAGGGATGCCAGGGACAACATTCAAAATTTTTCTTTGACCAAAAATTTGTTGGGAGCCCTGAGATCCAGAATGGGCCGCAGATCGCCCGTCTTCTTTGGAACAAGGAAGTAACGGGAGTAAAAACCCCTGTTCTGCTGTTCCAGAGTAACTGGTTCGATGGCATGGAGACGAAGCAGAGCTTGAGCTTCCTGAAGAAGAAGGGCGCTCTGGGAAGGATTGGAAGGATACTCTCTTGGAGGAAGCTCTGGAGGAACCTATGTGAAATGAAGGGAGTATCCTTCTCTGATGATGGTTAGTACCCAGAGGTCGGATGTAATTGTCATCCATCGATGGTAAAAATGATGGAGACGACCTCCTATAGGGGGAAGAGAAGTCAGAGACAGAACGATGGAGGTTATGCTCTGTTTGAGACAGTCAAAAAGGCTGTGAAGCCTTAGGTGCAGCAGAAGGTTGAGATTTTTGTTGCTTCCGAGGCTGCTGTTTCTTAGGAGGAGAGCGATTGTAAGGAGCCGCCCTTGGAGCAAAACGCCTCTGATAGAAGGAGGAGGATGTGTAGTTTTGGCAGGAGCTGGCTTTGGCTTAGGTCTGACAATAGAAGCAAAGGATTTTTCATGGTCAGACAATTTCTTGGTGGCTGCCTCGATAGATTCATCGAAGAGGTCATTGCCTGCACAAGGAATATTGTCCAAGCGGTCCTGAAGATTAGGGTCCATGTCAATGGTGAAAAGCCAGGCAAGGCGACGCATGGCTACAGAGCAAGCAGCCGCCCGGGCAGACAACTCAAAGGCATCATAAGACAACTGAAGTAGATAAGAACATAAGAACATAAGCAGTGCCTCCGCCGGGTCAGACCACAGGTCCATCCTGCCCAGCAGTCCGCTCCCGCGGCGGCCCAAACAGGTCACGACCTGTCAGAATCATCAGAAGGGGCTCCTGTGATAAGGAAGCAAAAACTTCTTGAAATTCAAAGTGTTTTTGAGTATCCAAATAACTCAGAAATTTAGGTAAAAGAGTTATGAGGAATTCAAAATAAGTAATAAAATGAAAGTTATAATTGAGGACTCTAGAGGACATCATAGAATTTTGATAGATGCGACGTCCGAATTTGTCCATAGTTTTCCCTTCCCTTCCAGGAGGGACAGTGGCATAAACCTTGGAAGGATGAGACCTCTTTAAGGATGACTCCACAAGCAGGGATTGATGAGATAACTGTGAGTTGTCAAACCCTTTGTGATGCACAGTTTTATACACTTGCGCATGCGCGGTGCGGTCGACTCGAAACTTCTAGTTTCTACAAGCAAGTCTGCTTGCGAGGCTTCCGCATCTGGGCTCCATCGATGACACCACCCATATGTGAGAATAGGCTGCCTGCTTGTCCTGGAATAATTTAAAGTTTCAAGATACTCCTTACTATACTTCGAATCAGCCTTCAATTGTACTGAAAGATCCTTTCCCATTTGTCGTATAAATCTAGTGAGAGCTTTTCGGTGGGAGAAGCAGCTCTAGCTGGAGAACATCTAGGAGAGTTCGATGCAGGAGAATCATCAGCATTGGTAGTAGAGGGAGACAGATCAGGGTCGGAGTCTTCCTGTAAGTCAGAGTCCTGCAGCAGGAAAGGAGAACGGTGCTTCGACCGGTGTCGGTCCGGTGTCAGGGTCTCAGAATGTTTTCTTTTTGGAGACATCTTCCCTGACTTGATGGAGTTCCAGTCAGAGTGCCTGGAAGAGGATGATGATGATGAGCAGATGGGGACCGATGCTTCGGTGCCATATTGGCAGGACTGGATCGACGTGTCGAGTCCCTGGGATGCACCGATGGAACATCGATGGTGCTGGGGATCCTGGCAATGTTAGGTTCAGGATGGACCAGTATCAAAGGAGTCAGTGTCAGGAGTAGCAACTGAAATTGGTCCCCGAGCTCCTCTCGAAGCAAAGCATCGAGCTTCTGCTTCAAAGTAAGCACCAGTACTTGAGGCTTTGTCGCCGGTACCACAGGTGCTGCGACACGTTCCGGAGAGGATGACTCTGATGACGAAGCACCCCTCAATAATGGAATTGGTCAGCATGAATTGGCTCAATGCCTTTGTGACCAGCATCCCTGATAGTGAAGGGGTTGGCTTCTTAGTTGGCTTACCCAAGGGCACGATGTGTTGCGATGCTGGTGTCGATGCTGGTGCCTCTAGTGGTGCCGAAGCCTTCAATGCCGGTGACTTCGATGCATCTCCTTACATGGTGACAACAAAGAGTTTTTCTTGTTGAAGAATACGACTCTTGATGGTACTTTTTGTAAGGAAGAGCAGCACTTACAAGTTTGAACATGGTGTTCAGGACCCAAACACTCCAGGCACCAGCTATGAGAGTCCGTTAAGGAAATGGTGCGAGAAACCGACTGCACTTTTTAAACCCATCAGCAGGCGTGACATGGACGGGAAGACCGCCTCAGCCAAAGTAAACTAAATGGCTGAGACTGTACCGAAGGCCCCGCCGGACCAAAATCCGCAGATGGCAGAAAAGAAAAAAAGATGTCTTCTTTTTTATTATTTTCTATATAACGAAGAAAATAAAGAAAAAAATAATAAAAGAAATAAACGCAAGAGCGGGAAGGCAAGAAAAAATTCAATGACTGTTGAAACGCGACTTCTTAGCTCCGCAGAAAACTAAGAACTGAGGGACCCCACACTTGTGTCAGGCGGGAAGACACTCGAGCATGCGCAGTGCGGGCTATCGCAAACTTTCTGAAGTCTTAAATTGGCAATGCACTTTTTTTTTTAAAGTGTCCGTACCGGGGCTCCTTCGGTGATGTCACCCACCTGCTTGTCCTGGGATAATAAGTAGGTCATAGTCGACATAAACTATGCGAATCAGTATGCATAAAGTCATCGACCCTGGAACAAATATCTTGCACCGATATCCAAGAGTGAGCGAATATTAATAGTGCCGCAAGGTGTTGAGGGGTTGGAGACCTCAAAGAGGATGCATGCCCAGTAGGAGACACAACCTGCACAGAAGAACATCAGTGTCGATGTGGAGTTATTCCTCGAAGATGTACCCCCCTTCCCCAAATACCATCAGTGTAAATGTCTTTTTTGTCTGGCCATGTACTTTTTTCCACAATTGTGTTGGTCCCAGTCTCCGATTTCAATTTTCCTCATATTCTCTTTACTCTGTTGTAAGAATTTCCCGTGTCATTTTTCTTTCCTCCTTTTCCTTTCAGCTGTCTTCATTTTATTTCTGTGTCTGTTCAGATTTAATTATTTCTTACTACTCAATCTTCACTTTCTCTCTTTTGACGGTCTACCTAGTTTGCCCCTCTCTCCTCCCCAATTCCTCCCAGCATTTGCCCCCTCTCTCTTCCAAAACTTCCAACCAGCATCTCCCCCTTTCTCTCTCCCTTCTTCCAATCAGCATCGCCCCTCATTTCTCTCCCCCTTTCATCCAATATCTCCCCTCTCTTTCAACCTTTCTACCCAGAATAGGAGGTGAGGAGTGAGGCTTAGTCATAGAGCTGCTACTTCAGCCACTTGATTAATTCCAGCACTGCTCCTTGTGACCCTGTTCAAGTCTCTTAATCCTCCATTGCCACAGGTACAAAATAAGTACCTGTATATATCTAAACCACTTTGAATGTGTAACCACAAAAGAGTGGTATTCAAGTTCCGTTCTCTTTCCCCTTTCCTTTTCCCTCTACTCTTTTTTCCATACAGCATATACTCTCTTCTGCCCATTATTTATCCTACTCTTCCATTGAGCATCTCCTCTCTCCTATGGCCTTTGCTTCTTCTCTCAATGAGTAGCAATGGGGGCAAAACAAGGAGAAGCAAGCTAGGGCTGTAGTGCTCAGTCACGCACTGTCAACTCTCCCAATTCCCTGCTCTTTTGATGTCAGCTTCCTGTTCCGGGGCAGAGGACTAGCAGAGTCAATAGTGCTTGCCCAATCATTCTGACCCCACACTTGATACTTCTTAGGAGAAGCAGCAGCAGCCATCTGCGGCTTAGTGGAACAGGTCTGGGGAAAAAAAAGGAAGTGCCAATACAAAAGAAGCCCTGGATTTCTTATTATATCATCAATTACAATATATAGAGAAAGATGTATAGCATAATTACTTACCTGTAAACAGGTATTATCCAGGGACAGCAGGCAGATATTCTCACAGATGGGTGATGTCATCCACGGAGCCCCGGTATGGACAGTATATCATCACTAACTTCTTCAGAAGTCTCGAGACTGCCCATACTGCACATACGCGAGTGCCTTTCTGCCCATCGGTTCGTGGGACCTTCAGTTCAGTAAACAAGCTAAGAAGCAAGTAGGGGAGGTAGGAGGGTTGTGAGAACATCTGCCTGTTGTCCCTGGATAACACCTGTTACAGTAAGTATCTGTGCTTTATCCCAGGACAAGCAGACAGCATATTCTCACAGATGAGACTCCTTATCTATGGTGAATGGGATGGAAGGAAGTTGGTAACTAAATAGAGAATACATTTTGTAGAACTGCTTGGCCGACCCTACTATCCTGTCTGGAATTAGTTTCCAAACAAAAATGGAATGTGAAAAATATGGATTAGGGACCTAGAGTCTGCTTCATAAATGTCCTCAATGGGAGAGGAACAGAGTGAACTAGTGAGACTGCCATTGTTACTTTGTGTGCTGTAACACGACTTTGCAGTGGTAGCCTAGCCCAAGCATGGCAGAATGACATGCAGTCCGCTAACTATGGAGAGATTGTCATCTTGATTACAGGAGCTCCTAGTGTGTTGGCATTGAAGGATGGGAATAGACAAGTTGTAGTAGATTTGAAAGTCTTAGACAGTAAGTTAATGCAGGTTACCAGTCCAATGAGTGGAATACAGCTCTCCCAGGATAAGAATGTGGTCTGGGGAAGAAGGCAAGCAATTCTATAGACTGGTAGGGATGAAAATTCGAGACTACTTCTGGTAGGAAATTGAGATGTGAGAACTCTTTATCATGAGAAAATGTTGTGTAAGGTGGATCAGGTATTAGAGATTGGAATTTACTGACTGTGTGCAGAAGTGATACAAAGTGAGAAGACTACTGTCTAAGTGAGGTGCTTGAGAGATAAAGTCGTAAGTGTTCCAAATGGAGGCTTCATCAAGTGGAAAGGATAACATGTAGGATCCAAGCAACTGGAGGAAGTTGGATTAGAGGCACTGACATAATATACTGAAGAGATTTTGTTCATTGCCCTTTTTTTTTTTTACTAATATGAGAAACGTAAAAGATAATCAAGCACTGATGATATAGGACATATGTTTGGTGCCAAGTTCTGTAGGTGACACCAGAAGATAAAATGTGTTCACATGAAGCAGAACTATCAGTGTTGAGAGTTGTGCATAGGACGTTATGGTGGTTGACACTGGAACAGAGAAATTGAAGTTATTATGCATAGGGAGCCAAGAACCAGGCTGTAAAGTGCCGATACTGTAGACTAGTAGGCGGAAGGCATCTGTTGGTCTGAGTCAAGACAATTAAAATGTTTGAAAAGGTTCTTTGACATTGAGTTGAAGAAGGAAAGGTAATCAGGGTTGTCTCGGTCACCGTAGAGCCACGAGAATCATGGTGGCTGGATTCTGTCAAAACTTGAATAAAGATTTCTAAATCATAGGGATTGGAGAAAACACATATAGGAACTTGTCTGTCTAGTCTAGAAAAAATTGATCTGATTCCAGATGATGAGGAGATGGGAGCAGAAGTGCTAAAGTTTATGATTGTTAGTAGGTGGAAATAGATCTAATTTTGGAAATCTCCAAATCAAGTAGATTTGATGGACTAGAGATGAACTGAGCCACCATTTCTGAAGTTGAAGGAATCTATTGAAAATGTCTGTTAGAGCATTCTGTTTCTCCATTGGTTTTAGTCATTCGGTAAAGGATGTGGAGGAGCATTCAAGAAGAAAATTGTATCGCCTCCTGGCAATGAGGATGAGAGTCTGAACGTCCTTGCTTGATTCTGTAGTAGATGGCTACCTGAGTGCTATGTTGATCAGAATTATTTGGTTCAGGAGATGATCTTGATAGGAGAGAGAGGTAGTACAAATGGTTCAAAGGTCCAACAAGATGATATGGAGGGATGTCTCTTGTAGACTCCATGAATCCTGAATGTGGAGGATGGCCAGGTGAGTGCCTCATGCATAACTGGAGGCATATGTTGATCATATTTTCTGATGCAGAGCAACCTGGAATAGGAGGCAATGGACTGGGTTTTTTAAAGCAATTGTTACTGAAGAGATTGATTGAGCAGTGTCCATAATCTGTTACCATTGAGGGGCTAGAGTGCAATGAGTAGCTTTTAGATGTAGTCCTGGAAATGGGGTTGCATGAACAGTGGATGCCATGCAAAGTAACAGATGCTTTAGTTGTCTGTTAAGTTTGTAGAGAAGAGACTTTTACGGAAAGGTGATGCTGAATGTCAATATGAATTCTAGGTGATGCTGAGGGAGTCAATATGAATTCTAGAATTTTGGTTAGTTGGAGATAGGAATTCTAGGAATTCTTGTAACAGAGTGCATTCCCTAGAAGTTGCAATAGATGTATTGTTAGGTCGGTGGATGATTGGACTGCTTGAGGTGACGACGCCTTTATCAACCAGTCATACAAATAGAGAAACATATGAAAGCAATAAGACTGAAGTGTTGCAGCCATGACAACTAAATACTTTATAAACATTATGGGTGCTGATGACAGGCCAAAGGTCAATTCACTCTACTGAAGGTGATGCTGGTCTATTTAAAAGCACAGGTACTTCCTGTGGACTTGCAGGATGGGGATGTGTATGCATTTGTTCTTGAGATCTTGAGAGCACAACCAGTCGTTCTTGTCTTGGAGGGGATATGAGGTTGTTATAAAGAGCATGCAGAATTTTTCCTTGGTGGCATGAAATGCTGCTACTGTTTGGGTTTTTTGTCAGGTACTTGTGACTTGGATTGGATTGGAAGACGGGATACAAGGCTAGATGGACCATTGGTCTGACCCAGTAAGGTTATTCTTATGTTCTTAGGTATTTATTGAGAGCACAGAGGTTGAGAATTGGTCAAAGAGGCATGAGGAAGTACTTGGAATAGAACTCCTAGCCCCTCTGTTGAGGAGGTACTAGCTCAAGTCAGCAATAAAATATATAACCAGAGTGTGGATCCAGTGACATCCATTATCCCCTTGACTGTCTCCACTTTTTGCTGTTTCTGTTTTTCACTAACATTTTTGTTCTTCTCCCATTTCTCTTCTTATGGCTATTTAAAACATTCTTAAAAGAACAAATCCTTTGGGGTTAGAACCACTCCTATAAAACTTTATTTTAAATTCACTGCTGTTCTGGATCACTGCTAGAAAACAGAAAATCAGGGCTTTTACAGCTATGGAAAAAAGGGTCTTAGGAGTGACCTGAGTAAGGGATGGCCCTTACCATTTAGGGCTCCTTTTACTAAGCTGCGCTAGCGGTTTTAGTGCGTGCTTAGCGCATGCTACAATGCCGCACGCACTAGACACTAACGCCTCCATTGAGCTGGCATTAGTTTTTCCGCATAGCGCAGGGGTCAGTGCACGCTAATCTGAAGCGCGGGCTAAAAACGCTACCACAGCTTAGTAAAAGGAGCCCTTAGTAAAAGAATACCTACCTTATTATATATAATTGTTGATTTTATACTGGAAATATTTTACATTTGATAATACAAAATACAAAAAAAAACCTCAAAATATTTCTGGAAAAAAGTACAAATCACCAAAGTGACCAGAAACAAATACTGTAGCTACAAATGCAATAAACATTTTTTTATATATAAATACTTTTTGTTGTTGTTGTTAATGAGATGCCCTCAGATAACACACAGCTGCTTACACATAGCTCAGGTAAGTACTGGATTTGAAATTTTCCTGTGTTTGTTGCACTTTTATTTGAAGTAATTAGATTTTGTTATATTGGGAGAGACTATTTGTTGTTCCTGGTGAACTTTCATTTTCTAACAGTCTAAAAAATTATCATAAATGGCAGTGAGATCAGCCCTATGAATGAGAAAATTCATTTCACCTTCTAAACCAGCATTATGTGGCTGCATGCTTAGGTGAGTTGTTTTTTTTTATCTGGGGCATCTCATTAACAACAACAACAACAATATTTATATATAAAAAATGTTTATTGCCTTTATAGCTATTTGTTTCTGGTCACTTTGGTGATTTACATTTGATAACAGCTGTTTTAAATTTATTAACCATATGGATATAATGCATAATTGTCACAATGGGAAGAAACCCAAACTATAGTTGCTATGTAATTTTCCGGCTTACTTATCAAACACTGAAGAAGAAAAGGAATCCCAGTATCCATAATAGACTCTAGAAAAGTAAAATAAAACCTGTTCCAAATTTTAAGTAATATTATAAAGCTACTAATTCTTACCTTTTCTTTGTAAAATCTTGTAAATTAGACAATGCAGTGGAATCATCCCCACAAACTGACCAATTACTATATAAACGGGATGACTCTAGAGGTGGAGACATACATGCAATTCCAAATGGGGAGAACAGATTTGTGTCCATATTTTCTTTCTTCAGGTTTTCCTACAAAGAGAAAACAATAAAGTTATTTAAATGATAAACATTTTTCAATTCTTTTTAAGTCTGAATTCTCTAATCACACGATAACAAGCTGTGATTTGTTGATACTCAGATATTTCTTTAAATATAACATATATCTACATATACCAAATAAAAGTAAGGATTAAGGCACTGTCAAAGATTTATCATATACAATCTTTCTAGTTTCTCTATGCCTAAATGGAATAGAATAGTACTCAGTGGAATGTTTTGGGATCCAAAATGGCAGCAGCATAGCTTTGGCGTCTTTGAATTCTACCTGCAGCGGGATCAATTTGTTTCCTTTGTCATACTTTTTCCTGGTGGCGACTATGCCACATTCCAAACATAAACGATTAGTTCAAGCCGACCCCCCTGTGGCTCGAACATCTACTCATTTACAGCGCTCCATGCTAGAGTTCGTTGGAGCCGGTTCCCGTAACATCGGAGGAGTGTCTGGCGATTCCCCGGCTGGAGCATTGGACTAGGAGGTTTCACTTCCTTCCCCCCCTCTCCCCCGATGTCTACTATGGCTGAGCTGGAGGAGTCTCGCGTTATATTATCTTCGAGGGAGACCCCGGCAGCAGGGGCTGTAGCTATGAGAGTACTACCAGAGGCAGGAGAAATCATGGAGATCTCTCCTCAGTTTAAAAAACCGGCAGCGGTCTCATTAGAGAGCATTTGGGATGCTTTCATGAAGATCAACACGACAATTAGCAACTCTTCAAAAGAAATTGCTACACTTATAAGTACTGTTAATACCTTGGGTGAAAAACTCCAAGGTACTACAGAACATTTCAACACTAAACTTAATCAGGTTAAGAGTACGGTTGCTGGCTTACAAACCCTATCTTCAGAGATGGTTAAAGAGAAACTTATTCTAAATAGAAAAATAAAACAATTGAAAAACTATAACAGAAGGTTAAATGTGTGTATCCTCAATTTTCCAAGATCAATGGGAATGCCCTCTATAGAAATGTTTAAAAAATACCTTGTTGAAATTTTGAAGTACTTAATTTGACTTAATTCCTCCAATTAATCATATATATTATATACCTTCAAAAAAGGAGATAGGCGTCATTCCCGATGAAGGAGCACGAGCTGTGGATCTACTAAATCTTACGGAATTACTTGAATCTTCTGTTTCACATACCACAGAGCGAGCCACTCTATTAATTTCTTTGTTTTTGAGGAGGACACAAATGCATTTTTGCGATTATACTTTCAAAATTCTCAATTGCCATTTCTGGGGAAAAGAGTTTGGATTTACCCAGATGTCGCCAAGCAGACACAAGATCGGCAAAAACGTTTTCTGGCAATGAGAACTAAAACAGTGACACTGGGTGCTACTTTCCTACTGGCCTATCCCTGTAAATGCTTAGTGAGATACCTTGGAGTCAAATATGTTTTTTTTTGTTCCTGAACACTTGAATGCATTTCTTGATATGAAGAAGTTGTCTACTGTTAGTGTTTAAGTGAACATTTGTTTAACGGGATTTTTCTGTTAAGTCAATTCCTTTTTACCATTATTGTCATTAGTTTCTCTTGGTGTCAGGTCAAAAGCGCGCTGGGACAAAGGCACGCCCAGACAATTGAGCGCAGCGAAGCGCGCACCGCTCTAAATTACTGTTTTTAGGGCTCCAACAGGGGGGCGTGGGGGGGAACTCCCCCACCTTACTTAATAGACATCGCGCCGCGTTGTGGGGGCGTTGTGGGGGGTGTGGGGGGTTGTAACCCCCCACATTTTACTGAAAACTTAACTTTTTCCCTGTTTTTAGGGAAAAAGTTAAGTTTACAGTAAAATGTGGAGGGTTACAACCCCCCAAACCCCTCCATAACGCCGGCGCGATGTCTATTAAGTAAACTGGGGGGGTTCCCCAACAAAACCCCCCGTCAGAGCCCCTAAAAACGGTAATTTTGTGCGGCACGCACTTCCGCGCTGTGCTCAATTGTCGGCGCGCGCTTTTGTCTTTCGCGCCGTTGTCTATGAACCGTTTCTCTTCACTATTTTCTGGATCTCTTCTATGATTAGATTGTGGTCTAAGAAAGTTTAACTTTTGTTGCTTTTGTGAATTGAATTAATGCTGAAATTTTTTTCCTCTGTTTTTCTTAAGCAAGGATATCTTGTTAATAATTTGAAAATTCAATAAAGAAATAATAAAAAAAGAATAGTACTCAGTGATATCCTGTGTTGCCTTAAATGCTAAAATGTTTGAGACTTAAATTTTTAAACCTGGCTTTAAAATCAAACAAACATTTTGACACAGCATGAATGCCTCAGTACTTAATTTAATTCTGGGCTCTGTTGTCACTTTGGAGACTGCTCCTCGCTGACTGGTCACATGCACACTGAAATGCTATTGACAAATTATCAGTAATTCACAAAAAGAATGTAAACTAAAAAGAAGCTAAACTTCTTTGTTGATCCAAGTATATGATGAAACTGTCAGTGAAACTACATTCTTACCTTCTGGATGACTATAAACAATTACAATCCATGTAAGTAGCTGTAGTAGATGGTACTTCTTTACTTACACAAGCTATTCTCCAAAGTCATCAAGTGAATAGCTGTACATTCACTTCATTTAATTATCAATAGCACTCTTGGAAGAGCTCCATCTTAATTTGCTTTCTTCTCAACATTATTCCTGGTAGAAATTTGCATATCTGCGTGATGCAGAGAATTCTACAGAGAGACCAAAAGCTAGCAGCAGCAGTGTTGGCAGCAGCTGTGGTAGGATTCTCCCACCAATCCCAGCAAGAGGAGAAAAACAGAAAGGCAATTAGCAGGTAAGATGAAATTTCACCTTCCTTATCCTGCTAAGTCCAGAATGGCGAGATGTACCTAGGTTCCCTCCAGAATTTCTCTACAAAAGGGATAATTTTCTTTGGCCCTGATATCAATTCTCTAATACTGTACTTAACAAAAGAATATAATGAGGTCCAAGTTGCCATGCTACAAATGGCTTCCTGGCTCACAGCCTGGTTCTCAACCTAAGAAGTTGCATGAGATTTTGCTGAATGCAGATGAAGAGCTTCTGGAACCACCTCCGAGTCATAACTTGCATGATCTACTGAAAATCATAAATAGCCAATCAGACTTCCTAAAGGAATTTGTGACTTTTAAGTTACAATCGACACCCTGCAGACATCCAAGTTTGCATCATCCTTAACCTCATGTGTGAAACACACTTTAGACAGGAAGGATTGAACTGTGTGAAGAAACAGTCAGCTGCAAAAGACAAGTAAGGATCCCTATGAGAGAGGGTCTACAATGCCAATATTTTCTACATCAGGCCTTTCACCAATGCATAGCTCAAAGGGGAGCCCCATCATTGCACTTAAGTCCAGATTAGGGTTTCAGTGAGGAACTGCCAGGTGGATAGAAAGACAGATATATCAGACTCTTGCAGAAACAGAGATATCCACATTCACTGCTACGGAGACATCTTTCACGTTACCTCTAAATTAGGACAGAGCTGCCAAGAGGACCGCAAACAAGCCGACAGCTTAGCCCTTCTCAGCTTGGGAAAACCAGGATTGAAGAGATAGCCGACTAACCAGTGGATAACCCTCATGCTGTACATCTCAAACACACACCAGATCCAACCAAGTAGAGTTCCAACCAAGATTTCAGCAGGATTGTAATCACCAATGCTGAGTATTCCTTGCGTTTCAAATGGACTCTCACAAGATCCAAGGTCCAAACTCCAATCCTGGAGCAATATGGATGCTCCAAGACAACCGGCCTCTAGTACAACAGACCTGGTCCTCACAGCAACTGAAACAGGACCCTTTAACAGCCTTTGCAGATTGGCAAATCATGACTTGTGGGACCAGCTGGTAGCAATTGAAATGACTCCAAATAGGTGTTTGGTAATCAGAGTAACTGGCCAATCAGGAGCTACATGGGAAAGACATAAAAAGCTCCATCCTTGGTCAAAACTGCATTGATCTCAGCTGAGCCACCCTATTTCCTGTAACTGAAGAATTAAGGAGCCTTGGCATTCTGACATGTTGCCAACAGAATGAAGACTATGGAGCCCCATCTTCCCACCATCAATTGAAAAACTGAAGGACTCAGCTCCCAATCCCTTGGGTCCCATCTTTGCTAGCTGAGAAATTCCACATGCACATTTCCTTCTTTTGCTCCTTGAGTCACTGAAAGCACCTGCATCTTGTTCTTCATTTTACATATTTCAAAGTTTTTTAAAGTATTATCTTAATGAGATCTCCATATCACCCCAAGTGAGTTTGGTATAATCTACATAGTAGATGCATATACGTGCTTTCCAACTTGATATAAGTTTGCAATTGTCTCTGATGCAGGCATCTATATGGCAAACAATATGTTGGGCTAATGGACAAGTGAACAAATGGCCCAGAAACATACGTATTTGGAAATCAATATAATAATTGGTTGAGCCAAGTGATTTTCCTATTCCTTGTCGTCGTCTTTTTTTTTTTTTTTTAATCCTCTTGGTACAGCTGGATTTTGCCTCTTGCTTATCTTTGATAGTCCCCTATGGTGTTGATGTTACTCAGCCTCAAGGTGCTGAGACAACTCTAACCACTAAGCTACCCCTTCACTCCACAGTAACCTCGTGAGTCTGCTGTGAGTTCAGTTTATATTCAAGTCAACCTCCCCCCCCTTATTTTTTTTTGGGGGGGGGGTTAAAAAAAAAAGGTTATCATAATTTATATTCAGATGGGTTTATCTTCAAATACATACAGCATGTTCCATTTATGCCAGGCATTTCTATATTTCTTTCTCTCCCTATGTCCAGCTTCCCCTTTATCTTCCCATCCTCCTGTTCTCCACACACTGGAGTATTATTAACTGCTTGAAATATAGAAAACTGATGTCCATATTTCATGTGATTGAGGCTTGAAAAAATAAAATAATTTAACTAAATCAATTTTGAATTCTGAATAGTAAATTTATAAGGCGGGGTGGGTTTGACTGATGATGTGGAGTGAATGTGCAGCAAAATCAGCATGGACAATAAGTTGCTGTGGAAGCAACTGAAGTCTTTTTTTCTCCCCACTATATTATTAGAGATTCTGTTTTGAACTCACAATATGGTTGTGGTGTTGTATACAAGAAAATGATTACCATAATTTAACGCAAATAAATGGCTTGTTAATGAAACGGGCAAATAAGTATCTTTTCCCTTCCTGGAGTTCCACTGCTTAGGTGCTTAGAGATATTTGCTGGTTAGGTATTGGGGTTCCAGCACCAAACATTGAAGCCTTTACCAATAAGCAGTGCATTAAGAGCTCTGCAATCTGCATTAAGCTTCAATATACAACATTCTAATGCACTGTGACAGGCAAAGGGGTCTGTCATATAATGCAGGGTCCACAAGAAGGAGCCCCATGATCAGGAATGGGTGAGATAGGGGTGAAATATGCCCACAGTCCACTTGGGGAAGCTGTTTCCAAAAGGACAAAGGAAGGCCAGACTTGTGTTCAATGAAAACAATATTTCCCCAAGAGAATTAGGGGTGATTCTTGGAAACAATGGGGATCTAGGGAAAACCTGGTATGGAATATCCTGAGGAAGGGAAGTAAGAAATAGAACATACGAATTGCCATGCTGAAACAGACCGAAGGATCATCAAGCCCGGAACCCAGTTTCCAAAAGTGGCCAATCCAGGTCCCAAGTACCAAAACAGATTTTATGCTGCTTATCCTAGGAATAAGCAGTGGATTTCGCCAAGCCATCTCAATAATGACCTATGGTCTTCTCTTTTAGGAAATTATCCAAACCAGGGCTGTGGAGTCGGTAGATAAATGTTCAGATTCCGACTCCAACTCCTCAGTTTTTTGTACTTCAGACTCCGACTCCGACTCCAGGTACCCGAAATTTCCTCTGACTCCGACTCCTCAACTCCGACTCCGACTCCCAACTCCACAGCCCTGATCCAAACCTTTTTAAAACCCCGCTAAGCTAACTGATTTTACCATATTCTCTGGCAATGAATTCCAGAGTTTAATTATACATTGTGGGAAGAAATATTTTCTCCAGCTTGTTTTAAATCTACTACTTAGTAGCTTCATCGCATGCCCCCTAGTTCTAGTATTTTTGGAAAGAGTGAACAAGTGATTCACATCTACCCTTTCCGCTCCACTCAATATTTTATAGACCTCTATCATATCACCCCCTGACCCATCTCTTCTCCAAGCTGAAGAGTTTCAAGTTTATTAAAACATCTGATTAATCGCATATCAAACATTTCTAGCCCTAGCCGCTTTAGCCTTTGCCTCATAGGGAAGTCATCCCATTCTTTTCATCAATTTCTTCGTCCTTCTCTGTACCTTTTCTAATTCCGCTATATCTTTTTTTGAGACGCAGCAACCAGAACTATACACAGTATTCGAGGTACAGCTGTACCATAGAGCGATGCAGCAAAATTATCCAGGGCCAGCAGGCAGATATCCTCACAGATGGGTGACATCATCTACAGAGCCCGGTACAGACAGTTAAAAGTGTACTGTCACTTTAACTTCTTAGAACATAAGAATAGCTTTACTAGATTAGACCAGTATCCTGGCTTCAAAGAAGCCAATCCAAGTCACAAATACCTGGCAATAACCCAGATAGTAGCAGTATTCCATGACACCGATCCAGGGCAACCTGTGCTTCTCCCATGTCTGTCTCAAGTATCAAGACTGACCGTACCACACATGCGCGAGTGCCTTCCTGCTTGTGATATAGAAGTTCAACGACTAGAAATCCATTTGGATTGCCGTCTGATAATGAATGCAGTTGAGGCTTTTTTCTCCACTAATTAGTAAATGCGTTTCAGTGGGTATCTCCACCACTTGGCTAATAACATTGGTTTTTACTTGGATTTTTGAATATTGTTATTATTTTTTCTTGTGGGACATTTAAATACCTCCATTGCATAATTGCACAGAAGGCAGGTCTTTTTCAACTGAATGGAAGCTCTGAAACAAGAGGGCATAAGATGAAGTTAAAAGGGAATAGACTCAGAAGTAATCTAAGGAAATATTTATTTATGAAAAGGGTAGTGGATGCATATAATAATCTCCAGGTGAAGAGGGAAACTGTATCTGAATTCAAGAAAGCAAGGGGCAGGTATGTGGGACCTCAGGATGAGAAAGATATAGTGAATGATATGGATGGGTCATATGACCTTCATCTGCTGTCATTTTCTACATTTCTCTGTTTCTAAATTATTGGTAACAGGTAATAATTGTTTATGCAAGTAATAGACTCCCACTAATGGAAAGTGGAAAATATAATGTATGAATACTCAGCTAATTCTATATTACCACATTTTTATTCAATAATAATGTAAATCATGTCTTAAACATAACAGGATAACTAACTTAAGTGCACAATAAACGTTATCTTTATACTAGAATAACTTTTTGTACACTACAACATTTGCCTAATCCAAATCCGCAGTCTTACTTACTAAGACCAAAGCTTTTTATAAAGAGCCTTAAAGTCTAGCAATCTGAAAATTATTTACCATCAGTAACTGAAAATACTTTAGCATAAAACATTGGTTTTACAGTAATTTAGACTGGAAAATAAATGAAAGCTAAAATTCCACCCAATTCAATCAACATGGACGATCTTAGTAGCCATTTAAAAATATATTACCTCAAAATACTGACACAAACATACGCATATATGTTTCTTTGCACAAGTTTGTCAAAGAAGTTCACAGGTATACAGTCTAGTACTATAGAGAATATGAACTAGAGAAAAGGTAAATCAACTGTTTAAAACACCATACCTAGAAAAGAAGTTCAATAAAAATTGAACTATCCACTATTCACAAACTTCAGCCCATAGAAAAAGAAACAGCAACACATTTGCTGCTCTGGGATACCTCGGTTGCAGTAGCATATAGAAACTGTTGCTATGTTATTACGATCTGTGCGTCCTTCCGCAGTCTCCACCCCCTCACGCCTGTCGAACGATCAAAACAAGAAAAAGTTTAGGACCATTAACTCTCAGATGACTGATGATGGGGGTCATACTGCAAAGCAAACTAAGCAGTACGACTGCGCTTTTCAACATAGCTCTCCCCGAGGCGTTTACAAAAGTCCAGTAGCAGCAGCAGCAACCACTGCCTACAGCCCTACCACCAAGCTGCGATGAAAACACGGCAGCGTTTATAATCGGTTCCCAAGCTAGATACCGTTGTCGCTGATCTCAATACTCTTAGCGCTAGAGCTTTGGCTTACATGTTTGCTCTCCTGCTTCGTATCCTGTATCAGCCATGAATTCTCTGATGTCACCGTAGAACCAGTATGTGGAAGTACTGTGGGTAATGTAGTCCTCTCTGCGCTTCATAGTTTATATCAGTGGTCTCAAACTCGAACCCTTTGCAGGGCCGCATTTTGGATTTGTAGGTACTTGGAGGGCCTCAGAAAAAATAGTTAATGTCTTATTAAAGAAATAACAATTTTGCATGAGGTAAAACTCTTTCTAGTTTATAAATCTTTCTTTTTAGCTAAGTCTTGATAATAATATTGTAATTTATAACTAAAGAAACATATGATCAAGAAATTGTTTTAATTTA
This sequence comes from Geotrypetes seraphini, assembly GCF_902459505.1. Taxonomy (NCBI): domain Eukaryota; kingdom Metazoa; phylum Chordata; class Amphibia; order Gymnophiona; family Dermophiidae; genus Geotrypetes; species Geotrypetes seraphini. The sequence goes on along the minus strand of NC_047085.1, from coordinate 484,844,420 downwards.
TTTTTGTGATTATGATAAACATACCGAGGGCCTCAAAATAGTACCTGGCGGGCCGTGAGTTTGAGACCACTGGTTTATATCAACTATGTGGTACAGTAGCTACAAAAGCTTATGAGTTTAGATGGTTTATATAAAAAAGTTCAAAATGTTCTAACCAAGTTTGACCAAATGCAAGCTAACTGAAAGAGGCCAAACTTCACTAAATGAAAAATATCTAATGGAGGCTCTGCAGTGAACACATGTGTGAACCTACTAGATATAAACGGTAAGGACCCCAATATCGAGACTTGGTGGACATGCTAATGGAAAGGTTGGTGCCAGCGTCTATTCAGTACTGCTGTTTTTCAGTAGCACTCAATAAATATGCAATGCAGTCACTTTGCTATTCAGCGGGCCTAAATTAAACTATAAACTTATTCAGATAATTTTGTGGTTCTTCATTGCTTCACCCCTTTCTTATAGAATATAAGACGTTGTTTAATGTCATATTTCTTAGCACCATAATCTCTGTGTACTTAAAAACCTATTAAGAAGTTGCTCACCAGCAGCTGATAGAACATATAACTTCTGCATATCAACCTGACAATTTTCAGTTTTAGGGCTAAGCAGTTTTATTTGAAATACTAATTTTGTGTATTCTGACAAGCAAAAAAAGTAAACTCTAGTTCAGGACTTTTAGGTGTTGCTAAGAGCACAAAACAAGTGCCTCAGCCTATGCTATTTTATCAAAGGCTTACACAGTTCACATTCCAGATGTTTAATTTATGCTAGATTAAAGGGGAAATATGGTAAAGCTCACTTTGTTTACAGCACGTTTGTGTACTATAAATTTTTTTCCAATATAGGTAGGGGTTGAAGTTGGACTCTCCAAAATATGTGGGCTAAAAGTGTGTTAGTTTGAGATATAGTCCCTGCTAATGCTTGTAAATTATGAAATTCTTTCCAATGCAGAAAAGTCTGCTAAATAAGTAGATAGTTTTATGGTGTACCTTCTAAAAAGTTGATTATGCGATCATGATGTGGTCTCAATATAAGTTAATATCAATTAGTACTACATATCTGACTACATTTTTGGAATAATCATCTAATGATTTTTCTTAGTGCATAATATTTAAAATGTTGAAATCCCAGTTTTTGTCATCAGAAAGAGGAATTGTGTCCACAAAATACATGTTGACTTTTCCTACAGTTATAATTAAAGGCTGTGTCACTTGGTGCTACTATAATTGTTAAATACTTTGTAAATGCTTGGTCGCCTTCTAAGGCATGTGTGTCAAACACAAAGCCTATGGGCTGAATCCGGCCCACCTGGCCATTTTATGTGGCTCGCAGTGACTGTGCTGCGGCACAGGACCAGTGTTAGCGGCACAGGGCCTAGAGGCTCTGGGGGGCCCCTAGTGGGTCAGCATGTCCACCTCCTATCTGTGCCAATCCGAAATCTTCCTCTCCTGGTCTTCAGACACAACCATTTTTGTTACAGGGGGCTGCCGTCCCTGGCATCGATTCTCAGCTGCTACTTGTGACCATCTCTGTGCTTTCCTTTTGCCAAGGTTCATCCAGGCGGAAACAGGAAGTTGCATCACTGGGGACTGACCACAACAAAAGGAAAGCCTGCAGCAGTTGAGAATTGCAGCCGAAGCTGGCGGTCTCTTGCAACAAAAAAGATTGTATCTGCAAGACTGAAGGTGAGGACAACGGACCGGTGCAGATAGAAAAGGGGAGGAAATGCCAGGCCAGGAAGCTCCCAGGACCAGCTTCTTAAGTAGAATGAGGGAGGCTGAGGTGGGAGAGAGGGGAAGGTGAAGAACTTGACACCGGAAACAGAAAAGAGAGAGAAAAAGTGGGCAACGGTGCAGAGCAGGGAAAGAAGGGGAGGAGGGGAGAGATATGATAGCAGATCATGGCAAGGGGGTAAGGGAAGGAGGGAAAAGGACTACAGGAAGGAGGAGAGAAGGAGGGAAGGGAAGAAGGTAAGAGAGATATGCCAGACTGCAGGAAGAAGAAAGTGATGCCAGATCAGAGGAAAGGGGATGGGAAGGAGGGAAAGGAAGGAAGGGATAGAGATGCCAAATTATGGGAAGGAGAGAAAAAATATGCCAGACCATAGGAAGGGGGAAAACAGATGTCAGAAAATAAGAGGGGGAAAGAGAGGGAGGAGATGGTACATAGGGATGGGAGGAGTGGGGAAGGGAAAAGAGATGGAAGGAACATTTATATCTTACCTGCTAATTTTATTTCCTTTAGCCACAGCAGATGAATCCAGAGACTAGTGGGTCATGCCCATCACCTACCAGCAGGTGGAGATTGAGAGCACTGAATTGACTCTGTCTTATTGGATGGAAAGCCTCCTGGCCAATTAGTATGCTTTTGCCAAAGCAGAAGGAACCGGATACCCATGGAGAAAAAAAACTCCTTTCCCATTTAGGTCAACTTGAACATACAATTAATGAAACCAACTATGAACTCCAACAGTGCAGAATACTGCAAAACCTCTAGTGAGAAAAAACAAATGCTGAATTACCTATAGGGTGGGGCTCTGAATTCATTTGCTGTGGCTAAAAGAAAGAAAATTAGCAGGTAAGATATAATTTTTCCTTTCTTAGCACCAGCAGCGGATGAATCCAGAGACTAGTGGGATGTAGCAAAGCAGTCCTAACGCAGGGAGGGAAAAGGACATTGGCCCCGCAAAGACTGATGCACCCAAAGGCAGCATCTGAACATGCTGCCATGTCCAATATAAAATGCCTGAGGACAAAGTTGCTGCTCTGCAAAATTCCTCTAATGCAAATGATTTGGACTTTGTCCAAGCAGATACCACTGCTTTAGGAAAATAAATAGTAAAGGCTATTGGAAGTTGCTTACCTGTACTAACAATTGTTGATACACTAGCTATCCTGAAATTAGCACGCCACCATAGCTGGGGAAGTAGTTACCCCCAATCAAGTCAAGAGAAAAAAACAAAATGATGATCTGTACGGCTAAAGTCAATGATGGCTGAAAGTTATCAGATTATTAGTCTCTAAAACCCGAGCAGCCCGCGGGAATGAAACTGCTGACGATAATCCTCTTCTCTTAATGAAGGCAGAAAGAGACACTCATTGCAATAAAACATCAAAACCATCCTTGGTAGAAAAGGAAGGCATTGATTTTACCAATATCCCTGCCACACAGGAAACCCAGAAATGGATCTCTATCTGAAAGAGCTTGCAACTCTGAAACCCTATGAGCTGAAGTTAAAGCAACCAGAAAACAGTTTCCATATGAGACCTTTGATTGTCACATTGCCTAATGGTTCGAATGGTGCTGACTGGAGTGACCAGAACACCAGATTAAGACCGCAACCCGGCCAGGGTTTGCAGAGGGGAGGCTTGAGACAGTTGACTCCACATTAAGACGGCACCACATCTGGCTGCGAAACCCCTGTACATGAAGGCACCAACAGCCACTGCAACCAAAGCCACCTCTGTGGAAAGCAGCAATAGTACCATGCCTGTGGACATCACCTATAAGGCACACCTGTGTATGTCATCTGTACCACCACCATTACAGGATGTAGAATATTGTAACAGGAACGTGTCCATTCTGCACCAGAATATGGAAAATCATGAAGCCATAATATAGGATGACATGTGTGACACAAAGAGGCCTGCGCTGCATAGGAGTGCTATGAGCAGGCCCTTGATCTGTGGTATCCAATAAATTCAGCAGGTGGAGGATAGATGTCAACCTTGGAACTAAAGAGTAAACTCCAGAGCAGCCAAACTAAAGAGCAACTAACGAAATTGTTGCTCAAAGGACACAGGAAACTCCTCTACATAGTCATGCTGGAACATGCCACAGGCCATAAAAACACTGTGAGTGAAACAGCAGGGAATGTACTGATAAACCCAAGGGAAAGAGACAGATTCCACTGAGAAAATGGCAGAACTGCTGTGCAAATCTGCAAACTTGGCAAATAGCCAGAATAGGAGAACGTGGGAACGTCACCACAGAGGCAGACACTGCCTTTATCTTAGCTAAAGAAGATGCCATCAGGAAAAAGCCAATGATGACACTGGCCCCATACAAGAGAAAAGCAGAGGACACTGCATGCAAAAGAAGGAATGGTCCTATTCAGAGCAATGGTAGCTGAAGTGAGGGATCAAAGTGTCCTCAGTATGTCTCCCTTGGAGACCATTGTTCCTAAGCTGCTGCTAGCGTGCCGCCCCTGCAGAAATAACATCACACTAAGCCAGAGATTGGAAACCGTATAGTTCATGAGGAATCTAATATGTCGCAGGAAAAAAGAAGACTGACAGACTCCTATAAAAACTGCTGTTACAGAGCAGAAGTTGGAACTGGCATAGTATAACATGATAGAGAAGACTGCCGTCACCGTAGAGTCTACGAGGCCACTGAGAATAGACAGTGCACTGGCAATGCATAGTGCAGGAGAGAGGTAGCACCACACTACACAATGTAGGAGACTATGCCGCCCAAACATTGCCAGTCACAAAGAATGCAAATACTACCAAATGCTACCAAATGCTGGGCACCATGACACAGAATGAATGCCATTTCCCATCCTACAAAACGCTGGCCACCATGACACACAAAGAATGCTGAAATGCCTTGTCAGCTGGTAACCCCATAGGATGATTCAAACAAACTGGCATTGCCAGGAGAAAACAAAGGTACCTCGGAAATACAGACCACAACTTGAATCTGAATTGCAGGAAGCAAAACTCAGAAAATGAAAGTAAAAGACATACATCAAAAAGTTCTAATCTAGCTAATTTCCTCCTTATCTCTGGAAAGAATGCCTACCAGGAAAACTGAACTCAGTGTCCCTAAAAATCCCAGAAAGAAAACCTAAATAGGACTACAACAGAAGAGTCAAGTACCTTGGAATAGCAGGCCAAATGTCCTGAGAGAGAGAAAGAAAGAAACACTCCCTGAGGACCTCGACACCCAGCTAATCAGTTATTACATAAGAATATAAGAATTACCACTGCAGGGTCAGACCAGTAGTCCATCATGCCTAGCAGTTCGCTCACGCGGCGGCCCCCAGGTCAAAGACCAGTGCTCTAAAGGAGTCCAGCCTCACCTGCATACGTTCCAGTTTAGCAGGAACTTGTCCAACTTTGTCTTGAATCCCTGGACGGTGTTTTTCCTTATAACAGACTCCAGAAGAGCGTTCCAGTTTTCCACCATTCTCTGGATGAAGAAGAACTTCCTTATGTTTGTACGGAATCTATCCCCTTTCAACTTTAGAGAATGCCCTCTCGTTCTCCCTACCTTGGAGAGGGTGAACAATCTGTCTTTATCTGCTAAGTCTATTCCCTTCAGTATTTTGAATGTTTAGATCATGTCTCCTCTTTTCGAGTAGTACCATGTCCTTCCTCATGTATGGTGACCAGTGCTGGACGCAGTACTCTAGGTGAGGGCGCACCATGGCCCGGTATTAAGATGGGGACATGCATTGTTTATTCCTACAGAAGGATAAGCTGTGTAAAATCTGTTTTACTCCTTGGTATTTTGCCAGGTGCTTATGACATGGGTTGTCCACTGTTGAATACAGAATACTGGACTTGAAGAGGTTTGGACTGTACTAGCATGGTAACTCTTATTCTCAACTAGCAGGAGAAAAGCAGCAAATGAAATGTGTTATGACCAAGAGTGCCCTAGTATAAAGACAGCTCTTTAAAAAAATCAAAGGAGAAAATGCACACTTAAACTGTCCTGAGAAGACATGCCTAGAAGCTGAAGTCTAGACAGAAATGTCACAAAAAACTAACACAGAATCCTGCTCAAGTCAATGTTAAACTGAAACTGACAGGTTGTAAGGCACTCAGTCCAGAAGAAGGTATTGGGCTTTTAGTATCCAATGTGTTCCCTAAAGTACATCATCTTGAATGTCAAAGTCTAGAGAAAACCCCAAAATCTGACCAAGCAATGCCACAGAACAGCCTGTTCTGGAGAACTCCCTCTCCCCCTCCCTGTTTGCTCCATGTGCAACTGTTAACGATTACCATGGAAAGTTGAACATTCTAGAACTCCATGCACTCTCTCTCTCTCAGAGGTGCCACCACTGGAAAATACTGCTCACTTTTGTATATTTCAAAGCAGTAGAGAGGAAACACAATTGACCATAGCTTAATGTGCTATGACTCTAAGCAGAGTAATACATTTGGGGATTAATAATCAGAAGGAGCCGTATATTTTGGAAGGGGAGAGGCTGATATGCACAGATGGGGAGAGGGACCTTGGGGTGATAAGTGTCCGAAGATCTAAAGGTGAAAAAACAGTGCGACCAAGGCAGTGGCTGCTGCCAGAAGGATGATGGGCTGTATAAAGAGAGGCGTAACCAGTAGAAGAACGAAGGTGTTGATGCCCCTGTACAGGTGGTTGGTGAGGCCCCACTTGGAGTATTGTGTTCAGTTTTGGAGACTATCTCTGGCAAAGGACACACAAAGGCTTGAAGTAGTCCAGAGGAGGGTGACGAAAATGATAGGAGATTTGTGACAAAAGACATATGAAGAGAGACTGGAAGCCCTGAATAAGTATACCTTAGAGGAAAGGAGGGACAGGGGAGGTATGATTCAGACGTTCAAATATTTGAAAGGTATTAACATAGAACAAAATCTTTTCCAGAAAAAGGAAAATGGTAAAACCAGAGGACATAATTTGAGGTTGAGGGGTGGGAGATTCAAGAGCAATGTAAGGAAATTCTTCTTTACGGAGAGGGTAGTGGATGCCTGGAATGCGCTCCCGAGAGATGAACACAGAGGATCTAGAATCAGAAAATAATAGTAAATATTGAAGAACTAAGGCCAGTACTGGGCAGATTTGCATGGTCTGTGTCTGTATATGGCATTTGGGGGAGGATGGGCTAGGGAGGGCCTCAATGGCTGGGAGGGTGTAGATGGATTGGAGTGAGCTTTGACGGAGATTTCAGTAGTTGGAATCTAAGAACAGTACCGGGAACAGCTTTGGACTCTTGCTCAGAAATAGCTAAGGAGAAGAAACCCCCCCCACAGATTTTTAGATTGAATCAGGATGGGCAGACTACATGGACTATTCAGGTCTTTATCTGCTGTCATCTACTATGTTACTATGAAATCTGAAGATGCTAGAACTCCAGGCACCTGCTCACAGATGCCAAACACAGCCAAGTTAAATACTACTAGTACTACTATTGATCACTTCAATAGCACTGACAGGTGTCCACAGTGCTGTACGTTTTGACAGTTAATAGCAATGACAAAAAATACACCTCTCCAATGTTAAAGAGAGAGTCTTGGGAGGTTTTGAATTGCTTTTTATCTTTTAATGCTTGAGAAAATGGTAAAAGCTCACCCCCCCCTCACATTGTTGGAGCAGTGACATGGAGGGGGGAACAAAATAAAAAAAGTCACCTTGAGCTATTGAGAACTGTTCTAGCTATTAAACCATAGCTGAATGCATTGGAACAATACAACAAATTCAGAAGAAAGGGCTCGATAGGGGAGAGTAACAGACGACTGTCACCTTTGGCTGAATTGGCTTCCCAGACCACCAAAACTACCCACAAGAAGGATGAAGTACCCAAAATGACAGACCCCCCAATGCAGACATTCCAGAAATAGCAGGAGAATATTCTGGGAATGACAAGGGGTCTACCACAGAAGCCGAAAAGCACAGTTAACTTACCAAAACAGGTATTATCCAGTGACAGCAGGTAGATATTCTCACATTTGGGTGACATCATCCACAGATCCCCGGTACGGACAGCTTTAAAAGTGTATCGCGTATGTTTCGGTTCAGCAGGAACTTATCTAACTTTGTGTTTTCCCTTATGACAGATATTATTATGATCTCTTTGTATTTATTAGTTGGTGGTGGGGGGAGGGGGGATCCTTCGCTGGGGAGGACCTTTCTGTATAATTGGTGCATTTGTATACAATTTTTTTTGGGGGGGGGATCCATATTTGTCATGTTTCACTGTTCTTGTACTTGTACTATTATACAGACTCTAGATCATGTGATCTTGTGATACATTTTCTCTTGTTTTACCTGCTTTTATATACTACGGTATAGTGCGCTGGAGAATGCACGTATTCTGTCTTTCGTATTACCTCTGTGAACATGTCTTGAACTAGTATTATAATTCTGTTGATGATAAGTATGAGCTTTGTCTTGCAGAATTTTGTGTTTCCTTATTGTTACTGCATTGCTGACACATTTATACTGTATTGAATTGCATTGTGCTCTTATTTTTCTTTTCTTATGATACACTTAATAAACACAGTTTAAAAATAAATAAATAAATAAATAAAATCACCAAACAAAGGTAGGAAAATTATTTTATTTTCAATTCAGTGATTGAAATATGTTCATTTTGAAAATTTACATCCACTGTCTATATTTTGCACTGCTCATGAAGAAATTCATTTGTTTCTATTTCTCTGGTGTTGTACTACATGCGCTAAATGTAGTGTATTTAGATTTAGATTTTAGCAAAGCCTTTGACAGTGTTCCACATTGATATCTGAATGTGCTCAGGCTGGGCCCCAAAGTGACAGGCTGAGTTAGGGATCCATCCCAGAATACTAAGGGAGCTCAGAGAGGTTCTGGCGAGTCCTATTAAAGACTTGTTCAACAAATCTCTGGAAATGGGAGTGATTCCTGGGGATTGGAGGAGAGCGGATGTGGTCCCTATTCATAAAAATGGTCACAGGGATAAAGCAGGAAACTACAGGCCGGTGAGCCTCACTTCAGTTGTTGGAAAAATAATGGAAGTGTTGCTGAAAGAAAGGATAGTGTACTTCCTTGAATCTAATGGGTTACAGGATCCGAAGCAACATGGCTTTACAAAAGGTAAATCGTGCCAAACGAACCTGATTGAATGGGTGACCAGAGAGCTGGATCGAGGACATATGCTAGAAGTAATTTACTTAGATTTCAGCAAAGCCTTTGTTACAGTTCCTCTTAGGAGGCTATTGAACAAACTTGAAGGGCTGAAGTTAGGACCCAAAGTGGTGAACTGGGTTAGAAACTGGCTGTCGGACAGACGCCAGAGGGTGGTGGTTAATGGAAGTCGCTCCGAGGAAGGAAAGGTGAGTAGTGGAGTCCCTCAGGGTTCGGTGCTAGGGCCAATCCTGTTCAATATGTTTGTGAATGACATTGCTGAAGGGTTAGAAGGAAAAGTGTGCCTTTTTGCAGATGATACCAAGATTTGTAACAGAGTAGACACCAAAGAGGAAGTGGAAAATATGAAAAAGGATCTGCAAAAGTTAGAGGAATGGTCTAATGCCTGGCAACTAAATTTCAATGTAAAGAAATGCAGAGTAATGCATTTGGGGATTAATAATTGGAAGGAACTGTATATGCTAGGAGGAGAGAAGCTGATATCCACAGACGGGGAGAGGGACCTTGGGGTGATAGTGTCCAAAGATCTAAAGGCGAAAAAACAGTGTGACAAGGCAGTGGCTGCTGCCAGAAGGATGCTGGGCTGTATAAAGAGAGGCGTAGCCAGTAGAAGGAAGAAGGTGTTGATGCCCCTATACAGGTCATTGGTAAGGCCTCACTTGGAGTATTGTGTTCAGTTTTGGAGACCATATCTGGCGAAGGACGTAAGAGGAGGGCGACGAAAATGATAGGAGGCTTGCGCCAGAAGACATATGAGGAGAGACTGGGGAGATATGATTCAGACGTTCAAATAGCACAGTTATTTACCGTAACAGGTGTTATCCAGGGACAGCAGGCAGATATTCTTGACTGATGGGTGACGGCACCGACGGAGCCCCGGTACGGACAATTTTAGAGTGATTGCACTCTAAGAACTTGGAAAGTTCTAGCAGGCCGCACCGCGCACGCGCGAATGCCTTCCCGCCCGACGGATGCACGCGGTCCCCAGTTAGGATAAGCCAGCTAAGAAGCCAACCCGGGGAGGTGGGTGGGACGCAAGAATATCTGCCTGCTGTCCCTGGATAACACCTGTTACGGTAAGTAACTGTGCTTTATCCCAGGACAAGCAGGCAGCATATTCTTGACTGATGGGTGACCTCCAAGCTAACAAAAAGAGGGATGGTGGGAAGGTTGGCCATTAGGAAAACAAATTTTGCAAAACAGATTGGCCGAAGTGACCATCCCGTCTGGAGAATGCGTCCAGACAATAGTGAGATGTAAAAGTATGAACTGAGGACCAAGTGGCAGCCTTGCAGATTTCCTCAATAGGAGTGGAATGGAGGAAAGCTACAGATGCTGCCATAGCTCTAATTCTATGGGCCGTGACAGAACCTTCCAGAGTCAGTCCGGTCTGAGCATAACAGAAAGAAATGCATGCTGCGAGCCAATTGGACAGCGTACGTTTTGAAACAGGATGTCCCAATTTATTCGGATCAAAGGACAGAAAGAGTTGAGGGAATGATCTGTGGGGCTTAGTACGGTCTAAGTAGTAAGCTAAAGCCCGCTTACAGTCCAAAGTATGCAAAGCCTGTTCTCCAGAGTGAGAGTGAGGTTTCGGAAAGAAGACAGGCAGAACAATAGATTGGTTGAGATGGAATTCAGAGACAACCTTAGGGAGAAACTTTGGATGTGTACGCAGAACCACCTTGTCATGATGAAAGACGGTAAAGGGTAGGTCTGCTACTAGTGCATGGAGCTCACTGACCCTCCTGGCAGAGGTGAGAGCAATTAGGAAGAGAACCTTCCAAGTGAGAAATTTGAAAGAAGCCGTGGCCAAAGGTTCAAACGGAGGTTTCATTAAGGCTGAAAGAACCACGTTAAGATCCCAGATCACAGGAGGAGGTTTAAGAGGTGGTTTCACATTGAAAAGTCCTCGCATGAATCTGGAGACCAAGGGATGAGCTGAAAGGAGTTTCCCATGGACTGGCTCATGAAAAGCAGCAATAGCACTGAGGTGGACTCTGATGGAAGTAGACTTGAGACCAGAATCAGACAAAGAAAGAAGGTAATCCAACACGGTCTCCACAGCAAGGGACGTAGGATTATGATGATGAAGAAGACACCAGGAAGACAACCGTGTCCACTTCTGATGGTAACATTGCAGAGTGGCCGGTTTCCTGGAGGCATCCAGAAAGGAACGAACGGGCAGAGATAAAAGAGTATCATTTGAAGTCAGCCCGAGAGATACCAGGCTGTCAGGTGCAGAGACTGGAGGTTGGGATGCAGAAGGGTCTCCTGATGTTGTGTGAGCAGAGAAGGAAATTGTGGAAGTAGAATAGGTTCCCTGGAATTGAGTTGAAGTAGAAGGGAGAACCAATGTTGCCTGGGCCACCGTGATGCAATCAGAATCATGGTGGCCTGTTCCCTCTGGAGCTTGAACAAGGTCCTGAGCATGAGAGGCAGAGGAGGGAAAGCATACAGGAAGAGATTGGACCAATCCAGGAGAAATGCATCCGCTGCCAGACGGTGAGGAGAGTAGAGTCTGGAGCAGAAGTGGGGCAGCTGATGATTGTGAGGAGCTGCAAAGAGGTCTATCTGAGGAGTGCCCCACTGGGCGAAGATGGACTGCAGAGTAAAAGGATCGAGTGTCCACTTGTGAGGCTGGAGAATTCTGCTGAGCTTGTCCGCTAAGGAATTCTGTTCTCCCTGAATGTAGATAACTTTTAGGAAGAGGTGGTGATCTGTGGCCCAAGCCCAAATCTTTTGGGCTTCCTGGCACAAGAGGCGAGAGCCCGTCCCACCCTGCTTGTTGATGTAGTACATCGCAACTTGATTGTCTGTGCATAGTAGAAGGACCTGAGGAAAGAGAAGATGCTGGAAGGCCTTGAGGGCATAAAACATCGCTCTGCGTTCCAGGAAGTTGATGTGATGTTTCATTTCCTGGGCTGTCCAAAGTCCTTGAGTTTGGAATTCGTTCAAATGAGCTCCCCAGGCATAAGGGGAGGCGTCGGTGGTGATGACAAGTTGATGAGGAGGTAGATGGAACAAAAGACCTCTGGAGAGATTTGAGGATATCAACCACCATTGTAGAGACTGATGAAGAGAGGATGTCACAGATATGTGTCGTGAGCAAGGATCCGTCGCTTGGGACCACTGGGTCACTAGGGTCCATTGAGGAGTGCGTAGGTGGAGACGTGCGAAGGGTGTGACATGAACTGTGGAGGCCATGTGACCCAAGAGTATCATCATTTGCTTGGCAGAGATGGAACGTTGATGAAGCACCTGCTGACACAGAGATTGGAGAGTGTGAAGACGGTTGGACGGCAGAAAAGCTCTCATGAGGACTGTGTCCAGCACCGCTCCAATGAATTGAAGTCTCTGAGTGGGGATAATATGAGATTTGGGTAGATTGATCTCGAACCCCAGAAGTTGTAAAAACATGATGGTCTGGTTGGTGGCCTGGAGTACTATCTGAGAAGAATTGGCCTTTATCAACCAATCGTCAAGGTAAGGAAACACCTGAAGGTGGTGGGAACGTAGAAAGGCGGCCACCACAATCAGACATTTGGTGAACACTCTTGGAGAGGAGGCCAGACCGAAGGGTAGCACCTTGTATTGGTAATGACAATGGTTGATCATGAAGCGGAGGTACTGTCTGGAGGCCAGATTGACTGGTATGTGAGTGAATGCTTCGTTGAGATCTAGGGAACATAGCCAGTCGCCTTGATTGAGAAGAGGATAAAGAGTAGCTAGAGAAAGCATCTTGAATTTCTCTTTTACCAAGCATTTGTTGAGATCGCGAAGATCTAAAATGGGTCTGAGATCTCCTGTCTTTTTGGGAACTAGAAAGTAACGGGAGTAAAATCCCTGCCCCTTTTGATCCAGAGGAACCTCCTCTATGGCGTTCAGAAGAAGGAGGGATTGAACCTCTTGAAGAAGGAGGGAAAACTGAGAAGTGTTCAAAGCAGACTCTCTTGGCAGACTTTGGGCAGGAAGAGTCTGGAAATTGAGAGAGTAGCCGTGGCGGATGATGTTGAGGACCCACTGATCCGAGGTGATGATTTCCCAACGGCTTATGAAATGAGTAAGGCGTCCTCCTATGGGCTGCTGAAGATGGGCAGAAGGAGGGAGACTGGCTATGTCCTGGAGAACCAAGTCAAAAGGATTGAGTTGATTTCTGTGAAGGGGGAGGTTTCACCTGCTGTTGCTGCTGTGCTGGTCTAGCAGCTTGCCTCTGTTGTTGCCTCTGATGCCTGGGTTGCTGCTGGGTCTGAGGTAAAGGACGAGCCACAAATCTACGTTGATAGGCCGATTGTTGGCGAAAAGGCCTAGTAGGTGGGGTCTTCTTCTTTGTCTTAAGGAGAGTGTCCCATCGAGTCTCATGAGCTGAGAGTTTCTGAGTAGTGGAGTCCATGGATTCTCCAAACAGCTCATCCCCCAAACAAGGTGCATTGGCCAGTCAATCTTGATGATTGACATCGAGTTCTGAAACTCTGAGGTCAGCTCAAAGGTGTCATAGATTGATCTGACCATGAACTTGCGCAGTTGTAAGAGCGATGAAGAAGTTTGGCGAAAGGCAGATTTTTTACGGTCAGGGAGATATTTCTCAAAAGATGACAAAGTCTGAATGAGATGCTTAAGGTAAAAAGAAAAATGGAAAGCATAGTTCCCTGATCTATTTGCTAGCATCGCATTTTGATACAACCTCTTGCCAAACTTATCCATGGCCTTACCTTCTCTGCCAGGAGGGACAGAAGCATATACACTAGCCCCCGTGGATTTCTTTAAAGTAGATTTCACCAGTAAGGACTCATGGGGGAGTTGTGGCTTGTCAAAGCCTGGAATAGGTATGACCTTATATAAGGAATCCAGTTTGCGGGGAGCTCCTGGGATGGTCAAGGGTGTCTCTAGATTTTTGTAAAATGTCTCTCTTAATATGTCATGGAGAGGCAGTTTGAGAAATTCCCTTGGAGGCTGGTCAAAATCCAGAGCATCAAGAAATGCCTTGGATTTTTTGGATTCAGCCTCCAAGGGAATAGAGAGAGATTCACACATCTCTTTGAGAAAAGAGGTAAAAGAAGTTGCATCAGGTTTAGAGGATGGATCCAAAACAGAAGGATCCTCTTCTCCTGATGAACACTCTCCCTCTGAGAGAAGAGGGTCCTCCGAATCGCCCCACAGATCAGGGTCCCGCACTTGAAAACTGCGGTCCCGGGATTCCGGTGTGGAGGGTTCTAGGTGTCGAGTTTTATGCATCGACTTCCCAGACCTCTGTGAAACGGTACCGGGAGATGTTATAGGCTGTGTCGGCGCCGATGTTTGAACAGCCTGGTGTAAGGATCTCGGTTCCGGCGCTAAGACTGGCATAGATACCGAGGAAGTGGTATGCATCGGTACCGACAAGGTGGATGCCGACAAAGGAGGCTGCTCCACTGTCGGTACCGGAGGCTCAGACTGGACCGGGACTGGAAGGCTCGGTGTCAGAAGGGCAGGTAACAGGTGCTGTAGTTGTTCTTTAAGCTGTACTTGCAGGACGGCGGCAATGCGCTCGTCCAGTGAAGGCACCAGTACCGCTTTTTTCTTCTGTGGTACCTTGGGTGCCGCTCTACACTCCGAAGAGGAACCCGATGTCGAGGGGCTTACCTCAATCGGAGCAGAGCGCTTCCGCGGGCGCCTTGAGGTCGGCAGGATTGGGCTCGCTGCCACTGAGACCGGAGGGCGCTCCAGCGGGGAAGGCTTCTTAGCCGGCTTACCTGAAGGGTGCGACGCCGGCGCGGTGTCGACGAGGCAGGTGCCGACTGCGTCGGGGTCGAAGTGGGGACCGGTGCCGCCGAATCCGACATCTCGGTACCAAACAATAATCGCTGTTGGATTTGTCGATTTTTTTAAAGTTCTCTTTTTAAGAGTGGCACAGCGGGTGCAAGTAGACGCTCGATGGTCAGGACCAAGACACTGTAGACACCAGTTGTGCGGGTCTGTGAGTGAAATTGGTCGAGCGCACTGCTGGCACTTCTTAAACCCGGGTTGAAGGGGCATGAATGTAAAAACGGCTTCAGCCAAATCGAAGGCCGAGGCCTCGATGGTGGCAACAGGCCCCGCTGGGGCGAAACCGAAAAAATGAAAGAAAAACGAATTAAGTTTTTTTTGGTTTTTTTTAACAAAGAAAAGAAAATAAAATGAGGGAAACAATATTTCCCAACGAGTTTACGCGAGCGGGGAGGCGAAAATAGAAAAAAGTTTTCAACAGCCGTTGAAACGTGCATCTTCTTAGCTCCGCGGAAACTAAGAAACTGGGGACCGCGCGCCTCCGTCGGGCGGGAAGGCATTCGCGCGTGCGCGGTATGGCCTGCTAGAACTTTACAAGTGCAATCACTCTAAAATTGTCCGTACCGGGGCTCCGTCGGTGCCGTCACCCATCAGTCAAGAATATGCTGCCTGCTTGTCCTGGGATAAATATGTATACCCTAGAGCAGGGGTGCCCAACGCGTCGATCGCGATCGACCGGTAGCTCAGGAAGGCAACATGAGTCGATCGCAGAGCCCATCCCGGGCTCTGTGATAGACTCGTGTTGCCGTCCCGATCTACCGGGCCTATCAGCCTTCCTCTCCCCGACGTCAAAGACGCCGACGCCGGGCATTAGGCTGTTTTTTGTCATTTCGGGGGGGGGGGGCGTGGTGGTGTGGCGGCGGCAGCAGCAACAGCCTGAAAAAGAAATCATCCTGACCCGGGTCGGTGTCATACTCCGGAACTTCTACCTCTTCCAGCAGCCCTCTCCCTTCTACCTGCTTCCGGCCACACCCCCTGCTCCGCGGCTCTCTTCTGCAACTCAGCAGCAGCGATCGACACAAGCTTCTGACGTCGGGGCCTACCCTCTGCGAGTCCCGCTTGTTTCAACTTCCTTTTTCCACAAAGGCGGGACTCGTAGAGGGAAGGCCTCGATGTCGGCTGCTTGTCTTGATCACTGCTGCTGACGAGTTGCTTAAGAGAGCCGCGGAGCAGGGGGGTTTTGCCAGGTGCAGGTAGAAGGGAGAGGGCCAGATGCAGGACTCGTGGGTGAGGGAGCAGAAGAGAGAGAGAAAGAGAGAGGGGAGGGAAACAAAAGGAAATATTTCATACTGGGCTGGGCCGGAGTGGAGGGAGGGTGGAAAGATTCTGGCTACAGGGTGCATTAACAAAGGAAAAGGGGGGAAAGCTGAAAATGGAGATAGTGACACAAAGAAGAGAAAGAGTAAGCAGGACCTACTGAATAAGGATAGAGATACAGAGGGGACATGAAGAGGAGGTGAAATAGAGACAGAAGTAATGCTGAAAAAGTGTGTGGGGGGGAGATAAAGACATTGAAAGGGCAAATGGTGAACATGGGGTAAAGACAAGGACAGAGACAAATGAAGATTCGGAAAAAGTGGTGAGATAGGGATATAGATGATGGACACAAAGAAGGGTGATGCTGGAAAATAGGTGGAATGGTAATTCTGACAGACACAGAAGGGAAATGCTGGATCAAGGAGAGATGGGGCTCAGGCTGGATGGAATGAGGAGAAATGCCTTGTTGGCCCGGAACTTCCTCTCCTACGTCAGAATTGACGTCAGGGAGCAGAATGCTGGTAAGCGCGACACTTCTGCAGGGAAAACTTGGGACGGCGGTGGCTTGGGGGCTGTTCCCCGATGGCGGTGGCAGCAAACCGAGTGGCTTGGGGGAGGGCACGGAGAAAGAAAGAAAGGGGGCAGACAGGGAGACAGAAAGAAGGGGGAACAGGGAGACAGAAAGAAAAAGTTGGGGGAGAGAATGAGGTCTGGAGGAGAGGAAACATACAGGAGGCTGAAAGAAAGGAAGAAAGATTGGATGCATAGTCAGAAGAAGAAAGTACAACCAGAGACTCATGAAATCACCAAACAGCAAAGGTAGGAAAAATGATTTTATTTTCAATTTAGTGATCAAAATGTGTCGGTTTTGAGAATTTATATCTGCTGTCTATATTTTGCACTATGGCTCCCTTTTACTAAACCGCAATAGCGTTTTTTAGTGCAGGGAGCCTATGAACATTAAGAGCAGCACGAGGCATTCAGCGTAACTCCCTGTGCTAAAACCTACTATTGTGGTTTAGTAAAAAGGGAGGGGTGTATTTGTCTATTTTTGTATTTTGTTACTGAGGTGACATTGCATAGAGTCATCTGCCGTCCTCTTTGAAAAAACCCGGAATATGAATAATTAACATTTTCTCTGCCTTTCAGTGTGCTTTGTGTTTTTTTTTAATTTTATTGTTGGTAGATCATTTTGACTTAGTCATTATAAAAGTAGCTCGCAAGCCCATAAAGTGTGGGCACCCCTGCCCTAGAGGAAAGGAGAAACAGGGGAGATATGATTCAGACGTTCAAATACTTGAAGGGTATTAACGTAGAACATAATCTTTTCCAGAGAAAGGAAAATGGTAAAACCAGAGGACATAATTTGAGGTTGAGGGGTGGTAGATTCAAAGGCAATGTTCGGAAATTCTACTTTACGGAGAGGGTGGTGGATGCCTGGAATGCGCTCCCGAGAGAGGTGGTGGAGAATAAAACTGTGACTGAGTTCAAAGAAGCGTGGGATGAACACAGAGGATCTAGAATCAGAAAATAATATTAAAAATTGAACTAAGACCAGTACTGGGCAGACTTGCACGGTCTGTGTCTGTATATGGCCATTTGGTGGAGGATGGGCTGGGGAGGGCTTCAATGGCTGGGAGGGTGTAGATGGGCTGGAGTAGGTTTTAACGGAGATTTTGGCAGTAGGAACCCAAGCACAGTACCGGGTAGAGCTTTGGATTCTTGCCCAGAAATAGCTAAGAAGAAAAAATTAAAAAATTTAAATTGAATCAGGTTGGGCAGACTGGATAGACCATTCGGGTCTTTATCTGCCATCATCTACTATGTTACTATGCTTTAGTCATACTGGGACTAACCCAGAATCCTTCTACTAAGCCTAAGGGGTCCTTTTACTAAGGCGTGCTAGCCGTTTTAGTGTGTGCTAAATATTAGTGCACACTACACGCTAACGCATCCATAGAATATAATGGACGTTAGCATTTAGCGTGCGCTAAAACAGCTAGTATGCCTTAGTAAAAGGACCCATAAGTATCTTAATTAAAAAATTTGGCCTGCAACTTAGCCTGTGTTTTAGATTTCAGCCCCTTATGTGATTGAGTTTGACACCCCTGTTCTAAGGGCATATTTTCTTAAGGCAAAAATGAATCATGAAAGATATTTGGAGCATCTGGGTTTAGGATAGGCAATTGAAATCTTCAAACTTTCAGCTATCTAGGTGTGAGAATTCCAGATTGTTTGTTTTCTTTTTCTCTGCTTCCTCCAAGATGTGGGTTATATACTGTAGAAGTGCTTTTTTTCCTGGTTTCTTTGTTGCATATATTTTTTTATTGTAATTTTTCAAAACCATAAAATTAAACAAAATATCATGCAGCAAAAGTTGATAAGCTACAATTTAGAGAGTTGCGCGGGGACAGAAATCCCACCCGTCCCCACCCGTCCCCGCCAAAGTCCCACCCGTCCCCACCCGTCCCCACGAGGAATCCCTCCGTCCCCACCCGTCCCCGTGAGGAATCCCTCCGTCCCCACCCGTCCCCGCGAGGAATCCCCTCCGTCCCCACCCGTCCCCGCGAGGAATCCCCTCCGTCCCCGCCCGTCCATATAAACTTCAGAAATAGTTATTTCATTTAATTATGCTACTGAATTAAAGGCTCTGGTAGAAACCCATTTACAAATAAGCAAAAAGACTTTATTAATTTGAAAATATTAATTGGGAAGAATACATACTTTGCAAATGGGTTTCTACCAGAGCCTCTAATGTTTATAAATTTTTATCAACACAACTAATATACTACTTTATCCTGAAGCAAAATAAAAAAAAAGAAATATAATTCTTTTCCTACCTTTGTTGCCTGGTTTCTGCTTTCCTCATGTTCTCATTCAATTCCTTCCATCCACTGTCTCTCTTCCTTCTGCATCTTCCATTTGCTCTGTTACTGTGCCTCTCCCTTTCTTCCCCCTTCCAAATTGGTCTGGCACCCATCTTCTTCTCTCCGCTCCCCCATAGTCTGGCATCTGTCTTCTTCCCTGCCAGTGTCTTCTCCCTACTCTCTCTTCCCCATTTCCTTTCAGCGTCCTTCTCCCCCCCATCTTCCCCATGTCCTGTCAGCGTCCTTCTCCCCCCTCTGTCTTCCACATGTGCTTTCAGTGTCCTTCTCCCCCCTCTGCTTCCCCATGTCCTTTCAGCGTCCTTCTCCCTCTCTGTCTTCCCCATGGCCTTTCAGCGTCCTTCTCCACCCACCCCCCGTCTTCCCCATGTCCTTTCAGCGTCCTTCTCCACCCCTTTGTCTTCCCCATGTGCTTTCAGCATCCTTCTCCCCCCTCTGTCTTCCACAAGTGCTTTCAGAGTCCTTCCCCCCCCCGCCCTTCCCATGTCCTTTCAGCGTCCTTCTCCACCCCTTTGTCTTCCCCATGTCCTTTCAGCGTCCTTCTCCACCCCTTTGTCTCCCCCCTCTGTCTTCCACAAGTGCTTTCAGATTCCTTCACCCCCCCCCGCCCTTCCCATGGCCTTTCAGCGTCCTTCTCCACCCCTTTGTATTCCCCATGTGCTTTCAGCGTCCTTCTCCCTCCTCTGTCTTCAAGTGCTTTCAGAGTCCTTCCCCCCCCTCCTCCCGTCTTCCCCATGGCCTTTCAGCGTCCTTCTCCCCACTCCTTCTCTACCGCCCCGGGTGCAGTACAGCCGGCCAGGTCCCCTTACTTTTGTGGCACTTCCCCGACCGACTGACAACAGCCCCGGTCCGACAAACCTCCCTGCCCTTAACTGCGAATCTAAATTACCTTATTACAGCTGCTGTAAGAAGATAATTTAGATTCGCGGCTACAGGGCAGGGAGGATTGTCGGACCGGGGCTGTTGTCGGTCGGTCGGTCGGGGAAGTGCCACAAAAGTAAGGGGACCTGGCCGGCTGTGCTGCAACCGGGGCGGGGTGTGGCGGGGCGGACCGCCCCCTCCCTTGGTAGCCACTCGAACCGCGAGGCTACTCTCCTCCTTACCTGCACTGCCTGCAGCACAGAGCCAAACGGAAGTCTTCCCGACGTCAGCGCTGACGTCGGAGGGAGGGAGGGCTTTGTTTAAGCCCTCCCTCCCCTCCGACGTCAGCGCTGACGTCGGGAAGACTTCCGTTCGGCTCTGTGCTGCAAGCAGAGAAGGTAGGGAGAAGAGCCGCGCGACTGAGTACATCCAGCTTTGTTTAAGCCCTCCCTCCCCTCCGACGTCAGCGCTGACGTCGGGAAGACTTCCGTTCGGCTCTGTGCTGCAAGCAGAGAAGGTAGGGAGAAGAGCCGCGCGACTGAGTACATCCAGCCCCGCAGGAACCCCGCGACCCTCGGAGGCGTCCCCACGGGATCCCCGCTACCCTAGGGGGCGTCCCCACGGGATCCCCGCGACCCTAGGGGCGTCCCCACGGGATCCCCGTGACCCAAAGGGGGAACCCGCGGGATTCCCGTCGTCCCCGTTCCCGTGCAGCTCTCTACTACAATTCTGTCCAACAGCATTCCTGCCTGCGACACATTTTTGCCCACATGATGTAGCAATCTGGGCACATTTCCAGGTGGTGAATTAGAAAATTCACTGTACTTATTTCAATTGCAAATTTTACTACAGTATGGGAGCATACTTCATTGAAATCTGGTATCAGGTGCATTTTCTACTGCAAATACTTTTCAGAAACTGGCTGAATAGACAATGGTTTATTTACTTATACCTCAGCTGACATCATATTCATGCACCTTTCTAATTTCACATGCAACTTCCTTTAATTTAGGCCCCCTTTTATCAAGTGTTTCAGCACAGGCCGGCGCAATAAATGCTCCACTGCTCAAAAGAATTGAATGAGCATCGGAGCATTTCCCACCACAGCAGTGCTCCCTCTGCTTGATAAAAGGTGGCCTTAGTTCTTTTGTTTTCTAACTAATCTAATCTAATCTAATCCTTAGGTTTGTATACCGCATCATCTCCACGTTCGTAGAGCTCGACGCAATTTACAGTAGGAGAAATAGGAAGGAACTACAACAGAGAGTTAGAGGTAGAAGTGTGAAGAAAATTTTGAGGACTTGGGATGCCAAGATATAACTCCTCTTACTCTCATGTTTTTGAGGCCCTTTTACAAACTATGCTAAAAAGAGGCCCTTTTTAATGCGGCAGCGGCTCTAAAATGCCCACAGTTTGCTTTTTCCTATTAATGGCCCTGCACTAATTTCAAAATTAATATGTGAGCCCTTACTGCCACCTACTTTGTAGGTGGTAAGGGCGAGCATGCATGCTGACCGATTAGCATGGGAGCGCTTACTGCCTACATCTACTCTCCACCCCCAAACACACCCCCTACACTACAAAATAAAATCAATTTTTACTTAGTGTGTGGTTCCAGCTCCGAGTACCACTTTGACTTCATCTATGTAAGTAACCTAGTGGCGTCTACCTTTGGAAGACTTATTTTCCACACATTTCATTTACAGCATTGTTTCCAATTATTTTCTCTGCTGTCTCTTCTCAGATATACATTTGAGATTCCATCTCAGGTACGCTCCTTTATATCCCCCTTTGTGTCTTCTTTCTACATTTTCCCAGTTTTCTAGCACTTTTCAGTGTAGGTTTTCTTTACACAGACGTTTTGGTCTCTTTCTCTACTCACTCTCCCTTCAACTGAGCACATAGGGGCAAATTCTATAAACAGCGTCCTACCGCTGTCTAACCAGCCAATAAGGACGCAGGTTTAAAAAAAAAATCAAGAGGCAGGCTGCCTACATTGTAGATGTCTTCGCAAGCCTAGGGAGGCTGCCTAAGCTTGCCCAAGGCTAGGCGTGGTTTTACCCGGAAGTTGCCTTAGGCGAACTTAGGCGGCTCTAGGCATCTCCCTAGGGCTGCAATAGGCGCCTGAAATGTAGGCCACCAAAATGCTGGCATACATTTCAAACAGACACAGTCGCTGAACTGATCGCAGCAAGGGAATCGCGTCTGTCCTCATGGACAGATGCCTAAGCCCACCTAGCACCACAATTCTCTAACCGGAATCCATATCACAGGTGCCAGTTAGAGAATTGGGTTGCTGCTGAGCTGATTGTAACAAGGGAATTTTTGCCCTTAGGTCCATGCCACTTTTAGTCTTGCCATAGGTCATGGCTCTGACAGACCTCCATGACACTTTAGCTCTGATGGACCCTAATGTTTCTCCCTCCCTATGCTGAGGCTAAAAGTGGCACAGACCTCACAGCAAAAGTTTTACCACTTTTAATCTCAGCACAGGGAGGGAGAAGCATCAGGGTCCGTCAGAGCTAAAGTGTCATGCAGGTCGTCTGTCAGAGAGGCATAACCTATGATGAGAATAAAAGTGGCAAAACTTTACTATTTCACAAGCTAAAAAGCAAAGCCTAGAGCAGGGATGCCCAAAAGGTCGATCACGATCGACCAGTAAATCTCAAAGGCAATGCGAGTCGATCGCGGATAGACTCACGTTGCCTTTGCTTTCTCCCTGTTCCCTGATGCTGTAACAGGCCAGACTGCAGAAGTGCCAGGCACATCAGCCTTCCTCCCTTCCCCTGTCAATTCTGACATTGGAGAGGAAGTTCCGGGCCAGCCAACCGCTGTTTGGCTGGCCTGGAACTTCCTCTCTGACATCAGAATTGACGTCGGGAGGAAGGCTACTGGCCTGTTACAGCGTCGGGGAGCAGGGAGTGTCAGCGGTCATTTGGGGGCATGTTCCCAGATGAAGGCGGCAGTGGCGGCTAGGGGAGAAAGAAAGGAAAGACAGAAAGAAAGGCAGGGAGATAAAGACAGGGACAGAAAGACAGACAGGGAGACAGGAAGAAAGAAAGGGGGCAGAGAGAGAGAAAGAAAGAAAGAAAGAAAGGGGGCAGGGAGAGAGGAAGAAAAAATTTTGGGGAGGAAATGGAGTGTGGCAGGGGGCAGGCAGGGAGAGAGGAAGAAAAAGTTGGACAGTCAGAAGAAAGTGCAACCAGACTCACCAGACAACAAAGGTAGGAAAAATTATTTTATTTTCAATTTAGTGATCAAAATGTGTCTGTTTTGAGAATTTATATCTGCTGTCTATATTTTGCACTATGGTCCCCTTTTTACTAAACTGCAGTAGCGGATTTTAGCGCAGGGAGCCTATGAGCGTCGAGAGCAGCGCAGGGCATTCAGCGCAGCTCTCTGCGCTAAAAAACGCTATCACAATTTAGTAAAAAGGGAGGGAGTAAATTTGTCTATTTTTGTATAGTTACTGAGGTGATGTTGCATATTTTAAAGTCATCTGCCTTGATCTCTTTGAAAACCCCCGAATATAAATGATAATTAACATTTTCTCTGCATACAATGTGCTTTATAATTTTACTAGTATTTTAGCCCGTTACATTAACAGGTGCTAGAATAGATGTCTATTTTGGGGATTTTTTTTTTTCTTTGTCTCTTCTTGGATGCTGTCTGTCTGTTATTCTTTCTGTCTGTCTCTCCCTGGCCTCCTGTCTATCTTTCTTTCTGTCTCTGTTTCCCTGGCCCCCTGTATTTCTCTGTTGTGCCATGCCTGCCTGTCTCTCAGTGGCCCCCTTCCTATGTCCATACTGTCCCATCCTATGTCCTTAGTGCCCTCAGTGCCTCCTATGTCCTTAGTACCCCAGTTCTTCCTTCCCATGTCCTTAGTACCCCTTCCTACGTCCTTAGTGCCCCCAGTGACTCCGTCCTGTGTCCTTAGTGCCCCCAGTGCCTCCTTCCTGTGTCATTTGTGCCCCCAAGTGCCTCCTTCCTATGTCCCCCTCACTGCCTTCCAGACTTTGACCCAACCCCACCCCCACCCCCGAAGCCTGCCTGCCTCCCTCCCATCCCCCTGTGTAGTAGACCCAATGAGCAGCATCTTTAAATTTCTACCCCCCTTCCATTCCCCCTGTTCAGTAGCACCCGGCATTTTTATTTCCCTCCCTCCCATCCCCCCCTGTGCAGTAGAACCGGTGATCAGCCTGTTTCCATCTTACCCCCCCCCCCCCCCCGCGCAGCCAACCCTATTGATCTTCCCATCCCACAGCAATATGACCTCGGCGTTTTGTTTCCGGCTCCGGGTACGAATGTCGGCTGGGGGCGAGGGGGACCTGAGGATCGGTGCTGTCTCCAACCCGCTGCCGACAGCTGCCGCGGCCGACATCCGCCTCGGGGGATTCGCGCGCATGTGCACTCCTACCTGCGGTGCCCTACAGCGCACGGAAAACGGGAGCAAGCAGGTAGGAGTGCGCATGCGCGCGTAGGGCTTTATTATATTAAATTGTTGGTAGATCATTTTGACTTGGTCATTTTAAAAGTAGCTCGCAAGCCAAAAAAGTGTGGGCACCCCTGGCCTAGAGGTTAGGGCAGCTGTCTTGGGCTCTGCTGATCTGGGTTGAAGGTCGGGTTGAACCATGCAAAAAAAAATACATTTTCCTGCCACAGTTCTGAGGTAAAACACAGACCTCCCTTAGCTTAAGTGTTTCCTCAAATTTATTATTATTATTAAGACTGTCAGCAAAAATCTGTGGGGTCAGAAATGGCAGCAGTTACAGTGGTGGAATGAGGGGCTACAATGTGGACCTGTAGACATGAAATCTGAAACCTCAGCTGTCAATAAATGAAGATTTTTAAAGGACGAGCGATTGAGATTTGCGAGGTCCGTGTTTTATCCCTTCCCCAGGTTTTGTGACCTTGGGCAAGTCACTACACCCTTCATTGCTTCAAGCAAAACAGACTGTAAGCCCATTTGATTCAGATAAATAAGTCGGGTACCCGAATGTAATTTGCCTTGTGCTAGAGCTTAACTTTAACTAAAGTCTTTTGCAACTACAACAGTAGAACGGCAACAGGAATTAAAAGCTCTACTTTCTATTTCACTATTTCTTGCCTTATGTTAATATAACAAGATTTTTGTGGGGTTTTTTAAAGGATGAAAAACTTCCAAGAAACAAATACAACCGGGAAAACCTTAATTTTAGGCCTCAAGACCTCCAAAAGCACCAAATGAAACGAACTGATCCCAAAGCCTGAACCCCCAAACTACCTTTAGAAATAATAAAGAACAATACGATGAAATTTAAATTGTCCCTAAGTAACACCAGCCCTTGGGCGACTGTCTCTGAAGTGGGCGGACATGCAGGGTAGGGGTAAAACGCGGACCTGACGGACCTCGCGGATCTAAACCCGCACGGCCTTAAAAATCTGAGGTCCATTGTAGTTTTTGTCTCTTACATGACCTCGATGAGATTTTAGCACTGACGGCTCCGTCTCAGCATAGGGAGGGAAATGTACTAGGCTCCGTCAGCGCTAAAATCTCATCGAGGTCTGTCAGAGCCAGAGACTAGTGCTGGAGTTTGGAGACTTCTTTTCCATAACGCACGTCCGAAACCTATGTCCTCGCTTTCTTGGCTTCTGCTCTGCCGCTCCAGCACTAGTCTCTGGCTCTTACAGACCTCGATGAGATTTTAGCACTGACGGATCCGTCTCAGCATAGGGAGGGAAAAGTATTAGGATCCGTCAGTGCTAAAATCTCATCCAGAGACTAGTGCTGGAGCGGCAGAGCAGAAGCCAAGTGCGCGAGGACATAGGTTTCGGACGTGTGTTATGGAAAAGAAGTCTCCAAATTCCAGCACTAGTCTCTGGTTCTGACAGACCTCGATGAGATTTTAGCACTGACGGATCCGTCTCAGCATAGGGAGGGAAAAGTATTAGGATCCGTCAGTGCTAAAATCTCATCCAGAGACTAGTGCTGGAGCGGCAGAGCAGAAGCCAAGTGCGCGAGGACATAGGTTTCGGACGTGCGTTATGGAAAAGAAGTCTCCAAACTCCAGCACTAGTCTCTGGCTCTTACAGACCTCCATGAGATTTTAGCACTGACGGATCCGTCTCAGCATAGGGAGGGAAAAGTATTAGGATCCGTCAGTGCTAAAATCTCATCCAGAGACTAGTGCTGGAGCGGCAGAGCAGAAGCCAAGTGCGCGAGGACATAGGTTTCGGACGTGCGTTATGGAAAAGAAGTCTCCAAACTCCAGCACTAGTCTCGGTCTCTTACAGACCTCGATGAGATTTTAGCACTGACGGATCCGTCTCAGCATAGGGAGGGAAAAGTATTAGGATCCGCCAGCGCTAAAATCTCATCCAGAGACTAGTGCTGGAGCGGCAGAGCAGAAGCCAAGTGCGCGAGGACATAGGTTTCGGACGTGCGTTATGGAAAAGAAGTCTCCAAACTCCAGCACTAGTCTCTGGTTCTGACAGACCTCGATGAGATTTTAGCACTGACGGATCCGTCTCAGTATAGGGAGGGAAAAGTATTAGGATCCATCAGCGCTAAAATCTCATCCAGAGACTAGTGCTGGAGCGGCAGAGCAGAAGCCAAGTGCGCGAGGACATAGGTTTCGGACGTGCGTTATGGAAAAGAAGTCTCCAAACTCCAGCACTAGTCTCTGGCTCTTACAGACCTCCATGAGATTTTAGCACTGACGGATCCGTCTCAGCATAGGGAGGGAAAAGTATTAGGATCCGCCAGCGCTAAAATCTCATCCAGAGACTAGTGCTGGAGCGGCAGAGCAGAAGCCAAGTGCACAAGGACATAGGTTTCGGACGTGCGTTATGGAAAAGAAGTCTCCAAACTCCAGCACTAGTCTCTGGTTCTGACAGACCTCGATGAGATTTTAGCACTGACGGATCCGTCTCAGTATAGGGAGGGAAAAGTATTAGGATCCATCAGCGCTAAAATCTCATCCAGAGACTAGTGCTGGAGCGGCAGAGCAGAAGCCAAGTGCGCGAGGACATAGGTTTCGGACGTGCGTTATGGAAAAGAAGTCTCCAAACTCCAGCACTAGTCTCTGGTTCTGACAGACCTCGATGAGATTTTAGCACTGACGGATCCGTCTCAGCATAGGGAGGGAAAAATATTAGGATCCGTCAGTGCTAAAATCTCATCCAGAGACTAGTGCTGGAGCGGCAGAGCAGAAGCCAAGTGCGCGAGGACATAGGTTTCGGACGTGCGTTATGGAAAAGAAATCTCCAAACTCCAGCACTAGTCTCTGGCTCTTACAGACCTCCATGAGATTTTAGCACTGACGGATCCGTCTCAGCATAGGGAGGGAAAAGTATTAGGATCAGTCAGTGCTAAAATCTCATCCAGAGACTAGTGCTAGAGCGGCAGAGCAGAAGCCAAGTGCGCGAGGACATAGGTTTCGGACGTGCGTTATGGAAAAGAAGTCTCCAAACTCCAGCACTAGTCTCTGGCTCTTACAGACCTCCATGAGATTTTAGCACTGACGGATCCGTCTCAGCATAGGGAGGGAAAAGTATTAGGATCCGCCAGCGCTAAAATCTCATCCAGAGACTAGTGCTGGAGCGGCAGAGCAGAAGCCAAGTGCGCGAGGACATAGGTTTCGGACGTGCGTTATGGAAAAGAAGTCTCCAAACTCCAGCACTAGTCTCTGGCTCTTACAGACCTCCATGAGATTTTTAGCACTGACGGATCCTTCTCAGCATAGGGAGGCAGTGGCGTACCAAGGGGGGGGGTGGGGGGGCGGTGCGCCCTGGGTGCCAGCCCTAAGGGGGTGCTCCCGGCCTTGCCGTTCAGTCCCCCCCCCACCTCCGAAGGACCGCTCGCCCCACTGACCTTCCTGCACCACCTGTGAAGCAGCCCGCAGCAGGATCGCGAAGTCAGCATCAGCGATCCCTGCGCTGCTTAGGCGCTGCTTCCTGCGCCGCGATCCCGCCCCTCCTCTGACGTCAGAGGAGGGGCGGGACCGTGGCGCAGGAAGCAGCGCAGGGATCGCTGACGCTGACTTCGCGATCCTGCTGCGGCTGCTTCATAGGTGGTGCGGGGAGGCCAGGGGGGCGAGCGGTCCTTCGGGGTGGGTCGGGGCATCAGGCCTTCAGGGTGGGGCAGGCAGGCAGGCTTTCAAGGGGGAGGGGGTGACAGGCAGGCAGGCAGGCCTTCAAGGGGGACAGGCCTTCGGGGGGGGGGGTGCAGACCTTCAAGGGGTGCAGGCCTTCAAGGGGGGGCAGGCAGGCCTTCATGGGGGGTGCAGGCCATCGGGGGGGGGTGTAGGCCTTTGGGGGGAGCAGACCTTCAAGGGGGTGCAGGCCTTCAAGGGGGGGGACAGGCAGGCCTTAAAGGGGGGGACAGGCCTACAAGGGGGGGACAGGCCTACAAGGGGGTGGGACAGGCCTACAAGGGGGTGGGACAGGCCTTCGGGGGGGGGTGCAGACCTTCAAGGGGGTGCAGGCCTTCAAGGGGGGGTGCAGGCCTTCAAGGGGGGGTGCAGGCCTTCAAGGGGGGGAAAGGCAGGCAGGCAGGCCTTCAAGGGGGGACAGGCCTACAAGGGGGGGACAGGCTTTCAAGGGGGGGACAGGCCTTCGGAGGGGTGCAGACCTTCAAGGGAGTGCAGGCCTTCGGGGGGGGGGGGGTGCAGGCCTTCAAGGGGGGACAGGCCTTCAAGGGGGGGAAAGGCAGGCAGGCAGGCCTTCAAGGGGGGACAGGCCTACAAGGGGGGGGGGAGAAGCTACAAGGGGGTGGGACAGGCCTTCGGGGGGGTGCAGACCTTCAAGGGGGGGACAGGCAGGCAGGCCTTCAAGGGGGGGACAGGCCTACAAGGGGATGGGACAGGCCTTCAAGGGGGGACAGGCAGACCTTTAAGGGGGGACAGGCCTTTGGGGGGGACCATGATTTAGAAGTACACGGAGGGAAGGGGGTGTTCAAAGAGACGTGCATATGCCAAACTTTGGGGGGGGGGAAAATAATGGGTCTGAAAATAGAGGAGAGGGAGAGAGATGATGGACCATGGGATTTAGGGAAGGAAGGAACAGAAAGGGAGAGAAATTGGACACAAGGGATGGTGTGGAGGAGGGATAGAGATACTGGATAGGAGGGTAATTAGGAAAAGAAAGGGAGAGATGGTAGACTCTGGGGTGGTGGGGAAGGAGGGAGAGATGCCGGATGAAAGGGTATTTAAGAAAAGGTGGATCTGTGGAGGGAGATGAAAAAAAGGAAAGATACCAGACTTCCTGGGAAGGGAAGGGAAATGGAAAGGGAGGACAGAGTTGGCAGATGGATGGTTAGCATGCAGAAAGAAGGAGACCCTGGCAAGCAAGTTATCAGAAGAAAACCAGAGCCTTGGACCAACAAGATTTGAAATATAACCAGACAACAAAAGGTAGAAAAATTAATTTTATTTTCTGTTTTGTGATTATAATATGTCAGATTTGAAATGTGTATCCTGCCAGAGCTGGTGTTGGACTGCAAACGTGAGCTAGGATTTAACAGAGAGAGGAAAAGTCCTTTTTGTTTCTTTATTTTATTTACACCACAGCACCAGTGTGGTTAGGAGAAGCCAAAGGGGGTGAAAAAGCTATAAAACCCACCAGGAGTTTTGAAAAAAATCACCCAACTGGGCAGGAAAATCGAATTGAAAAACCAATTCAATAGGGCTGAATCGAATCAAAATTTTTTTTCTTGTATCTGGCAGCATTAGTTTGCGCTACTGTCTTAGACTTTAGGACCTGGGATTGGGGAGAGATGGCATCCTCAGTACTTTATAATGCAAGTGAAACGAGGATTTGGTCAGACTTTTGAAGGGTCTGCAGAAAAAAAATATTGTATAGGCCGGGGACATGAGACAGCAGGAAATGGGAACTTTTCTTCCTTCTATTTTTGTGAATGGAAAGGCTGAGGATGTCAGAGAGTTCAGTTAAAATATGTGCTTTATAAGAAAATATAATAATGTGTTTTATAAAGTTTATAGCATAGCTGGCCTACCCAGTGAGGTGTTCCTAGTGGTGATGGTGGCAGCGTGTCAATGTGTTGAGAGGAAGAGGTGGTCTGGGAAATTCTGCTGAGCAAACTCCGGGCCCATTTCCACCCCCCAGTTAGTCCACTCCACTCAACTGGTTCTCACACTGAGTGGGTCTTTGGGTGTTGTTTTGGGATCTCTTCCAGTGGTTTATCTCCTTCTGGTCCAAGGAAGGAAACTGTTATCCTTAGCATTGACCTACAGAATATGTTTGTAACAGCGCTGCTTGTGTGGCATTAGGCTATGTAGTGATCGAAAGAAAAAAACAGACCTTTGCACATTTTTGCACTATATGGTGGGTGTATGAGGAGATTCACATTTCCTGCACAGCTAAGTCCATGTGAAGTTACCTTGTGCTGTATTTGACATCTAGCAAGGTCTCTGAAAGGAAAGATCTAAACTTAAAAATGAAGTGGCCAGAAGTTATGGTAAAAGCAGATAGTGTAGCTGGTTTTAAGAAAGATTTGGACAAATTCCTGGAGGAAAAGTCCATAATCTGTTATTAAGACATGGGGGAAGTGTCTGCTTGCCCTGGATCGGTAGCATGGAATGTTGCTACTCTTTGGGTTTTAACCAGGTATTAGTGTCCTGGATTGGCTACCATGAGAATGGGCTTATGGGCATGATGGACCATTGGTTTGACCCAGTTAGGCTATTCTTATGTTATGTTCTCATCTGTAGGGGCCTTTGTTTTCACTTCTTATTTTAATGTATTTTTTTTTCTGGGAACTTATCAGTGTTTTTTATAATGGGAACAAAAATGGAAGAGAATTAATGTGTGTGGGATGAGGGGGTAACTAATTTCTTCAGCTAAATAATTCAATCCACTTCAAACAGACATAGGAGAACTCGCGCACCATTCACACACCCTCCAACCAAAAACGTCAAAAGAAAAAAACTGTTCGACAACCTCCTAGCCATTCGAGCTGCAACACTCGACCCCCAACTCTACAACCAATTGACATCGACCACAGACTGCAAAACCTTCAAAAAGAAATAAAAACCCTTCTATTCAAAAAACACATAACTGTCCCAAGCATCACCTGCAACTACTCCATATGTACTTCTGATGTCATGACAATTCAGACATAATTTATGTTATGTTATGTTTGGAATATAAGAAAATTTTCACTGCCTGTTTCTATTCTGACCATTTATTCTGTTTCATGGTCATTACAAAAAATATTTTTTTACATAGGGGGGGGGGGGGGTGTCAAAAAATGATGGGCCCCGGGTGCCACATACCCTAAGTATGCCACTGTAAGAACATAAGAAATGCCTCCGCTGGGTCAGACCTAAGGTCCATCGCGCCCAGCAGTCCGCTCACGCGGCGGCCCATCAGGTCCAGGACCTGTGCAGTAATCTTTTATCTATACCCCTCTATCCCCTTTTATAAGAACATAAGAAATGCCTCCGCTGGGTCAGACCTAAGGTCCATCGCGCCCAGCAGTCCGCTGTAGGGAGGGAAAAGTATTAGGATCCGTCAGTGCTAAAATCTCATCCAGAGACTAGTGCTGGAGCGGCAGAGCAGAAGCCAAGTGCGCGAGGACATAGGTTTCGGACGTGCGTTATGGAAAAGAAGTCTCCAAACTCCAGCACTAGTCTCTGGCTCTGACAGACCTCGATGAGATTTTAGCGCGATATCCGTCAGGTCCGCGTTTTACCCATTCCCGGACATGCAGAATAGGTTGGACTGCGCCAGGGACAGGTGAAGACCTAGGAGTTCACTTTTACCACTACCGGTACTAACACAAAGTGTGGGGGGGAGGGGTAGAAATAATAATAAAACAAATTAAAAGCTTGACGCCTCTCACCTCCTCAGGGTTGCAGGCAGGGGCGACGTCTGTACGCGGCGTCGCCAGAAGGGCTGCGGCCACTATCATCGCCTTACACCCGGGCTTCTGGCTCGCCACCGTGGCTGGACTTGAGAGCGACTGGTGGTTGCAAGGCCGAGAGCCGAAATAGCTTTTCCGCTGTCAACCCGCAGCGCGAAGAGCCCGCGCTAGCTTCCGGGTGGCTCGCGCTGCGCCTCTCCTTCCCAGCCAATCCCGGCTTGGCCCGTTTGCCTCTGCCGAGCCTCCGAAGCGGCGAGCGCGACGAGGAGGCGCGAACAGGTGGGCTCGCGCTCTTGTTCCTTGGGTTTGCCGCCCAGACAGAAGAAGCGCCTCGCCTTTCGCAGGCGCTCTTAAACCAGCACAAGCGCCGCTTTATTTGTATTGCCTTTCAAGTAGCCTCCCCCCCCCCCCCCCCCCCGATATAGGACTGCACTGATTCAAGAGATATATTAGGAACTCTTCATGTATTTATTCGCTTTTTATTTAAAAATGTGAATTCAACCATTTTTAAAGGCTGTTAATTGCGGAAAGTACACCAATATCTTGTAAGAAATCATTTCACAGTTTTCAAAACTATCATCCCTCATTTACCCACCTATACAAAGCTGCCCTAGAGGCTGCTGCGTGGCAAAAGCTTTGACGTCCATAGGATTTATCCCCCCTCTCCCATTTTTTTTTTTTTTTTTTTTTAAGTCAGCTAGTGCTGCCCGATTCAGGGGAAAAAATTTCGATTTGATTCAGCCTATTGAATCGATTTTCGATTCGATTTTCCTGCCCAAATGGGTGTGGATTTTTTTAAACATCCTGATGGGTTTATTTTATAACCTCTTCACCCCTTTTATAGCCTCTTCACCCCCTTTGCCTTCTCCTAACCACACTGGCACTGTGGTGTAAACAAACAAAAAAGACTTTTCCTCTCTGTTAAATCCTAGCTCACATTTGCGGTCTAACACCAGCTCTGGCAGGATACACGTTTCAAATCTGACATATTGTAATCACAAAACAGAAAATAAAATTAGTTTTTCTACCTTTTGTTGTCTGGTCATTATTCAAATCTTGTTGGTCCCAGGCTCTGGTTATCTTCTGATAACTTGCTTGCCAGGGTCTCCTTCTTTCTCCGTGCTAACCATCCATCTGCCATCTCTGTCCTCCCCTTCCGTTTCCCTTCCCTCCCCCGGAGGTCTGGCATCTTTCCTTTTTTTTCATTTCCATCCACAGATCCACCTTTTCTCAACTACCCTTTCATCCAGCATCTCTCCCTCCTTCCCCACCACCCCAGAGTCCACCATCTCTCCCTTTCTTTTCCCAACTACCCTCCTATCCAGTATCTCTATCCTCCCTCCACACCATCCCTTGTGTCCAACTTCTCTCCCTTTCTGTTCCTTGCCTCCCTAAATCTCATTGCCCGTCATCTCTCTCCCTCTATTTTTAGACCCATTATTTCTTCCCCACAAAATCCGGCATATGCACGTCTCTTTGAACCCCCCTTCCCTCCCTCCTTCCATGCACTTCTACACCAGGGCCCATTCCTCTGAAGGTTTGTCCCCCCCTGAAGGTCTGTCCCACCCCTGAAGGCCTACACCCCACCCCTGAAGACCTGCCTGTCCCCCCTTGAAGGCCTACACCCCACCCCTGAAGGCCTGCTGCCCCCTGAAGGCCTGCACCCAAGGCCTGCCTGTCCCCCCTGAAGGTCTGCACCCAAGGCCTGCCTATCTCCCCTTAAAGCCTGCACCCAAGGCCTGCCTGTCTCCCCTGAAGGCCTGCATCCAAGGCCTGCCTGTCCCCCCTGAAGGCCTGCACCCAAGGCTTGCCTGTCCCCCATGAAGGCCTGCCTGTCCCCACTGAAGGCCTGCACCCAAGGCCTGCCTCGATCTTATCCAGGCTGATGAAATTAGGTAAATTGATGCCAGGGGGGAAGCCGGACAGAAGCACTTCACGACTGACACTCCACACTCGCCCTCTAAAGCAGGAGCGGCAGTGGCCGGCCAGCAAGAGGCAGCGCTGCCGATCCTACTTTAGGGGGCGAGGGGAGAGGGTCAGTCGCCGAATCAGGAGGCCAATTTTTTTTGTTTGTGAATCGATTCAAACCGATTCACCCGAAATGAATTGGTGAATTGATTTGAATCATGAATCGGGTAGCACTACTAGACACTAGAGTTTTTTTTCTGCGAAGGCGTAGTAAATGCTCTGATGCTCATAACTTACAGGCTGTGGTAAAAACCTCTAGCACAGCTGATAAAAAGGATAGGGTTGGGGTAAATCCCTATGGATCTTGGAGTGATTACTGCAGCAGCTGCTACCAGGGCTTTGTAAAAGGAGCCCATACCTTCAAATCATATATAACTAGGATAGAGTTAGTTGGTGGGGGCAGACTTACAGATCTCAATATGGAAGAAAGATGCCCGAGGGGAGATACCGTAAAGACCATTTGAACTAAAAGGAAGGTTTGGAATGAGGGGGCATAGGCAGTGTTGCCAGATACTTAAAAAAAAAAAAATCCCCCCAATTATCTCGAAAAAGCAACCCCAAAACAGCCCAATGCATGAGGGAATGCTGAAAAGTTCTCAGCCCATCCAATGAAGTTGGGTCAGTCTCCATCAAGGGCTATACACTTAGTTCAGCAAGTTTCTACTTTTTTTGTTCAGTACTTTTCCAATGGAATGAAAAAAGTAAAAACTCCTGGACTAAGTGTATAGCCCTTGATAGAGGCTACCCCAACTTTGTGCAAAGGTCTGTTTTTTTCTTTCGATCACTACATAGCCTAATACAACACAAGCAGTGCTGTTACAAACATATTCTGAAGGTCAATGTTAAGGTTAACAAAGTTTCCTTCCTTGGACCACAAGGAGATATTGACAAACCACTGGAAGAGATCCCAAAACAACTACCCAAGCACAACACTCAAAGAAGCACTCAGTGTGTGAACCAGTTGAGTAGAGTAGACTAACTGGGGGGTGGAAATGGGCCCGGAGTTTGCTCAGCAGAATTTCCCAGATCACCTCTTCTTCTCAACACATTGACATGCTGCCACCACCACCACCACTAGGAACACCTCAACGGGTAGGCCAGCAATGCTTATAAACTTTATAAAACACATTATTATATTTTCTTATAAAGTACATATTTTACCAAACTCTGACATTCTCAGCCTTGCCATTCACAAAAATAGAAGGAAGAAAAGTTCCCATTTCCTGCTGTCTCATGTCCCCAGCCTATACAATATTTTTCTTCTGCAGACCCTTCAAAAGTCTGACCAAATCCTTGTTTCACTTGCATTATAAAGTACTGAGGATGCCATCTCTCCCCGTTCCCAGGTCCTAAAGTCTAAGACAGTAGCGCAAACTAGTGCTGCCCGATTCAGGAAAAAAAAATTTGATTCGATTCAGCCTATTGAATTGGTTTTTCGATTCGATTTTCCTGCCCAATTGGATGTTTTTTTCAAACATCCTGATGGGTTTATTTTATAGCCTCTTCACCCCCCCTTTGGCTTCTCCTAACCACACTGGCGCTGTGGTGTAAATAAAATAAAGAAACAAAACGGACTTTTCCTCTCTCTGTTAAATCCTAGCTCATGTTTGCGGTCTAACACCAGCTCTGGCAGGATACACATTTCAAATCTGACATATTGTAATCAAAAAACAGAAAATAAAATTAGTTTTTCTACCTTTTGTTGTCTGGTTATTTTTCAAATCTTGTTGGTCCAAGGCTCTAGTTGTCTTCTGATAACTTGCTTGTCAGGGTCTCCTTCTTTCTTCTTTCTGCATGCTAACCATCCATCTGCCATCTCTGTCCTCCCCTTCCGTTTCCCTTCCCTCCCCAGGAGGTCTGGCATCTTTCCTTTTTTTCATCTCCCTTCACAGATCCACCTTTTCTTAACTACCCTTTCATCCAGCATCTCTCCCTCCTTCCCCACCACCCGAGTCCACCATTTCTCCCTTTCTTTTCCCAACTACCCTCCTATCCAGTATCTCTATCCCCCCTCCACACCATCCCTTGTGTCCAACTTCTCTCCCTTTGTGTTCCTTCCCTCCCTAAATTCCATGGTCCATCATCTCTTTCCCTCTCCTCTATTTTCAGACCCATTATTTCTTCTCCCCCCCCCACAGTCCGGCATATGCACATCTCTTTGAACCCCCCTCCCTCCGTGTACTTCTACACCAGAGCCACCCTCCCCTGAAGGCTTTTCCTCCCCTTAAAGGTATGCATCCCACCCCTGAAGGCCTGTCCCCCCCCTTTGAAGGCCTGCATCCCCCTGAAGGCCTGCCTGCCTGTCCCCCTTAAAGGCCTGTCCCCCCCTTGAAGGCCTGCACTCCCCCGAAGGCCTGTCCCCCTTGAAGGCCTGTCCCCCCCTTGAAGGTCTGCACTCCCCCGAAGACCTGTTCCCCCCTTGTAGCCTGTCCCCCCCTTGAAGGCCTGCCTGCCTGTCCCCCCTTTAAGGCCTGCATCCCCACTGAAGGCCTATCTCCCCCCTGAAGGCCTGCCTGCCCGCCCCACCCTGAAGGCCTGCTTGCCCCACCCCCACCCCAAAGGACTGCTCACCCCTCTGGCCTCCCCGCACCATTTACTGTATAGAAGCAGCCTGCAGCAAGATCGCGATGCCAGCGATCTTTGCGCTACTTCGGTGCTGTTTCCTCCACCGTGGTCCCGCCCCTCCTCTGACATCTGATGTCAGAGGAGGGGCGGGACCACGGCGGAGGAAATAGCACCAAAGTAGCACAAAGATCACTGGCATCGCGATCTTGCTGCAGGCTGCTTCTATACAGTAAATGGTGCGGGAGGCCAGGGGGAAAGTGAGAGGCTGGGGGGGGGGGGGGGTGGAAGCCGGACACTTGATGCCAGGGGGGAGAACTGGACGCCGGGGGGTGGAACCGGACGCCAGGGGGGAAACCGGACGCCAATGACTCCAAGGCCGGGAGCACCCCCCTTGGTACGCCATTGATCAGATGTACCAGTTTATAGTTTAATAAGCATCCAAATAACTTAAAAACAATAATCATAAAAACAATCCACAAAGGGTGTATACAGTCACAAGTGACCTACAGGATAGAAACCAAATAATGTATACAGTAAAAATGATCTAACACAGATTGTGTTTCAACAAAATAAAAATGCCTTCCTCAGGGGTCTTATAGGGTCCTTGGCTGTCTTAAATATAAAAACATAAAAGTCACAAAAAATTCAAGTAGTTAAGAGGCTACAAACAATCAGCACAGCTCACAAGACTACAATGTAAGAATCAGTACTTACAGTATGCATAGTGCTCCTCCGGGCAGCAAATATATGTCACATAAAAGTAGGTGCTGATTTTTTCTATACTATGGGTCTCCAAAGTCCCTCGGCCGAATCCAGTCAGGTTTTCGGGATTTCCCCAATGAATATGCATTGAAAGCAGTACATGCACATAGATCTCATGCATATTCATTGGGGAAATCCCAAAAACCTGACTGGATTCGGCCCTCGAGAAGGGACTTTGGAGACCCCTGGTCTATACAATATTTTATATATATATATATATACACATTGGAGCAATTTTATAAGCTCTTGAGCTTATAAAATATTGTTTTATGTCTTGAAGTTGCTTACATTTCTGAAGTTATACACACATAAAAATATGTGCTGCTGATGCATGACATATACTTCTAAAAGGATTAAGGTTTATTCTCATCAAAGAAAAAATGATGTACAAAATATGCATATTAAAATAAATGTAGGTTTTTCTAGGAGGAGGGAGATTGGAAATAGCTGGTGTAATGAACATATAAAATATTTAGCACTTTGGGCCAAGGTAGAAACCTCTATCACAGCTTGAAAGAAGAAGTATGTCAGTTTTTAATAACTAAAAATCCAGACACAAAGTTGTTTTCTGATCCACTATGGTCACAAGATTTATCCTTCATGGTTGATATAACAAAATATTTTAACAATTTAAATTTAAAACTGCAAGGAAAAGATCAGATCATTACGAACATGTGTGATCAAGTTAAAGCATTTCAATGTAAGCTAGGCCTTTGGGGAAAGCAGTTGAAAAATGAAGATTTTAACGTACTTTCCAACATGCAACATAAACATATCAAGTTTTGGTGAAATTGCATCATATCAAAAATATGCAGAAAAAATTTTAAGCCTTAGAACTGAGTTTGAAACATGATTTACAGATTTTAAATCTCAGACAAGTTTTCTTTGTTTTCTTCGATTTTTTCAATAAATATAGAATCAGTACCTAATCACATGCAAATGGAAGTAATTGAGATCCAGTGCAATTCAGATTTGAAGACAAAAACAGTGAAGTTGGCTTTCTTGGATTTTACAAATATTTGCCAGCCAGGTTTGAAAATACTCAAAAATTTGCATAAGAAATTATTTCCATGTTTGGAAGTACTTACCGGTGCAATCAGTTATTTACACTTATGAAAGGAAATAAGTCTCCTAGTAGATACAGAATTACCGACATTCACCTTGGGTCAGTTTTAAAAAGTAATCACTGCGGACAAGATTTTCCCCGAAATAAGAAAAATAGTATCAGGAAAGAGATGCCAAGTGTCAGGAAGAAAACATTAATTTTATCATTGCTCTTGTTCTTTTTTTTTTTTTTATACTGTACTTTTTGAAATAAACCTAAGTTTCTATGAAAAATTACATTTTTGCTTTTTTGCAGCTCACATAAACTTAAACCTTGTTTATTTGGCCTATGCCAGCCTTTCAGTTTGATGTGCTTGATGTACGGAATACAAACATGCCCAGGATTTGACAGAATTCAACTACAATACCACTCACTAGTTATGGAGTCTGCCCTCAAGTGTTCTTGCAATTTACAATCTTATTCTTCTATGCCTCCAGGAAGAGAGACCAGAACACTGGACTCTTTTGGCAAGTGCATATTTCAATCTAGTATGCTTCTTAACAGAATCATGGACTCTCAATTTTACATGTCCATTTATTTCAAATCTTTACTAAACAATATTCAGATTTTGAGCAATATCTTCCTCCAGAACAATTGAAGCAGTTTCAATAGATCACAAGTGAAAAGGTATGGTGGCCATATTAGTACACTCTTCAAAGTAATTTGTCGAAATAAAACAAAACATAAAGGAAACAAATATATAATACCTTTTTATTGGACTAACTTAATGTAGTTTATGATTAGCTTCTGAAGGTAACCCCTTCTTCCTCAGATCAGAAATCTGTACTCATTGAATGTTCACAAAATGCCTTGTGGTAATGGTGGCAGCCCTTCAGTCATGGGGATTTCAACATCTTTCCCTATTTGAACGATTGGTTGATCAAGGCCTCTTCATCGCTACTAGCTCAGCATGCCATCAACTCCACAGTTCGTCTCCTAGAGCTGCTAGGATTTGCTGTGAACTACCAAAAATCACATCTCCATTGTCTCAGATGTTGGAATTCATCAGATCTCTTTTGAAAATGACCCACATGGTAGTGTCCATACTGGGTTACATGGATAATATCACCCACATGTACAATATGAGAATATATACCTGCTGTCCTTGGAGAACACCTGCTACAGGTAAGTAACTTTGCTCTATCTTTAGTCTATTAAAAAAGTGCAATCTTATTTTCCTTTTTTTAAAATTATTTTTATTTATTATATTCTATGAAGGCACCCAGCGCCAAATTCTATAAATGGCGTCCTTATTGTAGGCAGCCAACTGCTGTCTAACCAGCCAATTGGGATGCACATTTAAAAAAAAAAAAAAAATAACCTCTCGAGGCAGACTGCCTACATTTTAGGCGCCTCCGGGAGCCTAGGGAGATGCGTAAGCCTACCTAAGCTCGTCTAAGGCTAGGCATGGGCATGCCTTGGCCCAGAAGTAGCCTTAGGTGGGCCTAGGCAGCTGTACGTGCCTCCCAAGGCTCAAGGTAGACAAGCACAATGTAGGTCAACAAAATGCTGGCCTACATTGTAAGCAGAAATGGCCACTGAGCTTATCGCAGCAAGGAATCTCCCTGCTGTGAGAAGTTTAGTGGTCGTGTCCACCCATCCACCCCATACATCACCCTCCTGCCGAACCCCTCCCCCCGTACAAGAAAAATATTGGAAAATGTATTCACTTCTACACAGTACAAGTTTGTATTTGCAGTAGTTTCAAATTTTTTTAGCAGAGTAGTTCATGACTGCTATGCCAATCAAGATCAATAAAAATTTATATCATAGAATACAAAAAAATCTGATATTTTTAATCTAACCCTTTTATCTTTTCTTTTACTAATATAGGGGTCCTTTTACTAAGGCGCATTAGCCGTTTTAGCGCGCGCTAAATGCTAATGCGTCCATAGACTATATGGTCGCGTTAGCGTTTAGCGTGCACTAATATTTTGCGTGCGCTAAAACAGCGCGCCTTGGTAAAAGGACCCCATAGTTTGAAAATAAAAAAGCAACCCTTCCAATTTCTGACTGCATGTCCACAAAGTGGCAGTGTTGCCCCACAGAAGGAATTGCTGACCGTTGCCAAACTCAGAACCAGCTGAATATTTAGGTTCAGAGACAGAATGGCAAACATTTTAAGAATATGACTGCAAACGAACACTGGAATTTCTTACCTTAAAGAGGCTGTGGTTTTAGAAACGGCATCTGCTTTCTTAAAACACCTGACCTCCTTTTTTTAAACGTTTTATTTTGGCACTTGCTGCATAAACAGAAAATGATAGCAAGTAAGCGCCATGCAGCATCAAGTCTACTCATGGGTGTTACTCTCATATTCATTCTACTTTTGTGAGTTTTCTTACCGTTTTCATTTCCACTGGAAGGATGTTCCATGTACCCTTCATCCTTTTCATGAAGACCTACTTATATTGTTGATATCGCTGCCAGCCTTTTTCAGACCTCTGCTCCCTCTTCTCTTCTAGAGCAGATGTAGGCAATTCCCATAGATGCCAAGTTACCCAGTTCCAGCCGGAAAGCTTTATGGCCAGTTCTAATTTTGAACTTACATCCCAATGCATTGTGGGACTTGGAATCCCACATTGTAATCCTGCTCATTGCAATCAGTGTTGCAAGTCCCTTAATACAGTGTTTCTCAACTCAGTCCTGGAGTACCCCCTTGCCAATCAGGTTTTAAGGATATCCACAATGAATATGTATGAAAGAAATTTGCATATAATGGAGGCAGTATATTCAAATCAATTTTATTCATTGTGAATATCCTGAAAACCTGACTGGCAAGGCAGCAATCCAGCACCAAGTTGAGAAACACTGCCATAATGCACCAGGATGAGGGTGGATGCAAACCTAGGATTAGGTCTTGAAATCTCCAGGCTGGAATAGAGTAATCTGGCTTCTCTGAACTCTGGTTCTCAAGAGCCTCAGGGAGGTCAGATTTTCAGGATATTCACAATGAAACTGGAGGAGATAGCAAATATGATAGTCTCTCCTCACTTTTTACAATACCATTGGTTACCAGTTGAGTATAGAATTAAGTTCAAGGTATTGCTCTTAACACATAAGGCATTACATACTTGTGAACCCTGTTACATACAATCATTGACTATTCCTTATACACCATGTCGGACATCAAGATCTTTACAAGACAATAGATTAGTCATTCCATCAGTATATAGAATAAAGTGGGAATTGACACACAATAAAGCATTTTTCTATCTAGCTCCTAGTCAGTGAAATCTACTTCCACAAGATATTCAAACTGGAATGAATCATGTTTAAAAAAATTACTGAAAACGTATTTTTTTTCAAGATGCATTTGGTGTCGATGCTACTCCAAATGAACATATCCATTAATTTGAAGGATGAATAGGCAATTGGCCCATTTTGGTTTTGTGAGATTGGATATGAGTATTAGAGAATGATACGGGGACAAATTTTTCCCCGTCCCTGCAGAAATTCATTTTTCTGTTCCGTTCCCATGAGTTCTTTTCCTGTCCCTGCCATTCAATTCCTGCAAGCTCCATCCTCATCTGCACAAGCCTCAAACATTTTAGCATCATAAGTATTCGAGGCTTGTGCAGTTAAGGCAGAACTTACAGGAATGGGACAGGGACAGCAATAAAACAAACAAAATTCAAAATTCTTCCTCCTCGAAAATAACAAAGTCCCAACCATAACCAATATAGAAATTAACTCAATCAATCACCCCATTCAATCCACCCTAAAACTACTAGGAATGACGATAGATAGATGCTGCACCATGCAACCACAAATCAATAAAACAATACAGAAATCATTCGAAGTTATGAGAAACTTAAGACAAATTTGAAAATTCTTCGATAGAACACAATTCCGGCTCTTAGTACAATCCCTAGTCCTAGATCTTTTAGACTATTGCAACATTCTCTACCTCCCCTGCCCAGCAACAATGATAAAGCAACTACAAACAATCCAAAACACAGCACTGAGATTTATCTTTTCATTGAGGAAACACGACCACATCACAGAGGCATACCTCAACTCACACTGGCTTCCATTTCTGGCAAGAATACTATTCAAATTCTACTGCCTACTATTTAAAAGACGACAGCCCAACCTACCTGAACAACCGCCTCATCCAAACTACATCAACTAGATATAGGAAAACCCACACTCCATTCACGCACCCTCCTAATCAAAGAAGTCAAACGGAAAAAACCATATGATGGCCTCCTAGCCACACAAGCAGCAAAACTCAACAACCAAATCTCCAATCTACTGATTATGACCCCAGACTACAAAATATTCAGAAAAGAAATAAAGACCCTACTTTTCAAGAAATTCCTGCAAACGACTTAATACCGCTAGCTCCTTCCCACTCCCAATACCACTTCCTAATATCTTCCCAATTCCCCAAAGCAACCTCATCCACTCTATCTCCTCTAGAAATTACCAGATATCTTCTTCTTGTAATATGTTTTTTGTAATTCTTTTGTAATCCGCCTTGAACCGCAAGGCAATGGCAGAATAGAAATCTCTAATGTAATGAGATGATAAGCAGCTAGCTGGTTATGATGAGAGATTATGAATAATGAGGCATCTGGAATGTACAAGAATTCCAGGGAATAGAGGAAAAACTATCCAGAGGGGACCACATTTTTATAGATTTATAACCTTTACTCATAAGAGAATTAGCTTTACATTCAAGATTATGAGTCATCATTATTGTGGCCCACCAAAAAGTAGTATTTAATAGATGAGCGTATTTCCAATGAGACAAAATCATCTGTAATGATATAGTTATAAGGGCATCTAGTAATTTGGATCGCCAGACATAGAGAGCACCAGGTAGAGCAAGGGATCTAAAAAGGATTATTTCAAAGCATAGTGGAGACGAGATGGGTAAAATTTTGCAGATGATTCTCCAAATAGAAGTCCAAAATATTTGAATTAATGGAAAATCATATATCATATGTTTAAGATCGCCAAGTTGACTATTGCGGTGCCAACACTTATTAGAATCAGTTAAATGGGCTCTATGCAATTTACTAGGGGTCCAATATGCTTTGTTAAAAAGAAAATATAAGGATTGCATAAGGCTAGTGGACATGGCTGGTCGCAGAGAATGTTTTAAAAAAATATAACCATTGTTCATGGGAACCTGTCCAATTGATTCGGATGATCAAATTCATTGAATATGTTGTGATGAAGTTAGAGGTGAATCAATACAGATACGATAGAACAGAGATGTGGTATGACCTAGAGTAAAACCAATGCAACAAAGTTCCTGGAACTTAGAGGAGAGTATGGTATCAGGATGTAAGGGCCATTTTAGACTAGTTAAGCAATGTTTTAGTTGTAGCCATTTAAAAAAATTCTCTAGATGGGAGATTATATATATATATTTTTTATGAATCTTTATTTAGTTTCCAAACTTCCATTGTGCACACCAATACATATATGTACATATGATATTAAAAGTAAAACACATTAAACTTACATGTATTAATGAAAAAGTATTCCCCCCCCCCTCCTACCTAGTACTCAATAAATTAGATACCTTCAAGTACTCTCTAAACAAAATCCCTAATCAATTCTAAAGCAGACATCCCCACCCCTCCCTCCCACACTGGATGCGTATGTTTAAAAGAACATCAAAATAAATCATTTATCAATCCTTACAGTACTTAGGGCTCCTTTTACAAAGGTGTGCTAGCGTTTTTAGCGCACGTACCAGATTAACACGTGCTATAGCGCACTCTAGCCGAAAAACTACTGTGCTATTCCACACGTTAAGGCTCTAATGCACCTTTGTAAAAGGAGCCCTTAGTTAATGGTTCCCAAACATCCATAAATTTATTGTAACTTCCCTGCTGAATAGCCATCATATGTTCCATTTTAAATGTATAACAAAGTGATTCCCACCAAAATGTGTAATTTAACATATCCCAATTCTTCTAGTTCCTCAAAATGAATTGTATGGTAATCCCTGTCATTATAAAGAGAAGTTTATTATTTTGAACAGATATTTGACTTTTAGCCCTCATGAACGTATCAAATAGGATGGTCCTCATGATAGTCCTGTTCTTCAAGTCATAAAGCATTCAGCTCAACACAAGACTGTGTTTCGCCACCTGGCGTCTTCAGGAGCTGTGTTTGCAAGGCTCACCAACATCACAACTTACCTACAATTCATACTAAAACCTCACCAAAATCTTTAAAACACCTTTCACCTACCAGTAAACTAAACATGACTCGAGCAGGAACCCAGGGTTTGACACAAACCAGGATCAGCTGACAAGCAGGAAACACACCGTCTATCAGGAAATCAAAGACAGAGGACAGAGAGGCCTGACGATTGTGTTTAAGAAACTGTGATTTTCATGTGCTAGACTGTTGTGCAGCTCTCAGTTTGAAGCCTCTCTGATTAGATGATCATGGACTAATGAACTAACCAAGATCCAGTTTTGGATAAAAGTAATCACAATGACTGTAGTATGTTAGTGAAAGTTGGGAAGTGAGTGTGATTGATGGGGATCGGATTCACTGACTAAATTATTCTGATATTTATTAATAAATTAAGTATTGGTAAGTTGTAAAAGTACTGTAATGAAATGAACTGTGGGAGATAAGATTAAAATTGAATTGATTCAGATAATACTTGTATTAAATATTTAATAGCTGGTTTTAAGAATTTGAGTTAACGAATATGAGTATGAGAAATTGTAATAAGATCATCCTTCTGCAAAAATGATTTAACAAAGCAAGTTCAAATTCTATGTTATAATTTGGCAGTCTG
Source organism: Geotrypetes seraphini (assembly GCF_902459505.1). Taxonomy (NCBI): domain Eukaryota; kingdom Metazoa; phylum Chordata; class Amphibia; order Gymnophiona; family Dermophiidae; genus Geotrypetes; species Geotrypetes seraphini. The sequence continues at coordinate 484,799,682 of NC_047085.1, read as the reverse complement.
ACTCCTAGGCTGTTAACAACAGAAATCAACTTCAGCTGGGCACCTGCAATAATGGGATGCACTGACATTTCTCTTTTATGACTAACACATACACATTCTAGCTTGTTTGGGTTGGGTTTTTAGAGGATTCATATTCAAATACTCTACCAAAACCTCCAGCAACCCAGCGCTGTGCTAGTTACTGTAAAAAAAAGTAACAAGGTAGTTACTAGTTTGTTTATTAATTATAACTATATGAACATTACAACAAGTACTTTATTTTCAAATTAATTTCCTTTTAGCTCTGACCATTAAAAGCAAGTTCCTGCGTGGTGTAAGAATCTGTCTACCGATGCTGAAGAGTCTCCTGTATTTTTGAACTTCATTCCTCCATATTGGCAACTGGTATTACCCTCACATTTTCCTTGGTGAAGACAGAAGCAAAGAATTCATTTAATCTCTCCACTAGGGCCTTGTCTTCCCTGAGGGCCCCCTTTACCCCTCAGTCATCTATCGGTCCAACTGATTCTTTTACCAGCTTCTTGTTTCTAATATATCTAAAAAAGTTTTTACTATGTATTTTTGCCTCTAACACAATTTTCTTTTCAAAGTCTCTATGCCTTCCTTATTAGCGCTTTGCATTTGACTTGTCATTCTTTATGCTGTTTCCTATTATTTTCAGTTGGATTATTCAATTTTCTAAAGGATTTATTATTATTATTATTATTATAATGACTTCCTTCACCTCACTTGTTAACCATGCTGGCTGTCATTTGATTTTCTTTCCTCCTTTTTTTAATACATGTCTGGGCTTCCAGGATAGTATTTATGAATAACATTCATGCCTGATGTAAATTTTTGACCGGAACAGAGGTGATAGACAGTGCAGCCATCGCGGGACCTTCGTTCACTTCAGCGTGGCTGCCACCTCTGCTCTAAGTCATTTGCAGCAGCATGGAAGGTTCCAGATTCGTCCGGCTGTGCACCCCCTTGGAGCGTGTACCTGGTGTGGACATCCCCCCACCCCCCCCCCCTTGGTATGCCACTGTTGCAGGTGTTAAAACTTCCTTGTCTGACTTCTCCAAAATCTCAGTAATATTCAATTGTTGTCGTTCGGTAGGCTCAGGTTGCTGTTGATGTGGAGTTTTACTGGAGAGATAATAAACTTGAGCATTCCACTCCACAAAAAGGGATGCAGGACGGAGGCTGCGAATTACAGACCAGTGAGTCTCACATCGATAGTGAGTAAACTCATGGAAACGCTAATCAAGCACAAATTGGATACGATCCTGAACGAGGAGAATCTAAGAGATCCCCACCAACATGGATTTACAAAGGGAAGGTCCTGCCAATCCATTCTAAACAGCTTCTTTGACTGGGTAACAAGAAAGCTGGATATAGGGGAGTCCCTGGACGTCGTGTACTTGGACTTCAGTAAAGCGTTTGATAGCGTCCCACACCGCAGGTTATTGAGCAAGATGAGTTTGATGGGATTAGGTGAAGCATTAACTGTATGGGTTAGGGACTGGCTTGGAGGTAGACTTCAGAGGGTGGTGATGAACAGTACCCTCTCCAGAGGATCGGAGGTGATTAGTGGAGTGCCGCAGGGCTCGGTCTTGGACCCGATCCTATTTAACATCTTCGTAAGAGACTTGGCTGTGGGGCTTCAAGGTAAAATTACATTATTCGCCGATGACGCCAAACTATGCAACATAGTAGGCAAAAGCACAGTGCCTGACAGTATGACGCAGGACCTACTCTTATTGGAACATTGGTCAAAAACTTGGCAACTAAGTTTCAATGCCAAAAAATGTAAGGTCATGCACCTTGGCAGCAGAAACCCATGCAGAACTTACACCCTAAACGGTGAGACCTTAGCAAGGACTGCAGCAGAATGAGACTTGGGAGTGATCATTAGTGAAGACATGAAGGCTGCCAATCAAGTGGAGAAAGCTTCATCCAAGGCTAGACAAATCATGGTTGTATCCGTAGAAGTTTTGTCAGCCGAAAGCCCGAAGTTATAATGCTATTGTACAGATCCATGGTGAGACCTCATCTGGAATATTGTGTACAATTCTGGAGGCCACATTACCAAAAAGATGTGCTGAGAGTTGAGTCGGTTCAGCGAATGGCCACCAAGATGGTCTCAGGACTCAAGGATCTTCCGTATGACGAATGACTGGGTAAGTTGCAGCTATACTCACTCGAGGAACGCAGAGAGAGGGGAGACATGATTGAGACGTTCAAATATGTCACGGGCCGTATCGAGGTGGAAGAAGATATCTTTTCTCTTGTAGGACCCACGGCAACAAGAGGGCATCCGTTGAAAATCAGGGGTGGGAAATTTCATGGCGACACCAGGAAGTACTTCTTCACCGAAAGGGTGGTTGATCACTGGAATGATCTTCCACTACAGGTAATTGAGGCCAGAAGCGTGCCATATTTTAAGAAAAAATGGGATAGGCACCCGGGATCTCTTCATGGAGGAAGTTAGGGGGGTGGATCATTAGAGTGGGCAGACTTGATGGGCCGTGGCCCTTTTCTGCCGTCATTTTCTATGTTTCTCTGTTTCTATGTTAAATGGTGGAAGATTACCTTCCGGTACTTCCAAAATTTCTAATAAATATCTCTTAAGCATGTCTCTAGGAGTTACCATAGTTATCCTTGGAAAGTTTATCAATCTCAAATTATTGCTAAGTGCCTGATTCTCTAATGACTCCACTTTTCTTCTAAGATTTGAGTTGTCTTTAATTATGGTTTCCTGAAGTTGTTTTATTGAAACCATATCCTGCTGAGTCTTTTGAAGTAAATTATTAGAAGTCATATCCAAGTTTAATTTTCCTAGTTCTTCTGAATGGTGGATAAGTTTATTTTCAGTCTGTTGGAAATTGGAACTAATTACCTTCGCAAAATTTGCTACAAGGTCCCATAGGGTGTCTAAGGTTACCTCGGCAGGTCTATCCCAAAAAGTAGCTTGTACTGTAGTACAGAGTCTCTCACCTTCCTTTGGATGTTCTGGTTTCTGTTCCTTCTGGTTCAGTCCTCCTCCAGCTGTTATGGACCCCCCACAGCGTCTTCCTTGGAGGTTACCCAAACCGGGATCTCCATTTCTAGGCTTCCCGAAGTTAGATTGTCTGTCTGCCTCTGGGGAAAATAATACCCCTTCCTCCAGGGTTTCCTGACCCCTGGGTGAGCTGGCCAATCGTGGTGGAGGAGGCGGTGCTCTAACATCCGGGCTTAAGGTTGCATCTGGCCCAAGAGGAGTCCCGTCAGTCTCACTAACACCCGGGATCCTCAGCGGGCTTATGGCAACCAGATCCACTGGAGCAACTCCTTGCATCCTCTGAAGAAGTTCTTCAATGTTGCCGAGGGACGGCACCTCGGAGCGCTGTGAGGCGCCAGCAGCGCTTCTGCCTCTCCTCTTTGGCATCGCGCCGCAAGTACAGGTACCTCCAGGCCGGAAACAGCAGTTTCCAGCCGAAAATCGTTTAGCAGGAAGCGCTTCATTCGGGGGCTTGCACCCGATCACCTAGGCAGCAGCCATCTTGGATCGCCTCTCTCTCTTTCTTTCTCCCCTCCCTCCATCCCAAAGTCCAATACTTCACCCTCCCTCCCCTCCAACCCCATGAGCAGTGATACAAACTTGGTTCTTCTTTCGATTGTCCATCACTTCAGTCATAGCTTCTAGTGGTGGCCCTTCCAGTTCTGCTCATGGGACTACAGCTCAATCCCCTCCATCTCTGTCCGGTCTACATTAAAGGTGGTCTTCTGTTGGTTCCAGCAGTGGCAGTGTTTTACATGCATTGCCTGCTCCGAAGCATTCCCTCTGGCCTATCCTATCTTCTCAGAGTCACTTCCTGTTTCTGCATTGGCAAGACTGGTCAAAGGGAAAGCTTCAGACCAGACTGCAGGCAGAAGCAACAGAAGACCATCTTTAAGGTAGACCAGCATGGGTGGCTGGTGATGTTGAATTGTGGGTGAGGGGAAAGATGCTGGATCATGGCAAGGACAGGGGTTGGGAGTACAAGAGAGCAGAAGAGATGTTTGGAGGAGACAGGAGATAATGCAATGTGATTAATTTTCTTAATTGTGATTAAAATTAATCACGATTAATTAATGCATTTATCAGAGTTAACTGCAATTAACTTGCAGCCCTATGTTAACAATGTGTGATATTTTGTATTTGCAAATTTTCTGAAATATTTTGTTTGTGAGAGCATGTGAGCAGGACCATAGTGAGCTATGGTCGGGCAGTGCGACTGCACAGGGCACAAGGGAGGCAGGGGCTCCAAAATTGTGTCCTTTCTATTGCTTTCCCTGCTTGGGCGTGAGCAAGATAGGGTGCAGTGAGCAAGATAGGGTGGTGTCAGTGAGCACGGACCTGTGTATTGATGAGATGCAAGTAAACTTTTTTCTCTGTGAAGGATTTTGTAAAAGGTTTTCTTATACAAAACCTTTTATGGATGTTTTTCAGTCTTAGATCTGTTTGATCCTTTGCCTTTGCCCTGACACAGCTCTAAGCAAAACCCACCACCAGTTGGATTGTCTACAGATAAGTAAAATTTTGTATTGAGAAATCAAGAGTGTGCATATTGTAGGAGTCTTTGTCAAAAGAACTGTGTGCGTAATTGAGAAATTTGCCTTATAATAATTGGATGTAACTGAACATAAATGGTGGAAGGTTTTTCAGCCATTGAGGTTATTTTCCCTTTTTAGTTGAGTACACACTATACAACAACAGATGGGGATCTGAGGCTTTTCCTCCTTCTGAAGATTTATGCAATTTTGTGTTTTGGGATGTGTAATCTGGAGACTGTTGTATTACACAGCTTGAAGAGGAAGTGTTGGTGTTTGTGTGATAGTTAAGCTCTGGAACGCGTTGCCAGAGGATGTGGTAAGAGCGGATAGCATAGCTGGTTTTAAGGAAGGTTTGGACAAGTTCCTGGAGGAAAAGTCCATAGTCTGTTATTGAGAAAGACATGGGGGAAGCCACTGCTTGCCGTGTATTGGTAACATGGAATATTGCTACATCTTGGGTTTTGGCCAGGAACTAGTGACCTGGATTGGCCAACGTGAGAATGGGCTACTGGGCTTGATGGATCATTGGTCTGACCCAATGTAAGGCTATTCTTATGTTCTTATGTTCCCTACCTGCTGAGTATTTTTTTTTCTCTCTCTCTGATGTCCTTCCCTTCAGCTCAGCCAAACAAACAGTGGAGATAGCCAATGAAAACAAGTGAGCAGGTAAATTATGCGGCTCTCTTTTATTCAATCAATGGCTCGACATGTACATGTTTCGGCCACACCGGCCTTCATCAGGAGTCTTCTGCATTGTGGATGCACCACTAGCATAAACCACTCATGAGCTTGGACCACTATGTGCAGCTAATATGATGCTTTAATGAAACGGTCCAAATTCAAATACCCTTTAATAAAACAGTCCAATATAATGAATTCTCTAGCAATATAATGAATTCTCTAGCAATTCTCTAGCACTGCCCACGGCCTCCTCGGCACTGTTCCTCTGCCACAGTCAACACAAGTGGAAACAGGAAGTTGCATCAGAGAAGGATGGGCCACAGCAGAGGAGCAGCGCCAAGGAGGTAGAGAGCATTGCTAGAAAATCGCTGCCATGCCGGCAACCTCCTTGCAATTTTAAAGCTGCCCTGTTTGCCCCCCCCCAATGCCGGTTCTGGTGATATCTGTGAACAACACCAAGAGTTGGACATAAGAAACATGTAGCAGTTTAGTAAAGGATGCTTTACTGATGAACTACCAGATGCAAGTATGTGATGTGGCCACATCAGGAACATGCTCTCATATCCTAAAGGCACACTCGTAATAGCAGCATGTATAATGCAATAATTACATTTTTTTTTTTAACCTTAAATATGATCACTGAATGGAATGAAATAAAAAGCTGCAATGTTTCTATAAACCGCAGCTTAGTCACACAGCCAGCCCTGCACACGGCATTAACCAGAGATAAACACTGAGATCTGGTTACATTCAAAGCAGTGGCTTGCAACTCTTTTCACTGGAGCTTGTGCTGGAGTTGAAAAATGTCACTAGGAGCAGGCTCTGATTTTAAAAACAGGGCAGGTTATGATTCTTCCTCCTCTTCAATTTTATATAGACTCCCCCAGATTCTATATATGGGGAGCACGTGGCACAGTGGTTAAAGCTACAGCCTCAGTACCCTGAGGTTGTGGGTTCAAACTCATGTTGCTCCTTGTGGCCCTGGACAAGTCACTTAATCCCCCCTCCCCCATTGCCCCAGGTATATTAGATAGATTGTGAGCCCCCTGGGACAGACAAAGTAAAATGCTTGAGTACCTGAATAAATTAATATAAACCGTTATGAGCTCCCCTAAGAGAATACCCAACTAAATTGTCTAATGATCCAATTAGCATCAATTTGAATTTTCGCACACATCATGTAATGCGCTATTCTATAACAACATCCACCCAAATCCCATAGCATGCAGCCCAAAGGGGGGCATTCTTAAAATCTGCACACACTGTTGTAGAATACCAGAAATATGCTCCCAAAGTAGGCACTGGAAAATCCATCTGGTTTCAGCACGCACGAGTCCTGGTACCCAATGTTATTCCATAATGGATGCTCAAGTTACCCCTCTCCTCAAGTCACTCCATTGGCTCCCTTTCCGCTTCCGCATAAAGTTCAAATGCCTCGTAATTTAAAAGCTGTCTGTTCTTGATTTTAACCGGAATTGCGGGTTCAAATGATCACAACAAACTGGAAAAATCATGACAGGTTCAATTATACATTTTGGTGGACAAATATATGTAATACATAGAAATATGAGAGAATGAACGCAGAATGTTTCGGGTTTAGGGTTTTATTTAGCAAAATATGGAATCCATTGGCTTTATTTGCTGTTTCACATTAAAAGATAATATGTTCCCTTCTGAGTTTTTTCATTACACATCTGGGATGGGATAGGGGGGGTAGGGTAGGGAAAGGTAATGAAAATATGGATATTAATTCTTCATATTAAACATGTTTAATATTGTCAATATTAATAATTGATGGAAAGGGGTTGGATATAGATATGATTCTATAATATTATTGTTTGAGATAGTGTATTCTTTGTTATATTTTGTTATTTTCAATCTAAATGTATTACACTATTGTAACTAAATAAAATAATACAAATGTTTAAAAAAAAAAAAAGCCTCATATTGACTTACAAATGCATTCACTCTGCAGCTCCTCAGTATCTCTCCTCTCTTCTCTCCCTCTACTACATCCCAGGACCTCCATTCATCAGGTCTCACATAATGGTGCCCTTCTCCTCTACTGTAGAGAGCTGCACGGGAACGGGGATGACGGGAATCCCGCGGGACCCACGGGGATCCCGCGGGTTCCCCCTTTGGGTCACGGGGATCCCATGGGGACGCCCCCTAGGGTCGCGGGGATCCCGTGGGGACGCCCCCTAGGGTTGCGGGGATCCCGTGGGGACGCCTCCGAGGGTCGCGGGGTTCCTGCGGGGTTGGATCGCAGTGCACTCGAGCCGCGAAGGTAGTCTCCTTCTCCTTACCTGCCCTGTCGCAGCACACAGCCGAACGGAAATGTTCTCGATGTCAGCACTGACGTCGGAGGGAGGGCTTAAGCAAAGCCCTCCCTTCCTCCGACGTCAACACTGACATCAGGAAGACTTCCGGTTGGCTGTGTGCGGCAGGGCAGGTAGGGAGAAGGCAATGGCGTACGAAAGAGGGGGTAGGGGGAGGTCCGCCCCGGAGAATGTGCACAGCCGGTCAGGTCCCCCGATCGACCGACAACAGGCCCGGCCGACAAATCTCCCTGCCCTGTAGCCGCGAATCTAAATTACCTCTTACAGCAGCTTCACTACTCCAGCTGCTGTAAGAAGGTAATTTAGATTCGCGGCTACAGGACAGGGAGATTTGTCCGACCGGGCCTGTTCTGTTGTCGGTCGGGTGCAAAAGTGCCACAAAGGTGGAGGCAGGGAGGGAGGAAAGGTGGAGTGGAGAAGAAAAGACGCTTAAGGGGGGAGAAGGCCGCTGAAAGCACTGGGGAAGACAAAGGGGTGTAAAAGAACGCTGAAAGGACATGGGGTAAACGGGAGGAAGGGGGGGAAGGACCCTGAAAGCACTGGGGAAGACAAAGGGGTGGAGAATGCCACTGAAAGGACATGGGGAAAACAGGGGTGGAGAAGGCCACTGAAAGGACATGGGGAAGACAGAGGGGGGAGAAGGACGCTGAAAGGACATGGGGAAGGCAGAGGGGGGAGAAGGATGCTGCCTGACAGGACATGGGGAAGATGGTGGGGGAGAAGGACACTGAAAGGAAATGGGGAAGAGGGAATGGGAAGAAGATGCTGGCAGGGAAGAAGACAGAGGTGCCAGACTATGGGGGGAGCGGAGGGAAAAAGATGGGTGCCAGACCAATTTGGGAGGGGGGAGAAAGGGAGAGGCACAGTAACAGAGCAAATGGAAGACACAGAGAGAAGAGAGGCAGTGGATGGAAGGAATTGAATGAGAACATGAAGAAAGCAGAAACCAGGCAATAAAGGTAGGAAAAATTTTTTTTTTTTTTTTTTTTTGCTTAAGGATAAAGTAGTAAACCCAAGAAGAGGAGAGCAGAAAGGACTACAGGGTGAAACTGAAAGAAGCCAAGAGAGAGATACGTTTGGCGAAGGCACAGGCGGAAGAACAAATGGCTAAAAATGTAAAACAGGGAGATAAAAATTTTTTCAGATATATTAGTGAAAGGAGGAAGATAAAAAATGGAATTGCTAGGCTAAAAGATGCTGGGAACAAATATGTGGAGAGTGATGAGGAGAAAGCAAATGTGCTAAACAAATACTTTTGTTCTGTGTTCACAGAAGAAAATCCTGGAGAAGGACCGAGATTGTCTGGCAAAGTTACACGAGAAAATGGAGTAGATTCTGTGCCGTTCACGGAGGAGGGTGTTTATGAGCAACTTGAAAAACTGAAGGTGGACAAAGCGATGGGACCAGACGGGATCCATCCCAGGATACTAAGGGAGCTCAGAGAGGTTCTGGCGAGTCCTATTAAAGACTTGTTCAACAAATCTCTGGAGACGGGAGTGATTCCTGGGGATTGGAGGAGAGCGGATGTGGTCCCTATTCATAAAAGTGGTCACAGGGATGAAGCAGGAAACTACAGGCCGGTGAGCCTCACTTCAATTGTTGGAAAAATAATTGAAGTGTTGCTGAAAGAAAGGATAGTGTATTTCCTTGAATCTAATGGGTTACAGGATCCGAGGCAACATGGCTTTACAAAAGGTAAATCGTGCCAAACGAACCTGATTGAATTTTTTGATTGGGTGACCAGAGAGCTGGATCGAGGACATATGCTAGATGTAAGTTACTTGGATTTCAGCAAAGCCTTTGATACAGTTCCTCATAGGAGGCTGTTGAACAAACTTGAAGGGCTGAAGTTAGGACCCAAAGTGGTGAACTGGGTCAGAAACTGGCTGTCGGACAGACGCCAGAGGGTGGTGGTTAATGGAAGTCGCTTGAAGGAAGGAAAGGTGACTAGTGGAGTCCCTCAGGGTTCGGTGCTGGGGCTAATCCTGTTCAATATGTATGTGGGTGACATTGCTGAAGGGTTAGAAGGAAAAGTGTGCCTTTTTGCAAATGATACCAAGATTTGTAACAGAGTAGACACTGAAGAGGGAGTGGAGAATATGAAAAAGGATCTGCAAAAGTTAGAGGAATGGTCTAATGCCTGGCAACTAAAATTCAATGCAAAGAAATGCAGAGTAATGCATTTGGGGATTAATAATAGGAAGGAACCATATATGCTGGGAGGAGAGAAGCTGATATGCACGGACGGGGAGAGGGACCTTGGGGTGATAGTGTCCGAAGATCTAAAGGCGAAAAAATAGTGTGACAAGGCAGTGGCTGCTGCCAGAAGGATTCTGGGCTGTATAAAGAGAGGCGTAGTCAGTAGAAGGAAGAAGGTGTTGATGCCCCTGTACAGGTCATTGGTGAGGCCCCACTTGGAGTATTGTGTTCAGTTTTGGAGACCGTATCTGGCGAAAGACGTAAGAAAACTTGAGGCGGTCCAGAGGAGGGCGACGAAAATGATAGGAGGCTTGTGCCAGAAGACGTATGAGGAGAGACTGGAAGCCCTGAATATGTATACCCTAGAGGAAAGGAGAGACAGGGGAGATATGATTCAGACGTTCAAATACTTAAAGGGTATTAACGTAGAACAAAATCTTTTCCTGAGAAAGGAAAATGGTAAAACCAGAGGACATAATTTGAGGTTGAGGGGTGGTAGATTCAGGGGCAATGTTAGGAAATTCTACTTTACGGAGAGGGTGGTGGATGCCTGGAATGCGCTCCCGAGAGAGGTGGTGGAGAGTAAAACTGTGACTGAGTTCAAAGAAGCGTGGGATGAACACAGAAGATTTAGAATCAGAAAATAATATTAAATATTGAACTAAGGCCAGTTACTGGGCAGACTTGCACGGTCTGTGTCTGTGTATGGCCGTTTGGTGGAGGATGGGCAGGGGAGGGCTTCAATGGCTGGGAGGGTGTAGATGGGCTGGAGTAAGTCTTAACAGAGATTTCGGCAGTTGGAACCCAAGCATAGTACCGGGTAAAGCTTTGGATTCTTGCCCAGAAATAGCTAAGAAGAAAAAAAAAAAAAAAAAAATTTAAATTGAATCAGGTTGGGCAGACTGGATGGACCATTCGGGTCTTTATCTGCCGTCATCTACTATGTTACTATGTTACTATGTGTTGATAAAAATTTATAAACATTAGAGGCTCTGGTAGAAACCCGTTTACAAAGTATGTATTCTTCCCAATTAATATTTCCAAATTAATAGTCTTTTTGCTTATTTTTAAATGGGTTTCTACCAGAGCCTTTAATTCAGTAGCATAATTAAATGAAATAACTATTTCTGTAGTTTATAGGGACGGGCGGGGACGTAGGGGATTCCTCGCGGGGACGGGTGGGGACGGAGGGATTCCTCGCGGGGACGGGTGGGGACGGGTGGGAGTCCTCAAGGGGACAGTGGGACTTTGGCGGGGACGGGTGGGATTTCTGTCCCCGCGCAACTCTCTACTCTACTGTTGACTCCAGACTCCGCCCCTTCCATCTCTGGCAATGTGCAAATCCAGGCTATAAGCCACTTTTCCGAGGCTGCTTTTATCTCCTAACTCCAACCCGCTTGTAAAGTACCCATGTCTATTTTGTCACTCCCTCTGTAATTCCCCACCCCCAATTGACCCCAATTGATCAGATTATAAGCTCTGTCGAGCAGGGATTGTCTCTTACATGGTCTGTCATAGGGGAAAACACCCTCCAGGGATTCAAGACAAAGTTAGACAAGTTCCTGCTGAACAAGGACTCGCTTAGGGCTCTGGACTTTGATCAAAGGACCGCCGCCGCGTGAGCGGACTGCTGGGCATGATGGACCACTGCTCTGATCCAGCATCGGCAATTCTTATATTCTTACAGCGCCGTGTGCGTCTGGCAGCGCTATGGAAATGATAAGTGGTAGTAGTCATCTTTCCATTCTCATTATAAGATAGCATTGAGCAACCAATTTTTTTTTAGTGCCAAATTTTTAATGTCTTTTACTGAATCTAGCCCAGAATATGGAATTTGTAGCTAAACTGGAAATATTTTGCTATGCCTGTTACCACTGTAACTGAATCATATTCTGCAGACCAACATACAGAAGCAATTCATTATGGAAGATGATCCTGGCCAAGTGTGTTTGCTTTTTGGAGAACTCCCTTGGTTTTGGATTGTCAGGGGTTCCCCCCCCCCCCAAAGATACATCGATCACTGTAAATGCCATCATTGGCTTGAATGTCATGTATTTTGAACTGCTTTCAGTTGTTCAGCCACCACCAAAAGCAGCCAGCATTTGCTTTATTTTGACTTTCAGCTTCTGCAGAATCCTTTCTATTTATATGCAATTTGGGTGTTAATCGACAATCAATGACAAAATTTCCTCTGTGTGTCCAGTCAAGATACATGAAAACAAAACTATCTCCCACCTTCAGAATGTAAGCGCCCTAGGGGGTTCTGCCTTACACAATCTTGAGCTGAAATACTTATTTTTTTCCACATTCCCATCATCTTCAGACTTCAAACTACCAGACTTGGAATGGTTAGAGCAGTGGCCTGGGACCCTGGGGAACTAGGTTTAATTCCCACTGCAGCTCCTTGTGATTCTGGGCAAGTCAAAATAAGTGCCTGAATATAATATGTCAATTTTTAATATTTCCTATTATTTACTTTTTCCTTTTTGTTTTTTCTTTTCTACCTTGAAATCATCTCTTTTTCCCCCTTCAACTTTCTTCATTCCCCCTCTCCCCCAATGTTAACCTTATACGTTTTCCTATTCTATCATTTTAGTTCTTCCCTTTACTCCTTCATGTTTTTGTGCTTTTTTTCCCTCCATGGAATGCCATTTCATGTACATGTTGTTCTGTTGTTCACCATTCTCCTTCCTTTCGACCAACCAGCGCCCACCATGGCAGACACAATACACAAAACACTTGAAACAGTAGCAACATGGATGAAAGAACACAAACTAAAGCCAAATCCTGACAAAACAAACTTCATCCTCCTCGAAAATAGCAAAACCCCATCCATAACAAACCTAGTAATAAACTCAATCTCCTACCCAGTGGCGTACCAAGGGGCGGGCGGTCCACCCCGGGTGCACGGCTTGGGGGGGTGCACAACCGGCCTGGTCTGGGTCCTCCTGCCAGGTCCGGGTCCTCCTGCCCTTCCTTTCCTCCGGTCCGCGCTGCTACAGTCTTACCTCCTCGCTGCTGCTGCTAATCGCCGACAAGTCTTCTTTCCAACGTCAATTCTGATGTCGGAGAGGATGTTCCGGGCCAGCCAGGCAGTGATTGGCTGGCCCGGAACATCCTCTCCGACGTCAGAATTGACGTCGGAAAGAAGACTTGTCGGCGATTAACAGCAGCAGCGGAGAGGTAAGATTGCAGCAGTGCAGACTGGGGGAAAGGAAGGAGAGAAGCGCTTTTTTTTTCCGCGTCAGGGAGAGAAGGATATAGGCAGGCAAGCTGGCTGGCTTTAGCACGGCAGGGAAGGAGGGAGATAGGTAGGCAGGCAGGCAGGCAGGCTGGCTTTGTGGGTGGACAAAATCTGGAAAGCAGTGGGGGGACATAAGAAGGACTGGAAGGCACTGGAAGGACTGGAAGGCACTGGGGGCACCATGGACACAGGACGGAGGCACTGGGGGCAACATGGACATGGAACATAGGCACTGGGGCACCATGGACACGGGACGGAGGCACTGGGGGCACCATGGACACAGGACGGAGGCACTGGGGGCACCATGGACACGGGACGGAGACACTGGGGGCACCATGGACACGGGAAGGAGGCACTGGGCGCACTATGGACATGAGAAGGAGGTACTGGGGGCACTAAGGACACAGGACGGAGGCACTGGGGGCACTAAGTTCAATAGTTTTTTTTATTGAGTATTTTTAGAAAATACAGGAAGCAGTTCAAATACATGAAGTCAAAATAAAGCTTTCTGTATAAAGAGCATATAAATTTATATTTAACTATAGAGGAACATAACAGTGAGAAAGGTTCCTACTATTAGAACTGCATGTGAAGAGAATATAAGAAGAAAGTGAGGGAGAACAACAGAAAAAAGGGAGAAAGATGAAAGAAAAATAAAGAAAAGGAAATTTAAGAAAAGGAAGACAGGAGTGTCTACGAAGCAGAACGTACATAGGTATCTAGGAATGACCAAGGTGATTTGTTAAACTTCAAGTTCGTGAGGGTTCTGGATGTAATTTTTTTCTCATATGCATATGATTCAAATCTATGGTACATACACAGAGAGTTCCACCAAAAAGTATAGTCTTATAACGAAGATGATTTCCAGTTTTTCAGAATGTGCATGAGAGCAGTCACAAACATGGTATCAATGAGTTTAGGAGGACAATTTGATTGTGCAAAGCAGGGATGTTGAGAGCGAAGGATTACAATGTCCATAGAGATCTCTTCCGAGCAGTTAGTAATAGATTGTATGGTGCTCCAAATGCGAGTCCAAAAGGATCGGACCTGTGTACAGTGAAAAAGCATGTGGTCGAGAGTTCCTACATCTTTTAAACAGTTCCAGCAAACAGAGTCTTGTTTTAAATTGGCTTTCCACATGCGAAATGGAGTCCATACTGCATGCCACATAATAAAGAACATTGATTGTGAGACTCTAGAAGATAAAAGTGGGCGATTTGTTGAAGACCAGAAAAGTTCCCAATCAATGTCAGAAAGCGGAATAGTGAGTATAGTTTCCCAGTGTTTCATAGATTGGGGTGTAAAAGTGAAGGAATGATCTCTTAAAATACTGTAGAAAAGAGATATCGCCTTGTCTTTAAGTAGAGACAGTATAGACCAATGACGAATAGTATGAGTGGAAGTCATGAAGTCAAAACGTATATGCATAGAAGACAGTGTTTCAGTGAGTGAGAGCCATTGTGAATAAACAGAAGGAGGCAGCGAATATGTAGAGCAAATAATATCAAAAGGAACAGACAGATTTGGAGTAGACAATTGATGGGCAAACCATAGACCCGCTCGCTGCCATCTTTTCCATGAAAGGGATTTGCCATGGTTTGAATTTTAAAGTTATTCCAAAGGGACATGAGTGGACTATCATAAACTGAGATCTCAGCCAATTTATCTAGAAGATGAAGAGCATGTTGCGTTGAACTCAGCAAAGAGTACCTTCTCAAGTGTCTGGGTATTGACACTGTTAGTAGGCAGGAGGTGTGTAAAGGCATGCATAAAAAGCTCTCCATTTCAAACCAGGCAGGAGGATCTTGGAATAGGGAGTCAGTGAGCCAGTAAGCACCATATTTAGCTAGTGAAGCAATATAATAATGATAAAAATCCGGAAAATTAAGACCACCATTAATCTTAGAGGCTTTCAGCTTGGCGAGAGCAATTCGAGGTTTTTTCTTGTTCCAAATTAATTCAGATAGCTTCCTATTTAGCCATTGAAAAAATGACTTCCGGCATAGAAGAGGAAGCATAGAGAGAATGTAATTGATTTGAGGGGCCAAAGTCATTTTGACGGCTGTTATTCTACCCCACCAGGATAGAAAAAGTGGAGACCATTGTAGTATTTAGTACTATATTTTTGACTTTGGATATATTAAGATCTTGAGCATATACCGGATCTTTATGTATTAAGATCCCCAAGTATTTCACAGCTTCATGCGACCATGAGAAGGAAAAGTGAGCTAGATCTGAGGGAAGAATATTATCGTTCAGAGGGAAGATCTCTGATTTCTCCCAATTAACAGAATAACCAGAGAGGAGAGAATATTGAGTGACAATTTGAATAAGGTGAGGAAGAGAGACTAGAGGGTTCCTAAGAAAGAGTAAAACATCATCAGCATAAGCTGCTAATTTGAAGTCTGTATTAGAGGAGGGAATGCCTTTGATTAAGGGGCATTGTCGGATAGCTGAAAGAAAGGGCTCCAACACTAAATTAAATAATAATGGTGAGAGAGGGCAGCCTTGTCGTGTACCTCTGTGAAGGGAAAATTTATTGGATAGAGAGTTATTAATTAGAATACGAGCTGTGGGTTGGCGATATAGCGTTTCTATCCAATCCGTGAAAAATGAGCCAAAGTTATACCACTTCAGGACACGAAAAAGAAAAGACCACTCCACCCGGTCAAATGCTTTTTCGGCATCAATAACTAGACCAATTACAGGGTCTGACATTGTTTTAGCATAAGCGTTAATATGATGAAAGAGACGCAGGTTATCTCCTATATATCTTTGTTTAATGAACCCTGTTTGATCTTTATGTATGAGAGACGGGATTACTTTGGTAAGTCTTAATGCAAGTAGTTTTGCCATTATCTTATAATCTAAGTTAAGGAGAGAAATAGGGTGGAAGTTTTTAACCAAGGTGGCGTCTCTATCAGGTTTGGGGATTACTACAATTGTGGCCTCAGTGAAATTGAATTGTTTGTTCGGAGTGGAGTGAAGGAAATCATAATATGTAAGAAGGTAAGGAGCTAGGAGGGTTCGGAATTGTTTAAAGAATTCATTAGTAAAACCGTCTGGGCCAGGGGCTTTCCCAGCTGGTAAAGAAGATATGGCAGTTTCAATTTCTGATATAGTTATAGGGGAATCTAGTTCCAATTTAACAGTCTGGTATGATCGGATGAGTTAAGGAGGTAAGAAAGGAATCTATATCTGATTCAGAAGCAGCTAATTCGGATTGGTATAGAGAAGCATAAAAGTTTTCAAATTGAGAGGAAATTAAGGATCTGGTTTTGACTAAATGACCTGATGGATCTTGAATAGTTGTGATATGTAGTCTTTTAGATTTGGTTTTAAGGTATCTAGCTAAAGGCCGACCCATAAGGTTATCTCCCATGTAGTGACCAGAAGTGGAGATGAAGATATCACGTCGGGCTGTACATGAAACCAAAGTGTTGTATTCATATTTAAGATTTTGGATACGTTGGAAAGTAGCTGGGTCGTGTAAATGATTAGACATATGTTGTAATTCTAAGGCTTTAATAGAATTTTCTAAGTCTTTTTCCTTTCTTATAGACTGTTTCTTTTTCCAAGAAGCTATTTTAATCAATTCGCCTCTGAGGGTTGCTTTGTATGCTTCCCAGATAATTGAAGAACAGATTTCAGGATCTTTAGAGTTATTTTCAAAAAACTCCACAGTAAAAGAATTGATTTTTTCAACAATTTCCTCATCTAAGAGTAAGGTGTTATTCAGTCGCCAAGAAGGGGATTCTTTACCTGGGGCTGATATGGATATATATAAAGAAATGGCAGCGTGATCTGTAAGAGAAATTGGATGTATAATAGAATTGGTAAGATCTTGAATAAGAGAAGAGGACAAGAGAAAAAAATCAATTCTTGAGTACGTGTTATGTGGTGGTGAAAAATGTGTGTATTCTCTGCTTTTTGGGTAAAGCAAGCGCCAAGGATCCACAAGGGAGAAGGCATCATTTAAAGCATGAAGAGCTGTGAAAGACCTGGATTTGGAGGGTTTGCAAGAAGATGATCTATCAATATATAAGTCTTGAATTTGATTAAAATCACCTCCTAATATCATAGGGCAAGAATCAAATTCAATCAACGCCAGCTGTAGCTCTTTGAAGAAATCTGGGTGGTCTTGGACCGGGGCATATATATTAAGAAAAACAAAATTTACTGAGTGCACCGCAGCATACACTAGACACCATCTTCCATCCGTGTCTGTTTTAAAAGAATGAATTACCGGAGATAGTTTATCATTGAGAAATATTGAAACCCCATTTTTCTTTCGGTGAGTTGCAGGGGAGTATAAATGAGTGGAGAATCCCTTTAATTGGAATTTCGAGGCATCAGCGGGCGGGAGGTGGGTTTCTTGCAAATAAATTACATCAGGGTGTTTATTTGACACATAGTTAGCTATCTTTTTTCTTTTAATGGGATGGTTCAAACCATTCACATTAAAGGAAAGAACATGTAAATCAGCCATAGTCTATGATATACAGTAATAAAGCAAAATATTTATCCCTACTGTCTAGAAAAAATAACTGATGTAGCCGTGAGGCCAGGTAGACACTCTTGTCTAAAAAGAGAAATAAAGAAAATCTGAGAATAAGAGAAGAGGAAACAGTAATGTCAGCATAATGTATGGTCAGAAAGGAAATGGACCATACTATCATGCAAATTTTAAAACAATTTAAGGGTGCTCTTGTGAGCACGGAGAAATTACACATATGTAACAACTAGCAAAATCCACACCCACTTAATAACAGAAAACATGAGATTAGTGTGCTTGACCTAGTAGAGCATAAAACATAATATATGTATTTCACTGCATAGTCTCATAAGAGAAATAGACAAAGCAAACAGTGCATATCAGTATATTTGTAAGAAATCTAGGAATGTTGCCAGGATCTCAAGCTCAGTGAAGGGAATAGTGTGGTTATTGTATGTTGCTTTCATCTTCGTCGGGTACATCTTAATGAATACTGAAACATTAAAGAAATTTTTGCAGACGATTTAAAATTAGCTGATGCGAGAATTAACAGCATGTGGTGGAGTCTGAGCCGTGGCCTGATGGGGGCGTGGCCTGATCGCCGCGGAGACCATACGCATGTAGTGACTGCTCCTCGTACCCGCACCTAAATCCAAGCAGAATCGTAGTTTCTGCTTCGTCGGATGTATTTCGCTGCCAGAGTCATCTTACAACCTCTGAAACTGACAGAGACTGAAAGGAAAGGAGCGACCCGTGTTCACTGGGGGGGCGTGGCCTGATCGTCGCGGAGACCGCATAAGAGTGGAAACAGCCCCTTAAACCCGCACCTAAAGCCAAGCGAAATCGCGCTTTTATATCTTATAATTTCTGTTTCGTCGGATGTATTTCGATGCCGGATTAGTCTTATGATCTCTGAGACTGATAGGATCTGGAGGGAAGGAGCGGCCCGCATTCACTCACGCTGCTTAGCAACAAGTGGCCCGGTCATGTGATGCAGCTGATTTTTAAAAAAAAACAAAAACCCGAACGTTTCTGAGCTTTCTAACCCACAATTTCCACACGCCTACCTAGCTAAAACATACAAACTCTTCTCAAACCATTTCTGCTCCCTCTGGTGCTTCCGCTGATCGGTGTGTGTGTGTGAAGCCTCCGGATAGTGCCTGGCATGCCGGTTAAATCGGCGAAAACGCCGAAACACAAGACTACCTGCGCTGCTCTCAAAATGGCGGCGTCGCCGACTCCTGCTCCTGTCCTGACACACTGGGGTGAATGGGCCCAAGAAATTTCATGAACAGTCACTGCAGCCTTAGAAGATAGGCTTCACAAATTACAGCTGGCTATGGACTGTATTAATGAGCGTTTTGAGACACAGGCTAGCCGTATAACAACATTGGAACAGAGGGTGTCAGATGGTGAGGACGCAGTATTACAAGACCGAGAGAATGTGACTACTTTACAAGCTCAAGTGGCAACATTGATTGGACAGCTGGATGAACAGGAGAACCGTCAGCGTCGTAATAATTTAAGAGTTGTGGGGCTGCCTGAGCTTCGGGCTGACCAAGACCTCTACCAATTTTTTCAGGTTTGGCTCCCAAAACAACTTGGCCTGACGACACCAATGGATGGTTTTATATGTGAGCGAGCACATCGCAAGGGCCAGCGTATGGAAGATAGCAACCGCTTGCGAGCAGCGATCGCTAGATACATTAATTGGAAAGAAAAAGATCTCATCATGCAGGCTTTTCGGAAATCTAGATGGCTGGAATATGAAGGTCAAAAATTATTATTATTCAATGACTACTCCTTACATGTATCCTCCCTCCGTAAGGCGATGGCGCCGCTCTGCTCCACACTTCATCGCAGGGGAATACGGTTTGCACTCATATATCCGGCATCTCTGCGTATTTGGCGAGATGGGAAACCGAATACTTTCACAGATAAAACGTCCGCACAACAATTTATAGACTCTTTATCTGTGATAGAGACTGGAGAATCCACGGCTCAGACTCCACTGGGAGCACTAAGGACATGGGAAGGAAGGAGAGAGGGAATAGAAAGGGACAATTGTTGCGCCTGAGTGCAGAAAGAAAGAAATGAAAGAAAGGATACACAGTCAATTAATAGATGTCCCTTTTTGATGAAAAAATTAAATGGTCACGTAACCTCTGGCTTACTTTCTCTGTAGCAGAGTCGGCAGCTGCGCTGAGGTGCAGGAAGGTCCCGTGATGACTCATCTGCCGACTCCCTGCGTCTGCTGGGTCCACCCCCTCTGACGTAACTTACTTCTTCCAGAGCAGAGCCAGCAGACGAGTCATCGTGGGACTTTCCAGCATGCGGCTGCTGAGTCTGCTCCAGAGCAAGTACGTCGGAGTGGGGTGAACTGGCAGCCGGCAGCTACAGTCATCGTGGGACCTTGCTGAATAAAGGGAGAGAAAGGAGCAGGACTGCTGGAATGGAAGAGTGGTGGAGGGAAAGAAAGGGGGCAGGGTGGTATGGAAGGGTGGTGCTGATGGAATTGATGTACAGAGAAAGGGGAGAGACATAAGGGGGAAGGATATTGGAGGGAAAGAAAGTGGGCAGATGCTGATTGAAGAGGGGTGGATGGCGAGAGAAAGGGCAGACATTGGATGGTAGTGGGGAGCCTATGCTGGATGGAAGTGCAGATGGGAGAGATAAGGGAGCAAATGCAGGAAGGAAATGGGAGGAGAGAAAGAGGGGAGCAGACGCTGGATGGAAGTGGACAGAGAGAGGAGAAGGTACTAGATGGAAGGGTTGGAGAAAGAGGGTACATGATGGAAGGTGGGGGATAAATAAAAGGAGGGCACATGATGGGGAGAAAAGCATTGAGTTAGGGAAACACTGGAGGGGTGAGGGAAATAGGTGGCAAGCTTTAAAAAGGACATTGATGTGAGGGTAGTAAGAATGTAATCTAGACAGATGCAGAAAATAAATTGAAAAGGAAAATGAGGGAAAAAAGGGAAAGGGATTGCAGAGGAGAGGTGTGGAAGAGGGAAGGAGAGGAGAAAGATGCCAGACAAATGGGGGTGAAAGGAGAGATGGAAGGGGGAGGAATACAGTTTCTGGAAGGGGCATAGAAGGAGAGAAGATGCCATATAGGGGAAGAGAGATGGCAGACAGTGGATGGAAGGAAGAGAGTTACAAGAAGATGAGGAAAGCAGAAACCACAGAAGACAAAGGTAGAAAAAATTTTCTATTTATTTATTGCTTTAGGAGACATGTGTCACAGTTTCTGTGGTGCACTGTATGCAGAGTCCAGCTTCTTACTGGTTCAATTTAACCTTTGTCTATGTATTTCTATTTTATCCCCCCTTTTACAAAATTGTGGAGCGTTTTTTAGCGGCAGCCATGGTGGTAGCAGCTCTGATGCTCAGAATTCTATGAGCGTCAGAGCTGTTACCACCATGACTAAAATCCACACTACAGTTTTGTAAAAGAGGGAGGGGTTAGTTTGTGATGACATATTCCATACTAGGCGAAGGTGTTTTCTGTGTTCTGTGTGTTCGAAAGACATGTTTTTTTGTTAGGATTGACTGCAGGATTGATCTGTACTAGTCTTGCTTGTTTAGTTTTACAATGGGTGTATTGATGTTGTACTGCTCACTGCAGTATGTAAGATGCTGCCTTTTCCTAGATACTCATGTGTGATGTGTGGCTTGTTACTAAAAATCATGTTTTTCGTACAGATGGGGAGGTGTTAAGAAATGATGGGCCCTGGGTGTCACATATGCTAGGTACACCACTACTCCTACCCCATTCAACCCACTTTAGGTTCAAACAATTTTTATTGATGCAAACAACATCAAATACAACATAAGGGCACCCCAAGGTGCTTAATACAACAGCAATGCATCAAATAAAATAAAATAAGAAGCATCTATATCCCCCTCCTTCCCACCCCTAACACCCCCCCTCCCTATGGTATTCTCTATTTCACTTCACTATGACGCATCAATACACTCTAGGACACCCATCTTAAGACCGCACTACGGCCCTTAAGATGCAAGGTTTGTAAGTAAGGATCCCATATATGCATAAACATCTTTCGCTTCTCAGGCCTTCCAGCATCTCTCACCTCCCAGATGGTCAACTGATGTAACTGGTTTTGCCACAGCCCAGTTTAAAACTCCTGGGACTGCTGATAGACACAGCAGCCACCATGCAGCCACAAATCAACAAAACAATTTAAAAAATCATTCGCAGTTATGAGAAACCTGAAGCAAGTTTGAAAATTCTTCGACAGAAAACAGTTCAAACTCATGGTACAATCCCTAGTCCTAGGTCTAATAGACTACTGCAACATACTATATGTCCCTTGCCCAGCAACCATGATAAAACAACTACAAACAGTACATAACACAGCCCTAAGTCTTATCTACTCGCTGAAGAAATACGACCACATCACAGAGGCATACCATGACTCACACTGGTTCCCAATACAAGCGAGAGTACGCTTCAAATTCTACTGCTTACTATTTAAAGCCATAAACGGAGACAGCCCAGCCTACTGGAACAACCGACTAATCCAATCCACCTCAACCAGATACAGGAGAACCCACACACCATTCACGCACCCTCCAACCAAAAACATCAAATGAAAAAACTGTACGACAACCTCCTAGCCACTCGAGCAGCAAAACTAGACCACCAACTCTCCAACTTACTGATCTCAACCACAGACTACAAAACCTTCAAAAAAGAAACAAAAACCCTACTATTCAAAAAATACATAAAATCAAACTAACACAGCTAGATCTATCTCAAGCATCACCTGCAAGACTCTCTAATCCTTAGCAACTCAGAAAATGTCCAGACTACTACTTATGTACCGTATTTGCCGGCGTATAAGACGACTTTTCAGTACCTTAAAATCCTCCCCAAAGTCGGGGGTCGTCTTATACGCCGGGTACTGTTTACATTCCCTTACTTTACATGCCCTAACATCTCCTTCCTTACCTCCTGTCTGACTTCTCTGACTTCTAATACTGTTAAAGGAAACCTTAATAACTAAAGGTTTAAGCACTGTTACTAGCGATCCAAGCTGGTCTGACATAAACGATGCTAATTCCCCAAATAATGGAAATCATTATTCACCTATAAATATTAGCAAACAGGAGGATCTGGAGCCAGAATCACGTTCTATACGATACGCCCCTGGGTCGGCTCTGCTTACAAAACCCAACTGGTGTGGGAGGGGTACAATTTGCTGCTTCTTCAGACCAGAGCCCGGGGGCCCCGCCTTCTGCACTTTTCCCCCGCCCACCAGCCCGCCTCACCTTTTGCCTCCGCCTACCACGCAGCGGGCCGTCAAAGCGCAACAAATGAGAGGAGACTTAGCTCGCTCGCCCACCAGTGAGCCCGCGCGATGGATTGAAGTCGTGTTGCCGGCCGGGTTAAGCTCGCCCTGGGGTTCGGAGAGCGAGGCGTGCTACGGGGGAGGGGAGCCGGTGCCGGGATGTGGTGGTTAGACGGAGCGCTGTTCCGGCTCGTCCGGTGAGTAGTGGGTCCGCCGGCGGGCTTTATCCTTTCTGCTCCGCTTCCTAACTGTGGGGGGTCTGGTGATAATAAGGTCTTTTCTTAGCCAGTTTATTTAAAAAGATAAATAAACCAGGTTTTGCTATAGGAATGCGTGCACATGTCGGGTCTGTGCAGCTCTGGGGGGAGGGGGTAAGTAAACATTTGAATTAAAATTGTTGAAATAAATTCTGATGTTCTTTTAAGTTTTATTTGTTGTGCAGAAGGTGTGCGGAAGAAGGGATAGTCTTATACGGCGAGTATATAACAAACTCTATATTTTAACTGTAAAAGTTGGGGGGTCGTCTTATACGCCCAGTCGTCTTATACGCCGGCAAATACGGGTACTTCTAAATGTCCTGACAAATTCATATGTAATCAGCCTTGAACCGCAAGGTAATTGCAGAATAGAAATCACTAATGTAATGTAATTTATTCTTGTTGCTGGTTTTTACCTGTATTTTAATATACTTGTAATTCGCCTAGAAATTCATTGATAGGCGATTATATCAAATTTTAATTCAGCTTGAAACTTGAAACCACTTTGATTGTAACCACAGAAAGGTGGTACATCAAATTTCATCCCCTTACAAAGGTAAAAGGTCATGGATATACTGCCTTTTTCTGTGGTACAACAAAGGCAGTTTACTTATATTATATGCAAATACTTTCTCTATCCCTAGTGGGCTCACGTTCTAAGTTTTTGGAGCTGGGGCAAGGGAGGGTTAAGTGACCTGCCCAAGGTTACAGGGAGTTGCAGTGGGAATCAAACCACTTTCCCAGGTTCTCGGCCCATTGTATTAACCATTAGGCTACTCCTCCACTTCACTTAAAACAAAGTGTGGGAGTGTGTGGTGCAGTAGTTAATGCTACAGCCTTGGCACCCTGCGGTTGTGGGTTTGAATGCCGCACTGCTCCTTGTGACCCTGGGCAAGTCTTTTAATCCCCATTGTCCCAGGCACATTAGATAGAGTTGGAGCCTGCCAGGACAGTTAAGGAAAAATGCTTGAGTGCCTGAATAATTTGTAATCTGCATAGAATTGTAGGATATGCAGAATATAAATTATTAAATTAAAAAATATGTTGCTGAATAAATTGTTCTACCTTTTAGACTGAGGTGGTCTTCACTATGCCAATATACTGTATGTACTGTGCAATTCTGAATTGTGACCTGATCAACAATTCCAGTTTGTTACATCATTTAAGCCTCATTATCTCTGTATTATAATAGACAATGTCTGGAGATAATGCACTGTAAGCATTTTTGGGTCAATATTCAAAACGATTTAAGGCCTAGATTCACTAAGCTTACCGATCGAGTCCCAACCAGTTTGCAACCTGGACCTGATTCACTAACCTTCCTCCCGACCCGATCCGCGCATGCAAATGAGGGGAAATGGCATGCAAAAGTAGGAAGGCAGTGATTCACTAAACAAATTCAGGAACACCGACTGGGCTGGCCGATCAAAAAAGAAACGACTGCTGAGGACCAGTCGCTCATGTCCTTTCCGACTGAAATAAAACATCTCCCTTGTGCAAAAACCCTGCTCTCTGCCGCCCTTCGAGCCTGTGGTTTTAACCCGCGGGTTAAAAGCGTGTTCTGTTCCAGGCTGCAACGTGTTCTGTTCCATATAGCTAAGTACAAATATCAGGAATTTTGCTTTTCATCTTCATAGGGCTGTGCTTAGAATGCCAGGAGTTCCGGTTTCTATCTCTACTCTTTTTTCAGAAGCGTGTTATGTTCCATTAACCCCCCTCCCCCCCGCACCTTGCTTTGATCTCGCATCTACAGGCAAAGAAGATGGTCTGCGCATGTGTCAGGATTGCTCTGCAGGATCGCTATGGGGGTCGCTATGAGGCGTGCCTCCGATCACTGCAATTTGCATGAAGACACCCGATTGCTGCAATTTGCATGAAGACACTTTGTGAATCGGTCACCAGGGAAGACTTGGCCATTGATCGCCCACAGATCAGATTGGTGAGTTTTGTGAATCTAGCCCTAAGTGGGCAGGACAGGCTCTTGGCTAGTTAAATCACTTGTGTAGATTATCCTTCCATAGTGAGGTAATATGGTCTCTGAAGGGGATGGCACGTGTGTGCCCTCTGCTTTGGCCTTCCTTTACATCATGGGATCTCAAGCTGGTGCTCAGGGGGCTCTATGGGGCTCCGTTTGAGCCCTTGTGTTCAGCCACTATTAAGGATCTCACCCTTAAAACGGTGTTTTTGGTGGCCATTACTTAGTTCCAGGCTTTATCCTTTCGTCACACTTATCTGTCCCTTTTCAGAGGATTCCATGTCCTTGTGAACAGTCCCCTCCTATCAGCCAAAGAAGGTTTTGCCTTTCCATGTGAATCAGACTTGCATGCCCTCTTTTGTGGAGGAGGGTTCAATGGCCCCATATTGGAGACTTAACAGCCTCAATGTTCAGAAGATTCTTCTCCAGTAGCTGAAGGAACAGAATTAATTTAGACTCTCTGACCACCTTTCCGTTCTTTTTCATGGCCCTCTAAAGGATCAAGTAGGCTTGAAAGCCTCTATTGTGAGATAAATTAATGTGACTATTGAATCTACTATACGTACATCAGCAGGAATAAGCCAGTTCTTCAGGGGCTGAAGGCCCACTCTACTGGGGCTCAAACTGCATCTCGGGCGGAGGCCCCGACAGTGACCCCTGAGGAGATCTGTAGGGCAGTGACTTGGTTGTCTCTTCAATAATTTGTTAGGCATCATAGGTTGGACGTGCTTGCTAGAACCTGGTGGGATTTTGATAGGGTTATCTTTCAAGGGGCCTTGTCTTCCCCCTCCCACTAGATTTGCTTCAGAACATCCCATTCATGCAGAACAATGAACTGACACCAAGAGAAATGATGCTTTACCTGATAATTTTCTTTTCTTTAGTCAGTGAAGTCATTCTGTAATGCTGCCCTTGGAAAACCTCGGCCCGGAGTCCTGGGTGTGCTCGGTGTTTTCTCTATAACTCAAAAAAAACCCCTTTTTTTTGGGATTCGTGGTCAGGTTGACTTTTTCCTGGTATGTGTAGGGTAGCGAGTGCCACTATGTGGTGTTTTCTCGCTTGCTACTCATTGCAGTTGCAATGATTGATGGGGCATGGGTACGTTATGAAAGGACCCTTTGCTTGGGCAGAGGCATATTGGAATCTTCCAGGGGGCACCACAGCTTATCCAGTGATGTCAGTGGTAGAACTCAGTCTTTTCTCCACCTGCTGGTAGGAAGGGATAAATTTTTTTTTTGTGCAGAACAGTTTCACTGACTAAAGCAGTGTCTCTCAACCTTTTTTTTTAGCTCCGGCATATTAAACGGAGCAAATGTTTTTTGTAGCACATTATAATTTAAATTATAAAATTGCAAAAATCAACAAAAAATTAAGGGCTTCTTTTACTAAGCTGCGTTAGCATTTTTAGCGCATGCAACATTTTAGCATGCGCTAAACCCGCACTACACGGCTAGAACTAACGCCAGCTCAATGCTGGCGTTAAGGTTTAGCGTGCACTTTTTTGCGCGTTAAAGCCCTAACGCGGCTTAGTTAAAAGGAGCCCTAAATTTAAGTTATTTCATTAAAGTTCTTTAAGCTATGTATGTATAATTGTAACCATGGTGAAACTAAGAATAGAATTTCTAATCAGTGTGATGGATGTGCTTGTTTTTGATGGAAAAATTAAACTCAAAATGCGGCTCGATAGTTGACAAGCAAGCATGCATTTCATCATCCACCATCTCTCTTTTTTTTTAATTTCTGTCAGAGCTGAAAATCCAAGTTCTCAAAGATAAGAAGATCCAAACAGTAACAAAGCCTTGATTGCTTTGTTGCTCAGGTTAGGATAACTACTGTATAAGAAATAAAATGACTTGTCGTTAGTCTTCAAGGACCAATCACATCAAAGAATGATGCTTGTCTGGGTGGTTATATCCTTACACACTCAGACGCTCAAAACATTGACAGACTCTTGCATATGCGATGGACATGTCATCCATTCCAGTGTATACATACACATGGAGGAAATTTTTAAAAATAAAGTAAAATTCTGGATTCTCTAATGGCACACCCGGAATCTCTTTGGGGCACACCACTGTGCCGTGGTACATAGCTTGAGAGACACTGGACTAAAGAGAAAAATATCAGGTAAGGCATAATTTCTCCTTTTCCAGATGTGTTAAAAGTGTCCTTAGCACATGGGAAAGTCCAGTGCTGGGGACAGCACAGGCCACATTTTAGCACTGAATTGTAAAAGGGCCCCTTTGTTACATCTCCTTTTATTGTTTGGGAAAAAAAAGTTAAAACACTAGCAGCCCCTCCTCAACACCTCAAATATACATGCTAATTTATAATATACACCAGGGGGTAGGCAATTCCGGTCTTCGAGAGCCGGAGCCAGGTCAGGTTTTCAGGATATCCACAATATATATGCATGAGAGAGATTTGCATCTCAAGGAGGCAGTGTATGCAAATCCATCTCATACATATTCATTGTGGATATCCTGAAAACCTGACCTGGCTCCGGTTCTCAAGGACCGGAATTGCCTACCCCTGATATACATAATCCTCTTTATCCAGAGCATTTGCATTTAATGCTCGGGTTTGGATTAAAAACTCAAGGCAAATCCTCCAGAGTATTAACTGTGAGTAAAGTTAGGTTAAAATCAAAAGTGAGCAAAATAGGTTAAAATCAAAATGGCCTAGAATGAATGTTGTGAACCCTCAACTGTCTTGGTGTGATTTGTCTTTCCACTCTTCAGTCGTTGGGTGATGGAGGAAATCACTGAATGTATAAGGGTTAGGCAAGGTATTCAAAATGAACAGGCGAGATTGTCCTGTCGGCATGACTACTGCTCTGAGAATCATCCTATGTAGGTAACATCTGATTAGAGAATGACACGGAGACAAATATTTCACCATCCCCGCAGGAGCTCATTTTCCCGTCCCGGCAACTTCTTTCCCTGTCCCTGCCCCATTCTTGCAAGCTCTGTCCTCGTCTGCACAAGTCTCTAAAGTCATAAGTGTTTGAGGCTTGTGCGGTTAAGGCAGAGCTTTCAGGAATGGGGGCAGGGGCAGCGACAAAACTCAGGGGGACGGGATGGGGAAAAATTTGTCCTCTTGTCATTCTCTACATCTGATCCTCAGCTGAAATAATTTCCAATTATCCCAGGACAAGCAGGCAGATATTCTTAACGTATGGGTGACGTCACCGACGGAGCCCCGGTACGGACACTTTTAACTAGAAAGTTCTAGTTGGCCGCAACCGCGCATGCGCGGGTGCCTTCCCGCTCGACGGAGGAGAGCGTGGTCCCCAGTTTCTTCGTTTCCGCGGAGCGAAGAAGACGCATGTGCTTTCAACGGCTGTTGAAATCTCTGTTTTTGCCTTCCCGCTCGCGCTATTTTCTTTCCTTTTTTGTTCTTTTTCCTTCGGATTTCGTTTTTCGTTCTATCTTGCAAAAAAAAAAACAAAAAAAAAACTTTGTTTTTTCTTTATTTTTCGGGCCGGCCCCGGCAGGGCCTGTTGCCAACATACAGGCCTCCGGTTTTGATTTTGCGGAGGCCGTGTTCCCACTTCATGCCCCCTCAGCCGGGCTTTAAGAAGTGCCAGCGGTGTGCACGCCCGATATCTCTCACTGACCCGCACAATTGGTGCCTACAGTGCCTGGGTCCAGAGCATCGGGCTGACACCTGCACCCGCTGTGCTACTCTTAAAAAACGTACTTTGAAAAATAGACAGATCCAACAGAATATCCTTTTCGGTACCGGATCTGCCATGGAATCGGCCGCGCTGTCAACGGCGCCGCAAAAGTCGGCACCGACTACTTTGACGACGCCTGATCCTTCCTCGGGGTCGCTGGCACCAGGTAAGCCGGCTAAGAAGCCTTCCACTTCCCTTGAGCGCCCTCCTGCCACACCGGCGACGCCGGTCCTCCCGGCATCACGCCGACCCCGCAAAGCTCCGCCCCGATTTCGGTGAGTGCCTCGTCATCGGCATCCTCATCGCCGGGGCATGGAGCGGCACCTATGGTACCGACAAAGAAAAAAGCGGTACCGGTGCCCCCTCTGGATGACCGCATTGCGGCCATACTCCAAAGCCAATTGCAAGAGCAACTGCAACAGCAACTCCAGCACTTGTTGCCCGCAATTTTGGCCCCACTCCTTCCGGTACCAGACCGGCCCGAGCCTCGCACCATACCGCCGGTGTCGACACCATCGGTACCGTTGAACACCTCCATGCCGGTACTCGCGGCTGAACCACTTAATCCTCCAGTACAAACACGCTCTGATGCCGACCCTCCCCGACATCGAGACCGACACCAGTCCCCCCGAGACCAGGACCGGCATCGATCTTCCTCCCCCGGTACCGTCTCGATGCGCTCTGGCAAATCTCTCTCTAAGACTTGCCACACTGAGCCGTCCGCACCACCGTCCCGTCCTGCGCACACCGACGTCAGGGACCCGGACTTATGGGAAGAATCCCCACCCGGTACCGATGATGAGGCTTCCTCAACGGACGAGGAACCATCGATGGTCGATACCAGTTCCAAACCTGAACAGTCCTCATTCACAAAATTTCTCAGGGAAATGTCGGCGGCTCTGTCGATCCCTTTGGAATCCGACTCTAAGAAGTCCCAGGCTTTCCTGGAAGCCCTGGACTTCGAACAACCTCCCAAAGAATTTTTAAAGTTACCCGTCCATGACATCTTATGGGAAACTTTTTACAAAAACTGGGAAAATCCTCTCACGGTACCGGGTGCCCCTTGAAAACTGGATAGTTTATACAGGGTCATTCCTATCCCGGGGTTCGACAAACCTCAACTACCCCATGAATCCCTTCTAGTGGAGTCCACCTTGAAGAAAACCCAGGGCTCCAGTGTTTATGCCTCCACCCCTCCTGGCAGAGAGGGCAGAACAATGGATAAATTTGGCAAGCGCCTTTATCAGAATTCCATGCTTGCCATCAGGGCTAATAATTACACCTTCCACTTCTCCTTCTATATGAAGCATTTGGTGCAACAACTCTCCTCCTTACAAAAGTACATCCCTGAGCGTAAGATCCCGGTTTTCCAACAACAAATCTCCAGTTTGCTCCAACTCCGGAAATTTATGGTGCGATCCATTTATGACTCTTTTGAGCTGACCTCTCGAGCATCTGCCATGGCTGTTGCCATGAGGCGCTTGGCCTGGCTGAGAGTTTCTGACCTCGACATTAATCACCAAGACCGCCTGGCTAACGCACTTTGTCTTGGTGATGAACTATTCGGGGAGTCCCTGGACTCAACTACCCAGAAACTATCAGCACACGAGACCAGGTGGGATACCCTAATCAAACCTAAAAAGAAGACTCCACCTGCTCGCCCCTACAAACAGCAGTCTTCCTACCAACGCAGGTTCTCGGCCAGACCTCTCAACCCGCCTCAGCAACAACAGCCTCGCCGGCCTCTTCAGCAGCACCAAACTCGGGCACGTTTACAGTCTCACCAACCTGCCAAGCCTCTCCCACAGTCGAAACCATCTCAGCCCTTTTGACTCTTTTCTCCAGGGCATAGCCAGTCTCCCGCCATCATTGCCTCTTCCTCAGCCGAAAGGAGGCCGCCTTCAACTCTTCCTCAACCGTTGGGAGGTCATTACATCAGATCTGTGGGTCCTCAACATCATTCGCCACGGCTACTCTCTCAACTTCCAGACTCTTCCACCAGACAATCCTCCCATAGAGTCTGTTTCTCACTCCTCTCAATCCCCCCTCCTCCTGAGGGAGGTCCAATCCCTTCTTCTTCTCAATGCCATCGAAGAGGTACCCCCAGACCAAAGGGGTCAGGAATTCTACTCCCGCTACTTCCTGGTTCCCAAGAAGACAGGAGACCTCCGTCCCATCCTCGATCTTCGGAACCTCAACAAGTGTCTGGTCAAGGAAAAATTCAGGATGCTCTCCCTTGCCACGCTTTACCCTCTTTTCTCTCATCATGACTGGCTATGTTCCCTAGACCTCAAAGAGGCCTACACTCACATTCCAATCCATCTGACTTCACGTCGCTACCTCTGATTTCAGGTACAGCACCTCCACTATCAGTACAAAGTACTACCCTTTGGCCTCACATCATCACCCAGGGTGTTCACCAAGTGCCTTATTGTGGTGGCGGCCTTCCTCAGGTCTCACAACCTCCAGGTGTTCCCATACTTGGACGATTGGTTGGTGAAAGCTCCTACGTCTCCGCTTGTGCTACAAGCCACTCAACACACCATCTCTTTCCTCCATCTCTTGGGGTTCGAGATCAACTACCCCAAGTCACATCTCCTCCCCACACAGCGACTTCAGTTCATTGGTGCCGTCCTCGACACCACTCTGATGAGGGCGTTTCTCCCCTAAGACCGCCAACGAACCCTGCTCCATCTCTGCCGTCAGGTGCTCCTTTGTCGCTCTATTCCGGCTCGGCAAATGATGGTCCTCCTGGGCCACATGGCCTCGACAGTCCATGTGCTTCCTCTGGCACGACTCCACCTCAGGACACCTCAATGGACTCTAGCCAACCAATGGTCACAGCCCACGGATCCTCTTTCTCATTCCATCTCTGTGACATCGTCTCTTCAGCAATCTCTTCAATGGTGGTTGAACTCCTCAAATCTTTCCAGGGGTCTACTCTTTCATCTACCCCCTCACTCCATGATCATAACCACAGATGCCTCCCCCTATGCATGGGGAGCTCACATGGGAGATCTTCGCACCCAGGGACTCTGGACCCCTCAGGAGCGTCAACATCACATCAATTTCCTGGAACTCAGGGCCATGTTCTATGCTCTCAAGGCCTTCCAGCACCTTCTCTATCCTCAGGTTCTTCTCCTGTGCACAGACAACCAAGTCGCCATGTACTACATAAACAAGCAAGGCGGCACCGGATCTCCCCTCCTTTGTCAGGAAGCCATCCACATCTGGACCTGGGCCACGGCCCGCAGTCTCTTCCTCAAGGCCGTCTATATCCAGGGCGAACAGAACTCCCTGGCCGACAACCTCAGCCGCATCCTTCAACCTCACGAGTGGACCTTGGATCCTTCCACACTCCACTCCATCTTTGCTCTATGGGCACTCCTCAGGTGGACCTCTTTGCAGCTCCTCACAACCATCAGCTGCCCCAGTTCTGCTCCAGACTCTACTCTCCTCATCGTCTGACCCCGGATGCATTCCTGCTCGACTGGACGGATCGGTTCCTCTATGCCTTTCCTCCACTGCCTCTAATGTTGCGGACGCTATTCAAACTCCACAGAGACAGAGCCACCATGATTCTCATCGCTCCTCGGTGGCCTCGCCAACACTGGTTCTCCCTCCTGCTCCAGCTCAGCTCCAGGGAGCCCATTCCTCTTCCTGTATTTCCTATTCTACTTACACAGCAGCATCAGTCTCTACTACATCCCAATCTGTCCTCGCTCCACCTGACAGCTTGGTTTCTCTCGGGCTGACCTCTCCAGAGAATCTGTCTCAGCCTGTCCGTCGTATTTTGGATGCCTCCAGGAAACCGGCCACCCTCCAATGTTACCATCAGAAGTGGACCCGGTTCCCCTCTTGGTGTCTACTTCATCATCACAATCCAACCTCATTGGCGGTGGAAACTGTACTGGACTATTTGCTTTCTCTCTCCGATGCTGGCCTCAAGTCTACCTCAATCAGAGTCCACCTCAGTGCCATCACTGCGTTTCATGAGCCTGTCCTCGGAAAACCTCTCACGGCTCATCCACTGGTTTCCCGGTTCATGAGAGGCCTCTTCAATGTCAAACCACCGCTGAAGCCTCCTCCAGTCGTCTGGGACCTGAATGTGGTCCTCTCAGCCCTCATGAAACCTCCATTTGAGCCTCTTGCCACAACTTCACTCAAATTTCTGACATGGAAGGTGCTTTTCCTCATTGCCATCACCTCTGCCAGGAGGGTTAGTGAGCTGCATGCACTGGTTGCTGACCCACCTTTCACGGTTTTTCACCATGACAAGGTGGTTCTGCGTACCCATCCTAAATTTCTTCCCAAGGTGGTCTCGGACTTCCACCTCAACCAGTCCATTGTATTGCCTGTCTTTTTCCCTAAACCCCACTCTCATCCTGGGGAACAGGCGTTACACACGCTGGACTGTAAACGTGCCCTGGCATACTACCTTGACCGTACCAGAGCTCACCGCACATCACCTCACCTCTTTCTGTCCTTCGACCCTAACCGTTTAGGTCGTCCTGTCTCTAAACGAACGCTTTCCAACTGGCTTGCTGCCTGCATTGCGTTCTGTTATGCTCGGGCCGGTCTCTCACTGGAAGGTGCTGTCAGGGCCCACAGGGTCAGAGCTATGGCTGCTTCTGTGGCTTTCCTCCGCTCCACGCCCATCGAGGAGATCTGCAAAGCTGCCACTTGGTCCTCAGTTCACACATTCACTACTCACTACTGTCTGGATGCCTTCTCCAGACGGGATGGGCACTTCGGCCAATCTGTGTTACAAAATCTATTTTCCTAATGGCCAACCATCCCTCCTCCCTCTCTATTAGCTTGGAGGTCATCCATACGTTAAGAATATGCTGCCTGCTTGTCCTGGGATAAAGCACAGTTACTTACCGTAACAGGTGTTATCCAGGGACAGCAGGCAGATATTCTTATGACCCACCCACCTCCCCGGGTTGGCTTCTTAGCTGGCTTATCTTAACTGGGGACCATGCTCTCCTCCGTCGAGCGGGAAGGCACCCACGCATGCGTGGTGCGGCCAACTAGAACTTTCTAGTTAAAAGTGTCCGTACCGGGGCTCCGTCGGTGACGTCACCCATACGTTAAGAATATCTGCCTGCTGTCCCTGGATATCACCTGTTACGGTAAGTAACTGTGCTTTACTTGTTGTTTTTTCTGTTTTCAGTTAGCAAGCCCATTTTTAAAATCTGGTTTACATTCGGGATTTTTTTTTTTTACTTTATTTTTCATCAGGATGAGCTCCCCACCCATAATCATCCCTCTACAGGTTGCACCTATCCAGTAGAGAGGAAAAGGCTGTTTGCTGCCTAGCTGGCACTGCCATGGACCCCTGGACTATAAACAGAGGATTTGTGTGACCCTACATGCCACGGAAGCCTGCAGGCCATCAAGTAGCAAGCCGAACTAGAACGGTTCTCATAAAGCTATACAAAAGAAGGAAGCTGCCAGAAGAACAATAAAAATCAAAAGCAGGAGCTCTGTGACCCACAGCCTTGCAGGAAACCACATGCTCTTTGGGTAAGCATAAGAGAGAGAAAGTCTTTCATCAGGAGTTTAGAACTGAGCAAGATTAAGTTGTCCACCTGTTCAGAACTTGTGTTAGTAGCCAAAGCTTTTGGGACACTTTATTTATCTTAGTATTTATTTACCACTTATAGCCTAAGTGGTTCACATTCAGGTACTCAAGCATTTTTCCCTATCTGTCCCAGTGGGTTCACACTCTACCTGGGGCAATGGGGGATTAAGTGACTTGCCCATGGTCACAAGAAACAACGTTTTTAGAGTTCAGGGGTAGAGAATGACACGGGGACAAATTTGTCCCTGTCCCTGAAGGAACTCAATTTTCCCATCCCGTCTCCGTGAGTTGTGTCTCTGTCCCTGTCCCTGCCCCAATCCTATAAGCTCTGCCTTAACCACACAAGCCTCAAAACCTTATGATTTTAAAGTGTTTGAGGCTTGTGCAAATGAGGACAGAGCTTGCAGGAATGTAGCAGGGACAGGGACAGTGACAAAACTCAGGGGGATGGGACGGGGAAATTGAGTTCCTGCGGGGAAGGGAACAAATTTCTCCCCATGTCATTCTCTATTAACCCTTTCAGGACCATAAGGATTGTAGGCCAATTTTTGTGGTTTTGACGACATTTTTATGGTAAAAAGGGCTTGCAGATGCCAAAAAATTGATTTTTTTTTTGTGAAATATCATTATTTTTATTTAAAAAATCACACTTCTGGCTTATGGACAGTGTGGCAAGTGAATCTTCTCGTCAATCTGGCAACGACGCTAATGAATGAATGTCGGAACCAGTTTGTTTACATAAAGGCAGTATCATATGGAATCCGTACATATCAAATTTAGAACTGTAGACTATCCCAATCAAAATTTATAGGATTTTAAAGTTATGGGACAAATATGTCCCTTGGTCCTGAAAGGGTTAAGGGGTTCTGGAGCTACCTGGTTTCACACATTGCAGTAACATATAGATACACACATTAATGGAATTCAAAATGAAGCCATGGTTTTTTGCTTATGGGAGGCTTCACTGTATAGGAGATGCATTTGCAAGTGAGAGGAGCTATGTTTAAAGTGAAGAAGGTACAGCCCCTAACAGACCCTTAAGAAGTAGTGTTTCATTGTTAGTAAAAATGACTCCAGATTTATCAATGAAAATACAAGGGGGAAACCCCCCCTACAAAAGAAAATTGAGTAAATGTTTTATACTGGAACAAAACCTTTGATACATCTACCCCTGAGAATAGCCTTGTGGGCTTGGTTGCATTTCTGCCAGTGCAAGATGCTACAGCTAGGTTTTGCCCTCTATTAAGGCTGGGGCTTATCATGAGATGAAAGAGAGGTTGTGAAGATGGAATGGAGCAGTAGCCCAAAAGAACAGCAAACTAATGCTGGCTTTTACAAAGCTGCGGTAGAGGTTTCTACTGTGGGCCAGCAAGGTTTTAAGAAAGGTTTGGACAAGTTCCTGGAGGAAAAGTCCATAGTCTGTTATTGAGAAAGGCACGGGGGAAGCCACTGCTTGTCCTGGATCGGTAGCATGGAATGTTGCTACTCCTTGGGTTTTGGTCAGGTACCAGTGACCTGGATTGGCCACCTTGAGAACAGGCTACTGGGCTTGATGGACCATTGGTCTGACCCAGTAAGGCTATTCTTATGTTCTTAAGGTAAATGCTTTAACACTCATAGAATTCCTATGAGCATCGGAGCTTGTACTTTGCCGGCCTGCAGTAGAAACTTCTACTGTGACTCTGTAAGAGGAACCCTAAGAACTAGGGAAGCCATGTTCAAATCCCATTGCTACTCCTTATGATCTTGAGCAAATTCTTTAAGTTTCTATTGCTTGGGCAGAAGCATAGATTGTAAATCTTCTGGGGTCAGGGTTACCAGATTTTACAACATAGAAACCTGGACCGAAGGTCTGATCCGGAGATGGCAGTTCTTATGTTCAAGCTGTATAACTCATTCTCAAAGAAGATGCAAGCTGTGATCCGAGCTTTTCTGAAGGCTGGAAAAAGACACTGCTGTGGTCAGACGCACGCACCCAGCGCTGTACAGAGTCACAGACAGTTCCCGCTCAAAAGAGCTTACAATCTAAATAGACAAGACAGACAAACAGGGTGTCATGGATACAGTTAAGAGGAATGGTTAATCTGCTGACTGGGTTGGAGGGCAGAAGGGAGTACCGGACAATCAAGCCATTGTAACATCACTGATGAGGGTGGCTCTTATTGGTGGAATGAGGCATTATGACATCACAAGCTCAGCTCTGCTTTCCAAAGACTGAAACTCTTCACACTACTACTATGAATTATTTCTATAGGGCATACCAAACGTACACAGCACTTTTACAGAGTCCCAAAAAAGACAGTCCCTGCTCGAAAGAGCTTACAATCTAAACAGACAAGACAGACAAATAGGATGCCTCCATGGTATGCTAGTCTCTTATAGAAATATGACGGCTGATAAAGGCCAAATGGCCCATCCAGTCGGCCTATCTGCAGTAACCATTATCTCTTTCTCTCTCTAAGAGATCCAATGTGCCTGTCCCAGGCCCTCTTGAATTCAGACACAGTCTTTGTCTCCACCACCTCTTCCGGGAGACTGTTCCACGCATCTACTACCCTTTCTGTAAAGAATCCATTTTGCACCTCTACATATAAAGTCTATGCTTATACCTGTTAATTCTCCATTTTAGTCCCCCCCCTTTGAGTTGTCTCTGCTTTTTCAATTACTTTTTTCAGACTAAGAAATGTATCATAGTGAAAGATTTTAGGGCCATTAAGTTCCTTTTGTGGGTCTTTCTTACTGTCGACATTACATTATTATTTGTATACCGCATAACCTTATTTAGTTCTATGCGGTTCACGGTTTAAGAATCTGAGACAATCTCAGGAATTAAAACAAAATAACGGATTGTTGCTCCTCTTTGGGATTTGGCCAGGTACTAGTGACCTGGATGGGCCACCGTGAGAACGGGCTACTGGGCTTGATGGACCATTGGTCTGACCCAGTAAGGCTAGTCTTATGCTCTTATGTTCTGGACTCATGGCTCTGCCCCATTGTACCCCAAGCCCATCCTGTTCCACCTCCAGCCCCCCAGAAAGCCTCACCTTTGTACTCCAACCTCCAGGCTGTGTGATGTCATCTGCACATGCTTAGAGGCCCTCCAGATGTGGCTGAAGGTTGGGGCTTTCCAAAAGCCGAACAAACGACTAGGTTTTGAAAAGTCTGTCTGGGCACCCAGATAGTTCTCTAAAAAGAGGACATGTCCGGGTTTCCCCAGATGTCTGGTAACCCTAGTCAGGGTAATACTACTGTCTGTCTATTCTCTAACTTGCCTTGAGCTACCTACTGAAAACATACAAACTACTATAAATCTAAAAATCCTTTATAAGGTGGCAATGCTGCAGACATAAGAGCAGCAAGGGAATTATCTGGGGGAGAGGAGGTAATTCTGCCCCCCCCCCCCCCCTACACACATAAAACTATAATCATCCAGGTCAAAGAAATCCTGGTATGTCATGATCTCAGCCACAAGAGGGTTTTCCTTTAAACAAATGGATCCAAGGCGTTCCCTGATTGATGCTGTTCCAGTAAGTATTTAGTGCTGGGCAGCAATTGCAGCGTACTCTTTAACCTCACACCTTTGCTTGTTTCCTTCCTCTTTCCACATCAGGAGTTCTCCCCAGACAGGGCTGCTATTAGCCAGTACTGCCACCGACAAAAGCCTGGCCTCCAGAAAGCCAGCTTCAGGCCGACAGCATGCCAAGCAGGAATTGCCTGCCTTTCTGTAGCACAGTGGTTAAAGCTTCAGCCTCTGATAACCAGAGCTGATACTGTGACATCATAATGTCTCATTCCACTACTGCCTATGAGCCAACCTCATCAGTGATGTCACAATGGCTTGATTGTCCCATACTTGGCTTACTTTTAGTAATTTTGATTTCTAGAGTGGCGCAGTGGTTAAAGCTACAGCCTCAGCACCCTGAGGTTGTGGGTTCAAGCCCACACTGCTCCTTGTGACCCTGGGCAAGTCACTTAATCCCCCCATTGCCCCAGGTACATTAGATAGATTGTGACCCCACCAGGACAGACAGGGAAAAATGCTTGAGTACCTGAATAAATTCATGTTAATAATAATAACTTTATTTTTCTATACCGCCATAGTCAAACTGACTTCTAGGCGGTTCACATAGAAAGAAGGCTGGACAATCAGCGAATTACAAAATGTAAGAAGAAGAAAGTTACATCATGAATTGGAGAAACATGGTGAAAGAATACATGAGAGAAGAAAGATGTTACATAATACAATGGGTTATAAGGTGAAAAAAAACCCAAAAACCTGAGAGAAGTGATCTCATTAAGCAAGGAATTTGTCAAATAGAACGGTTTTAATTGATTTTCGGAATGTGTTGTAGGTTTGCTTGGCTTTATTTATGTGGTTTCCCAGCCAGGATTGCTGTCTGTTTGCTTGGAACATGAAGGTTCTGTCTAGGAAGGATTTGTATTTGCAGCCTGTGATCTTTGGGTATGCAAAGATGTTTTTGTTTCTGGTTGTACGTGTGGGGTTGTGTAGTGAAGTGTGCTCTAGCTATAGATATGAAAGAATGAATGCCAATAGTTTGGGGCACAGTAATGTATTTAAATTGGTTTGGGGCCCATTGACATCTTCTACTACTTCACTATAGTAGGTTTTTGTTATTTTCGTACATATCCATGGAAGGGTGGGAGGGAGGGGGTTATTTTTTTGTTTTATTTTGTCCTTTGAATAGTTACACTTGGGGAGGGTGGTTGGGAGAATATTATTAATTTTAATAGGGTATAAATATTGGGATATTTACATGTTTTCTTGATTAATAATTGGGAGGGGAGAAAATGGGTGGTTATGTAAATGAGTTGAATATGCTTTTTGTTGATCAATTAAATGTAATATATTTGTGTAATGCACTTTTGAAGTTTGAAAATCGAATAAAGAATGCCACCGCCATTGGGAAACATGCTGCTGCCACCGCTGCCGGGAAAGGTTGGCACTGAGTTCTCCCTCCCTGCATTTCTTCCCCGCGGGGCTGACCAACTCTTGCCACCTGACGTTAATTCTGATGTCGGAGAAGATGTTCTGGGCCAGCATGTTTCCCAATGGCGGTGGCATTGAGGAGGGCAGGGAAAAAGAAAGAAAGAATGGGGGCAGGGTGAAACAAAGAAAGAAATGGGGCACGGAGAGAGAGAAAGACAGACTAGAGAAAGAAAGGGGGCATGGAGAGAGAAAGAAAGAAGGGGGCAGGGTGAAAGAAAGAAAGAAATGGGGCACAGAGAGAGAGAGAGAAAGACAGACATAGAGAAAGAAAGGGGGCGTGGAGAGAGAAAGAAAGGGGCAGGATGAAACAAAGAAAAAGTTGGGGGAGGGAATGAGGTCTGGAGGAGAGGAAGCATACAGGAGGCTGAAAGAAGGGAAGAAATATTGGATGCACAGTCAGAAGAATAAAGTGCAACCAGAGACTGATGAAATTACCAAACAAAGGTAAGAAAATGATTTTATTTTCAATTTAGTGATCAAAATGTGTCCGTTTTGAGAATTTATATATGCTGTCTATATTTTGCACTATGGCCCCCTTTTACTAAACCGCAACAGCGGTTTTTAGCGCAGGGAGTCTATGAGCGTCGAGAGCAGCGTGGGGCATTCAGCGCAGCTCCCTGCGCTAAAAACCACTATCACAGTTTAGTAAAAAGGGAGGGGATATATTTGTCTATTTTTGTATAGTTGTTACTGAGGTGACATTGCATAAAGTCATCTTCCTTGACCTCTTTGAAAACCCGCAGAATATAAATGATAATTAACATTTTCTCTGGGTACAGAGTGCTTTGTGTTTTTAAAATTTTATTGTTGGTAGATCATTTTGGCCATGAAGGTAAGGGGGAGGGAGGGAGGGAAGCTGCTGAAAGACATCTAGTAATCCTTGCAGGCTTGACTGTACAGGGAATTATTTTGTAAAATCATGTTTTGTTATGTGACTGGCATTATTTAGACTTTAATTTCTATGAATGAATAGAATGAAAATTATATAAAATTACTTGCTTGTTTTTATGTGCGTGCGCTGAAGGAAAGTGAAGAGAGAGTGAGTTGAGGACGCTGAAGAGAAATGGGGAAGAGAGTGTTTTCCCCTATAACAGCCTCCGGAAGAGTGTTCCAGTTTTCTACTCTCTCTGAATGAAGAAGAACTTCCTTACGTTTGTATGGAATCTATCCCCTTTTAACTTTAGAGATTGCCCTCTCATTCTCTCCACCCTGGAGAGGGTGAACAACCTGTCTTTATCTACTAAGTCTATTCCCTTCATTATCTTTAATGTTTCGATCATGTCTCCTCTCAGTCTCCTCTTTTCATGGGAGAAGAGGCAACTCCTCCAGCCCCTTAACCATTTTAGTCGCTCTTCTCTGGACCCTTTCAAATAGCACTATGTCCTTCTTCATGTACCAGTGATGTAGCAGTATTCCAAGTGAGGGCGTACCATGGCCCGGTACAGGGGCATGACAACCTTCTCTGATCTGTTCATGATCCCCTTCTTAATCATTCCTAGCATTCTATTTGCCCTTTTCGCCGCAGCCGCCACCGCACTTTGCGCGGACAGCTTCATCGAAATGCATGAATAGATGATCTTACTGATGCAGCCTGGCTTTTGGGGTTTGCTGCTGTCCTGTTCATAAAGGACAACCATAAAGCCAAGCTTAGTGATTAACTTGGGCTGCAAAATCTGCTTGAAGACAGACTAGGGACAGTTTCAGCTTTCACCGTGCTGGTTGCTCCTCTTCCTTGCATCGCCTCTCTGCTCTGCCAATACTAAGGTTATGGCATTCCATTGGACTGAAATGAAGCTTAGACTGGAACTTATTTTATGTCTTTTATAATTTTTTTTCTTATTCTGCTGTATTTGTTTAATTTTCTGTTATATATTTTTTTATTTGCAATTCTTTTATTTGCAATTGCAATTTATACATTTTACTTAACACCCTCCCTCCCTCTTTTACAAAACCACGATAGCGGTTTTTAGCACAGGCCGGAATGCCGAATGCTCTGAGCATTCAGTATTCAGCATTTGACTAAAAGCTAAGGGGCTCATAATCGAAAGAGAAAAACGTCCAAAAACCGGCCTAAGTCGGCACTTGGACGAACATTTCTCAAAAACGTCCAAGTGCCGATAATAAAAACGGGTTTTGGATGTATTTCTAAACGACCTAGGCCTTCATAGTGCCGCTGAATGACCAAAGCTAAACGGGGCATTTCGGGAGGTGTGTCGAGGGCGGGAGTTGGGCGGGACATGGGCCGGCTTAGACTTAGTCATACAGCATGTATAACCGAAAGATTTACAACAGAGCCTAGATGGAACTTGCACGTTGTGACTTAGACCATGTAAAATATGGTCTAAGTCACAAAAACCCACCTAAAGTCACCAGATAAGCACTGCAAACACATAAAACAGACCCCCACACACTACCCCAGTGATCACCAACCCCCCCACCCCCATAAAAATTGTAATCATAACTTTAAAATTCACCCTCCAGACCATCATCACCTGGCCGCCTGGCATAGGAAAGCCTAGTGGTCCAGCCCAGAGGCAGCTTAAGTTTCTTGGGGGTGGTTTAGGGCCTCATGGAGAGGAGGACCCATGCCCATAAGCCCCTGTAATCACTGCATTGATACTTAAACATGTGCATTCCCCTATACACCCCTAAAACCCTTTTGTACTGGCATATAAGTGGCTCCTGCAGCCATAAGGGCTATTGGGGTAGTAGATAAGTGGGTCTAGGGGATTCTGGAGGTGGTTTGGGGGACTCACCGTAAACTATAAGGGAGCTGTAGGGAGGAGAAGACATGGCACTCTTTTTGTGAAGTTCACAGCAGTGCCCTGTAAGGTACCCCACTATTTAGGTGCCATGTCTGGGTGTGCAGTCCATCACTTTGCAGACCCCTCCCACGTCCAACAGGGCTTGTTCTAGGCGTTTTGGACTTGGACGGAAAGTTGGACGAAAATGTGGTATAAAGATAGATGATTTAGTAGCTTGGACGATCAGATCGGCAGGATGTATAATTAGATGATTTTCGAAACGAAAAAAAAGTTGGATGTATCTTTCAAAAATGTGTCTTAAGCTGTTTTTTACTTTGGACGACTTGCGAGATGGACATAAACAGACTTAGACGTCCCTTTCGATTATGCCCCTCTAAGTTGCCCCTGAATTGATTATCGATTATGCCCCTGAATTGAATCATAAGATTCAGATTTATTTGTTGAACCACAAGAAATATATATTTATCAATATTCATAAGAAAGAATTGTTAAAACGTTTACACTTTAAAGGTAAAATTATCAATAGGAGGTTGGAGAGTTTTTCACCAATGAGGATCTTCCCTTTCAAGTTTGCTGGCAAAGTTTTTGACTGGCGATAAATGAGAATCTGAGATTTTTTTTCCCGCCTATTTGATTAGCCTACTTGATATCCTGGGTAAAAGGAAATTGGAGGCCCAGGCTTTGAATGC
Organism: Geotrypetes seraphini; assembly: GCF_902459505.1. Lineage (NCBI taxonomy): Eukaryota > Metazoa > Chordata > Amphibia > Gymnophiona > Dermophiidae > Geotrypetes > Geotrypetes seraphini. The sequence goes on along the minus strand of NC_047085.1, from coordinate 484,756,893 downwards.
TTTTACTTACATAGGAGACTGCATTGTTACTAAGTGAAACAATAAAAAAAAGAGAGAATATAGTTTATAGGGAACATCTTTTTTGTCCCAGGGAAGGCCATGAGCCGCTTCCACTGTTTTCTGAATTAGAAGCTTCACACTGAGACTATCTGAGAAAGAGTTGGACAAGTTCCTGCTAAACTGGAACGTACGCAGGTGAGGCTGGACTCATTTAGAGCAGTGGTCTTTAGCCTGAGGGCTGCCGCATGAACGGACTGCTGGGCATGATGGACCACTGGCCTGACCCAGCAGTGGCAATTCTTATGTTCACTCCCTTTGAGAAACTCTCACTTTCTTTCTGAGAAACACATACATTACATTACTGATTTCTATTCCGCCTCAACCTTGCAGTTCTGGGCGGATTACAAAAGAGACTTCTGGACATTTCCAGAAGAGTTGCAAAGAGACTTCTGGACATTTCCAGAAGAGTTACAAAGAGACTTCTGGACATTTCCAGAAGAGTTACAAAGAGACTTCTGGACATTTCCAGAAGAGTTACAAAGAGACTTCTGGACATTTCCAGAAGAGTTACAAAGAGACTTCTGGACATTTCCAGAAGAGTTGCAAAGAGACTTCTGGACATTTCCAGAAGAGTTACAAAGAGACTTCTGGACATTTCCAGAAGAGTTACAAAGAGACTTCTGGACATTTCCAGAAGAGTTACAAAGAGACTTCTGGACATTTCCAGAAGAGTTACAAAGAGACTTCTGGACATTTCCAGAAGAGTTACAAGAAGAATGGTGCAGTGCAGTTTAGGGAATGGGATATGGCAGGGAAGGTTGGGCTATTCCTATGGGTTTACAATTCGGCATGCTGTACAAATAGGAGATAGTGCAGTTCCAGTATATATACAGTTGGGGAAGCAGTTGACATGCTTGAGGCTTTGAAGAGAAGGGTAACTGGTGAAGGGGGGGGGGGAGGAAGGGGAGTTACGCTGAGGGGAATCCAGTTTCGAGTTATGACATCTGTATAAATTTTTTGAATAGATGGGATTTTATTTCTTTGCGAAAAGTTTTAAAGTCGCTTGTTGTTATCAACAGGTTGGAGATGGTATGGTCCAGTTTCGCTGCTTGCGTCGCTAGAAGACTTTCAAATATCTTCTTGCGCTGGGTGCCTTTGAGTGGGGGGGTAGGTAAAAGGAGTCTTAGCTCTTCTTTGTCTAGTGGTGAGGTTTTGGTTCAGGCGGTTGTTAAGGTAATTGGGGGCTGTGCCATATATTGCTTTGAATAGTAGACAGTATAGTTTGAATTGAATTCGCGCTTGTATTAGTAACCAGTGTGAGTCTAGGTAGGCCGTGGTGACGTGAGCGAGTAGATCAATCAGTGTTTTGGATTGTCTGTAATCTCTCCCTCACTGTATCTCTCCAACCTTCCTTTTCTGAGATATACAGTACATATTTTCTCTGTTTTTCTGAGAAACACACACACTCTCAGGGCCAGTGCAAGGCTTTCTGGTGCGCCGCCCCACCTCCCCCCCCAGCCAGCATTTCCCCGCATTCTTCTCTCTTTCATCCCCCACCCCCTGTCTACTTATTTTGCTCCCCTCTCCGGAAGCAGCAGAACACTATTTTGATCACAGGACACCCCCCCCCAAGCTAGTCTTCCCCCAGCTTCACCTTCAGTTCCCAAGTTCCCATACCAATTTACAATAGGTCTATTTTATGTGAATCATGTATCCCTTAATTTCTATTTGAACAACACATGTTATAGAATACTAGCACTTATGCAAGTGTCATGTTAAAGCGCAATTCTTAGTTACCTTTGATGTGAATAGTGCCTTCCTAGGCGCTTTATGGCGCCTAGCGTCACTTCTGGCGTTAACCATGCCTACAGTGGCATTAGGCACCATAAAGCATCTACAGAGATGCGATTCTGGTGCTGAATTTTTACTCACCGCCATTGTCAATCAACCGCTAGGCGCTACTTGAAGAATCCCTCCTGGCAGCGCCTGGGCATTGCTAAGGCATCCTGGAGGTGGGCACTGTTATATTAGGCCAGATTTTGCTTGGCACCTAACTGGGACGGCTAGTGCCATCTAAGTGAACCACACCTCTTCTTTGCCCCTAATCTCACCTACTTTTCAGGTAGGCATTGTTAGCTGTCGGAGGGTACCTTCATGTAGGCATCCTAAGCGTTAGGCCTGGAACTCTTAATTGCCAACTTTAATTGGTGTGGCCAATTATCATGCAAATTTAAAAAAAGTTGAGCAGAGATTCAGAAGTTAGGCATCCTTGATTAGGGCACCCTGTACAGAATCTGACCCTTAGTGCATATACGCAAAGGTATACATATAACTATAAGTTACACACTAAAGTGACACATTTACCCCCTCCTTTTAATAAGCCACGGTAGAAAATTCTAGTCTACCACAGCCCAGAGCATTAAATGCTCATAGGAATTCTATGAGCACTGGAGGGGGTGTCAGAGCATTTAGCACTCCAGGCCTCAGTAGCAGGGCCGCCATCAGGGCAGTACCATCAGTCCTGCATTCAGGGGCCCGGAGCTGACAGGGGGCCCGGGCTCCCCCAGGGTTCTAGGCCACAGTCTAGGGGGAGGGGCGGTCCGCTCCATGTGGACAGGAGAGAGCTGGACGGGGGACCCGCGGAGTTCAATACATCTCAAGCCGCGAGGCTCGTCTTCTGTTCCTGCCTGCTCTGCCGCTCACATATAGCCGATCGCAAGTGTTCCCCGATGTCAGCGCTGACGTCGGAGGGAGGGTTTAAGCAAAGCTTGCCCTCCAACGTCAGCGCTGACGTTGGATAATACTTCCGGTCGGCTATTTGTGCGTGGCAGGGCAGGCAGGAAACAGAAGACAAGCCTCACGGCTTGAGCTTCGTTTTGCTGAGAAAATTGCAAAGATGGGCTGGGAGGCAAACGCGGAACACAAAAGGGGGGAGGGAGTGCGTTTTGGACACAAGGCATGAACTTGGGAAAGAGGAAGGGAGGGAAAGAGATGCTGAGGTGGGGGAGGGAATGGGTTTTTGGACACAGAAGGCATGGACTTGGGAGAGAGGAAGGGAGGGAAAGAGATGCTGAGGTGGGGGAGGGAATGGGTTTTTGGACACAGAAGGCATGGACTTGGGAGAGAGGAAGGGAGGGAAAGAGATGCTGAGGTGGGGGAGGGAATGGGTTTTTGGACACAGAAGGCATGGACTTGGGAGAGAGGAAGGGAGGGAAAGAGATGCTGAGGTGGGGGAGGGAATGGGTTTTTGGACACAGAAGGCATGGACTTGGGAGAGAGGAAGGGAGGGAAAGAGATGCTGAGGTGGGGGAGAGAATGGGTTTTTGGACACAGAAGGCATGGACTTGGGAGAGAGGAAGGGAGGGAAAGAGATGCTGAGGTGGGGGAGAGAATGGGTTTTTGGACACAGAAGGCATGGACTTGGGAGAGAGGAAGGGAGGGAAAGAGATGCTGAAGTGGGGGAGAGAATGGGTTTTTGGACACAGAAGGCATGGACTTGGGAGAGAGGAAGGGAGGGAAAGAGATGCTGAGGTGGGGGAGGGAATGGGTTTTTGGACACAGAAGGCATGGACTTGGGAGAGAGGAAGGTAGGGAAAGAGATGGTTGTGTACACGGGGAATAGAAGAAAGGAGAATTTTTGGTCATAGGGAGGGAGTGAGGTACAGATAGTGGCATACCAGGGTGGGGGGGGCGGTCCGCCCCGCCCCGGGTTTACGTCCCAAGGAGGTGCACAGCTGGCCACCCTCCAGTGTTCTCCCTAGGCCGGCAAACTGCGGCTCTTTAGCCACTTGAGTGCCACTGCCGCCATCGGGAACAGGCCGGCGCCAAGTTCTCCCTGCTTTTCCCTGTGGGGCCGGCCAATTCTCGCCACTCTTGTCAATTCTGACGTCGGAGAGGACGTTCTGGGCCAGCCAATCGCTGCCTGGCTGGCCTAGAATGTCCTCTCCGACGTTAGAATTGACGAGTGGCGAGAGTTGGTCAGCCCAGCGGGGAAGAGAAGCAGGGCAAACTCGGCGCCGGCCTGTTCCCGATGGCGGCAGTGGCAGCCTATTCCCCAGTGGCAGTGGCAGCATTTTCCCAATGGTGATGGCACAGGGGAGGGCAGGGAGAAAAAAAGAAAAGGGGGACAGGAAGCCAGAAAGAAAGAAAGGGGGCAGGGTGAAACAAAGAAAAATGGGGCACGGAAAGAGAGAGAGAGAAAGACAGACATACAGAACGAAAGAGGGTATGGAGAGAGAGAAAAAGAAAGAAGGGGCAGGGTGAAACAAAGAAAAAGTTTGGGGAGGGAATGAGGTCTGGAGGAGAGGAAGCATACAGGAGGCTGAAAGAAGGGAAGAAATATAAGAAACTAGCTGATTACCCGGCGTTGCCCGGATATTTATTTATCCCAAAATGTCCAACCCCCTACATGTCCCATCCCACTATGTCCCACATGTCCCACCCCCCACGTTACCCCCCCCCCCCCACATGTCCCATATGCCCCACCCCCATGTCCCAACCCCCTACCCTCCACATGTCCCAAAGGAATGTCCCTCTCTATGGGGCTGAACTTAGACTTAAACGGCTTCGGGAGTGTTGGTATTCATCTCTGCGAGCCCGAAAACTATGGGTTGGACATTAATATCTGTAGCTTTTGATAATTTTAACATATCACCCCCTTCCCACCCCCACAGTATTTTACCCTGACCCACCTGCACAATATTTTTCCCCAGATAGTAAGTCATATGTGTACCAAGTTTGGTTGAAATGTCTCCATGCGTTTCAGAGTTATGCTGAGTAGTCATCTGTGAGCCCGAAAACACTATGGGGTAGATACTAAAATCTGTCATTTTCAATCATTTTTACATATCCCCCCTTCCCACCCCCACTGTGTTTGTCTTCAGATAGTAAGTAATGTGTATGTCAAGTTTGGTTGAAATCTGTCCATGCATTGAAGAGTTATGCTGGAACATACATACATACACACACACACATATATTCAAACTATAATGTGAAATATTTGACAAAATGAATACAATACAACTACCGCAAAACTTGATTATAAACAACATTTTTAGTTTCACCTCCAGGAGCAAGAACATATAAATTCTTGGGTGAACCCACCCTTGAGCAAGCAACATAGAGTTGTGGGCCGCGAGACCCCCAGAACATATCACCCCAGGTTGTGAGGGATCTGCATACCAAGTTTCGTTCAAATCGGTCAAGCCATTTTTGAATTACTGTGAGAATGGTAGCTTTTTACATTTTTTCCATTGACATGAATGGGTGAAATCTGATTTTCTGTTTGTAGCTCCGCCCACGTGTGCAGGTGGGCCGTGAGACCCCCAGAACATATCACCCCAGGTAGTGAGGGAGCTGCATACCAAGTTTCGTGCAAATCGGTCAAGCCGTTTTTGAATGGCAGCTTTTTACATTTTTTCCATTGACATGAATGGGTGAAATCTGATGTTATGTTTGTAGCTCCGCCCACGTGTGCAGGTTGGCCGCGAGACCCCCAGAACATATCACCCCAGGTAGTGAGGGATCTGCATATCAAGTTTCGTTCAAATCGGTCAAGCCGTTTTTGAATTACTGTGAGAATGGCAGCTTTTTACATTTTTTCCATTGACATGAATGGGTGAAATCTGATGTTCTGTTTGTAGCTCCGCCCACGTGTGCAGGTGGGCCACGAGATCCCCAGAACATATCACCCCAGGTAGTGAGGGATCTGCATACCAAGTTTCGTTCAAATCGGGCAAGCCGTTTTTGCGTTGGCAGCTTTTTACATTTTTGCCATTGACATGAATGGGTGAAATCTGATTGTCTGTTTGAAGCTCCGCCCACGTGTGCAGGAGGGCCGCGAGACCCCAAGAATATATCACCCCAGGTAGTGAGGGATCTACATACCAAGTTTCGGTTAAATCGGGCAAGCCGTTTTTGCATTGGCAGCTTTTTACATTTTTGTCATTGACATGAATGAGTGAAATCTGATTTTCAGTTAGTAGCTCTGCCCACGTGTGCAGGTGGGATGCGAGACCCACAGAACATATCACCCCAGGTAGTGAGGGATCTGCATACCAAGTTTCGTTCAAAACGGGCAAGCCGTTTTTGCGTTGGCAGCTTTTTACATTTTTTCCATTGACATGAATGGGTGAAATCTGATGTTCTGTTTGTAGCTCCGCCCACGTGTGCAGGTGGGCCGCGATACCCCCAGAACATATCACCCCAGGTAGTTGGAATTACTGTGAGAATGGCAGCTTAATACATTTTTTCCATTGACATGAATGGGTGAAATCTGATTTTCTGTTTGTAGCTCCGCCCACGTGTGCAGGTGGGCCACGAGATCCCCAGAACATATCACCCCAGGTAGTGAGGGATCTGCATACCAAGTTTCGTTCAAATCGGGCAAGCCGTTTTTGCGTTGGCAGCTTTTTACATTTTTGCCATTGACATGAATGGGTGAAATCTGATTGTCTGTTTGAAGCTCCGCCCACGTGTGCAGGAGGGCCGCGAGACCCCAAGAATATATCACCCCAGGTAGTGAGGGATCTGCATACCAAGTTTCGGTCAAATCGGGCAAGCCGTTTTTGCATTGGCAGCTTTTTACATTTTTGTCATTGACATGAATGAGTGAAATCTGATTTTCAGTTAGTAGCTCTGCCCACGTGTGCAGGTGGGATGCGAGACCCACAGAACATATCACCCCAGGTAGTGAGGGATCTGCATACCAAGTTTCGTTCAAAACGGGCAAGCCGTTTTTGCGTTGGCAGCTTTTTACATTTTTTCCATTGACATGAATGGGTGAAATCTGATTTTCTGTTTGTAGCTCCGCCCACGTGTGCAGGTGGGCCGCGAGACCCCCAGAACATATCACCCCAGGTAGTGAGGGATCTGCATACCAAGTTTCGTTCAAATCGGGCAAGCCGTTTTTGCATGATCGCGGCACATACATACATACATCCAATTTTATATATATAGATATTGGATGCACAGTCAGAAGAAAAAAGTGCAACCAGAGACTGATGAAATAACCAAAGGTAGGAAAAATGGTTTTATTTTCAATTTAGTGATCAAAATGTGTCTGCTTTGAGAATTTATATATGCTGTCTATATTTTGCACTATGGCCCCCTTTTACTAAACTGCAATAGCGTTTTTTAGTGCAGGGAGCCTATGAGCGTTGAGAGCAGCGTGGGGCATTCAGCGCAGCTCCCTGCGCTAAAAACCGCTATCGCGTTTTAGTAAAAAGGGAGGGGGAATATTTGTCTATTTTAGTATAGTTGTTACTGAGGTGACATTGCATAAAGTCATCTGCCTTGACCTCTTTGAAAACCCACGGAATATAAATGATAATTAACATTTTCTCTGCATAGAGCGTGCTTTGTGTTTTTAAAATTTTATTGTTGGTAGATCATTTTGACTTAGCCACAAAGGTAAGGGGGAGGGAGGGAGGGGAACTGCTGAAAGACATCTAGTAATCCTTGAAGGCTTGACTGTGCAGGGAATTATTTTTGTAAAATCATGTTTTGTTATGTGACTGGCATTATTTAGACTTTAATTTCTATGAATGAATAGAATGAAAATGATATAAATTACTTGCTTGTTTTTATGTGCGTGTGCTGAAGGAAAGTGGAGAGAGAGTGGGCTGAGGATGCTGAAGGGAAATGGGGAAGAGAGAATGGGGAGAAGACGCTGATTTATAAATTGACAATTGTACAGAATATTGTTTCTTTTTTATATTCATCCATAGCTGCATGTTAATGATGTGCTCATATGCACTTATTTATCATCATAACATATACATCATCATTAACATGCAGCTGTCGATGTGTAAGGACAGGCTGAAGAGGATGGATGGGATGAAAGGAAGGTGCACATATCAACATATTGTACATTTTTAACATGCATGATGCAGCTATAGGCAAGCTGAGGAGGATGGGATCATACAGATGTGTATGTTCAGATATGCGCTCAGATGTGTAGTTTTTTCTGATATATTTATTAAGCTTACAGTATTTATAAAAACACATTTAATACTTGTTACAAAAACTATTGTGCAATTGTGATCTACTTCTGGCCTACAAAGGTCAAAAGAAATCTTTAACTGAGATTTTACATTCAAAAGTGAATTATAGCTACTAGCACTATTATTTATTAGTTATTTATTATGCAGGTGTTTGTTAGTTTGCTATTAGTTCAGTATTAGACATATGTTAGTTTAGAATAGATAGGTATAGATTAGTTTAGTTTAGGTTAGGTTAGGGCCCTGCTGAAAGAGTCTACCTTGACGTGGTTGCAGGCTTACAAATCTTTTGGTCAAAGAGTGCGGCGACAGAGAAAAGTATGTGTGTATTCGGCCCATGGAAGAAGAGGGGGTCGGGGGGGGGGGGAAGGGGTGTGTGGGGAGCCCAATAGGATTGCTCAGTAAGGGGCCCAGAAATTTCTGATGGTGGCCCTGCGCAGTAGAAACCTTTACTGTGGCTTAATAAAAGAAGGCCTCGGTTGTGAATAACTGCTCATGCCTACATGTGCAGAGCTGGCAGGGGAAGCCCAACCAGCTGAGAGGTAGGGAAAGCGCAAAGCAGCCTCCTGCCACTCAGCTGATCGGGGAAGAAATCCTTTTTTTGGGGGGGAATGGGCACGGATGCTCTGTGTGTGTGTGTGTGTTACACACGCACAATATCTGCCCCATTAAAAAAAGAACTAGGATTTTCTCTCTGACACAGTCAAGAATCTAGATTTCAGAGCTGTCTCTGCTATGACGCAACACAGCGTAGGAGGACCGGCCTGTGAGCGAGGAGCTGAAGAGATGCTGGACCCAAGGGCAGGGTGGGGTGAAAGCAGAGGCAAGAGAGATCTAGACCAAAGGAGAGGTGGCAGATGCTGGAATGGTGGGCAGGTGAGAGACAGAGTTTGTGTGCGAGAGGATAAAGTGTGTGTGAGAGAGAGAGATCCTGGAATAAGGAAAGAGATGAGCTTTCCCTCTGCTACTGTACTCGTATATCTGTATTATCATTCTGAAAAATTAGCACTGGACCCAGGGCAGGATTAAATTGTCGAGGGCCCCTAGGCACACAAGTACACTGGGCCCCCTGCCCCGCCCCATCATGCGCCCAGGCAGAAACAGGAAGCTGCGTCCAAGGGAAGCTTTGGGTAAGCATCGCTTGCAAAATTTCAGTTCCCGTTGCCTTTCTTACCCTCGTAGCTTGCTGGTCTTACTTTCCGTCGATGGGGGGGAGGGGCACGTTCCCGATCGGGGTGGGGGCCCGCATTGCCGATCGATGCTGGAGGGGCCTATCGCCGTTTGGAAAAAACAATGTTGATGCTTTCCTTCATCGGGCCTATTGGTTAATCCTGCCCTGACTGGACCAGTTTTCATGCAAATGAGCAGGATCATGTGCATTGACTACCTACCTTTCACCACGCTCCTTGTAACTGTTTACTGTTGAATTTTAGCACAGGTTACACCCAACCAACCAAGGCAGAAATTTGAATGGAATTCAAAAGCAACAGGAAGGCATCTGGAAGGTTGTTAACAGAATCAAATAAATAATCCAAGCTATATTAAGAAGATGATGCTGACTTTAGATAAGTGTGGTACCCTACAAGGTCAAAGACTGAGTCTCTGCATGCTGGCATTCTGCCCTATCCTGCAATTTAAATGCCAAAACTTTGAATAACCCTGAGGAACTGTGAAATGAGGCACTTCATGTCCTTGTACCATAAAAAAAATAATTCTTTCTCTAGGGCATGAAGATGGTTCTATTTATACTGTGGCATTTTTCGCTGGATTCTGTTTTGTTTTTTCAACAAATCAGTTCTTAAGTCAAACTTTTTCAAAAGAAATAGACAAGAATAAAAAGCCTAGAACTTGAGTGGAGTTGAAAGAAACGAACTGAATACGCAGTGCCGTTCCTTTCCTCATCTGGTCTCCCCACCCACCTCGCGCTCAGCTGGGAGGGACGGGAAGAGCTCACGTCAGCCGTCTCTGGCATGATTCAACACACACGATTCTTATGACAGTGCAACACAGCAAACAAATCCACCACGCTACAGACTGCATGACATTTATGCAGACGTTATGAAGATGATTGGGCATCAGCGGTGTAGTAAGAGTGAGTGGCGCCCCCTCCCCCGCCCTCTTCCCTCCCCCTCTTCAATGTGCGTGTCCCCTTCCCTTTTTAACTTCTCCGGCCTGATGGTGGAAAGCGTGAGCCCTCCAAACCCCACAAACTCCCTACTCTACCTACATGTGTATAAGTGACTCCTGCAGACTTAAGGGCTATTGTAGTGGTGTACAGTTGGATATAGTACATTTTTTTGCTGTTTGGTGGACTCACCATACAATATAGGGGCGTTATGGTAAGATATGTGCCTGGGATCTTTTATGTGATAGGCTGCCCTATTGCTCTGCTGGAATCCTAAGAATCCTGGCCCCCAGACATTCCAATGGCTTGTGTTTGCATGTTTTTCCCTAGGACTTTTTTTTTTTCCCTTCTAAAAATGGTATCAAAAGATAGGTGCACCCAGCACAAAAACATCTAGAGCAGTAGTGTTCTTCAACCTTTTTACACCCGTGGACCGGCAGAAATAAAATAATTATTTTGTGGACCGTCAAACTACTAGGACTAAAATTTAAAAACCCCGTTTACGCCCCATCTCCGCGAGCTCGGTCCCCGCAAACCATCTGATCCCATCTGCACAAGCCGCAATTATGATTTTATATTGAACGTATTTTATTAAAGTATAAAAAGAAATAATATTCTGAAAAATTGTGATTTTATAAATACAAATATACAGAGCACGGACCAACAAAACCCCTGTCTCCCCTCCCCTTTACATATATCCCCTCTACTATCAAGAAAACTGAACAAGCCAAGTTATTATAGAATGCTACATAAAAATATCATGCTAACAGAATACTGCAGTCCCCAGTTATGTCTCTAGCAGGATATATAATTCAAACCTGATATATTCTAATGCCAAAATAGAAATAAAATTATTTTTTTCTACCTTTTGTTGTCTCTGGTTTCTGCTTTCATCTTCTTTTCACTCTTTTCCTTCCAGCATCTGCCCGTTCCATCCAATGTCTGCCCTCTCCCCCTTCCATATGTATCTGACTTCTTTCTATGCCCCTCTTCCTTGTCCATCCTCCTCTCTCCTTTTTACATCATTCATTCCAGCTTCACTGCCTTCTTCATTTTTCTCTCTCCTACACCAGATCTAGCATCTTTATCCCTCTCTCATTTCTCTGCTGACCCCCTTTCTCATTCCTCTCTCTCCCCTTTCTCTCATCTGATCTCTCCATTCCACCCTGACCCCCTTCCCCTCCTGTAATCTCCCTGCCAGCTCTTTCCTTCCTTTTTTCTTTCTCCCTACCTTCCTTCCTTTTTTTTCTTCTACCTTCCCTCCTCCCTCTATCCAACATTAACTCTCTTCAAATCCCTTTCCCTCCTCCCTCCCAGCAGCATCTCTCCTTCTTCTCTCTTCCCTCCTCCCTCTATCCAACATTAACTCTCTTCCCATCCCTTTCCCTCCTCCCCTCCCAGCAGCATCTCTCCTTCTTCTCCCTTCCCTCCTCCCTCTATCCAACAGTAACTCTCTTCCCAGCAGAGGAAGGAGACAGAGAAGAGCAGGAGGCTAGGGGCATGGCGAGAGTTAGCTCCGCCCACCCCCACTGCATCGGAGAGTCAGCAACCAAACTCCCCATAAAAGGGGGCGGAGCCAACGGCACGCAGCCGTTAGGCGTGCGGCGAAGGCGAGCAGCAAAGGCGCTCGCCTTAGCGAGAGCGCCTTTGCGAAGGGCCTCAAGAAGGGCCAAGTCACTACACCCAAGAGCACAGGGAAGGACTGAAAGGTAAAGAAGCGGCAAGCACAGAAGGTAAGAATAAGCAGGCGCAGAAGGGACGAACACACTCAAGCAGCAGTAAGGTAAGGAAGAGAAAAGACAGCACACACAAGAAGGCAGCAAACACACACAAGCAAAAGTTAGGCAAGGTTGTGCAAAGGCAGCAGGCACAGAAGGAACAAACACACAAGTAAAAGTAAAGAAAGGTAGAGTGTAGGCAGCCCACACAAAAGAAGAAGGCAGCAAGGCAAGAAGCAAGTGCAGAAGGAAGCAGGCATAGAAGGAGCACATACTTAACTGTTTTCTTAAAGTAGTAACCCCGATGGAAGCAGAAGGTAACCAGAAGACGAGCTTTCCAGTGTTCTGCACGGACTGTCGTATGTATGACTACCTCCCCTCGGGAAGACAGTCATACGTATGCAGTCGGTGTCAGGAGCTGGAAAGCTTGAGGAAAGAAGTTAAGCGACTTGAGGACAAGATACAGGAGCTAGAAGGACTTTACAGCACAGAGGACCCTACCAGGGCATTTGAAGACTTCAAGAGTGAGACACACATCGAGAAGGAAGTCAGGGAACTCGAGGAATTCATTGAGGAAGCATACAGGAGGAGGGTGGAAGAGAACGAACTCCAGAGGAGAGATGAAGTTACACCAACACCAACTTGGAAGGGGGAGCAAGAAGTAGGTGACCTCATAGATGACAACCACAGAAGAATACCACACGAGGGGGAAGAATTGGGTAGTCGATGCCCAGAAGAAGATAGAGCAAAGCATGCCGAGGACATTGACCTGAGACCGAAACGTCAACTGAAGAAGGGAAAGTCAACAATCCTGGTGGGAGACTCGATACTGAGGCATGTGGACAGCCACATAACAGGAGGGAGAGAGGATCGCCTGGTGACCTGCCTCCCAGGAGCAAGAACCAAGGACATCGTGGACAAAATTGGGATGATCCTGGAAGGAGCGGAGACGGAAGAGACCGCAGTAATGATCCACATCGGGACGAATGATGTCAGCAGGAGAGACTACAGAAGAGGCACGCTGATAGAACAGTTCAGGATTCTGGGAAGGAAGCTGAAGAAGAGGATCCAGAAGATAGCATTCTCAGAGATCCTACCGGTACCGAGGGCAGATGTGAAAAGGCAGGAAGAACTACAATCAATAAATGCGTGGATGAGGAGATGGTGTGAGGAAGAAGGGTTCCTCTTCGTGAGAAACTGGACAACGTTCTGAGGCAAGAGCAAGCTCTACAGGAGAGATGGACTGCACCTAAGCACGGCGGGAACAAGACTTCTAGCAAACAACATCAAGAGAGGACTAGAACAGGCTTTAAACTAAGAGAAAGGGGAAAGCCGACAGTCGACCTAGCGTCGATGATTCGGAAGAAGGTATCCAGTGAAGATACTGAGGGGAAAAAAGGCTGGGAAGAAACAAGGGACAAATTACAGGAGTCAACTAACCCAGAAGAGGAGGTTAGAAAGATTGTAGCAAAAGAGAAGACACCAAAGACCGAAGCACAGGGAAAAGTAATGAAGACCACAAAATGCCAGGATCTAAACTGCATATATACTAATGCAAGGAGCCTAAGAAACAAAATGGGGGAACTAGAAGCCATGGCCAATAGCGATGACATAGACATCATTGGAATCACTGAAACGTGGTGGAATGAGGAAAACAAATGGGATACGGCACTGCCGGGGTACAAGCTCTATCGCCAGGACAGGTCAGGACAGAAAGGAGGAGGAATAGCCCTATACGTAAAAGAAAGCATACAATCGACAAGAATGGACACAGTGGAGACGACCAACAAACTGGAATCGCTATGGGTTAAAATAACGGGTAGGAAAGGGCATGAAATAAAGATGGGACTATACTATCGTCCACCCGGGCAAACCGGAGATAGCGCTAAAGAAATGGATGCCGAGATGAAGCGAGAATGCAAAAGCGGTTACACAGTTGTTATGGGAGACTTCAACTACCCTGGGATAGACTGGAGTCTTGGAAGCTCAAGATGTGCTAGGGAGACAGAATTCCTGGAGGCTATACAAGATTGCTTCATGGAGCAGCTTGTTAGAGAACCGACGAGAGGAAATGCCACTCTGGATCTAATCCTAAATGGACTAAGGGGACCTGCAAAGGAAGTGGAATTAGTGGGACCGTTGGGAAACAGCGATCATAACATGATCAAGTTCAAGGTTGAAGTAGGAATACCGAACGGAAAGAGAACCATAGCGACAACATTCAACTTCAGGAAAGGAAACTATGAAGCAATGAGGGAAATGGTAAGGAAGAAACTTAGGAACACTTCCAAAAAATGGCAAACAGTAGAACATGCCTGGTCTTTTTTCAAGGACACGGTGAGCAAGGCGCAAAATCTGCACATCCCCAGATTCAGAAAGGGGTGCAAAAAGAGTCGAACAAAAGACCCGATATGGATGACTAAAATAGTGAAGGAAGCGATAGGCAATAAGAAAAATTCATTCAGGAAATGGAAAAAGGACAAAACTGAAGGGAACCAGAAGGAGCACAGGAAGTATCAAAAAGAATGTCACCGTGTGGTTCGAAAAGCCAAAAGAGAGTATGAAGAGAGGCTAGCCAGGGAGGCACGAAATTTCAAACCATTCTTCAGATATGTTAAAGGGAAACAGCCAGCTAGGGAGGAGGTAGGACCGCTGGACGAAGGAGACAGGAAGGGAGCGGTGAAGGAGGAGAAAGAAGTCGCAGAAAGACTCAATATGTTCTTCTCGTCTGTATTTACAAACGAAGACACAACCAACATACCGGAACCTGAGCAAAACTTCAATGGAAATCAAGCAGAAAAATTAACATCCATGGAAGTGAGCCTTGATGATTTACACAGGCAGATAGAAAAACTTAAAACTGACAAATCCCCGGGTCCGGACGGAATCCATCCAAGGGTTCTGAAGGAATTAAAGGAAGAGATAGTGGAACTACTGCAGCAAATTTGCAACCTATCCTTGAAAACAGGCGTGATCCCAGAGGATTGGAAGATAGCCAACGTCACGCCCATCTTTAAAAAGGGATCAAGAGGTGACCCGGGAAACTACAGACCAGTGAGTCTGACCTCGGTTCCGGGGAAAATGGCGGAAGCACTGATTAAAGAACACATTGATGAACATTTGGAAAGAAATGAACTTCTGATAACAAGCCAACATGGTTTCTGCAGGGGGAGATTATGCCTAACGAACTTATTGCACTTCTTCGAAGGAATTAACAAACGGATGGACAGAGGAGACCCCATAGACATCATATACCTTGATTTCCAAAAAGCCTTTGACAAGGTGCCTCACGAGCGTCTACTCCGGAAACTGAAGAACCATGGAGTGGACGGAGACGTACATAGATGGATCAGAAACTGGTTGGCGGGTAGGAAACAGAGGGTAGGGGTAAAGGGCCACTACTCGGACTGGATGAGGGTCACGAGTGGTGTTCCGCAGGGCTCGGTGCTCGGGCCGCTGCTATTTAATATATTCATAAATGATCTAGAAACAGGCACGAAGTGTGAGATAATAAAATTTGCGGACGATACAAAACTATTTAGTGGAGCTGGGACTAAAGAGGAATGTGAAGAACTGCAAAGGGACTTGAACAAATGGGGAATGGGCGGCGAGATGGCAGATGAAGTTCAACGTTGAGAAATGTAAAGTATTGCATGTGGGAAGCGGAAACCCGAGGTACAACTATACAATGGGAGGGATATTATTGAATGAGAGTAGCCAAGAAAGGGACTTGGGGGTAATGGTGGACATGACAATGAAGCCGACGGCACAGTGTGCAGCGGCCGCTAAGAAAGCAAATAGAATGCTAGGCATAATCAAGAAGGGTATTACAACAAGGACGGTAGAAGTTATCCTGCCATTGTATCGAGCGATGGTGCGCCCGCATCTGGAATACTGCATCCAATATTGGTCGCCGTACCTTAAGAAGGATATGGTGTTACTCGAGAGGGTTCAGAGGGGAGCGACACGTTTGATAAAAGGGATGGAAAACCTTTCATACGCTGAGAGATTGGAGAAACTGGGTCTCTTTTCCCTGGAGAAGAGGAGACTTAGAGGGGATATGATAGAGACTTATGGTTAAATATATTTTATTGAGCAAGCAAGAGCACAACATAGCAACACAAAGTACAGAAACAGCTCAAAAGTTTTGAAATAGTCCCCAAAAGAACCACCCTCCCAAACCCCCCAAACCCCCCTCCCCACCATACCCACCCCTGGGTCCTCCTTCGAAACACAAATGAACAAAGAATCTGAATAACAAACTATACAAAAGAGGCACAAAAAGGAAGTACAAACAAAGCATCAATTAAGTATCCGGCTACGAGCCAGAGGGGTCAAAGTATTCCAGAAAGGTTCCCAAGTGGTCTGGAAAAGACGACCTTGTCGAGAAGCCAAGGCAGTCACATCCCTTCGCTCCCACATCAAAAGAGCGATCATGCGGCTCCTCCAAAGGGAATAGTCCGGAGCCTCAGCTTCAAGCCATTTCATCAGGATGCATTTCAAGGCGATCAGGATAGACCACTTGAGGAAAGCTGCAACTCCCTTGGAACGTGGAAAGTAGTGAGGAACAGTCCCAAATAAAAGCAAAGGGGAACTGCGAACAGTAACATGCCAAATAGACTGCACAAAAGCAAATATAGCAGTCCAAAAAAGTTGTATCTGAGGACAAGTCCAGAACATGTGGCCTAAGCTGGCTTCCGGAGCCTGACAACGAAGACAGGCTGCGTGAGGACGGAAGTGAGCCAAATAAGCCCTTTTAGGAGAAATATATAAACGAAAAATCAATTTAAAATGTTGCTCCCAAAAGGTAGTGTATTTACGAAAAGCAGGCAGTCGCCGGACAGCCTGAAGGAGAATATCAGAAGGCAAATCAACAGCAAGATCACCGGACCAAGCATCTCGCAGCTTAGAATGGTCAAACAAAGGGCATTCATCCTTCAAGTGGCGGTGATGAAACGTGAGAGGGACCGGTTGTTGAGAACCAAGGGTAAAGGCCGTGGACAAAGTCTCATGACAAGCGGCCTTCAAGGAGCTAGAAGGTAAGGAAGAGATGTAATGATGGATTTGCATGTAAGCAAAATAGTCAGTAGCAGGGAGATCAAATTCAGCTCGCAACTGAGCAAAAGATTTAGTGACGCCTTCATCATTAACCAAGTGAAATAGATAATGAATGCCCCTTGTTTCCCACCGAGCAAAGCTCGGCCCATCTATCCCAGGTAAGAAAGAACCATTGAAACGAATAGGAAGGAAGGGAGATACAGAAGGAGAAAGAGTGTGAAATTTACAGACCCAACGCCAAACCTTCCGTAAGGGTCAATGTAAAACTTTCATAGAAAGAGACTCAGGTTCTGAAGAAGGAACAGAATGAAGATAGGCACTGAAATGAGTGGAAGAAAAGCAGGAAAGTTCCAGAGCTGAGTTAGTAAATGCCAAAGTACCCCTAAAGAGATCATTAATATGCCTCATTCCACAACCAACTGTCAAATATCGGA
This sequence comes from Geotrypetes seraphini, assembly GCF_902459505.1. Taxonomy (NCBI): domain Eukaryota; kingdom Metazoa; phylum Chordata; class Amphibia; order Gymnophiona; family Dermophiidae; genus Geotrypetes; species Geotrypetes seraphini. Next base: position 484,739,558 of record NC_047085.1, on the reverse strand, counting down.
GATTCAATAATCCCAAGCCACCCCTATACCAGGGAGTCGCCGCCCGCTTATAAGGCAAGCGAGGCCTCTTCCCTGCCCAAAGAAATTTCTGGACCAGTCGTTCCAATCGGCGCTCGTCACGAAACGTCAAATAAAGGGGAAGGACCTGAAAAACATAAAGCCAACAGGGGACCAGAAGCATGTTGTACAGGTGTACTCGACCCAAAAGTGAGAAAGGAAGGGACTCCCAAAGGTGCAACCTATTTTGTAACGTTTGAAACAACGGGGTTACATTCAGCCGGTACAAACTGGATAAATCTAGCGGAATATTAACCCCCAAGTACCGCAAAGAAGAATCTGCCCAACGAAGAGGGAAGACACCCCGCCACGAAGTACGTAAATCTGGTGGAAAAGGTAAAGCCAAAGATTTATCGAAGTTAAGAGACAGCCCTGAATAAAACCCAAATTCAGAGATGAGATCCAGAGCCGCCGGGAGAGAATCTTCAGGTCGGGTAAGAATGAGAAACATATCATCCGCGTACGCCAGAGTCTTAAGTTCGAAGTCACCGACTGAGAGACCTCGGACCTCCGCGAACCCCCGAAGAGTGCACAGCAACGGTTCCAAAGAAAGAAGAAACAAAAGAGGGGAGAGAGGGCATCCCTGTCGGGTTCCACGAAGAATAGGGAAGGGGTCAGTACAAGTCCCATTAACAAGCAAAGACGCCAAGGGATTGGAATATAGGGAACGCACAGCGTCTAGAAAGAATCCCCCGAGCCCCACATACTCCAAGGTACGAAATAAGAAGGACCAGTGAATACTATCAAACGCCTTAGAAGCATCCAAGCTGACAAATAAGGTCGGAATCCGGAAAGATTGACACTGGGCAAGAGCAAGAAGTACCTTGCGAACATTATGGACAGACTGTCGGCCCCGAACAAAGCCTACTTGATCCTCATGGATAAGCTGAGGTAAATGAGGAGCAAGACGATCAGCCAACATACGAGCAAAAAGTTTAAGGTCCACATTGATCAATGAAATGGGACGATAAGATTCCGGCAAATCAGCAGTCTTACCAGGCTTCAAGAGTAAGGTAATAAGGGCCTCGTTTGCAAAACGTGGAAAAGAACCACGGGCCGAAGCAGCATCAAAATATGCCAATAAAGGTCCATAAAGTGTCGGAGAAAGAAGCCGATAGAAATCTCCCGAGAACCCATCCGGACCCGGAGCCCGGTCAGAGCGGAGCGATTTAATGGCAGACTCCAATTCAACCGCCCTAAACGGACTATTAAGAGAGGCAATCGCATCCGCTGACAAACGAGGCAACCCAGAAGAGTGAAGATAGTCCGAAATCATATCCAAAGAAGCGTCTTCCGGAGCTGCATATAACCGACTAAAGAAATCAAATAAGACCCCAGAGATCTCAGAAGTCCGAGACACCACACCTCCGCCCTGGGTACGCATAGATAAAATCGGCTTCCTGCCAGTCGTAGCGTTAACCAAACGAGCCATAAGACGGCCGGGTTTGTTACCGTAACGAAGGAAACGATGCTGATAAAAGGCTTTACATTTTTGGGAACGAGAATGGAGAAGGGAGTTCAGGGCCACCTGAGTAGACAAATAGCAGTCTCGAGTCTCCGGAGAAGGGTGGAGAGAAAAGGACCGCTTTGCCAGACGTAAAGCCCGTTCCAGAGTGACGATCCCCTGATTGATACGCCTATGACGAGCACATAGAAATGAAATGATATGTCCTCAAATCACCGTCTTCCCAGCCTCCCAAAACAAGATAGGATCATCCATGTGGGTAGCATTATTTGTCGAATAATCGTCCCATTGAGTCTGCAAAAAAGCACGAAATTCCTCATCCTTAGCAAGGTAAAAGGGAAACCGCCAGGACGGTGCGCGGAAGTACGCAGGATCCAAGACAACATCAACCCAAATCGGGGCATGATCCGAGATAGACAGAGGGCCAAGCTCCGCCGAGTGAACAGAAGGAAACATAGAGGAGGACAAGAAAATATAATCGAGACGGGACCAAGTACCATGGGCACGAGAGAGATGGGTGTAGTCACGAACCTCGGGATGTAGAAGACGCCACGGGTCTACAATCGAAAGTGAGTCACAGAAATCAGAAAGGAGATGACTCTTAGAACCCAAAGAAGAAGCAGAAGAGCTAGACTTATCCTGATCGGGATGCATCACCAAGTTAAAATCTCCCAAAAGAAGCAGCGGGTCATCAGGGAAGCGAGAACGAAGCTGAAGCAATCGCTGTAAAAAGGCTGATTCACCAGAATTAGGGCCATATACCACTAAGAAAAGATAAGAACGACCTCCCAAAGTAAGGCGAAGAAGCAAGAAGCGACCGTCAGACGACTTGTCAAGAACCTGGACACCTATGGGCGAAGACTTACGGACCAGCACTGCTATGCCCCCATGACGACCCGAAGAGGAAGCAAAAAACACCTCCCCCACCCAGGATCGACGTAACTTAAGATGTTCTGCATCAGTCAATCTAGTTTCCTGTAGACAAGCAATGTCAGACCGGTAGCGTTGTAGAGCAACAAGTATTTTGGATCTCTTGACAGGCGACGTGATCCCCCCAACATTCCAAGAGGCAATTCTAAAAGGGGTACTCATAGTAGAAAAGCAGGAAGGAAACCATGCCAGAAAAGGAAAAGCCAGTGAAAACTACCCCAAGGGCCCAGCCTCCCCCAGAGCAGAAAGAATCGCCAAATAATTTTAGGGAACAGAAAAGACCAACAAGAAAACGTATCAAACTGATTGAGCAAATATAATGAAGGAGGACCCCCCACCCCCATGAACCCACCCCAACAACTCCCAAAGCCAGCCACCCCAACCCACCCCCAAAAAAGAACCAAGTAACACCTTCTAAAAGGTAACAGAAGAAACACAATTGGAAGGTGGACCCCCCACCCCCCAAACCCAACCCAACCCACCCTATCCCAAGACCCCCTAACTACCCAACCCATCCCAACTCCCACCCCCTTGAAAATTCTGCTCCACAAAAGGGGAACAGAAAAGAGTCACACAAAGATGTGAACGGGGCCCCAAATCCCCCCAATCCCACTCCCATCATACGCACCCCAGGTACTACAACACTCATCCAATCATCCAAACAAACCCCACCAAAACCAGGAGAAACTAGGGCCCAAAATGAGGCAGGGCTGTGAAACCAGGGGAACAGAGAAGCCCGCCAACCGCCAGTACTAAAGCCCCCCCCCCCCACTTCCAAACAGTGCACCAGTAGCCCAACAAGCGAACCACAAACCATGTAAAGGCCTTGCAAACCAAATAAACAACAGTCTTTCCCCAAAACAGGCAAACCAAACATACACACACACACAGGAGACCCAAAGCCATAGCGGACCCCATAAGCAATACAAGCAAGCAATACAATACAAGCAATACAAGCAATACAAGCAATACAATACAAGCAAGGAGCTGACACCCAAGAACCCACAAAAGAAAAAAGGGGGGGGGTCAGCAGGCATCGCAGGAAACCCTCCAGAAACGGAGCCCTCCACAGACCAAGCTAGGGAGGCTGCCCACCCTCGCCTGAAGGTGCTTAAACCAAAGGTACAGCGGGAGCCCCCTGGGCGTCGCTCCCAGACAGGTGGCCCGCAAAAGCTCCCAACCAGCACAATGGTCAAGCAACCAAGAAGCAGGCAGAACCGGGTCCATCCAAAGTGCAGAGCAGGGGATACAAGGACGCGATGACAGCAAAAGTCAAAGAGGCAAGGCAATGGAAAAGTGTACAGACTCCAAAGGATAAACAAAACAAAGGCAAGGGAGTGTGAACACTCCAACAGGGACCAAAATGCCAAAAGAGCCAAATAGAAATAGGGAGCCATCCCAGAGGCACAAAGCTGGGTCCCGCAGACCAAGGGAAGATCTCTCCAGTGGAAAGTGCTAGGTCAGCACAGCAACCAGGACAGGAAGACTCAGGGGGCCGAAGAAGGCCCTGCTTCACCGGGTAACTCATCCAGGTAGGTTTGCGCGGCTTCCGCTGAGTGGAACATTCGCCATCCCGAAGGGGTCCAGATCTTGAGCTGCGCCGGGTAAAGAAGCTGGAATCTCAGTTTTCGGTCGTAGAGAGCCGAACACACAGGGGAGAAGCGCCTCCGGCGTTCCTGTAGCGCGGGGGAGTAGTCCTGGAACAGGCGCACCGGGACGTCTTCAAAAGAAAGAGTATTCCTCTTCAGCCTGTACTGCCGCATTAATTCAGCTTTAACAGCCGAGTTGTGAATCTTACAAATAGTTACTCGAGCCCGCTCTCGATCATCAGAGCGCCGGCCCAGGCGGTGTGCACGGTCCAGCCGCAGCGGTCCCACGCCAGATGGAAGTGGCAGTGCCGCTTGCAGCCAGGACTCCAAGGTGGAAAGCAGCCGGGCATCGGGGACTGTCTCGGGGAGACCCACCAGGCGCAAGTTGTCCCGCCTCGAGCGATTCTCGAGGTCCTCCAGCTTGTCGGCCTGGCGCTGAAGCTGCGCCTTCATGGAGGTCAAATCGATAGCGGAGGCCGCACACGTGTCTTCAACTCCCGAGACGCGGCTCTCCAGTTCACCCGTGCGCCTGGTAGTCTCCCCCAGTAGAGCTTCAAGCGAGGTAAGCTGGCTAGACAGGTGGTCAAAGCGCGAGTCAAGAGCTCTAACCACCGAAGCCGACAGCGCTGCAATATGGGCCTCTGACAAGGGAAGCGCGGAACCCAAGTCCCCCACCGCCATTTTGGAGTCGGACCGCGCCGAACGAGTCTCCCTTTCCTTAGCTGCACGACCCGGCTTACCGCTCATGACCGGGCTAGGTTGCTGCACGAACCGATCCATGCACGGTCCCAGAGGTCCTGGAATACGCGGGCCAACAAAAGAAGAAGCTTAATGAGTGGAGAGATTCGGGGCCCCGGAGCACGAGTAAGGCACGTCTCACTCGGCTCAACACATCACGTGACTCCCATGATAGAGACTTATAAGATCATGAAGGGCATAGAGAGAGTAGAGAAGGACAGATTCTTCAAACTTTCAGAAAATACAAAAACAAGAGGACATTCGGAAAAGTTGAAAGGGGACAGATTCAAAACTAATGCTAGGAAGTTCTTCTTTACCCAACGTGTGGTGGATACCTGGAATGCACTTCCAGAGGACGTTATAGGGCAGAGTACAGTACTTGGGTTTAAGAAAGGATTGGACAATTTCCTGCTGGAAAAGGGGATAGAAGGGTATAGATAGAGGTTTACTGCACAGGTCCTGGACCTGTTGGGCCGCCGCGTGAGCGGACTGCTGGGCATGATGGACCTCAGGTCTGATCCAGTGGAGGCATTGCTTATGTTCTTATGTTCCCATCCCTTTCCCTCCTCCCCTCCCAGCAGTATCTCTCCTTCTTCTCCCTTCCCTCCTCCCTCTATCCAATATTAACTCTCTTCCCATCCCTTTCCTTCCTCTCCTCCCAGCAGCATCTCTCCTTCTAACTCCCTTCAAGTCCAGTAACAGCTCTCCCTTTTCCAGACCTTCCCAGCCTCCTACAGTGGCTTCCTCCCCTTCCAGCAGCTCTTGGTACTTGCCTGCAGGAAGTTGCTGGTAAATCACTGCCCTGGCAAATTGGAGAGCTGGTGGGAGGGGAGACAGCCACTGTGAAGGCTCCACAGGATCTTGTTCGTACATGCTGACCATCTCCCTCCACCTGCACCTGAATCTGCAGCTCTCTCCGGTCTAATCGCAACTTCCCCGCGGCCCTCTTCAGCAACTCGGCAGGGGTGGCGATCAAGACACGCTGCCGACGTCGGGACCTTCACTCTCTGAGTCCCGCCTATTTTGTTTCAACTTCCTGTTTCCGAACAGGCGAGACTCACAAAGGGAAGGCCCCGACGTTGGAAGCCTATCTTGATCGCCTGAGGCTGGGAGGAACATTAATCAGCAGGAACCGCAGTCAGGAGGAACCGCAGTCGGCAGGAAATTTAACTGCCGATTTGATCTCACCGGCCCTGCGCGGACCGGCAGAAATTTTCTGCGGACCGACACCGGTCCGCGGACCGGCGGTTAAAGAACTGTGATCTAGAGAACAGCGATTTTCAAAACAAAAAGACAGACGTTTTCCGTTTCAAAAATTCATCAAAATATCCTAAATCTGACTTAGATTGAAAATGCCCCATGTGTAATGGGGGTGGAGTGGGTTTGTTATTAATTAATTAGTAAATTTATATACCGCAAATTAGCTATGTGGTTTACAAGTTACATTCACATCATCTTGGCCCTACGATCACTACAAATGTGGCACCGGCAAACAAACAGGATCACAAAATTCCAGTAAAACAAAAACAGACATTATCAGATCAAATTTCAGCAATAGAAAACAGTAAAGCAAAGCAACCTCATCTACTCCTTATCTCCACTAGAAATTACCAGATATCTTCTTCATGTAATATGTTTCTTTATAATTCTTTTGTAATCCGCCTTGAACCGCAAGGCAATGGCGGAATTGAAATCTCTAATGTAATGTAATGTAAAACAATAATGGTCAAATTCATCTCAGAATATTTTTGAGAAATAAATCTTTAAGATTTCAGAAACACAGTAGCACACATAAAGAGGGATTACCATAGAAGGTATTAACATAGAAAGGCATTAGTGAACAGCTGTGATTTCAACATTTTCTTAAAATTAATCCTATCTGCACAAAATCGAAAAATACCGGGCAGGGCATTCCAAAGTTTGACACCTGTCACATATACCGCAATACCTCACAATTCAGTGCGGCTTGCAATAAAAGGTAAGAACGGTAAAAACACAGTGAATTTACACCACAAAACACAGTGCATCCTATATAATAAAACCCTAAGCGCACATGCGCACTTAGGGTTTCGTGATCCCTGCCACCGTGTTTTCTGATCCGTGGCCGAATTCTATTTTAGGACATGGCGGCAGGGAACACTCTGGCCATTCCCCTCCTCCCGCCCTGACTCACTGTAAGGCCCGCTGTTTCTTCGTTGTCGTTGTTGCCTCCCCCCCCTCACGCGGGTCAATCAGACCTTAGACTTAGTGTGGATGGGCGGACCCGCTATGCCTAAGGCCTGTTTGGTCCAGGCTTCTAGAGCCTGGGCCAATCAGGCCTTAGACTTCGGCGGGATGGGCCGGGAAGGGGCGGGCCTGCCTCATTTCGACCAGGCGTGCCTGCCGGCTGGACGGGCAACACCCATCTGGCTGTAAGAACAGGTTAGTTTGGTGGGGTGGAGGTTTGGGGGTTGTTAGCGCCGGGGGGGGGGAAGGGTGCGTCTTCGGGCAGGAGGGATTGGGCACCCTTCCTGCCAGCGATCAGACAGGCCGCGGCCCGCTATACTTATAGCGGCAGAGAGATCCCTTGCTGCGATAAGTGTAGCGGGCCGTGTCTAATCTAACCCGATTCTCTAACCAGCGTCTGTAACATGGACGCCGGTTACAGAATCGGGGTTTAGTGTAGGCCGATTCTGAATAGGACGCCTCTCCCGGGCGTCCTATACAGAATCAGAGCCTAGGTGTCTTGCGGGCCTCGCCTTCAATATAGGCGGCCTGCCTGGGGAGCATTTTTTTTAAAAAACGTGCATCCCGATTGGCTGATTAGACAGCTGTAGGACGCCTATAGCTGCCTAAAATCGGGACGCACTTTGGAGAATCAGGCCCACAGTGTCTAAGGAGAGAGAGACAAAGAAAAAAAAAAAAAAAGATAGACAGACATCTACTCTAGCACCCATTAATGTAACGGGCTTAAACACTAGTTATATATAAAATATAACATTAAGAAATTATTAACTTATCTAAATTATACATATTAAGAACTAACATTTTCAGTTCACTATTAGGTTCACTATTAGTTCACTTTAACAGTGTGTTTGCCATGAGAAATAATCGGGGGGAGAACTGGAGTGTCTTGTTGGCCATAGACACTACTATAATTTTGTGGCCTTTGAGGTATCCTTCAGCCTTGCCAATCTAAGAGGTCCACTATACACACGCACACTATAAAACAGTACCTAATGGCACCCAACTTGTAGGTGTGGTTGTCAATCAAATGCTGGGCACCGATTCTAGAATCTCAGCTACTGGCACTTATCGACTTAAGCACCAATAGGAATCCTAGTGTTAGGCGCCAATAATATAGGCCAGGGTTTTCCTGGCCTATGTTACCAGCGCCTGTCAGGTCATACCTATTTCCCACCCCTAACTACACCTACTTTTTGGGTAGGTATGGGTAGATGCCTGCCGACGCTTAGATGTAGGTGTCAGTAGGTGTCATGCTGAGTTCCGCATGGAACTCTCAGCTAGTGATTAAAACTTGTCTTTTGATTGGCTGAAAACTGGTATGATCAATTATCACGCCAATTAAGCCAATTTTGGAATCTGCATTCAGTTCAGCTAGACACCACTTACAGAATCAGGCCCACGGTGTCATTTGTCAAACCTCCGGAGTTTAGCTGCAGCAATGCTAGGAGTCCCTGGGGCTTCTCTTGGGCCTCCTTTGCTGTACAGTTCTTTTTGGAACTCCTAATTTCCAAGTGTATTTCAAATTTGATATACTGTCTATCAACTTGTACCTAGACGGTTTACAATTATAAAATTTTTTAAGAGGGTAAAAAAAGAAACTAAAAAGAAATACGTATATATATAGACTGGACTTAGACATACAAAAGCAAGAGGATTAGGGGCTAGGCAAGTGTGAAATACATTGAGATAGAATAAATGAAAAAGGGAAGGGAGAAGACAAAGAGGGAAAGGATGACGCTTCTTAAAAGCGGTTGGTATTCATTACTGTGAGCGGAGAGAGTAGATTGGGTGAATTGTCCATTCTCATGTTAGAAAGGCATCCTGAATTCTCCCACAGAAAAATCTTGGTAAATACCTGACTGGCATCCTTCCAGAAAGAGCATTTAGTCCCAGAGATTTGGGGTAAATGCCTTCCAAACTGCTTTGGACTGCTGAGTCTCTCCTGGAACTTCTTTAACCTCCTAAACAGTGGAAGAGATTATCTCATCTTCTCCGTAGGGCTATGAAAGCATATTAAACAGCTGCCCCTCTGTTCTCTGGAGCCTGAACAATTGCATCTTCTTACTGCTTTTTTCAGCTCCTTGGACCAAAGAAAGCCATTCCTAGCCTGTGTATATGAAAAGGGTGGGGGCAAGTTCTTTATCTCACAAGGAAGAGCATACAATGAGAGGGTTTTCTGTAGTACTTAATGGCTCATCTTGCCTCCTTAAAAGTTATCGAGAAATAATACAAGGAAGAAAAATACTTGTCAGTTAACACCCAAATCTAATACAAGCAGATGGAATAAATTAGCAGTTTGAGCAGGAAACGTCCCAGTCTAGAGAATTAGAAAGATTGCTCAAGAATGACTCAATTGTAAATTATTTACTTAATGCTACAAATATTTATAATTTATAATACTACTTTTTTTTTGTTAAAAAAGACTAAAAATCCAGCAAAAGCTCAAAAGGTTAAACTGGCTCTAGATTCTGAGTTTCTGGAACCTGATTCAGTTCTGATCCAATTGTTTAGGTTTGGTAGCATTTGTCTATAGCTATTCTGACGGCTGATGAAACAAAGAGGTGGTTATGGGTGAGAATTAGCTACAATAAATGTACTACAGCTAAATGCAATGGAGGACTTGGTCGTGCCTGAACTAAGTATATATAATGTAGCTTAACTTGTGGTTTATTTCTGAGTAGAGAAAATTGAAGGAACAAGGGGGAGAAGAGTGTGGCACACTGGTTAAAAGCTACAGCCTCAGCACCCTGAGATTGTGGGTTCAAATCCACACTGCTCCCTGTGACCCTGGGCAAGTCAATTAATCCCCTCGTTGCCCCCAGGTACATTAGATAGATTGTGAATCCACCAGGACAGACAGGGAAAAATGCTTGAGCACCTGAATAAATTCATGTAAACCATTGAGCTCCCCTGGGAGAATAGTATAGAAAATTGCATCAATAAAGAGTGTGAAAAGCTTCAGCCTCTGATAACCAGAGCTGCTATTGTGACATCATAATGCCTCATTCCACTAATGCCTAAGAGCCAACCTCTTAGGCATTAGTGATGTAACTTAGGCATTGTGATGTCACAATGGCTTGATTGTCCTATGCTTGGCTCACTTTTACTACATTATGATTTCTAGAGTGGCACAGTGGTTAAAGCTACAGCCTCAGCTGCTCCCTGTGACACTGGGCAAGTTACTCAATCCCCCCCATTGCCCCAGGTAGATAGACAGTGAGCCCACCAGGACAGACAGGGAAAATTGCTTGAGTATCTGAATAAATTCAGGGAGGAACAGTATAGAAAATTGAATAAATGAATAAGTTATCTGAGTGGAGGAAGAGGTGTGGGGTGCTGTATATATAACTGGGTACAGTAAAATCTTGGTTTGCGAGCATAATTCATTCCAGAAGCATGCTTGAAATTCAAAGCACTCATATATCAAAGCAAATTTCCCCATAGGAAATCATGGAAACAGACGATTCGTTCCAGAACCCAAAAACTTTAATACAAAATACAGTATAGTATATTTGAAAGTCTCCCAGTTAAGTAACTTGCAGAAACAAGATAATGCGATCATGCCCATTGTACTTACCTGGATGTGACTGCTGAGATAGTATATCTATGTGCCTATTTTCTCTTTGTTCCACTGATCAATGAAGTGAATTTTAAACCAATCATGGAGAAATTCTCTTTTATAAGGGAGAATACAAAAATATTGCACATTTGGCGATATCGATATATCATAGGTCTGTACATATGTAATTTTATAACATGACCCCTAGGCTGACAAAGTGCAGGTGCACATAGGAGTAATTCTATATAGAAAGGGCTAACATTTAGGCTCTATGAGTGCATGTATACGATTAGAGAGTGACTGAAGTTTGTTTGGATTTTAGCTTTGGTCAAAAATGCTGGTGCAGTTTTGGCTGAAACTGTGCAGCCCATAGCCCCCCACTCCCTTTCTGAACACAAGGACCCCTCCACCCCACAGGTAGGCACTTCCATGGCCCTTTACCACAGAATATTTTTCTCAACCCCACAAAGAGCCACGATCATTCTTTCTCTGGGACTCCTGCCCCCACCCTCCCGGATCTTCTCTCATAGCAGACAGCTTTGCTTAGAAACACTCATACACATGCACACCAAGTTCTCATAGTGAATAGTTCCCTACCCCCTCCTACCCTAACTATGGTAATCATAGAAAGCTCTTGTATTTGCCGGCATGTTTTGTTCCCCGTATGAAATGGTCCTCTTACACTCCCCCCATCCCCTTCTTTTTCCTATCACTTTTCTGCAATCCCTCTCTAGGACCCTCAGTGGATTAGCTGGCTCTATCTCAGTCCTGATTTTCTTGAAATAACCTTACTTTCACACTGTAGAACCTTCCCCCTGACTCAGCCCCTCCTTCCTATGACTAGAGATGCTTTTCAGCTCGTCGACTCATCACTGCTTCCTCACAGTCACTGTAATTGCTCTCCTGAGCCCTTTGATGGAACTGGGAACATCATCAGGAACCTGACTGGCTTATTGATGCCGCTAAGGCTTCTGAAAGCAGACAGGAGAGGCTAATTCACAATGGGAAGCTGCTCCCCAATTGATAACTTCAGGTAGAGGTCTAAACTCTGGACCATTTTCAGACTCTTTAGCCATACTTCTAGCTTCCAGACATAAGTACAATCATCTGTTTAGGGCTGAAAGAGTTAGCAATCCCAGGCCTTCCTGAACGCTAAGCCTGTCTGATAAGATGCTCCTACATATTTGGGCCCTCAGCTTGTGCTTAGTTTACTTATGCTTTGAGCTTCCTTCAACCTCTGGGATCACCTCTGTGGTCATCAACATTTCATCTTATTGTTTGGATTGTATACATCAATCAAAGATGACATCAGGGGATAGATTCAGAGCCCGCGGTCACAAGGCTCTGGTAGAAGTCTTGATGCATGGTCTTCGCACCATGACCGTTGCTGAAATGACCAGATTAGGTTCTATTTTGGTGAATATGCAATTGAGAAAAAAATCCCCAGGTATCTGCTCATGGTACCAGAGGCCAAAAGAAATAGAAGTGCTGGCCTAGGAAAAAGAAAACCACTGCTCCAGTACTTGGGAAAATTGGACTCAGTGAGATAGAAAATCAATGAGAGTCTATATAGAAAAAGTTGCCTGCTTGGCTGTATTTTTTTTATACTGCAAAATAAACGATAAACAATAAAATCATGATCTTAACATGTTCATGGTCAATTCTTACACATTTTAAATGATGAAATGCAGAGAATAATCGCTGGAAACAATTCTCAGTCTCTCCTAATACAACCCAAGGTTACCGTATATCTGTACATTTTTTTTTTCATGGAAAAACTCAAGAATTCAATCATAACCCACCACTAGCAGCTGTTTAATCATACTGCAGTGCCTGCCTCAAGACTATGCTCCTTCCCTATCTTCAAAATGACCAATTAGTAGCTCATTGTTATCATGGACTATAGAGTCTCAGCAGCTGCAAGACGATAAAAATTCCAAGTGAGGATTTAATACAAGAGCTTCAAGGTTAAACACAATCACTAACTCTTTTGCACTCAGCATTCAATTCCTGATGTACAGAAGTACTTCAAAGAATCACATCTATCCCTGTATTATAAACCAGTTATAGAAAAAAACAACAAACAACCAACCTATAGTATAGGAAAACTTTAGAAATGTTCAACCACAATATAAAGAAACTGTAAAAATGGAATAAGTGGATATTAGTAAATCTATTCTGGGTTCACTATGCACCAGATCAGCTGTCGTTACTCCATTTTATATTATGGCGATTTTACTTAGGGGTCGCGCGCTATGGGGGTTAGTGCGTTGGACATTTCATCACACGCTAACCCCCGCAGCAGCCTATAATCCTAACGCCTCATCAATGGAGGCGTTAGGTACTAGCGCAGCAGGCGGTTTAATGCGTGGTATTCCGCGTGTTAAACCGCTCCCGCGCCTTTGTAAAAATGACCCCTTAACGTTACATTAGGATAGATTGTGGTTATTTTTACTTCGGATTTTCTCTGTATTTTTATACACAGGGTGCAGGAATTGATTGTGAACAAATTTGTAAGAAAGATTTGTCTGCATTTGTGGATATAAGTTCACTTTAAAGTTAAATGATTATTAAAACACTAAGTAGTATTTTAATAATAATAATAATAATAGTTTATTTTTATATACCGCCATACCCAGGATTTATAGGCAGTTGACATCAATCATTATACATACAGTACAAATAGATATTTAAAATTGAAATCTAATTGAAATCATCTAAAATTTTGGCAAACTTAAAAGCTTACAGTGGGAAGATACAAACAATTTAATAGCACAAAGGGGCCTTTTTACTAAAATGTGGTACTTTTTAGTTCAAATCCTTGTGGTAAAAAATGGGGATGCCTGTATCTGTCCTGCATTTACCCTCCCCCCCCCCCCACCTTTTACTAAATCATAGTGTTGGTTTTAGTGCTGGCTGCGACAGTAACAGCTTCAAAACTCATAGGAATTCTATGAGCTGTCAGAGCTGTTACAGCCGCGGCTGGCACTGAAAACCACGCTACAGTTTAGTAAAAGGGAGATTAGTGCACACAGTTACCTTATAACTACATTACATAGAAACATGATGGCAGATAAAGGCCAAATGGCCCATCCACAGTAACCATTATCTCTTCCTCTCTCTAAGAGATCCCAGGCCTTCTTAAATTCAGACACACTCTTTGTCTCCACCACCTCTTCTGGAAGATTGTTCCATGCATCTACCACCCTTTCTGTAAAAAAGTATTTCCTCAGATTACTCTGGAGCCTATCGCCTCTTAACTTCATCCTATGCCCTCTCATTGCAGAGTTTCCTTTCAAATGGAGACTCGACTCATGAGCATTTACATTACGTACGTCTCTATCATATCTCTCCTCTCCAGCCTTTTCTCCAAAGTGTACAGATTGAGATCTTTAATTCTGTCACCATACGCCTTATGATGAAGACCACAAACCATTTTAGTGGCCTTCCTCTGGACCGACTCCATTCTTTTTATATCTTTTTGAAGTTGCGGCCTCCAGAATTGTACACAATATTCTAAATGAGGTATCATCAAAGCCTTATACAGGGGCATCAATACTTCCTTTTTCCTACTAGCCATACCTCTCCCTATGCAACCTAGCATCCTTCTAGCTTTCGTCATCACCTCTTCAACCTCTTTGGCCACCTTAAAATTATCACATACAATCACACCCAAGTCCCGCTCTTCTGTTGTGCACATAAGTTCTTCAACCTCTAATCCAGGGATCTCAAAGTCCCTCCTTGAGGGCCGCAATCCAGTCGGGTTTTCAGAATTTCCCCAATGAATAAGCATTGAAAGCAGTGCATGCACATAGATCTCATGCATATTCATTGGGGAAATCCTGAAAACCCGACTGGATTGCGGCCCTTGAGGGACTTTGAGACCTCTGCTCTAATCTGTTCCGTTCCCTTGGGATTTTGCAACCCAAATGCATGGCCTTGCGTTTCTTAGCATTAAATTTTAGCTGCCAAATTTCAGGTCATTCTTCAAGCTTCGCCAGGTCTTTCTTCGTGTTATTCACACCATCCGGCGGGTCTACTCTATTGCAGATTTTGGTATCATCCACAAAGAGGCAAATCTTACCTGACAACCCTTTGCGACATCATTGGGAAAATAAAATACAACACTTTAGCATAGTTCTTTTAATCTTGTGGGGGTTTTTTATTTTTAATTATCACCAGAAATTGAATATCCAATCACAATTATTTTGTGCTTTTGACAAACATTTAATATCCTAGCTACATTCTGAATTTAACATTTGTATGTAAAAATAACTACAGTCAGTTTTAGGCTTTAAAAAAAAAAAAAAAGATTTTCTTTCAGTCTTCATTACAATATAGTTAGTACAAAAACAGAACCTGAAATATAGCCTTCTGTGACCTTTAATTGACGTTCAAGTATTTCCAGTAGAATGGAATGTAAATGACAGTAGGATGTTGAATACATTTAATACAGCCCACATATAACCCAAACGTTCCCCAAGAAACTAACCCCCTCTTTTATTCAAGCTGTGCTAGAGCTCCTATGCTCACAGGAATTTTATGAACATCGGAGCATTTATCATAAAAACATAAGAACTGCCGCTGCTGGGTCAGACCAGTGGTCCATCGTGCCCAGCAGTGGCCCCCAGGTCAAAGACCAGTGCTCTAAATGAGTCCAGCCTTACACAGGCCCGCGCTAAAAACCTCTAGTGCAACTTGATAAAAGCCAGCCTAAATGTTGTACAAGGGTAACAGCTCTTAAGCTCAGATACTGGAACAATAATGTACAAAAGAAGCCGTGATGCAAATTTGTGCAACATTGACATGTTAGAAAGGATAACCATTTCCTCATTTTTAACAATTGTTTTGGTGTGTCAATCCATTATTGCATTTGGATGTTGTTGTAATAAACAAGCAACTACACTCGCTTAACTATAAAATAACACAGCAGCTCATCTTTGGCAAAAAAGTCCTTAGCTATAATAGAGGAACAGCACTATATACTTTGTAGAAGGTATGTAATTATTCAAGAAGGCGTCTAATTCAAGAGGGCAAATAGGTGCCTACTTAGGAGCTATTTTACAAAGACACAGAGGTGCCTATGTTGCAGGCACAGACATTTACACACATCCAGACGGTCCTCTCCGGATACCTCTCCCACTCCTCCATCCACCCCACCCATATCCATCTCCATCAACCCCTTGCTCAAGCATCCAAATGGCAGATGACATTTAATGTGAGCAAGTGCAAAGTGATGCATCTAGGGAAGAGGAACCCAAACTATAGCTACATGATGTTCCTCAAATATTGTGTGTAATTTTGGTCACTGCATCTCCCCTCCCCCCTCCCCAAAAAAAGACATATTGGAATTAGAAATGATCATGGGGATGGGATGACTTCCCTATGAGGAAAGGTTAAAGAGGCTAGGGTTCTTCAGTTTGAAGAAGAGACAACTCAGGGGAGATATAAAATACTGAGTGGAGAGCAATATGAAACATTTGTTTACAGTACTCTTTCCAAAATACAGGGTTTAGGGAACATGCAATGAAACTATTAAGTAGTACATTTTAAAAGAAATCAGAAAAAATATTTCTTCATTCAACAAGTAATTCAACTCTGGAATTTGTTGCTAGAGAATGTGTTAAAAGAACTTACCCCCCCTTTTACTAAGATGCGCTAACCGATTACCGTGCACTAAATGCTAATGCATCCGTAGACTAACATGCACGCGTTAGCATTTAGCGCGCGCTAATCGGTTAGCGCACCTTAGCAAAAGAGGGCCATAGCTTAGCAAGGTTTAAAAAAAAAAGGTTTGGCCTAGTTCCTACAAGAAAAGTCCATATCTTTGACATACTGCACTTATTTAACAAAGGTGAAGGTGGTGTACGTTACAAAAAAACGTAAAAGAAAAGGAACTGCATATCAAAATAGAAAAGATCCTTACAACTGAAGGTTACTCTACATTAAATTTTGTTCCTTTCATCTAGTTGCTCCATACAACTGGAATAAACTACCTGAGTTTGTCTGCCACACCCCTTCTCTCTAAAAACCCACCTTTTTAATGGAACCTTTGATCCATAACCCTACTCATAAAAACATAAGAATAGCCTTATTGGGTCAGACCAATGGTCCATCAAGCCCAGTAGCCCGTTCTCACGGTGGCCAATCCAGGTCCCTAGGACCTGGCCAAAAACCCAAAGAGTAGCAACATTCCATGCTACCGATCCAGGGCAAGCAGTGGCTTTCCCCATGTTTTTCTCAATAACAGACTATGGACTTTTCCTCCAGGAAGTATTCCAAACCTTTCTTAAAACCAGCTACGCTATTTGCTCTTACCACAACCTCTCTTGAGTGAAAAAAAAATTTCCTCCTATTGGTTTTAAGAGTATTTCCCTGTAACTTCATCGAATGTCCCCTAGTCTTTCTAATTTTTGTTGCAGTGAAAAATCGATCCACATGTACCCGTTTTACTCCTCAGGATTTTGTAGACTTCAATCATATCTCCCCTCAGCTATCTCTTTTCTAACCTTTTTAGTCTTTCCTCATACCAGAGAAGTTCCATCCCCTTTATTATCTTGGTTTCTCTTCTTTGAACCTTTACTAGCACCGCTATATCTTTCTTGAGATAAGGAGACCAGAATTGAATGCAATACTCCAGATGAAGTCGCATCATGGAGCGATACAGGGGCATTATAACATTCTTAATCTTGTTAACTATACCTTTTAAAATAATTCTTAGCATCCTGTTTGCTTTTTTGGCCGCACATTGGGCAAAAGGTTTCATCGTATTGTCTTCGATGACACCCAGATCCTTTTCTTGGGCGCTAACCCTCAAGGTGGACCCTAGCATCCAATTACTGTGATTCGGGTTATTCTTATACTTCCCAATGTGCATCACCTTGCATTTGTCCTCTAACTGTATCCATAGCATTTTCTTTAGAGTGTAAGCTCCTTTGTGCAGGGACTGTCTCCTTTGTGACTCTATAGTGCTGCGTACGTCTGGTAGCGCTATAGAAATAATTAATAGTAGTAGTAGTCTTCATTAACCTCTTACTTTGGAAAGGAAAGGCCATACCTCACCTACTGCTGGAGATGATGCGAGACTACAGGTACTAACCAAAAGAATGATTATTTCCATTTGACACTAAATATGCAGTCATCTGTGGGAGAGTAAGTTGCCAAGCAGAAGAGTAATGATCTAAAAGGAGTATAACGCCACCTTGAACCTGTCACTTCCAGTGGGGGATCCTGGAGGAGGGGAGGTGCAGGGACAGGAGGCGAGATGCCGACAAGGACTCATCGTTGGCACCAACTGCCTGCCCAGAAGACATGCCTCTCGCCACGAGAGGCACATCACGTAAGTAGTCATCCAGCACCTCTCCTCCTTGATGGCATCTCACGGCATACCTGGAATCAGTTTGTGGTACACTGTATTAGACTATACTATTTCTTTTATGTACAAATGCTTATTTGATATAATAACTGAAAACTTAATTTAAAAACAAACAAACAAGTATGCAACATACAAAGAAGATCAATTAAAAAATATTTCACTGCACAAAGTTGGTGCAAGGTCACAAATCCTTTGCATATTGTGTTACTTATCTTCAAAAAAAGACAACTGAAAATCTACCCTCACCATTATTAAGATGCACTTGGGGAAAATCCACCACTTATTCCTGGGATAAGCAGCATAAGATCTGTTTTTACTCCTTTTGGATCTTACCAGGTTACATGCGACCTGGATTGGCCACTGTTGAGGACAGAATGCTGGGCTTTATGAACCTTTGGTCTGACTCAATATGTTAATGCTTATCTAATCTAATCTAAACCTTAGGTTTGTATACCGCATCATCTCTACATTCGTAAAGCTCGACAAGGTTAACAAGAGTTAGGGTGGAAAGGAACTCCAGTGGAGGGAAGAGGCAAAATGAAGAGAAAATTTATAGGACTAGAATAACCAGAGAGGGAGGAGGAGTTACATTTTTGAGAATAACCAGGTTTTCAGATGTTTACGGAAGAGTTGGAGGGAGCTCAGATTCCAAAGAGGGAAGGTAAGGTTGTTCCAGAGCTGAGTGATTCTGAAAGGGAGGGAAGAACCTAGTTTTCCTACAAGTGAAATGCCTTTTAGAGAGGGAAAGGAAAGTTTCAGTTTTTGGGTGGATCTGGCAGAATTGGGGTTAGAGGAGTTCCAAGAAAGAGGAATGAAGGGAGGGAGAATACCGTGTAGGATCTTGAAAGTGAGGCAGGCACATTTGAAGTGGACTCTGGAGATAATTGGAAGCCAGTGGAGCTTGGATAAAAGCGGTGATGAGACGTGGTCGAATTTGCTTTTTGCGAAGATAAGCTTATCAGCGGTATTCTGAATCCGCTGGAGTCTTTGAAGGTTTTTCTTTGTTAAGCTAAGGTAGATAGAGTTGCAGTAATCCAATCTGGAAAGGATGGTGGATTGGACAAGGACGGCAAAGTGTTTTTGATGGAAACAGGATCTCACTTTTCTCAGCATGTGAAGGCTGAAGAAACATTTTTTTACTAGGGAGTTGAGGTGGTCGTTGAAGGAAAGTGTAGAGTCAATGATGACTCCCAGAACTTTACTAGAATATTCAAGATGCAGAGTGGGGCCAGAGGACAGTGGGATGGAGGTGGGCAGTTGGTCCAATTTTGGGCCGAGCCAGAGAAGTTTTGTTTTAGATTCGTTCAGTTTCATCTGCACAGTGTGGGCCCAGGATTGAAGGTTCGATATACATGAGGATATGTTTGCCAAGAGGTTGGTGAGGTTCCGGTCGGTCTCGAGGAGGACAAAGATGTCATCTGCGTAAGTGTAGAGTGTTTCAAGGGGGAGAGATGGAGGAGTTTAAGGGAGGACATATAAATGTTGAAGAGGATAGGAGAGAGAGGTGAGCCTTGCGGGACTCCACAATCCCCTTTTCCTTCAGGATATCATCCAATCCCATTTTGAAACCCAAAATTGTACTACTGGGCCAATCTTTAAAAGCTCGTACAAATGTATTCCCTATTTTGTAACAGGAATACATGTATTAATTTTGAGCCATATATTAATGTTATATCTTAATGAAACTTTCTAAAGAAAAGCAAAATCCACTCAGCCTTGTAAAATCATCCAGGTAAGAAAAGCATACAGAGAATGACAAATATACAAAGGTATTCTTTAAAAATAGTCTTCTAAAATCCCCTTTTCTGCTATTTGTTTCC
This sequence comes from Geotrypetes seraphini, assembly GCF_902459505.1. Lineage (NCBI taxonomy): Eukaryota > Metazoa > Chordata > Amphibia > Gymnophiona > Dermophiidae > Geotrypetes > Geotrypetes seraphini. The sequence continues at coordinate 484,719,799 of NC_047085.1, read as the reverse complement.
ACTAATGCAGAAACATGTGTTTTCTATTAAGTTTAAGGATGTGCCTCGTGGATGATGTCAATTGAAATAGTTTAACCTTAGAATTACTTCCAAAACTGTGTTAAAAGGGGCAGTTTGATATTCAACTGTTCTCATATCTAGAGAAGGCAAGGCACTCACTATTAGCAAACAAAAAAAAAAGAAAATAAACTCTGCAGAAGATATACTAAGAACTAAAGGAATGGAGACCCGAGCCACAGGTGCAAATTAAAAGACCTTTATTGGATAACAGCTGACCCGACACAGCCATGTTTTGGTAATAGTGCCTATGTCAGGGGACTTTGTTATTTCGGTAACCAAATGTATATTGTTCCAACAATTTTAAAGAAAATCAAACGGCAAACAATAACATCTTGCAACGGTAATTGACAGGATGTGTAGTGAACTGCAGCTCTGTGTCAAAATCAATACACAGAGCTGCAGTTCACTATGCATTGCATCAATTACAGCTGCAAGACATTATTGTTTGGGTACAATTGTTGGAACAATATACATTTGGTTCGGACCCCGGACGCAAGCACCATTACTGAAACATGGCCGTGTCGGGTCAGCTGTTGTTCAATAAAGGTCTTTCGCTTTGCACCTGTGACTCAGGTCTCCATTCCTTTTGGTCGCCTCCATTCTTTGGTTCTTTCAAAGCACTCACTATTTACACTTACTCAGTTCAAAGAGATAATTGTTCTTATTCCTGTCCTTCCCCGTTATGGGATGGATCTAAATTGCAAAGGATCAAGTATGTTGCTTGAGAATTCTTTTGGATGCTGGACTAACTTTTGAAAATCATATACAGTATCTCATCTGGTTAGTTCATCCTTTTATTACTTAAACCAACTTTGTAGGATTTGTTCTTATTTTACTTTAAAAGATTTTGCTCAGTTGCTGTATACTTATCTGATTTTGCACAATGATTATTGCAATGTGTTATTTACTGGACTCCCACTTAAAAGTTTAAAAAGACTTTAGTGTATTCAGAATGTGGCTGTCTGACGTCTAATTCTGGATGGTATAGTCATATTACGTCAAATTTTTTCTTCCTTATATTGGCTTCCAATTGAAAATGTTTAGCATTTAAGGTTTTTTTTACAGAAGGGCACCAAAACATGTTTTGGATAAGCTACCAGAATATATTCCTAAGCATCTCTGCCCGAATATGCTCACTCTCGCACGTATTCCTACTCTGTGATTCTACCCTTCTCTATCACAGTGGTTCTTAAACCTGTCCTGGGAGACCCCCCAGTCAGTCATATTTACAAGATACTCCTAAAAAATATGCATGTGGCAGATTTCCATATAATAGAGGTAACAGGCATGCAAATGTGCCTCATGCATATTCATTATGGATACCTTGAAAATCCAACTGGCTGGTGATACCCCAGGATAGGTTTAAGAACCACTGTGCTATCAGATCAATAGATGATTTATTAGGAATTTAAAGAGCTGTTAAGACTTATCAGTTTCACTGAAATTTATCTGGTAATTAATCTATGAACTTGCCCACCAGTTGAAGTAGAAGGGAAAACCAAGGTTGTCTGGGCTACGGAGGAGCTATCAGGATCATGGTGGCCGACTTGTTTTGAACTTAACTAATGTCTGCAGGATCACAGGGATTGGTGGAAATGCAGAAGAAATGCATCCGCTTCCAGACAATGAGGAGACTATTGTCTGGAGTAGAATTGAGGCAACTTGTGACTGCAGGGAGATGCAAACAAGTCTGGCAGTTTTCTGACTCCTGCGGCTACAGCAGAGGTTTCTACCGTGGCCCAGAGCGCTAAATGCTCCAACACTCATAGAATTCCTATGGGTGGTGGAGCATTTAGCGCCCTGGGCCACGGTAGAAACCTCTACCGTGGCTTAGTAAAAGATGGCCAAAATGATTATGCAAGAGTAACAACATAAGAATTGCCACACTGAGAGACTGAAGGTCCATCAAGCCCACCATCCTCTTTCCAACAGTGACCAACTTAGTACGTAGCTAGATTAAGTAGTAAAACAGATTTTATGCTGCTTAGCCTAGGAATAAGCAGTGGATTTCCCCAAGCCATCTCAATAATGGCCTATGAACTTCTCTTTTAGGAAATTATCCAAACCTTTTTAAAATCAATGTTACAAAACACATTAAAAAAAATAAACTTTAGCAGGCAAGGGAGCTTAATGCTTTGTATTAAATCACATTTTTCATAAATTGTATTTTTAAATTAAGAGTAAGAATCAACGGTATCACTGCTGAAACACTGACCAAATTACAAGGACATATATTTTACTGATTTACGCCCCCTTTTATCAAGCTGTATTAGGGTTGTTTGTTTTTTTTTTTGTTGGGGTTTTTTTTAAATCGCTGGTCGCATCCGTAAAAGTTTTGACGCTCATAGAATTCCTATGAGCATCAGAGCTTTTATCACCACAACCAGTGATAAAACAAAAAAACTAACGTGGCTTGATAAAAGGGGCCTTAGAAATTGAATTTAAAAATAATACTAGGTAAAATGATTGCAGCATCTGAAAAAGAGAAAATTTCACAAAATGGATAAAAAAATTTATCGTCTCTTGGTAAACAAACAGAATAAGCTTTACACATAAGTTTTGATGTGGGAATAAGTCTGAGGGGCCTGATATTCAAGAAACTGAACACCTACATTTAGGAACTTAACTTAGGGCCCCCTTTTACAAAGCTGCAGTAGCGATTCTCGTGCGGTAAATGTGATGGAAGCCCATTCAATTAATATGGGCTTCATCTCATTTGCCACACTGGAACTTGCTACCGTGGCTTTGTAAAAGGGGTCTCTAGATTTCTAAATTTGTCTCCTACTTTCAACTAAACCCAAGACCCTGTGTTTTCAGCTGAAAATTCACCTGAATTATTTAGGAGCATACAAATTATACTCTTAAACTTGCCATTCATTTGCCTAAATTTAAAAAAACTCTAAGTGCTCCTTTTACAAAGCCGTGTTAGACTTTTTTATTGTTGGCCTTGGTGGTACAAGCTCCAACGCTCATAGGAATTCTTTTAACGTTAGAGCTAATACAGCCGTGGCTAGTGATAAAAAAGCTTAAAACAGCTTTGTAAAAGGGGGGGGGGGGAGTTAATTTAGGGAGTGGCTGCTCAGTAGAATAGACAAAGGGTTTGTTGTTGGCTCTGGCAGCTTTTCTTTAGCTGCACAAATTAGCCACATTGTTTTAATCATGGTAGTTCTCACCAATCTCTAAAGGAGACTTACTTTAACAACCCCTGATGCAGGTGCTTTGCTGAAACATGACTTTTGCTGTGCTCTTTATAGAGAATGACACGGCGACAAAATTCATCACCGTTCCCGTCCCCGCGGATAACGGGAAACCATCTTCATGTCATTCTTTAAGGAGAGAGGGAAGAATCAGAGTATGAATGGCCACAACCACTGACCCACAAGCTTTCCTTTGAAGAATGCTGGTGTAGAAGGACTGAGGTTGAAACAGACACTACAGAATGACAGACTCTGGTATCCAGAGCAGATATTGTGATGTCATAATGCCTCATTCCACCAGTGCCTAAGAGCAAATCACATCAGTGATGTCACAATGGCTTCATTATCCTTGGCTCACATAAGAATCAGAGTATGAATGGCCACAACCACTGACCCACAAGCTTTGCTTTGAAGAATGCTGGTGTAGAAGGACCGAGGTTGAAATAGACACTAGAAAATGACATGGGATTATTTCCCGTGGTTATCCGCGGGGGACGGGAACGGTGATGAATTTTGTCACCGTGTCATTCTCTAGCTCTTTATTAAACTTAAAATGCCAACCCATCTTTGGAGGCCCATTGTGCTTTTTTTCCTTGGCCTGCCATTTATTTGCCTAGATTTAATCTTAATTTTGGCCATTAATTCAGAACATGGAAAAACTGGCCATTTTCCGGCTGCAGTAAAAATGGCCTTATTGCGTGAACAAGACTAGCATAAGGGTGCACAAAGGCCTTGTAAATGACCCCTAAAAGTAGTGTGTGTGAGTGGAAATATTTATTATTTGAGTTAGACACAGGGAGTGCTATATTATGGGTGTTTGGGACGAGGGGATCAAAGCAAGGGTAATTCAGATAAAGTATTGGATGGCAGCATGTGGAATGAGGCAGGCAGTAAGGCTGATTCTTACCATGGAATTTTCCCATTGAGGCATACAGTAAGGTTAATTCTTGCTATAGGATTTTCTCTCTTTTGATGTAGTGGTTTTTCTCCCAGTCTTACTCTATTTTAATTTTCTTTCCTTTATGAGGTTTTCCTTTCTCTTGTGGATAAACCCACAAAAAAATTACAGAGACAAGCATTAAAATCCTTTCATGTGTTCTCTCATTACAACTGGCCTCTAAATTTCTAAGGGATGCTCTAAATTGCTAAGGGATGCTTAGATTTGTCTTTGCCCATCAGACTCCCAAAATAAAAAGATTATTACAAAGAAATAAACTGAGTTGGAACCTCACCTATTGAAAGAAGTCATTGTACCTTACAAAATTCCTCAGCATATAAATGTAATCTTTGACAAAATTATTGCATTTTCCCATGGGGCACAGGGGTGGTGAAATTTTCAAAGCATGCTTTTACACAGCTGCACAATAAAAAACATCTTAACTAAAGTTCATGAAATGAAGATGACTGAAGTAGAGTTCCTCAAATGAAACAGGTGTGTTGTACAGGTTGCTCTGTATGCATGGGGGCAGTGTCAGTTTATTGCTTGTTACAGTTCTTGTAGACAGGAAGGAGGTCAGTAAATGACAGGGCCATCCAGCTTTACTACACACAGACTAATATGTCTGTGCAACAGACTACACTGCTGCAATATTTTATACATATATAAATTTATATACAGATATGCATATATATGGTTGTCTTTAGTTTCTAATATACACATGGTTGCCTTTAGGCTCACATATCATCTGAGGCACAGAGTAATAACCAAGTAAACCATTCCAAAATAATGTCTTAACATGCTCTTTTTTTTTTTTTTTGTTCAACAAGTGTGTTCTATTTTCTGATGGTTAGTCACATTCTCTTATGTAGAGCTCAGAAGTTAAATATCATCACTTTTACTCATCCACAGATCCCAAATTCCATAAAGGTTGCCCACACTTGGGCGCAGATCCCAGATTAGCGCCCAAAACAATTAGTTGATGGGCTCCAAAGACTAACTGATATTACAGTAGGCTCTGTTAACCAGAACTCAAACAATCAGAACTCTCAAGCAACCAGCAAAAAAATATCAAAGAAATACTGTAATACTTTAAATAAAAATAAAATCAATTTCTGGTATAAATTTAAGTGTAAACTTGGCACGCCATACCTGAGTACACCCATGCTTTGGCTACCACATGTCCAGTAGTTTGTCTAGAACAGTTTATGGTATGGCATAGTATGGGATATAGTATTAGTTAGGCCTATTTTTAAATAGTAACTCTCAAGCAACCAGAAACTATTTTTTTTTTTTTTTTTTTTAATTTGGCATCTATCAGTCTCTATGGGTGCCGGTTAACTGAGAGTCTACTGTAATTATAATTTGGGTGCCAATTTGGCTATGTGCTATTCTGTAATAATGGGCACTTAAATTGGATTGTGTGTAACTCAAAATGGGGCATGACCATGGGAGGGGCAGGGCATTTACAAAAGATATGTGCAACGTTATAGGGATCCATGCCCAATTTGTGTGCCACAATTTAGACCAGTTTCAGCTGGTGTTAAAGTCGTCATCATGCCCAAAGTTGAATGAAAAATTTGGCACTCAATGCTATTCTATAGTGCCTCTTATGGAATAGCGTAGAGTGCTGAATTTTATAGATGCCATTTATAGCATCTGGCCCAGAAGATACAATTGCTAAAACACAAACAAGCTAAAACAGAGACAAAATAATAATCATAATATCAAATTTTCAACAGCACCGTTCCTGGATCTTCATGTGAAATTTCTCACATGATAGAAGTTAAATTTCCTTCTTACCTTCTTTATGATGGTAATGCACTGGCAAATAATCACCACCTACCTTACTGCCAACATTCTTGCATTTCAGTAATCAGCAGAGCACTGGCATGCCAATACAGCAGAAAATACTCTACATATTCAAGAGGGATTTGATTCTGGAGCTTACTAGCATTGATCAGAAACCTTTCCATATATTTAGGATGTGGATATTTGGACAAGTAGGTTATCAGTGGTTCCCAATTTGTCATTGGCCTGAAGAAGTCTTGGAAGAGTAAGCGTCACAAGACAAATTATTTACCACCATGAAGAAAATGCAGACTAAAAAGCCAGAAGCTAAGCCTTCCTTTGTTTGTTCCTTCCGGTCTGTTCTTTAAAGTAAGAATTAGTAGTCAATACATTTCTACCTCTGATAATACTGGATAAGGATGGGGAGGATAAAAGCTGTGATTTGGATTAATTTGTATGCATGATTCCACCATGAATTTTCAGTAGGCCCTAAGCAAGCAGGCAGTCCAGTTTACTAATGTACTCTACCACATTACCACTGGCTAATATTGCTAACATGCACTGCTCTGTATAAAATGGAATCAGTGGTAAATAAAGTGCAATAATGCACTTTTTAGTAAATATAATACAAGATTTGGGAACCACTGAGATGCATACTTTTAAAAATGCTTCTATGTGAGTTGACTTGCTTTTATAGTATAATTTTTCCAATCTGAATGCTTAGCATATAGTGTATATTTTTGGTATAAATCCAAGAGTAGTGTACCGATAATTATACATTTCATAAGGGGCCCTAGTAATGGATCTGAGGAAGATGTTCTAGCAAGCAAAAATTTTCTTTCTAGGCATGACAGGGATATAGGCAGCTGTGTTTCACATCATTTTTTCTACAGGAACTGCTGAAGCTTTAAAGCTCGAATCCATACCAACATTGGTATTCCTCATGCATAATTCTGTCTCTATTAAGGAGACTGTACTCCTATATCCCAGAGAAATCACCACCATCTGTATAAAAGAAAAAGGAAACTGCCAAGATCTCTACAGAAAACGGTTAAGTTCTGTAAACATGGAGAAACCAAGAATATGACTCGTCACTGTCCATTTCTTCTACTGGATAAGATTGGAGAGAAAAGTAGTTGGGAAGACCAAGATATATTTGCTTTGGGTTCACTACAAAACTTAGAAAACAATTTATCTTAACCCTCCGAAAACAAGTTGCAAGTGTTAACTGAGATGTTAATGTTATCAGTGTTAACAATATTTAAAGAGTTCTGAAATGGATGTTGAAAAAAAAATATTGCTCTACTTTTGCATTAATCAACTACTATTCAACTCCTCATTATATCCATACAGAAGTCTTTCCATCTCTGCTACTGGAACTTCCCTTTTCTGAACTGGCTTTAGGCTTAGCCCCTTGCTTCTCATGGGCACTATTAACCATGTTCTGTTCCACCACAGTACCACCTGAAGCTGGGCTGCTTGTTATGGAAGGCTGTGCGTTGACCTGATTGTTATAGCTCTGGAAAGCTATGTCCAGCTGCTCCTGGGCCACTCTCAAATGTTTATGTAGTGTAGATAAATCTTGTGGAATATTGTCATCAGGGCTTGTGCATTGCTCTTGTGCAACATTGGCCAAGTTCTGCTCATGGGCCATCAAACTGATGGGCATTTTGGAGGGCTTCTCCGATTTCACCACTAGGTTATATTCAGGAGGACAGGAGATATTCTTTGGATAGGAATAATTGTATGGAAGCTGTCTACACCTACCAACTCTTCTGCTGCGAACTGCATCTCTAATTGTGCCAAAACCTAAGTGGAACATTTCACATACGTTGAGCAACAAACACAGGAAGCTCACTACATACATCACCAGGAGAAATATTGTTTTCTCTGTTGGTCTCGACACAAAACAGTCCACATTGTGAGGACAAGGGTTTCTGTCACAGACATAGTAAGGTTCAACTTCAAAGCCATACAGAAAGTATTGTCCTACTAGGAAACCAACCTCAAAAGCAGCTCTAGCAATCAGCTGAAAAACATATATCTTCATTAAGCCTTCTTGCTTAATGCGACTCCTTCCATCATGCTTTTTATCTTTGCCTTTTTCCTTTGTTTCTTCTTTTTCTTTTTCAACTGAATTATCATATATCATGGGTTCCTCTTCTTCAAGGTCATCCAAATTCCGGTGCCGTTGCCATTTCATTGAAATCTTTTTTTTTAATGCCTTGTGTCTCCTCTCGTCTTCCGATGCCCTAGCTATCTTGTGTATGGCATAGCCAAGATACATTACGGAAGGAGCTGATATCATGATGATTTGAAATACCCAAAATCTCACATGGGAAAGTGGTGCAAATGCATCATAGCAGACATTATCACAGCCTGGCTGTTTGGTGTTGCATGTAAATTTGCTCTGTTCATCTGAATAGATGGACTCCCCTCCAACAGCTGTCAATACAATGCGAAAGACAATGAGGACTGTGAGCCACACTTTGCCCACAAAGGTGGAATGATTGTGAATTTCCTCTAGTAGGCGGGTTAAAAAGCTCCAGCTCATGTTGGGCATAAGGACTGATCATTTATAACCTGAAAGAAAAAAAAAAAAAGTTATTTAAATACATATTTAAAACAATGAATTTTTTTGGGTAAGCAATATATTTTACATCTATTTGCATGGTTAAAATATTCACTGAGATGCCATAAAAACACTGTAGTATTTTTTTTTTTTAATGTCATCTTTAATTTACTTGTGTTGTCAAGAAGAAAAACATTAATAAAATAAATCTGATTCATTATTGTGAGCTTGGATGACATTCAGAAGAATTTTTTTTAATGGTAATTGGTGTGTATGGTTGCAGGTTCACTAGTCAAACCCAGGAAATTTGTCACCTCTAAGTCACTGCTTTAAATCTGTCTTAGGTCTACAGCAGGGGTCTCAAAGTCCCTCCTTGAGGACCGCAATCCAGTCGGGTTTTCAGGATTTCCCCAATGAATATGCATGAGATCTATGTGCATGCACTGCTTTCAATATATAATAAAAATAATAATAAATATTATGTAATAAATATAAATAAATAAAATATAATATAATAAAAATAATAATAAATATTATGTAATAAATATAAATAAATAAAATATAATAAAAATAATAATAAATATTATGTAATAAATATAAATAAATAAAATATAATAAAAAAACAACAACAACAAAAGACTAACCCCCTATTTTACAAAGCTGCGCTAGCAGCTGCCGCATGGCAACAGCCCCAAAGCCCTTTAAATCTCTATGGGCTTTGGGGCCATTACCGCAGCGGCCTGCGCTAAACAGCTTCGTAAAAGAGGCCCTAAATTAATTGATCCCATGAAGATCGGGTTTTTATGATTTGTTTCACAATAACCATTGAGGCGTTTTTTTAGCCCTCTGAGGATCATAATCAACAAACGAAGATATAAATTTTCTATGAATATGCTCGCTGGAATTTAAAGTTTAAACTGCATAGGAATTCTATGAGCACTGGAGCTTTTACTGTCACAGCCGGCAATAAAAAAAGCCTAACGCGGCTTCATAAAAGGGGGTGGGGGGAAAATTGGTTGAGGCAGCAAAGAGAATACTTACTGTTGATATCCGAGCAGCATCAGATTTGTAAAAGTGGAATATATTTATTTCTAGTCTTTACAATCTATTATCATACAAACAGCATGTTACTGAAAAAAAAAAAAGTTGCAATGGGAGAATGTGCTACATTTTTGTGGGGAGGAGGGATGATCCCCATTTTCTACTTGGTTTGGGATATCCTCTCGGGATTCCTAGGAGCATTGCTTTTCCTCAACTGTGATTGCAGTGCTACTCTCTTCAGATAAGAGGACAACCCCCCCCCCCCCACACAAAAAAACAACAGGCTTGTTTCCAGCCAAGTTCAGCAGTGATATTCTTCAGTCAACAGGCAGGTGGAGTCCTCCACTGCACACACACTTTCCTGCCACACCAGTTTCCCATTCATTTAATAGTAATAGCTTCTTTTTTGTGTTTTAGAAGCAGGCCAAATGACTGTGCCAATTCCCATTCCTGCAACAAATATTATCATGATAATGAGCTATCCAAAATTTTCTGAGGCATTGTGCAGGGAATGTACTTCTTTAACCTTTCCATATCCTCTGTTTTAATTTGCATCCACATTCTTTTCTTTATGCCAAACACTTTGGCAAAGAAAGGCATGAAAAATATTATTCTAAGAATGGGAAACATGACACCTCCTGTAGCAATCTCAGAACAATTGTAAGGTCAAAAACGTCTGATGTCGTGGGCTATCCCCTTCACCTTTGCTCAGATGCTATAATTACTTGATAGTGTTAGTATATGTTTTGGATAGTTTCCAATTCTGTTAGGATTTCTTCCCAAAAGTCACACAATTCTTCCTTAATAACTTACATAGACATTAATTGAAAAGAAAAACAACTCACGCCGACAAATATTTTTTTTCCCAGGCACACCAGAAAAATGTAAGTGAAAGTGTCAGAAAATAAAAAAATTATATATCCATTATTTAAACAGTTAATTATATAAATACAAGTGAAATTCTAAAAATTTTCCATGTCCATTTCTTGTGTCTTTATCACTTACGATGCCATGCTCCCTGCCGCCGTTATGTGTGCTTCCGTGCCGCATATGCGCACTGCTTGCCTTCTGCCCCGATCTCTGATGCCGGCTGATTTCCTGCGCTGCCACTGCCGGGACGCCTCTTCTCACCCCCGGAACAGCAAACGCAGCAGCCGTGGTTTCATCTTGCAGCCGTGGGGCATTTGCTAGGCCGGTCCACTTCGATAATGCAAGGTGGGCCGGCCTAGCAAAAGCCCCGAGGCTGCCCGGGCTAGCGGATGCTGGACAGGGGGAGCAGGGAAAGGAGAAAGGGTACTACTGGACAGGGGGAGCAGGGAAGGGGTGCTGCTGTACAGGGGGAGGTAAAATGAAGGTAGAAGGCCTGCTACTGTACAGGGGGGGAGGTAGAAGGGCTACTGCTGGTAAGGGGTGGTGGTGGACAGCCGAGGGAGAGAGAAAGAAAGAAAGAGAAAGAGAGAGAGAGAGAAAGAAAGAAAGAGAAAGAGTGAGAAAGAGAGGAAGAAAGAGAAAGAAAGAGAGAGAGAGAAAGATCTATTCTAGCACCTGCTAATGTAACAGGCTTAAAGACTAGTAAGTACAGTGGAACCTTGGTTTACAAGCATAATTTGTTCCAGAAGCATGCTCGTAAACCAAATTGCTCGTATATCAAAGCGAGTTTCCCCATAGAAAGTAAGGGAAACTCGCTTGATTTGTTCCCACCCCCCGAGGCTAGCAGCACTGCTCTATCCCCCCCGAGAACCGGAATTGCTCCCCCCGCTCAAGAAGGCCACCCTGCGTGATCTGGAATCCCCCAGCCACGATCCGGCACCCCCCCCCCCACCCGAACACTTCGCTTACCCTCCATCTGGCACCCGGTACCGGCACCAACGCACAGGACATGCCGGTGCCCGAAGATCTGCACGGCAGTCCTTTTTGCTGGGCCTTGAGCATCTGCGCATGCTCAAGGCCTTTGAGTTCCCGGTCTCTCTCTGATGACCACTGGAGGGATATAAGCATGACCCCACCATGCTCCCCCAGTGTTCACTGGCCCCCTCCTATCCCCCAAAGGTGTAAATGAAATAGTACATACCTTCCTGTATGACAGCTGCAAATGTAATTCTCAGTTCTAGAGTAGCCTGGTGGTCAGTGCAGTGGACTGCAGAGAAGGAGACCCAGGCCCATATCTCACTCTACTACACTTGTGCTGAAGTGTGCGAGTCCACCATAACCTAATGGACCATCTTATGGGTGCTACCTGCAGGCATTAAGGGCTATTGTTGTGGTGTACATAGGAGGATGGGATAATACATGGAATGACTATATTGTAATGAAGGGCAACATCTTACTACGATCCAAAAAAACAAGGCAAACAACCCCACGGCAAGTACATAGCAAAGAAAAAGTGGGGAAGGGACTGTGCACATCAACCTGAGATAAAATTGAGTTTAAGCACAATCATCTATTAAAATGCAACACAAATGAGATAACCAGTCTGTCTTTCATATCCTTCCAGACCTGACATGGTCCATGTTTCGGCTTTTTATGCTGTTCAAGCATGCACAGCCACGCAGCTCTACCGTGTCAGGTCTGCAAGGATATGAAAGATGAACTGATGTGTGTTGCATTTGAATAGATGTTTGTTCTTAATAAACTCAATTTTATCTCAGGTTGATGTGCACTGCTACGTCTTACTACAGCAGGAAAAAGAATTCTTGCTGAGAAATTCATGCATTATGTTTCTAGGTGTTTAAACTAGAAGATGGGAGCAACATATGTAAGCAGGACAATTATGGGGGCCACCCCCAGCAAAAGATAAGATGTGATGATAGTAAAGATAGCAATGTGAACAACAATCTTAGCAACTCACATGTTAGCAATGCAACAAGTGAAACTAAACAAAAAAACTGTACAAAAAATGAGATTGCTACAGGAATGTAATTGGAAAGCAATGACCACAAACGCTTGCCATCTAAAGCAACAAAGTTCATGATTTGCAAGCCCTGATGTTAGAGGAAGACTTGGATATTGTTGCTATCACAGAGACATGGTTCACTGATTCCCGGGATGCAAACATACCAGGCTATACTCTTTTTAGGAAGGACAGAGATGGTCAAAAAGGTGGAGGAGTAGCTGTCTATGTAAAGACCAATAGCCAAGCAACTGAAAGGGAGGGGGCCTGGGGAAAGAAGTGATATGGATTGCTCTGAAAAGAGAAGAGGGAACTTTTATCTATGTAGGTGTTGTCTACAGCAGTGTTCTTCAACCGCCGGTCTGCGGACCGGTGCCAGTCCTCAGAAAATACCTGCCGGTCTGCACAGGTCTGGCGAGATAGACGTGGTTAAATTTCCTGCCCCGGTGGTGTTGGCGGAAATCTGCTGTTCCACCCAGCCTCGGGCGATCAAGACAGGCTGCCGACGTCGGGCATTCCCTCTGTGAGTCTCGCCTATGCAGAAACAGGAAGTTGAAACAAAATAGGCGGAACTCAGAGAGGGATGGTCCCGACGTCAGCAGCCTTTCTTGATCGTTGCCCCTGCTGAGTCGCCGAAGAGGGCCACAGGGAAGGTGCAGGTGGAAGGGAGAGAACTGCAGGTAGAAGGGAGATGGGTCAGCATGCGCCGGGGGGGGGGGGGGGGGGTCAGCATGTGGATTGGGGCCATGGCAGTGTCTGTGCTGAGTGTCTGCCAACGTGCGGGATGCGTGCATGCACCCAGCGGTTGAGAGGGTGCCTCTAGGTGCAGTGGGTTGAGCCCATGTGGCTGTGGGGTCGTGCCGTGTTCTCTGGCTGCCACCGGGTTGTTGACAGCATCCACGGGTGAGCGAGTGGTGCGGTGCTGGCCCTAAGCTTTCCTGTATGCAGGCCGCTTACTCTTGGAGACTTGACAGCAGGGCGGCGGGTAGGGGCCTCCGGCTCGTCTTGGGTGGCAGGGCCTGCGGTGCAACGCTGTTTGTGCCAGCTTGAGAGGGGGGGGGGTGCGAATGTGCAGGGCGCGCAGGAGCAAGATCATAGGGAGCCTTTGACAGTGGCCGTCTCCCCTCCCAGCAGCTCTCGTACTTGCCAGGACAGTGATTCACTTTGGCAACTTTCCCTTTCCTCAGAGGCAGCAACGGACCCAAGGCTGCCTAAGTAAATCACTGCTGCAGGCAAGTACTGAGAGCTGCTGGAAGGAGAGGAAGCCACAGAGGCTGGGAAGCTGCTGGATAAAGGGAGAGCTGCTACTGGACCTGGAGGGAGGTAGAAGGAGAGATGCTACTGGGAGGGGAGGAGGGAAAGGGATGGGAAGAGAGTTTATGTTGGATAGGGAGGAGGAGGGAAGGGAGAAGGAAAAAAGGAAGGAAACAGCTGGCAGGGAGATTACAGGAGGGGAAGGGGTCAGGGTGGAATAGAGAGATCAAATGAGGGAAAGGGGAGAGACAGAGGAATGAGAAAGTAGAGAGAGATTGATTCTGGAAAGGGGTCAGCAGAGAAATGAGAGGAATAAAGATGCTAGATCTGGTGTAGGAGAGATAAAAATGAAGAAAGCAGTGAAGTTGGAATGAATGATGTAAAAAGGAGAGAGGAGGCACAGGCTGGATGGAAAGGGGAGAGAGGCATAGAAAGAAGTCAGATACATATGGAAAGGGGAGAGGGCAGACAGTGGATGGAACGGGCAGATGCTGGATTGAAGAGACAGGGCCGATGCTGGAAGGAAAAGAGTGAAAAGAAGATGAAAGCAGAAACCAGAGATCACAAAAGGTAGAAAAAATAATTTTATTTCTATTTTGTCATTAGAATATATCAGATTTAAAATATATATCCTGCTAGAGACACAACTGGGGGACTGCAAAGCCCAGGCAGTGCTTCTTTAGCTTCCAGCTGGCTTAGGGCTCTCTCTGACCAAGGGACATTCCCCTAACATAATTCCTGTCATGTGTGACTGCAGTATTCTGTTAGCATGATATTTCTGTGTAGCATTCTGTAATAACTTGGCTTGTTTAGTTTTCTTGATAGTAGAGGGGATATATGTGAAGGGGAGGGGAGACAGGGGTTTTTAGTTGGTCCTTGCTCTGTATATTTGTGTTTACAAAATGACAATTGTACAGAATATTGTTTCTTTTTATACTTTAATAAAATACGTTCAATATAAAATCATAACTGAGGCTTGTGCGGATGGGATCAGATGGTTTGTGGGGACTGAGCTTGTGGAGATGGGGCGGAAATGGTTTTTTAAATTTCAGCCTTAGTAGTTTGCCGGGCCATAAAATAATTATTTTATTTCTGCCAGTCCACGGGTGTAAAAAAGTTGAAGAACACTGGTCTACAGACCTCCAACTCAATCGCAGCAACTTGACAAAGATCTGATTGCAGATATCCAAAAGGTAGAAAAAAGGTAGAGATGATATTGATGCCTTTCAAGGGGCTCTGCTCAGACAAATGGTGATGGAAACCAAGAGGGAAAATCAATACTGGATCCGGTGCTCACTAATGGGGAGAGTATCTCTAACGTCCAAGTGGGTGCCCATCTGGGAAATAGCGACCATCAAACAGTTTGGTTTGATATAACAATTAAAGTGGAGGAAGGCCCCACAAAACTCAAAGTCCTAGATTTCAAGCATACAGACTTTAGTAAAATGGGAAAGTACTTGAAGAAAGTTGATAGGATGGGAGGACATAAGAGAAGTAGACAAACAGCAGTCCAAACTGAAAAGAGCAATAAAAATAGCTACTGACCTTTACGTAAGGAAAATACGCAAGAGAAAAAAGAAAACCAATATGGTTCTTTAAACTAGTGGCGGAGAAAATAAAGGCAAGAGAGTTGGCATTTAGTGAAATTAAAAAAACTCAAGAAGAGGAATATGGAAAGGAATACCAGATAAAACTGAAATAAGCCAAGAGACAGATCCACTTGTGCTTTTACCAGACGTAAGAACAAATGGATAGAAATGTCAATAAAAAGGAGACAAATTTTTTCAGGTATATTAGTAAAAGGAGGAAGACAAAAAATGGAATTGTGAGACTGAAAGAAGCTATGAACCACTATGTGGAGAGTGATGAGGAAAAAGCAAATGTACTAAACGAATACTTGTGTGTTCTCAAAAGAAAATGCTGGAGAAAGACTGCAATTGGCTGGCAAAGTTACACATAAGAATGGAGTGGATACCGTGCCGCTCACGGAAGAAAGTGTATATGAACAACTTGAAAAATTGAAGGTAAACAAAGCCTTGGGACTGGACAGGATCCATCCCAGGATATTGAGGGAGCTCAGAGAGGTTCTGGTGGACTCTAAGATTTATTCAATAAATCCTTAAAGGAAGGAGAGGTTCCACGGGACTGGAGAAGAGTGGATGTGGTCTCTCTTTACAAAAGTGGCTGCAGAGATAAAGCAGAAAACCCAGGCCGGTAAGTCTTACTTTGGTTATTGGAAAAAAAATGGAAGTGTTTCTTAAGGAAAGGATAGTGAATTTCTTAGAATCTAATAGATTACAAGATCCGAGGCATAGAAACATGATGGCAGATAAAGCCAAATGGCCCATCTGCAGTAAATATTATCTCTTCCTCTCTCTAAGAGATCCCACGTGCCTATCCCAGGCTTTCTTAAATTCAGACACAGTCTCTGTTTCCACCACCTCTTCTGGGAGACTATGCCTCGCATCTACCACCCTTTCTGTAAACAAGTATTTCCTTAGATTACTCCTGAGCCTATCACCTCTTAACTTCATCCTATGCCCTCTCATTCCAGAGCTTCCTTTCAAATGGAAGAGGCTTGACTCATGCACATTTATATCACATAGGTATTTAAACATCTCTATCATATCTCCCCTCTTCTGCCTTTCCTCTGAAGTATACAGATTGAGATCTTTAAATCTATCCCCATATGCCTTATGACGAACACCATTTTAGTTGCCTTCCTCTGGACCGACCCCCCATCCTTTTTATATATTAAAATTTGATTCTGTTGCTTATCCAACTTCTAAGTGAGTTACAGATAAAATATAATGGGGAATGCAAAAATAAAAAATGCCAGTAATACAATTAAAAAAGGAGATTAAAACAACATAAGCAAATGGCGTATCTAATGTAGTACATATTGGACTAAACTAACATGATACAAAAGGATGATGAGGAGGAAGTACAATTAATATAGGATAAAAAACAATTAAGGAGAGAACGAAAGGAAGGGGAACGCTGTATTTTGTTTCTTTTGAAAGGATGACTGGTAGAAACCAGAGGAAGATTTAAATGTTAAATGTATCTTTAAATAAGTGATTCTTACCCTTCATTGCAGTTCCTTTCTATCCCAACTCCTGTAAACCGTGCCGAGCTCTACGATTGTGGAGAGGATGCGGTATACAAACCTAGGGTTTAGTTTAATTTAAGAAGGCCTTTGAAGTGCATTCCCCACTCCCAAGGGATGTTGTTACAAAAAATTTCTTGATAGGACACTATCCTTTCAGGCAGGCATCTGGGAACACCCTAAGTGCCCTCCTCCTGAACTCCCCATCATACCAATCCTTCAGAAAATCTCTGAAAACCCACTTATTCGACAAGTTTATCTGATCCTATGGAACCCATCCAGCCTACCTACAGTCCCATCACATACCCCTTCCACCTGCACAACCACCCCCCCTCCATATTTAAACCTCTGCTGTAATCTGCCTGCTCTCTTCACTTGTACCGTTACCTGCGGTACCTTCACTGTATCTCTACTTTACTGTACACCGTCTTGAACTGAAAAGGTATGACAGGATATAAATAAAGCTATTATTATTTTCTTCTCTTACTGGAGCCGTCACCTTTTCAACCTGTTTGGCCACCTTAAGATAATCACATACAATCATACCCAAGTCCCTCTGATTGAATTCTTTGATTGGGCAACCAAATAATTGGATCAAGGACATGCACTAGATATAATTTACTTAGATTTTAGCAAAGCCTTTGTTATGGTTCCTCATAGGAAGCTCTTGAATTAACTTGACAGGCTGAAGTAAGGGTCCAAAGTGGTGAACTGGATTAGAAACTGGTTGATGGACAGATGCCAGAGGGTGGTGGTTAATGGAATTTGTTCATAGATCGGTGCTGGGGCCAATTTTGTTCAATATATTTGTGCATGATATTGCTGAAGGTTTAGATGGTAAAGTTTGTCTTTTTGCGAATGATACCAAGATTTGCAACAAAGCGGACCCTCTGGAGTGGAAAATATGAAAAAAGGATCTGCAAAAGTTAGAAAAATGTGCTTCTTTGCATTGAATTTTAGTTGCCAGACATTAGACCAGAGTGATGCATTTGGGGAGCAGAAATCTGAGGTAGTAGTATGTACTAGGAGGTGAGAGGCTGACATGCACAGATGTGGAGAGGGGACCTTGTGGTGATAAGTGTCTGAGGATCTGAGAGCGATGAAAGCGTGACAAGGTGGTGGCTGTAGCCACAAGGATGCTAGGCTGTATAGAGAAAGAAGTAACCAGCAGAAGAAAGGAGGTACTGATGCCCCTGTACAGGTCATTGGTGAGGTCCCACTTGGAGTACTGTGTTCAATTTTGGAGACCACATATGACGAAGGATATAAAACTTGAAGGGGTCCAGAAGAAGCCAAAAGGCATACAAGAGGAGACTGGAAGATCTGAGTATGTATGAACAGTGGTCCCCAACCCTGTCCTGGAGGACCACTAGCCCAATCGGGTTTTCAGGCTAGCCCTAATGAATATGCATGAGAGAAATTTGCATATAATGGAAGTGACAGGCATGCAAATCTGCTCCATGCATATTCATTAGGGTAAGCCTGAAAACCCAATTGGCCTGGTGGTCCTCCAGGACAGGGTTGAGGACCACTGCTCTAGAACAGTGATTCCCAACCCTGTCCTGGAGGAACACCAGGCCAATCGGGTTTTCAGGCTAGCCCTAATGAATATGCATGAGAGAGATTTGCATATGATGGAAGTGATAGGCATGCAAATTTGCTTCATGCATATTCATTAGGGCTAGCCTGAAAACCCAATTGGCCTGGTGTTCCTTCAGGACAGGGTTGGGAACCACTGCTCTAGAAGACAGGAGGAACATGGGAGATAGGATAGAGATGTTTAAATACTTGAAAGGTATTAACACAAAACCAAATCTTTTCCAGAGAAGGGAAAAGGGTAAAACCAAAGGGCATGAATTGAGATAGTGGGGTGGTAGACTCAAGAGTAATGTTAGGAAATTCTAATTTCATGATGATGGATGCCTGGAATGCCCTCCCTAGAGAGATGGTGGAGAGCAAAACGGTAACAGAAATTAAAAAAAGCTTGGGACAAAACACAGAGGATCTCTGATTAGAAAGTGAAGGGTATAAATTGAAGTACTAAAGCCAAAACTGGGCAGCTTTACATGCTTTGTGCCCTGTAAATTGCTAATCGGTTTAGGATGGGTTGGGGAGGGCTATGGGAATTCCAAGAATATGAGATGATTTAGATAAGCTGGAGTGATATTTAATGTCAACTCCAGTAGATGAAACCTAAGAACTACTGGGCGGTCTTCTACAGTCTATGGCTCAGAAATATAAGATTACTTAATCATATAATCATTGGGCAGACTAGATGGACCATTCAAGTCTTTATCTACAGTCATTTACTATGTTATTATGTTACTGTGTGTACATTCGGGTCCAGTAGGTTTTGGAGGGCTCACTACACAATATAAGGGGGTTATGGTGAGATATGTACCCAAGACCTCCTTTTATATCAATTTCTCTGCAGTACCACTCAGGTACCCCACTGCTTTGCTGGGGTATCTGTGTGACCAGTCTACTATAAATGCTGGCCCATCCTACATCCAATGGCTTGTTTTGTGTGATTTTCTTTATACTGGTTATTAAATGAAATCTGACCTTGTTATGATTACTTCTGTCAAATGGCCCCAGTACGATTATTTCTTCCAACACATTATGCGGTCCATTAAAGACTAGATCTCGAATCATCTCCCTCTTGTTGGTTCCTTGACCAGCTGCCCCATAGAGCAGTCCTTGATTTCATCTAGGCACTTCACCTCCCTAGCATGCCTTGATGTTACATTTATCCAAGCAATAATGGGGTGATTGAAATCATACTACTAATACTAGGAAGGTGTGCTAACTTAAACACAATCCTTTATAGTCACCACACACCTACTGTATTTCTCCATGTATAGGCCGTGGCCTATACATGGGTTTTACAATCTGAAGCCGTGGGTGCGGCTTCCTTATATGGGGCGGCCTATCTAAAGACATCGTAGATAAGCCGCCCCATTAGTGCAGCAGTCCCCTGTACCTGTACCGCAGGTCCCCCATACCTGGAGCTCTCTTCTGGATGGCTGCCGGCTGCCTCCTGCAATGTCGCAGCCGCGGTGCAGGGTAGGAACGATGTTTTCAACATCCAGCTGGCCCCGCACTGCTTCCTCAATGCCTGCGTCAGTTCTTGCGGGACTTGCCTCCCAATATCCCTTGCGGCGCAAAGCACCAAAACTTTAAACCTGCTTGCTTCTTCAGGGCAGCTCCATTACGATCGGGAGCTGCTCCCTTCCCCGTTCAAGCCATAGTCTTCTGCCGCAGGGGGGAGGAAGTCGGGCTGGTGTGGGAGAAGGGTGTGGGAGAAGAGCTCCGCCTCCCGACATCCCTTGCATGCTATTCCTACTACTACTGTTTATCACCTGCATTGCAGCAACCCACTGTGCACCTCCTACATACAGCACCACCACTTCACGGCAAGCCACACAACAACAAAGATTTAAACCCTCACACCAAACGAACACACACAACAATCAACATGATCACCTCCAGAACATTATACCCATCCTTTGGAACAACCGCAATAAAGAAAACAAACAAAAGAAAAAACCGCCTATCAAAGCAAACATCACCTTAAAGCCCAACAGCCATCAACACACCAAACCTAACAACAAACCTCGTTTTGTCATTGACAAGCTGCTTCAGGGGAAAATTAACTTGCAGTGCACAAACACAAATTTCATGGTGGCTTGAAACAGCAGATCACAACTAGAACTTTAAATCCCCAAACAGATGACGTCATTTCTGGACACGCAGAGAATTAAAAAAAAAATAAAAATTAAAAACCAAAAGACCAGAACTCAGAAAATGCAATCCATTAAATTTAAAGACAAGGGGGTTTAGATTACAGCATTTACAGTAAAGACACAACATACAGACTTAAAAATACAGACTTAGAAGGCATAGGGTGGATCAAATTGCAGCGTTTACAGTGTAGATATAACATGGAGGTAACATAGCTTTTCTAGCAGGTGAGTGTATCTTTGTCGTCGGAGAATGTGGTAGTAATTCAGGTTATATTTGCGGTGGCCTGCGAGTTTAGAGATGTCGTTTGGTGTATTAGGCGGTGCCTTTGAGATCCATCCGTCTGGGGTGTAGACGTGGGGGTGTTAAGGAGCTGGGTTTGTAAAGGAGGAAGGTTTTCATGGCTTTCCTGAAGTTCCAAAGACTGTCTAGTGATCTAATGGATGAGGGGGAATGATGTGGCATAATCTGGGCATGTAATGAGAATAAGAGACGTTGCATATGGGTAACAGAATAAATGACAGCACATCTAAAATTGTTGAAACTATGCCCTATTTCCAAGCAGTGCGCACACAACTGATCCACTGTCTTCCCATGGTCAATATTATACTGATGTTCAAACATCCTGGTCTTTAATGGACGTGCTGTCTGACCAGTATAGCAAAATTGACAAGGACACTTTAAAAGATAAAGCACATGAGTGGACAAATGAAGAACGGAGGTCTTTTTCTCCACCATATACATTTTGGGTTCCTTCCTTCATTTATATATGGGTGTGTGGTAATTGAAATCACCCATTACTAGTGTATTACTCCGTTTGCTAGCTTCCCTAACATTTCTGCATCTCTCTGTTCATTTTGGCCAGGCGGATGGCAGCATACTCCTCTCACCACCAGTGTGCGCTTGATACATTGGTAAACTGAAATGGTCCCAACAGTAAAGGTTTGCAGGCAAGACCTGCTTGATCAATGTCAAAATTTACTACTACAACTAATCTTTTCTATAATGCTAGTAGACGTATGCAGCACTGCACGAGGGGGGCACTGAAAAGTTCTTAGCCCAAACGACCAACTTCCTAAATTTTGAGCATCATTTTACCACTGTAGCTGAAAAGAGTATTATCTTATTTCGTTAAGTGCCAATTTGCAGAAATGAAATTCTATGTTTTTTTGACATCATATCGAAATCACCGACTGAACCATATCCACGTCATTCTCTTCTTGGGCTGAGAACTTCTCAGCACCCCCCTCATACACATTTTATGAAGACACCTAGTGGGCTCTCATAGTCTACGTTTTGTACCTGGGGCAATGGAGAGTTAAGGGACTTGCCCAAGGTCACAAGGAGCTGCACTGGGAATTGAACCCAGTTTGTCAGGATCAAAGCCCACCGCACTATTAGGTTACTCTTTCCAGCACTGCTCATAGGATATAACTCCCTGTTACTTTAGACTGCTGGCAGAGTTAAGCCAGAGGTTTGCCTGCTTGGGACGCCTGAATGCCACTGTTACTATCTCCTGCCCTGGCCAAACAACTGGAGGGGAAAGGCTAGCCATGGCAGTGGATGGGGATTCCCCCATTCCATTCAACAGCCCAGATTTAGATACCAAGAATAGAAACATAGAAACATAGAAATAGACGGCAGATAAGGGCCACGGCCCATCTAGTCTGCCCACCCTAATGACCCTCCCCTACCTTTGCCTAGTGAATAGAGCCCACGTGTCGATCCCATTTAGCTCAGTAATAGCTTTGCCTTTACCATCACCACAAAGCCAATAACAAAAGTCAATTTATTTTCCTTTTTATTAAGTCTAACAGGGGTATTTACTACTGCGCACACAGAAGTCTACATCCATTGTCCTGGGTTTTAGAGCTGGTGAAATTAGCTGTTTTAAAAATCCTCATCCATCTGTTATCATTTACCCAACCTGTCTTGTCTCTCAGGTCTTCTTAAGAGCATAGATTTTAGATTTAAAAAGGGTGTTGATAAAAATAAATAAATAAATAATGCAACACGGGCCATTTTACTAATTAAGCACTTAGCCCCCAAATCCTGTATACAGCACCATCACGTGCGCAAATCAGTGTGCACAACTTATTTAAGAAGACCAATCAGTGCCGATAATTGGCAATTAACACCTAATTGATGCTAATGGGCATTAATTAGAAGCTTCGTGCACAACTTGGTAGATACACTCTACAAAGTGGTACACGTCATTTCTAGTGTGTGAATCCAATGTAACTAGTATGTCCTCCCTACCTCTTGTACTAAGGTCTCTGTCCAATGTCTGTATTATTGATGCCCTCTGGAAATTTGTGTTTTGCTTTTAATTTTATGTACAGCGCTGGAAGATAGGCAGAATATCAAAATCAAAATAAACTTGGGATTGTGGGCATTCCTAAAAGTTAGGCTCACTGTTATAGATTCTATAAAGTTCACCTAAAGCTATAGATTCTATAAAGTTCACCTAAAGTTAGGTCCCAATATCGGCACCAATCCTATAAAATTTGGGCAGTAATTAGCTGAAACTAAGACCGGGAGGCCAGGGAGAGGGGGAAGCTGGAGGACACTGCAAAGAAGGGGGGACATGCAGGCCTTTGGTGGGGGGGAGGGAAAATTTATAAACTATAAAGAGTTTTACCTCAAGCAAAATTGTCATTTCTTTAATGAGACATTAACTATTTTTTCTGAGGCCCTCCAAGTACCTACAAATCCAAAATGTGGCCCTGCAAAGGGTTTGAATTTGAGACCACTGGTTTACATAAATTTATTCAGGTTTTCCATGGCCTAAATGGGAGCTCCTAAATGTTATATTGCGTAAAGCTGCTAAGTGCAATTCCTTTTATAGAATCGCACTAAATGCCACGCTGATTGGCACCTATTTTTTGGCACAATATTTAGAATTTGGGCCTTAACCACAGGGTAACTGTTAGTGCAGAGCTGTGTTAATGGGCAAAAGAAGCAGATAAATTGTGTATTAAGTGCTTTATGTGTGGGAAGAGACTGGGCTTGGAAGGTGTTAGGCAGTTAACACGCTGAACTTACTGGGCCCAGTTCTATATATGTTGCCTAAAGCAAGACTCTAGAACTCAGGTGCACTGTATAGAATCATGCTTAGTGCCGCCTAAGTGGTGTCTGACGTCCTAACCTTTAAGCGCACCATATTTATACCAGGGTTTTCTTAGCTTAAATGCCTGCGCCTAAGTCAAAAACGCACTTTGGACCAAGGGCTAGATTCACGAACCTGCCCGATCGGGATGGATCCGTGCCCGATCTAGGCAGGTCTGATGGATTCTTCAACCGTGAATATGCATATGGGGGCGGTCGGAGGAACGCCCCCATCTGCTGGCACGGATTGCTGGTGTGCGATCCCAATGCATGCGTAGACCATCTATAGATGGTCTGTGCGTACGTCTAGACCCGTCCGAGCCGCGACTTTTTGTTTTTTTAACTTTACTTTTTAGCTCAGCAAGGCCGTGGTTTTAACCCACTTAAACCCACGGGTTAAAACCACGGGCTCGCAGTGTGGGGAAGGGCAGGAGAGATTCAGGGCAGCAGGCAGGAGAAAACCGGGTTTGAACAGGTCAGCGATTCGGGGCAGAGCAGGCAGGAGAGATTCAGGGCAGCAGAGAGCAGGGCTTCGGAGAGTCAGAAAGACATTTTCGACTGGTCCCCAGCAGTCGCTTCTTGGGTTGATCAGCCAGGCCAGTCGCGTTGGTGAATCGTGTCCCTGTCTACTTTGCATGCGTTTCTCCTCATTTACATGCATGGATTCAAAGCGGATCGCATGAGAGGTTAGTGAATGGGGCCGGAGGGAAATCTGGTCGCAAAGGGGTCGCAAACCAATCGGTACGCTTTGTGAATCTAGCCCTAACTTTACATTGTCCAATGAAAATGAAGCGTTAATTGCCAATTATCAGCGCCGATTTAGCCTATTAAGTTAGATGTCTATCAGATAGGCATGCCGATGTAGGAATTTTAAGCTGACTTTATAGAATTTGGGGTACTACAGGACCACTGTCTCCTAAATAGGAGGTGCTACGTGCTTCCACATTAACTGGGAGCAGATATAAATTAATGTGAATGTTTACGACTGCAATAGAAAATACTGGGAATCACCCCCAAACAGGTCCCTTAATTCACCCTATTCCTATCTCCTAAAAACTTCTACTTCCCGTTGATAACTATTTTTACCCGACATTGTTATTACCTTAAAATTTTATCTCATCGCTTATTCTATTCCTTCAAATTTTGAATGTAATTCTTGTTTTAGTTTGGATGTAATCCGCCTTGAACCACAAGGTAATGGCGGAATAGAAATCACTAATGTAATGTAATGTAATGTAATGTAATGTATATCCACATAGCACAACCTCAAGAGTATAGGACAGCGATGGCGAACCTATGGCACGCGTGCCAGCTGTGGCACGCGAAGGCCTTGTAGCTGGCACGCGGGAAGGTCCGCAATAGAGAGCTGCACGGGTCGCGGGGATCCCGTGTGGACGCCTCCGAGGGTCGCGGGGTTCCTGCGGTGCTGGATGTACTAAGTCGCGCGGCTTTTCTCCCTACCTGCTCTGCTTGCCCGCCCTCCCTCCCCTCCGACGTCAGCGCTGACGTCGGGAAGACTTCCGTTCGGCTCTGTGCTGCAGGCAGGGTAGGTAAGGAGGAGTAGCCTCGCAGCTCGAGTGGCTACCAAGGGAGGGGGGGCGGTCCGCCCCGCCCCGCCCCGTGTGCAGCACAGCCGGCCAGGTCCCCTTACTTTTGTGGAGCTAACCCGACCGACCGACAACAGCCCTGGTCCGACAAACCTCCCTGCCCTTAACCGCGAATCTAAATTACCTTCTTACAGCAGCTGTAAAAAGGAAATTTAGATTCGTGGTTAAGGGAAGGGAGGTTTGTCAGACCGGGGCTGTTGTCGGTCTGTCGGTCGCGGAAGCGCCACAAAAGTAAGGGGACCTGGCCGGTTGTGCTGCACCCGGGGCGGGAGAGAAGGAGGGGTGAGAAGGACGCTGAAAGCATTTGTGGAAGACAGAAGGGGGAGAAGGTCGCTGACAGGACATGGGGAAGACGGGGTGGGGGGGAAGGACACTGAAAGCATTTGTGGAAGACAGAAGGGGGAGAAGGTCGCTGACAGGACATGGGGAAGACGGGGGGGGGGGGGAGAAGGACGCTGAAAGCACATGGGGAAGACAAAGGGGTGGAGAAGGACGCTGAAAGGACATGGGGAAGACGGGGTGGGGGGAAGGACACTGAAAGCATTTGTGGAAGACAGAAGGGGAGAAGGTCGCTGACAGGACATGGGGAAGACGGGGGGGAGAAGGACGCTGAAAGGACATGGGGAAGATGGGGGGGTGGGGTGGAGAAGGACGCTGAAAGGCCATGGGGAAGACAGAGGGGGGAGAAGGTGGCTGACAGGACATGGGGAAGATGGGGGGGGGGAGAAGGATGCTGAAAGGAAATGGGGAAGAGAGAGTGGGGAGAAGACGCTGGCAGGGAAGAAGACAGAGATGCCAGACTATGGGGGGAGCGGAGGGAAGAAGATGGGTGCCAGACCAATTTGGAAGGGGGGAGAAAGGGAGAGGCACAGTAACAGAGCAAATGGAAGACGCAGAAGGAAGAGAGACAGTGGATGGAAGGAACTGAATGAGAACATGAGGAAAGCAGAAACCAGGCAACAAAGGTAGGAAAAGAATTCTATTTCTTTTTGCTTCAGGATAAAGTAGTATATTAGTTGTGTTGATAAAAATTTATAAACAAAAGAGGCTCTGGTAGAAACCCGTTTACAAAGTGTGTATTCTTCCCAATTAATATTTCCCAATTAATAAAGTCTTTTTGCTTATTTGTAAATGGGTTTCTACCAGAGCCTTTAATTCAGTAGCATAATTAAATGAAATAACTATTTCTGAAGTTTATAGGGACGGGCGGGGACGGAGGGGATTCCTCACGGGGACAGGTGGGGACGGAGGGATTCCTCACGGGGACGGGTGGGATTCCTCAAGGGGACGGGTGGGGACAGGTGAGACTTTGGCGGGGACAGGTGGGATTTCTGTCCCCGCGCAACTCTCTAGTCCGCAATTAAGATATGCGGTGCGGCGGGAGGCGAGTGTGCCGGTGTCTGCTTTGAAGCTCACCTGGCAACAGGGCCGGACTGGCCATTGGGAGGACCGGGCATTGTCCCGGTGGGCCGCGGCCCATCCTCCTGTGCTGGCTGTAGTCCTGTGAGTGGATGTTTAGCCTGCCTGTCTTCCCCTTAGTATCCTATGAGCCAGGCAGTGTGTGAGGGGGAAGTGGGGGGAGGAAGAGAAGCTTCACACTGAGTCTGTCACAGGAACTCAGTGAGGCTGTAGTGTGACTCCACATGTGACATCTGTAATCAGGAACAGTTCCTAGTGCTCCCATGCTAGAGAGGTGAGGATATGGGGGGAAGTTAAGGTTTTTAATAATGTGCTCCTCTGTAAAAACCTCTGTATCTTCCATTGGGGACATGCTAAATTGGAGGAAATAAAAAAGCTGCTTATGATGATTGCATAGAGAAGTTCAGTAAGCTGAGAGGAGGGCTGGGCTCTCTGTGAACAACCAACACACTAATCCTCTGTGCTGTACCTTATGGAAAACTCAATATAGCAAAAAACAGTAAAGTGTATATGTGGCCCTTCACAGTGCTTTTGTAAACATCATAATAAAATAACAAAGGCTCCAATAATGAAAAATAAAAGTCCTTTTCCCATACACTCAGGTTGCACAAGTCCGGTTTTCACCCGGACAGTATATTTTTTGACCAAAACGGATGTCTACAATTAGTAAAATTCCCCAATCACATATTTTTTTATGGGGACGGATTTGTATACAGCACTTCATTAGATTTTTTTTTATTATACAAATTTTATCTTTTTGTAGACTTGAAGTCTTGAACAAAGAAAATGAGTACAGCAAAAAAAGCAAAAACAGATAGTGGAAGACCATTCCAAGAGGCCTGGACAGAGTACATATGGAGTGATTGAACGCAGTGGGAAAGCATTGTGTATTATGTGTAATGAAAGTGTTGTGTCTCGCACATCAAGTGTCAAACGTCACTTTGGAGACCAACCATAACAGTGTTGCTGAACTTGGTTTAGCTCAAAGAAAAGAGTTCCTTGTAGGAAAATTAAAGAAATATCACTCCCAGTCTCTTAGTTTTAGCAACTATCTTTCAAAAACTAATCATCTTACAGTTGCCAGCTTTCAAATTTCACTGTGCATGGCAAAACATGGTAAGCCCCTCTCTGATGGAGATTTTATCAAAAAGGCAATTTTGGCTGGGAGTAATTCACTCTTCCATGATTTCCAAAACAAGGATAAAATTGTGCAGCGCATCTCTGAGATGCCGCTAAGCAGAAATACTGCAAAAGATAGGGTTCTGCGAATGGCTGCTGATGTTAGTCAACAGCTTACTTGCGACTTACAAAAAGCACCCTTCTACTCCATGTGCTTGGATGAAAGTACAGATATTACTAACCATGCAAGACTAGCGCTCATTTTGCGTTATGCTACTGGTGACATCATGAGAGAAGAGCTGGTAAAACTGCTGTCTTTGCCTGGAAGAACACAAGGGATAGATATCCACAATGCTGTGATGGAAGCTTTTTCATCACTAGACATAAGTCCAGAAAAAGTAGTTTCAGTTACTAGCGATGGAGCACCTAGCATGGTGGGGACAACATCAGGATTCATTCATTTCTTTGCTAAGGAAGCAAAACATTCACTGATTCAATTTCACTGCATAATACATCAAGAGGCTCTCTGCGCCAAAGAAAGCAGCAAAAAACTTGACGATGTCCTCAAAGATGTAACAAAAATGGTGAACTTCATCATGGCGCGTGCTCTTAATTTTCGACAATTTCAAGCCCTTCTTGATGAGGTTCAAGCACAATATAACACTTTACTGATGTACAATAATGTCCGGTGGCTGAGCAGAGGACGAGTGTTAGAGAGATTTGTGGCCTGCTTGGAAGAAGTTAGGCTATTTATGAACGAAAAGGGGGAAGACTATCCTCAACTCACCAACATGGCCTGGCTTACCAACTTCATGTTCTTTACAGATTTTACTAACCACTTTAATGTACTAAACAAAAAATTACAAGGCATGGGAAAAACAGCAGAAAGCATGTTTAGTGACATCAAAGCTTTTGAGAGAAAATTGCATGTTTTTGAAAAAGACCTTGAGAGTGGACAGCTAAAATATTTTCCCAACCTAAAAATACATTTGGATAATTCTACAACATTTGTGGACAGTCATAAAAAACACCAGGAAATCAACAAAGCATATTCCACCATTGTAGCCGAAGCAAAGGAGAATTTTAGTAAAAGATTTTCTCAGTTCCATAAGATGGAGACAACCCTTTCATTTATAACTTCCCCAGAAAAGTCCACATTTGAAGATCTTGATCTTTCCTGCTTACAGTGGTTGGATATTCAAAATTTGGAAATGGAGCTACTGGAATTTCAAGAAAGCTCTATCTGGAAAAGTAAATTCAATGACCTGCGTGCGGCTCTTGAACGTATTGAGTGTGAAAGGGTGACAAATGAAATCACTGCTAGCAGTTCTGAAAATGAAATCCTAAAAGCGTGGAATTCTCTGCCAGACAATTTTAAGTCCATGAAAGCACTTAGGATTGCTCTTCTTACTTTGTTTGGGTCATCCTATGCTTGTGAGCAGCTGTTTTCGGCTTTGAATCATATAAAATCTGATGCTAGAAACAGATTAACGGATGACATGAGTGCTGCATGTTTTGCTCTGAAATTAACGCACTATGAGCCAAGGATTGACAAGTTATCAGCATGCATGCAACAACAAAAATCACATTAATTTTTTTCAGAGCATGCCCAATGCATATGTTTACATGAAGCAGTGTTTTCAGTTTGCAGTTAAGACACTTTTTAAGTTATTTAAATATTATTTAAAGATGTTATTTAAAAAAGGGACTTTACATGGCCCTGTTGTATTCCAATCTGGAATTTCCAATAAAAACGGTTGGTTTAATTGAAAGCTCTTTTGTTTTCTTTACATCATATTATTAGAAATGTAATGATTTAACTATTTTCTAATTTGATTGCAAATTTTACAAAAAAACATGTATAGACTCTTTGGGAATACACACCGAGTCTTGACACAGTTAACAGTTAAGAAGTTTATCTTTTTTTTTACTCAGGATACATTTGACATGTTATGTGAATAATACATTTAAAATATATTGTGTAACTGAATCAAATTCTTCCTAAATTCATTAAAATGAATGAAATCATTAAAACATTATAAATTGCCAATAAATTGAAATGAAAACCAAAGGATTGTGAATCAAATTGATTCTCTGACAATATACAAAGATTCCAACCTTTAAAAATGATGTTACATAGTTCAGGCAACTTTATAAAGAGTTTTTAGATACAAAATCTTGTTATTAAGGTTTAATTGACGTGCTGGCACTTTGAGGAAATTCTTTGGTTTTGTGCGGCAGTTTGGGCACTCGGGCTCAAAAAGGTTAGCCATCACTGGTATAGGATAACAAGTCCAAGTGTTACTCTTAAGGGAGAAAAGACCTCAGTGTCTAATAGGGAAAATCAAAGCAACCCATATAGACAGGCTAGTTGCAAATATCACTTGCAGCCAGCAGACACATCCTCGGTCAAAAACTCCCAAAAAGTTGAGGACACAATTTCACAGTGAATTTCAACAGTCTTAATTCTAAATCTCAAAAAGTTTTCAAAAAAACAGAAAATTGAAGCGGGTGAATCGATGCTCAAATCCCTGAAAAAGCGCACCAGCGAAACAGGGAACCCTGTTGGATTATGCTAGTGGTGATATTTAGTAGCTTCTATGCTCTGAGTTTGTCTCCTATGGAGTGATTTTCTCCTGCTTCCAAACTCCAGGATCACGTTCTTGTGTTTGCAATTTGATTGAGAAGACAACAATTTTCAGATAAGTGTTTTTTTGAAAACTTTTTGAGACTTAGAATTAAGACTGTTGAAATTCACTGTGAAATTGTGTCCTCAACTTTGAGTTTTTGACCGAGGATGTGTCTGCTGACTGCAAGTGATATTTGCAACTAGCCTGTCTATATGGGTTGCTTTGATTTTCCCTATTAGACACTGAGGTCTTTTCTCCCTTAAGAGTAAGACTTGAACTTGTTATCCTATACTCTTGAGGTTGTGCTATGTGGATATAGATTTATTTAACAGCCTCCCTTGGTTCTATTTATTTTTTATGTAATGTAATGTGCCATGTTAAATTTGTGGCTACCATGCAGTAAAGTCCCATGAATTAGAAAAGGTTCAGAGAAGGGTGACGAAAATGATAAAGGAATGGGACAACTTCCCTATGAGAAAAAGCAGCTAGGCTCTTCAGCTTGGAGAAGAGACAGCTCAAGGGTGATATGACAAGAGGTCTATAAAATGCTGACTGAAGTGGAAAGGGTAGATGTGAATCGCTTGTTTATTCTTTCCTAAAATACTAGAACTAGGGGCCATGCAATGAAGCTACTAAGCAATAGATTTAAAACAGACCAGAGAAAATATTTCTTCAAACATATAATTAAATTCTGGAATTCATTACCAGAGAATGTGGTGAAATCAGTTTGCTTAGCAGGGTTTAAAAAGGTTTGGATAATTTCATTATTGAGATGGCCTGGGGAAATCCACTGCTTATACTTAAGATAAGCAGCATAAAATCCATTTTACTACTTGGGATCTAGCTACTTACTTGGGAATTTGGTTGGCCACTGTTGGAAACAGGATGCTGGGCTTGATGGGCCTTCGGTCTGTCGCAGTATAACAATTCTTATGTTAAGCTACATTATCTGCAAATTTTATTGTGGCTTAGTAAAAGTGCCCTTTAATTTAGGATTTCTTATGTTTAGTTCTCTTAAACCAGTGGTTCCCAACCCTGTCCTGGAGGAACACCAGGCCAATCGGGTTTTCAGGCTAGCCCTAATGAAGCAAATTTGCATGCCTATCACTTCCATCATATGCAAATCTCTCTCATGCATATTCATTAGGGCTAGCCTGAAAACCCGATTGGCCTGGTGTTCCTCCAGGACAGGGTTGGGAATCACTGTCTTAAACAACTGGGTTGCAGTAAAGTGAAAATAGCTTAGTATGAGCCAAATAATTCTATCCAGGACTGATCTCACTAGCATTATTTAATGAAAGTAGAGAAATAAACTGCAGAAGATTTCCAGCCAAAATCCATTGGACACAATGTTAAATATTAAATGTTAAATGTTAAATCTGTGCTGCTGTAAATGTCTGCAAATGCTTTCCAAAGCAAAGAGAAATGTCCTCAGGGACATACATTTGTGGCATATTGTGTTATTTGAGAAGAACAAGAATTGATTCACCACAGGCAGTCTGGGAAGTATATACTTTCCTTTATATGAAAGAAAAAAGAAAGCTAGAAAAATATAAAGAAAATCAACCAAATAAACTCTCAATGACTCTCTGCCCATTTCATTTTAGGAAGTCTTCATGGACTGGATGAGATCCTCCACCTTCATTTGTTTGTGGACAGTGACAGCCAGATAGTCTCCTCCCTCATCTAGCTTAAGCTCTTGTATGATTTAAACTGATACTTAGGAATAGGATAAGAACCGCTGCTGGGTCAGACCAGTAGTCCATCGTGCCCAGCAGTCCGCTCATGTGGCGGCCCTCTGGTCAAAGACTAGGGCGAGACTAGCCCTACCTGCGTATGTTCCGGTTCAGCAGGAACTTGTCTAACTTTGCCTTGAATCCCTGGAGGGTGTTTTCCCCTATGACAGACTCCGGAAGAGCGTTCCAGTTTTCTACCACTCTCTGGGTGAAGAAGAACTTCCTTACGTTTGTACGGAATCTATCCCCTTTTAACTTTAGAGAGTGCCCTCTCGTTCTCTCTACCTTGGAGAGGGTGAACAACCTGCCTTTATCTACTAAGTCTATTCCCTTCATTATCTTGAATGTTTCAATCATATCTCTTCTCAGTCTCCTCTTTTCAAGGGAGAAGAGGCCCAGTTTCTCTCTTCAACTATAGTCCAAGTCCCTAAGAAATACAAAACCCTTTTTAAAACCAGTCATCCATACACTGTGGTGATCTTGGTGTGATAAAGCAATGTTACTTACCGTAACAGTTGTTATCCAGGGACAGCAGGCAGCTATTCTCACTAGTGGGTGATGTCATCCGACAGAGCCCCGATACGGACGTCTCACAAGCATGTCTTGCTTGAAGAAACTCAGAAGTTTCGAGATGCCCGCACCGCGCATGCGCCAGTGCCTTCCCGCCCGATGGTCCGGGCGTGTCTCCTCAGTTCAGGTAGCTAGCAGAGAAGCCAACCCAGGGGAGGTGGGTGGAACGTGAGAATAGCTGCCTGCTGTCCCTGGATAACAACTGTTACGGTAAGTAACATTGCTTTATCCCAGGACAAGCAGGCAGGTAGTCTCACTAGTGGGTGACCTCCAAGCTAACCTCAATGGGATGGTGGGAGAGTTGGCAACTTAGGAGAATAAATTTTGTAACACAGTTTGGCCAAACTGTCCATCCCTTCTGGAGAAAGTATCCAGACAATAATGAGAGGTGAATGTATGAACCGAGGACCAAGTGGCAGCCTTACAAATCTCCTCAATCGGAGTCGATCTGAGGAAGGCTACAGAGGCCGCCATTGCTCTGACCTTATGGGCTGTGACCTTACAGGGAAGGGGTAATCCAGCCTGGGCATAGCAGAAAGAGATACAACCTGCCATCCAATTGGAGATGGTGCGCTTCGATACAGGTCGTCCCAACTTGTTTGGATCAAAGGAGATGAAAAGTTGAGGAGCAGTTCTGTGTGGCTTGGTGCGATCCAAGTAGAAAGCCAAAGCACGTTTACAGTCCAGAGTGTGAAGAGCTGATTCTCCAGGATGAGAATGAGGCTTCGGAAAAAACACTGGAAGTACAATGGATTGGTTGAGATGAAATTCAGAGACCACTTTAGGTAGGAATTTCAGATGAGTACGGAGGACAACCTTGTCATGATGGAATACTGTGAAAGGTGGGTCCGCCACCAAGGCCTGAAGCTCGCTGACCCTGCGAGCAGATGTGAGGGCCACCAGAAAAACCACTTTCCAAGTGAGAAACTTTAGTGGAGCCTGTCTCAGAGGCTCAAAGGGAGGTTTCATAAGCTGAGAAAGGACAACATTGAGATCCCAAACCACTGGAGGCGGTTTGAGAGGAGGATTGACATGAAAAAGTCCTTTCATAAATCTGGAAACCACAGGATGAGAAGAGAGAGGTTTCCCCTGTAGAGGCTGATGGAAAGCCGCAATAGCACTCAGGTGGACTCGTATAGATGTAGACTTGAGACCAGACTGAGACAGGTTTAGAAGATAGTCCAATACAGAGGAAAGGGATGCTCGCTGAGGCTCCTTAGAATTGGAAACACACCATGAAGAAAATCTAGTCCATTTTTGGGAGTAGCAATGACGAGTAGCAGGCTTCCTAGAAGCCTCCAAGACATCCCTCACCGCCTGGGAAAACTGGTGAGGATTTACGCTGAGAGGAACCAAGCTGTCAGGTGGAGAGACTGCAGGTTGGGATGAAGCAGATACCCCTGATGCTGAGTAAGCAGTGAAGGAAACACTGGAAGTAGGCACAGTTCCCTGCTGCTGAGTTGAAGCAGAAGGGAGAACCAAGGTTGTCTGGGCCACCGAGGAGCTATCAGAATCATGGTGGCATGGTCGGACTTCAGCTTGACCAGAGTCTTTTGAATGAGAGGAAATGGAGGAAACGCATAAAGAAAGCGATTCCCCCAATCCAGCAGAAAAGCATCTGCCTCGAGGCGATGAGGATCGTAGATCCTGGAGCAAAATTGAGGCAGCTTGAAATTGTGGGGAGCCGCAAAGAGGTCTATCTGAGGCGTCCCCCACTGAGCAAAGATCTGATGAAGGGTCTTGGAATGGAGTGTCCATTCGTGAGGCTGGAGAAGACGACTCAGGTTGTCCACCAGGACATTGTCCTTCCCCTGAATGTAGACAGCCTTGAGGAAGGCGTTGTGGCGAACCGCCCAATCCCAGACTCTGAGAGCTTCCTGGCAGAGGGAGGCCGAGCCCGTGCCCCCCTGCTTGTTGACATAATACATGGCAACCTGATTGTCGGTGCGAA
This sequence comes from Geotrypetes seraphini, assembly GCF_902459505.1. Lineage (NCBI taxonomy): Eukaryota > Metazoa > Chordata > Amphibia > Gymnophiona > Dermophiidae > Geotrypetes > Geotrypetes seraphini. Next base: position 484,685,064 of record NC_047085.1, on the reverse strand, counting down.
TGAGGACCACCATGTCGTGAAGCAGATGTTGAAAAGCTTGAAGAGCATTGAAGATGGCTCTGAGCTCCAGAATATTGATTTGATGGAGTCGGTCCGCACTGGTCCAGAATCCCTGAGTGTGAAGCCCATCCAGATGCGCTCCCCAGGCATAGGTCGAGGAATCGGTTGTGAGAACCTTCTGGTGGGGAGGAGTGTGAAACATCAAACCTCTGGATAGATTCGAAGAGGTCATCCACCAAAGTAGAGACTGCCGAAGAGCAGGAGTGACGATGATGTGTCGAGTCAACGGATCAGACACCTGAGTCCACTGAGATGCCAGGGTCCACTGAGGAATTCTGAGATTGAGTCTGGCCAACGGCGTCACATGAACTGTAGAGGCCATGTGGCCCAGGAGGCCCATCATCTGTCTCGCCGAGATGGACTGGCGAGAAGATACAGACTGGCAGAGATGAAGAAGAGCATCCATGCGCTGAGGAGGAAGGAATGCTCGGAGACGTATGGTATCCAGGACCGCCCCGATGAAGGGGAGCGACTGTGTAGGCTGTAGATGAGATTTGGGAAAGTTGATCTCGAATCCCAAGCTCTGCAGGAACAGAATTGTGGACAGGGTCGCCGAGATGACCCCTGAGGCCGAGGGAGCCTTGATCAGCCAGTCGTCGAGGTAGGGGAATACCTGAAGACCTTGATTCCGGAGTGCAGCGGCCACTACCACCAGACACTTCGTGAAGACTCTGGGGGACGAAGACAGGCCAAATGGAAGCACTCGATACTGTAGATGGAGATGTCCCACCCGAAATCTGAGGAATTTGCGAGAGGCCGGATAAATGGGAATGTGAGTGTAGGCCTCCTTGAGATCCAGAGAGCATAACCAGTTGTTCTGCTCGAGGAGGGGGTAGAGAGAAGCAAGTGTCAGCATGCGAAACCTCTCTTTGACTAGGAATTTGTTGAGGACCCTGAGGTCCAAAATGGGTCGCAGGTCGCCTGTCTTCTTCGGAACAAGGAAGTACCGGGAGTAAAACCCCTGGTTCAGTTGGTCCGCCGGGACCGGCTTGACGGCTCGAAGCCGGAGCAAAGCCTGAGCTTCCTGAAGAAGAAGGCGGTCTGAGTCAAGTTGGAAGGATACTCTCTTGGAGGATGGTCTAGAGGGACCCGATGGAATTGAAGAGAGTATCCTTCCCTGACGATAGTAAGGACCCAGAGGTCGGTGGTTATGGCCTCCCAGTGATGATAAAAATGATGGAGGCGTCCTCCGATGGGAAAAACAGGGGGAGGCAGAACGAGGTTGGTTATGCCCTCGACGATACAGTCAAAAAGGCTGAGGAGCCTTAGGGACAGCAGGTGGCTGAGACTTTTGCTGACCCTTCTGAGGAGGCTGCCGTTTTGCAGGTTGCCTTGCAGGTGGAGCTTGCCTCGGCTGATAACGCCGCTGATAGATCAAAGGCGGACGAGAGGGTCGAGACTGCTGAGGCTTAGGCTTCGGCCTAAGAATAGACTGGAAGGACTTTTCATGATCAGACAACTTCTTCGTGACTGTCTCGATGGATTCGTCAAAAAGATCCGCCTCAGCACACGGGACGTTCGCCAGGCGGTCCTGAAGATTCGGGTCCATGTCAATGGTTCGCAACCAGGCCAAACGGCGCATCGCCACCGAGCAGGCCGCTGCTCAGGCCGAGAGCTCGAATGCATCATAGGCAGATTGCATCAACTGAAGACGAAGCTGGGACAGCGAAGCAACCACTTCCTCAAACTCAAACCGAGCCTGGGACTCGATGTATGGCGTGAATTTCCGAAGCACAGGCAGAAAAAATTCCAAGTAGGCGGCAAAGTGGAAATTGTAATTCAGGACTCGGGACGTCATCATAGAATTCTGATAGATGCGTCGTCCAAACTTATCCATGGTTCTGCCCTCGCGGCCCGGAGGCACCGAAGCATAGACCTGGCCAGGATGAGACCGCTTGAGCGAGGATTCGACCAGGAGGGACTGATGAGATAGCTGAGGTCCCTCGAAGCCCTTATGATGCACCGTGCGGTATCGAGCATCCAATTTTCCAGGGACCGCAGGAATAGAGTAAGGAGACTCAAAGCACCTCATGAAGGTCTGGTCGAGGAGCTTATGCAGAGGAAGGCGCAAGGACTCGGCTGGAGGACGAGGCAAGTGCATGGTATCGAGGTACTCCTTGGAGTATCAAGACCCAGCATCGAGGGTAATGTCCATGTCATCCGCCATCTGTCTGAGAAAGGAGGAAAAAGACAGTTGGTCCGCCGTCGCCGGTCTTCGAGAAGGACTAGAAGAAGACGAGGCTTCGGGCTCCATAGAGGCCTGTGAACAACAGGGCGAGTAGAAAACCTCGGGGTCCTCGAACTCCGGTTCCGGAGGAGGAGACCCAGCCGAAGCAGCATACCCCATCCGAGGCAATTTCTTCTGAGGCGAGACGGTCGAGTGTCGAGAGGAATGTCTCGAAGAGTGTCTGGATCGATGCCCCTCCCGATGCCTGGAAGGGGATCAAGCCCGTCTGTGAGAAACGTGGTCAGATGCCTCCAAGGAGCAGATCGGACTCGAGGCTGTCGATCGTAGAGGCGAAAGAGTCGGTGCCTCCCCCGACGATGCCCAGGCTTGATAGGGGATTCGGAAGAACTCGTCCTGCTTCCTGCTATGCCCAGGACTGGGAGGCCTCGAAGGTGGATGCCACACCGAGTCATGGGGCGGAGTAACAGGCTCCAATGGAGGCAAATCGCTAAACGAGGCTTTCCTCGAGGGGATAGGCTCTAAGGGGGGCATATCACTAAGGGAGGCCTTCCTCGAGGGAATCGGTTCCAAAGGAGGCAGAGCACTAACCGAGGACCTCCTCGAGGACCCGGACACCGCTCGCCGCTCCTCCTCGCCGAGCAACGAGGTCGTGTGGCGCGGCGGAGGAGGAGGGGGCGGTCCACCCCTCGGAACCGGAACGTCACCCTGGATCGAGGCAATCAGCCGGGGTCCCATGGTGTTCATGAGTTCCACAAACTGAGCCTCCAGAATGGACCGCAACGAAGCTGATATGGAGGGATCCGCACCAAAAGGGGGCCCTTCCGCACGGTCTCCGCGCTCTTTCGGTGTCGCGTGCTTCTGCTTGCCAGCCTTCGGCACTTTAAGCACCACCGGTGGAACTGTAGGGGTCGATTCCTGCTCCGAGGAGACGGAGGAAGGCACCGGCGCCGAAGTCGAGGCTGAAGCCGGCGTGAACGATGCCGGTTTCAGGAGGCCCGAAGCAGCCGGGGAGGCAGAGGGCTTCGCCGATGGAGTCGAAGCACCAGTTGATGTCGATGTCGAAGCTGAAGGATCCAACGAAGCTTCCATCTTGAACATGGACTCCCACAGCAGACAGCGGCGCTTAAACGCTCTCGCCGTCAAAGTGGAGCAAGGCCGGCAAGATTTCGGGAAGTGATCCGGTCCCAGACACTGTAAGCAGCGCCAATGAGGGTCCGTGAGCGAAATCGTGCGCTGGCACTTGCTACACTTTTTAAAACCGGTAATCGTCCGGGACATAGGCCGGAAAAGCTCCGCCGCAAGGTCGAAGGCGCGGGGCCCCAGCCACGCGGCCGACCCGGATTCGGAAGAAAAAATTAAAAAAAAAAAAAAAAAAGAAATCAAAGAAAGAAATAAACGCACAGGAGAGCCAAAAGAACTCAACCCGCGGCGAAACAGAAGGCAAAAAAGAGATTCAATGGGCGCAAAATTGAAGATAGACTTCTCAGCTCCGCGGAAGAAAAAGAACTGAGGAGACACGCCCGGACCATCGGGCGGGAAGGCACTGGCGCATGCGCGGTGCGGGCATCTCGAAACTTCTGAGTTTCTTCAAGCAAGACATGCTCGTGAGACGTCCGTATCGGGGCTCTGTCGGATGACATCACCCTCTAGTGAGAATACCTGCCTGCTTGTCCTGGGATAATCTGTTTTTCCTCTTTGCCGAACACAAGTAATATCTCGGAAAAACAAACACAGTCCTTGAAAACTCCCTAAGAACCTCCTCTAATTTCTTGAACTTCTCTTTACACTGGCTTGGTTTCTAGTCAGATTTTTGACTCCTGGATGGACTATGACAACATCATTCCCATCTTCCTGTTGCAGCAGTATTAAATATCCCAGCTAGCCAAAGATCACGGTAGGCATTTGACCTTCTTCTGTTCCTCCCGATTCTGCCTTGAAATCTATTCCTCTGGTGATACAGTACCCTATTAAGAGGCATTTCCTTCTCTTATGAAGGCTGCCAAGGATAGTTAGTGCCCAGATTCCATATGTTCATGGAAAAATTATCCTGTGCTTTGATTTAAAAGACTTTATAAAAATACTAATCAGCCGTCATATTTGAACTCAGTTCCTTTTTACACAAAAAGAGTTATCATCCTCTTTGAAAAGCACTGATGAAGGTCAGGTCCATAGAGAAGATATAAAACAATGGATGGTTCAGAGTGACATACAAGGAGACATTATCAGTGAGGGAGTCTGCTTTCATACTTGCAGTTTGTGATGTCCCTAAATCAGAAGATGAAAATATTTTTGATATATTTTGCTGCTATGAGGAAAGGCTAAATGGGCTAGGGTAGAGAATGGCAACGGGGACAATTTTTTCCCTGTCTCCACAAGGAACTCAATTTTCCCATCTCCATGAGTTTTGTCACTGTTCCAGTCCCATTCCTGTAAGCTCTGCCTTAACTTATGATTTTAAAGTGTTTGAGGCTTGTGCAGATGGAGGACAGAGCTTGCAGGAATGGGGCAGGGACAGGAAAAGAACTCACGGGGACGGGATGGGAAAATGAGTTCCAATGGGGACGGGGAAAAATTTGTTCCTGTGTCATTCTCTAGGCTAGGGCTCTTCAGCTTGGAGAAGAGATGGCTCTGGGAAGATATGATAGAGGTCTATAAAATACTGAATGGTGTGGAAAGAGAAGATGTGAATTGTTTGTTTACTCTTTCCAAAAAAATACTTGGACTATGGGGCATTTGATGATGTTACTAAGTAGTTGATTTAAAACAAACCAGAGAAAATATTTCTTCGCTCAAATGTGTAATTAAACTCTAGAATTTGTTGCCAGAGAAAGTGATGAAAAGAATTCTGATCTAAGATGGCCGCGACTATCTGACTGGGGCGAGACGCGTCAAGAATACTTGCTACTGACTCGTTCCTGAGAATGCCAAAGCGTAGGGGGGAAGAGCACTACTGCAGCCTCGCGGAGCTCAGGGACCTTTTCTTCAGTAACTATTGAGTTCCGGTTCATAGACAACGGCGCGAAAGACAAAAGCGCGTGCCGACAATTGAGCGCAGCGCATGCTGCTGCGCCGCTCTAAATTACAGTTTTTAGGTGCTCCGACGGGGGTTTTTATTGGGGAACCCCCCCCAGTTTACTTAATAGACATCACGCCGGCGTTATGGGGGGTTTGGGGGGTTGTAACCCTCCACATTTTACTGTAAACTGAACTTTTTCCCTAAAAACAGGGAAAAAGTGAAGTTTTCAGTAAAATGTGGGGGGTTACAACCCCCCACAACGCGGCGCGATGTCTATTAAGTAAAGTGGGGGGGTTCCCCCCCACGCCCCCCTGTCGGAGCACTAAAAACAGTAATTTAGAGCGGCGTGGCGGCGCACGCTGCGCTCAATTGTCTGGGCGCGCCTTTGTCCCGGCGCGCTTTTGACCTGACACCGGCAACATCAGGGAATCGCTCACAGGAGACGCTGGTGTTGAGTGAAGCCATGGCAAATCTCCTCTGGGCTGGAATCGACGCTGAGCCCCACCTCCACAGCCATAGGGAGCCAGCTCACCGAGGTAGGACACTCTGTCTGAAGAGGTAGACTCTATCCCCCAGGAGGCTGTATTGGGCCAGGTTCCGGAAGAGTTCGATCCTGCAGCTGAAACATCACTGGAGCAAAAAGAGTAACACGATAGAATGGAAAGAGAAGCCCAGAACAGTGGATTTCGACCCAATGCTTACAGGTAATTTTACTGTTACAAAGCCCACCAATGTAACTCTTGATTCCCTTTGGGACCTGGTGGCTAGTCTAGGACAAACATTGTCCCCACAAATTCAGAATTTGGAAAATAAATTTTCTGAACATAAAGACGAATTTAAAAATTTCAAGCAAGAAACTTTGGTTGTAAAAACAAAAGGTAGAAAACATGGAAAAAGAGTTCTCAGATGTAAAACAGCTGCGGGATTTTTTGATTAAGGACCATACCAATTTAAGAAGGAAGATGGAAAATCTAGAAAATAACTTTTGTTCTATTAAGCGCAGGATATTAAATTTCTCCAAAGTTCCATCAATATCCGCTAAAGAGATGTTAAAAAAAAAATTTCCTTGAAATTTTGAATGTTTCAGATGATATATTTCCTCCTTTCCAATAAAAGTTAAAAAAAAAGAAGAGCAACATTCTTTAGTACAAGACCAGGATCCACAGATGGATGGATATAACAACCATTTTGGAAACATCTCTCTCTTTTTTTTTAATCTTTATTTATTTTCTAACTTTGACAGTGCAATACAATTAATTGAACATAAAATACTGCACAAAACACACTATTAATTACACAAGTAATACATAAAATAATTTTCTCCCACTCTCCTCCCAATTATTAATACAATAGGCCATATTATGTGACTACAATATTATAATTAAGTAATTTTAATCCTCAAAATACACTTCCATCCCCCCACCCATCCACTGTGGATGTGTAAGAAAATCTAAGAAACATCTCTTAAAGATTTAGTTAAACCAACTACTTTATTAGTCACGATGGCATTGGTACCCGACAAAAATTGGATTCTGAAATTGTACTTTAAACATAGACATAAGGAATTCCTAGGACAAAAAGTTCAGATGTTCCCAGACAAAGGAAACCCAGAAACGTCGACGGCAGTTTTTGCTTCTTATATCAGGGAGTAACAGTGATGGGTGGTATAGTTTTGCTACGGTATCCATGTAAATGCATTGTTATATACAGATCTCACACATATGTATTCTTTGAACCGTCACAGTTAACTGGGTTTCTCTCTATGAAAAGGCTTGAAGGGGAGATAACAACAAGTTAATGTGTTATTAATGCTCCTGTAACCATAGTCAGATAATTAGCCTATTTTGATAAGTGGGTGTAAACCCATGATTTGCCTATTTTGTTTTTCACTCATTAGATTCTTGGATCCAAAATTTTGGACTATAATATTGATTAAGTAACAAAAATTATTTTGTAGTTTATGTTTTATTCATTGTACCTTTCTCAATAATCTGTACAAGAAAGTGTTCTTGATAATATTGTTTAAACTTAAATTTAAAAAAAAAAGAGAGAAAGTGATGAAAGTGGTTAGCGTAGCAGTGTTTAAAAAAGGTTTGGACAATTTCCTAAAAGAAAAGTCCATAAGTCATTGGGATCTTGCAAGGTCATGCATTTGGGCTGCAAAATCCTGAGGGAACTGTACAGTTTAGGGGGCGAAGAACTTTTTAGCATGGAAGAGGATTGGGTGTGATAGTATATTATGATCTTAAGGTGGCCAAACGGGTTGAAAAAGCAATGGCAAAAGCTAGGATGCATAGAGAGAGGTATGACAAGTAGAAAAAAGGAGGTACTGATTCCCTGTATAAGACTGGCAATACATCATTTAGAATATTGTGTACAATTCTGGATACCTTACATTGAAAAAGATATAAACAGGATGGAGTCAATTCAGAGGAAGGCTACTAAAATGGTTGGCGGTCTTCGTCATAAGGCATATGGGGACAGACTTAAAGATCTCAAGATGTATACTTTGGAGGAAAGGCCTAAGAGGGGAGATATGATAGAGACATTAAACACAGTCCATGTCGAGTCCATGATCTGCTACATGCTTTTATGACTGACAAGACTACTTTATGCATGGATTTTATATTTGGTTGCTAATAAAGTGGGTTTTGAAGACCAGGCGTACTCTGCTCTCTTCTATAGGACCTTGTGGATAGCTGCGCAGAGGTGATTGCCTCCTTCATGGTTGCCTATGCACACATTTATACCATAATCAATCATCCTATGTATCTAATATAATAAAACTCTAAGTGCGCATGCGCACTCTACCACCGTGTTGCCTGATCTGTAGTTCCGTGGTCGGCAGAGTGCGCATGAGCGCATACAACGGACCCTCTCTCGCAGGTGATGTGCGGTCTTGCCGGCTCTGTCTCCCTTACACTTCACGGCCAACATTTGCAACATGGAAGCAGGGAACACACCAGTGATTCCCCCCCTCTTCCCCTCACTCTGTCTAACATAGCGGTCTCGGCAGCGACACCCCCTCCCGTCCTCACTTCGTCAAACTGGCCGGCAGCACTGGACTCCCTGCTTTCCACCTCTCAAGCTGCGGTGTCGGCTCCTCTCACAAGCCTGCAATAGCGTTGGAGAAGGCTTCCGACGCTGGCGGGGATCGTGAGAGGAGCCGCCGCCGGCACTTTTAAACTTTAAATAAAAACTTTGGCCGCAGCAGGCCAGCCCGCGGGAAGGAAAGGGGGAGCCGAAAAAGAACAGGACTCCAGCTACAGGAACGCAGGTTAGACCGCGGGAAGGGAAGGGGGAGGGGCCGAACGGGGCAGGCCAGATCGCGTTACGAGAAGGGAGGGGCCAAACGGAGCAGGACAGCTCACGGTAAAAGAAGGGAATGGGGGTGGGGGAAAATGCTGCTACTGCTTCACAGGGACCTGGAGGGGACGGGAAATACTGCTGCTGCTTCTGTAAAAGAAAGGGGGGGGAGAGGGGGAAAATGCTGCTACTACTTCACAGGGACCTGGAGGGGAAGGGAAGAGAAATACCACTGCTGCTTCTGCAAAGGAAAGTGTGTGTGTATGGGGGGGAGGAGGGAAATGCTGTTGCTGCTGCACAGGGAAATGGGATGAACATGCTGCTGCACAGGGAAAAGGAGGGAAATAATGACAGACAGACAGCGGGAGGGAGGGAAACAGAAAGAAAGGAAGAAAGACACAGGGAGAGGGTCAGAAAGACAGACAGAGAAAGGTGGCCAGGGAGAGAGAGACACAGCGGGAGGGAGAGAGACAGAAAGACATATATTCTAGCACCCGTTAATGTAACGGGCTTAATGACTAGAGAGAGACAGAAAGAAATACAGACAGACAAAGGAGGCCAGGGAGAGAGAGAGACATAAATAAAGACAGACAGGGGACCAGAGAGACAGACAGAAAGACAAAGGGTGCCAGGGAGAGAGAGAGAGAAAAATGGCAGGAGGGAGAGAGACACAAAGAAAGGCAGAAAGAGACAGGAGCAGGGAGAGAGACATAAATAAACAAAGACAGACAGGCAATATATTCTAGCACCTGTTAATGTAACGAGCTTAAACACTAGTAAACACATATAATACTAGTATCGTGTACTATGTTCATACTAAATCCTACTTATTTGAACACATAATACCTGTATCATGTTCAACTTAGATTTACATACATTCTGATAATTCTAGTTATCTATACTTTATCATAGCCTCAGCAAATATGGGTATCATGTTCCTAGTTGGGCACATGTGTGATATTTTGGCGTGCAGAGCTCCTGAAAACGCCAACACGATTTGTATTTTCGGCAATACCTGTTTCATATTTGTATTTTTTTAACGATTCATATGCGGTTACTTGCTTGTCCCCTGAATGCATTTGAGATTGCCGAAACTGAGCTCCTAGTCAGGACCTTAGTTTTAAAGATTCAAGTCAAAGTAACTTTATTGGGACTTTATGTGAAAGTTTAGTTTGGTTTGTTTTTTATGAGAATAAATGTAACCATTGGTGGATTCAGACATCTCGCTTGTCTTTTCTGTTTGTTGTTCCCGAGTGGGGACTAGCCATCTAGCTCCTCTATTGAACTAGAAATATAGGTTCACTGCCATAGACTTACCCTCTAAGACTCCGATTCTATAAAATCCGTCTAAGGTTAGGCACCAATATCAGCGCTCAATTTAATTAAGCGATAGGCTTAATCAGTGCCTATACTGGCACTCAACACCTCACAATTATCTTTAATTGGACTTATGAAGGTTAGGCACCTAACTCAAAAAATTCCTAGCCCATAGCACCTACACTAAAAGTGGGCATGGTTAGGGGGAGAAGCTTTACTTTTGTACGGTGTTCACTAAAATTGTCGCCAGCTATCATTTCGGGTTTTTTTCCAGTGTTTTTATTGCATTATTTGGCCATTTGGATCGATATGTCATTGGTTTTAACACTCGATACCAAGACTCCTGAGGCAGGCCCTCTTGGGCCGAAACACGATCTTGTCGAGTCTGTTTAGGATTGCGCACCATCTGATCTCCTTCATTGTTATAACTGAAAAACACCATTAAAAGCCAATTTTAAAAACGCTTAAAATGATTAACAACTTAAATGCTGCACAGAAACCAGCATGTCACCTACTAGCACCTACACCGAGACGCCTATAGGCACCTATAGGAGAAGTAGGCATGGTTAGGGACAGTTCGGGCCTGGAAAGTGTTAAGTGCCTATGTTAGACATCGGTATTTTAGGTCAGAAAAACCCTGGCCCAATATACTGGCACCTAAGTTGTAGATGCTTACCGGCACCTAATACAATTTAGGTACGATTCTACAAATGCCACCTAGATTTACATGAGGTAGGCACTATTTCCATAGGTGTCTACTGGTTTAGGTGCTGTTTGTAGATCTCAGCACTATAGGGTTCTGGAAAGAAACCCTGGTGCATGGACATCAACCAAGATGGGAGGGGCACAGGTGCCATTTGTCAGCTTAGAGCTCCTTCTACAAAGCTGCGGTAGCGATTCTCACCCCCCCCCCCCCAGCAAATACACTAGAGCCCATAAAAATTGAATGGGTTTTGGTTCATTTGCTGGGGGGGGGGGAGTGGGGGAGAGGGAAATTGCTTTGTAGCCATGTTTGGGAAGAATAAGGGGTAGGGATACAAAGGCTGATTTTTTAATCCGTATCTGGAGCCTTTGCAGGGGGACAGGAACCACCCTTACACCATGTCTAAATGGACATAAAATAGGAAAGAATCTCCCACGTGGTTACAAAAGAAGGCCCATGGACCTACGTAGTGTTCCACATTGTAATTTTTGAAGGACAGTGGTGGCCCCCACTCACTCTCTGTGGCTCCTTAATTCTATTCTCTCAATAATACATACTTCCTTTCTGCTGGCAATGTCTCCAGAACTGCTCGGTTTTCCTTCAGGATGTGTGGCTCTCAGCGAGTTATACAGAAAACAAACTCTCATGCTATTCTTTTGAGACTGTACGAACAATGATAAAGTTTGGACGCCATGTGGATCATGCTTACTGTAAGCCACATGATGTGGAAGCAAAAAGAACAGCTATCTCAGAGGCAATGCCTGTAGCCAGACAATGGGAAAGGTCAGGCGTCGTGGCAGAGCTGACTGGCTTTGGGGGTGGGCAAAATCTGGAAGGCAGTGGGGGGACATAAGGAGGCACTGGGGGCACAAAGGACATGGGAAGGAGGCACTGGGGGCACTATAGACACGGGAAGGAGGCACTGGGGGCACTAAGGACATGGGAAGGAAGGAGGGAGGGAATAGAAAGGGACAATTGTTGGGCCTGAGTGCAGAAAGAAAGAAAGGATACACAGTCAATTAATAGATGTCCCCTTTTGATGAAAAAAATAAATGGTCACGTTACCACTGACTTACTTTCTCTTCAGCAGAGTCAGCATCCGCGCTAAGGTGCAGGAAGGTCCCGCGATGACTCGTCTGCTGGCTCTGCTCTGGAAGAAGTAAGTTACGTCGGAGGGGGTGGACCCGGCAGACGCAGTCATTGCGGGACTTTGCCGCAACTCCCTGCGTCTGCCGGGTCCACCCCCTCCAATGTAACTTATTTCTTCCAGAGTAGAGCCAGCAGACGAGTCATCGCGGGCCCTTCCTGCACCTTAGCGCGGCTGCTGAGTCCGCTCTAGAGCAAGTACATCAGAGTGGGGTGGATTGGCAGCAGGCAGCTACAATCATCGCGGGACCTTGCTGCATGAAGGGAGAGAAAGGAGCAGGACTGCTGGAATGGAAGAGTGGTGGAGGGAAAGAAAGGGGCAGGGTGGTATGGAAGGGTGGTGCTGATGGAATTGATCTACAGAGAAAGGGGAGAGACATAAGGGGGAAGGATATTGGAGGGAAAGAAAGGGGGAAGATGCTGATTGAAGAGGGGTGGATGGAGGGAGAAAGGGCAGACATTGGATGGTAGTGGGGAGCCTATGCTGGATGGAAGTGCAGATGGGAGAGATAAGGGAGCAAATGCCAGAAGGAAATGGGAGGAGAGAAAGAGGGGAGCAGATGCTGGATGATAAGTGGACAGAGAGAGGAGAAGGTACTAGATGGAAGGGTTGGAGAAAGAGGGTACATGATGGAAGGAGGGGATAAATAAAAGGAGGACACATGATGGGGAGAAAAGGATTGAGTTAGGGAAACACTGGAGGGGTGAGGCAAAGAGGTGGCAAGCTTTAGGTAGACAGTAAAAAAGGACATTGATGAGAGGGTAGTAAGAACATAATCTAAACAGATGCAGAAAATAAATTGAAAAGGGAAATGAGGGAAAAAAGGGAAAGGGAAAGGGATTGCAGAGGAGAGGTGTGGGAGAGGGAAGGCGAGGAGAGAGATGCCAGACCAATGGGGGTGAAAGGAGAGATGGAAGGGGGAGGCATACAGTTTCTGGAAGGGGCATAGAAGGAGAGAAGATGCCATGTAGGGGAAGAGAGACGGCAGACAGTGGATGGAAGGAAGAGAGTTACAAGAAGATGAGGAAAGCAGAAACCACAGAAGACAAAGGTAGAAAAAAATTTCTATTTATTTATTGCTTTAGGAGACATGTGTCACTGTTTCTGTGAAGCATTGTATGCAGAGTCCAGCTTCTTGCTGGTTCAATTTAACCTTTGTCTATGTATTTTTATTTTATCCCCCCTTTTACAAAACTGTGAAGCGTTTTTTAGCACCAGCCGTGGTGGTAGCGGCTCTGATGCTCAGAATTTTATGAGCATCAGAGCTGTTACCTCCGTAGCTAAAATCCACACTACAGTTTTGTAAAAGAGGGAGGGGTTAGTTTGTGATTACATATTCCATACTAGGCGAAGGTGTGTTCTGTGTTCTGTGTGTTCTAAAGACATAGTTTTCTGTTAGGATTGACGGTGTAGGATTGATCTGTGCTGGTCTGGCTTGTTTAGTTTTACAATGGGTGTATTGATGTACTGCTCACTGCAATATGTAAGATGCTGCCTTTTCCTAGGTACTCATGTGTGACGTGTGGCTTGTTACTAAAAATCATGTTTTTCGTACAGATCGGGGGGGGGGGGGGTGCCAAAAAATGATGGGCCCCGGGTGTTACATATGCTAGGTACAACACTGCATTATGTAAAGATACCAGAAAGCTGGCGAAGCAAAAACTTTATGTAAATTGTTATTCTTCTAAGTTTTGAGTATTTAACCCTCCCACAATCTCATGGGCACTCGTTTCAAGTTTATTGAGATTTTGATTTAAATGCAATATCAAATATTTTCAATGTGTATAACAAAAATAAATTTTGGGAAATAAATAAAACCATTTGAACAATAAACATACAAACATATCCATAGATGATTAAAAATACATAAGGAGTACAAGGATAAACTACATTTGTTTAAAAATGCGTCCTCCGTGCCTGCTCATAAATTTGTGGAATATGTAACTTGTCGCTCATGCATATTTTTTTTTGCACTCACCTCATCAATCCTTAGAGGGAACATTGGTCCTGCCTACTTTCTGTTTCCGTGAAGGCAGGACCCGGCAATGAGGAAGGCCCGAAGCAAGCAAGAGCAGCGAGTTGTAAGCTTCCCTCCGTTGCTGACTTATGGAAGTTAGGTCAGCGATAGAAGGAAGCTTACAACTTGCCTTAGTCCAGCCCTGCACAACATGCGGCCCAAAACGGATCTCACTGCCGATATGGCTCTCACTCCGCTCTCCTTTGAAGATCAGCTCAGGAGGCAAGATTTAGCCCGAGATCAGATGAACATTAAAGGGCATCTGAGCAGATTGAGGAGAACATGTCCTGTTTTTCCATGCCTAAAAATACTACCTTGTCTAATGTAATCTCTGATCAGATCCTTAAGAGCGATGCAACTATGTATGCTGGACAGTCTCCTCCAGTAAACAGAGCTTTAAAGCCTGCAGCCATACAGAACCAGATGGTCAAAGGGCTCCGAAGTGTAGTATTGCCAAGGGATCTGTCTCACAAGTTTCTGCTGCTGGCAGATGTAAACACAGCACAAGAAATAGAGACTTGTGGCATTCTGTGTGGAAAGCTGATGCATAATGAATTTACTATTACCCATGTAATAGTGCCAAAGCAGTCTGCTGGACCAGACTACAGTACAGTGATATGGAGAATGTGGAAAAATTATTCAGTGTTCAAGATCAATATGATCTCCTCACAGAAGAAAGACGGAGAGAAAGAGAGAAGCCTGGACCAAAGGGGAAAGACAGGAGGCAGATACTGGAGAGGGGGGAGAGAAGGGAAGGAGATAGAGATGTCAGACCATGGGGTGGAGTGGGAAGGAAGGAAGGAAGGAAGGAAAGGAGAAGAGAGAGATGCCAGAGCATAGGGGAAGGGTGGAGACAAAAAATGGAGAGGGGTTGAAGCTGAAATAAATCATGTACAAAGGAGAGAAAGGGCACAGGATATAGAGTTTATTGAAGGGACATAGAAAGAGGGAAGATACCATATGGAACAGAGAGAGGGCAGACACTGGATGGAAAAGGCAGAAAGGGTGGACAGTGGATGCAAGGGGCAGAGATAGGGTGGACAGTAGATGGAAGGGGTAGAGAGAGAGAGGGCAGAGGCAGGGTGGAAGAGGCAAAGAGAGAGGACAGATGTTGCATGGAAGGGAGCGAGGACAAATGCTAAATAGAAAGAAAAGAGTGAAGAGAAGATGACTAAAGCAGAAACGACAAAAGGTAGAAAAAAAATATTTTTGTTGCTTTACGTAGAATCAAGTAGTATTGTAACTGTATTGATTAAAATTTATCAATAGGAAATGGAAATAAGGCAATTTTGGGGGGGAATAAACCCCTTTCCTCAGGTCAGGACAGGATACCATAACAGCTATATACTGTACTGTCTTGAAGAAAGATTTGGCCTCTGAAAGCTAATTGAAAAATGAATTAGTCCAATAAAATGGTATTTTCATATTTCTCATTATTTTATTTCTATTTGTTAATTTGTAAAGTGGTGACTGTTATGTAGAAGTTTTTTTCAAATTTACATCTACTGTCTTTATATTTTGCACAGTATTAGGGGACATGTGTCACTATTTCTATGGTGTTGCATTGTATGCAGAGTCTGGTTTCTTTGTTCAGTTTAACTTTTGTCTACATATTTCTATTTTTAGTTTGTGATTATTCCATATTGGGCGAGGTTGTATCTGTGTTCTGTGTGTATGAAAAGGACATGGTTTTCTGTTAGCATCGACTACGGGATCAACTGACTGTGTAGGATCTGGTTTGTTTAGTTTTACAATGCGTGTGTTGGTGCTATCGTGCTCACTGCAGTGTTTAAGATGCTGCCTTTTCCTAGATGCACCCTTATTGTGTGACTCATGGATTATTACTAAAAAATATCTTTTTTTATATAGAGGAGGGTTTGTTAAAAAAATGATTAGCACTGGCTGTCATATATACTAGGTACACCACTGGATTTAATGACCCTATTCTAACTTTACTGTTGACATAGGTGTTGTCCCCCCAACACACAGACACACCCATTATAAAGAATTAAATTAAAGTTGTATTATCATCAAGCAGCTTTCAAATGACATTATAAGCAAATAAAAATAAAATATTTTTTATACATTGCTAATTATTACCTGCACCTTTACCTATACTGTTTTGCCCTAGCTCTTACTTTGCAGTATAGCAAAATAAGAAGCAGATAAAGATCAATCACACAGGTGCCCTTCAAGGCTCAGTAACACCTCTGCATAAATTATGTGGAAGAGGACTGGAAGTGGGGATAGCATCTATTTCATATCCTCAGTGAGACCTCAGGAAGGAACCTAGTGATCAAAACATTATTAGAGGTGTTGTACAGCCATTTCTTGTATGACTGGATGAGCTATATTTATCTTTTTTTTTTAGTTGTTTAAATTCATGCAGAAATAAATGGTTAGATTGAACCTAATGACTTCATTAACGCATTTCCCTTTTTTAAACCTCTATACTATTTGAAAGAGGGTGAATATCTAATTATTCACTTCTAGAATTGGATACTTCTTAAATTTAGTAAAGTGTCAAACCTTAAAAAAGGAAGTCATATCGAGCATTGGAAAATAATAATAATTAACTAATAAAAATAGTATACATTTAATTTTCCCCACTACCAAATTTCCCCACCCCGCCACCCGGCTACTTTTTCATGCCACCTGGCTGGAAAAAATTTCTGGGGAGAACACTGAACCTGGTCCTGGTGGTACCCCAACCAGTCACAATATTCACACGAGAGAACTGCATGCAGAAGTAAGCAGTGGCTGCAAATCTCTCGTGGATATCCTGAAAACCTGACAGGCTGGAATGCCTCCAGGATCAGGTTTGAGAACCACTGACCTAGGGAGTGCAATTTTCTGGAGCATCAGACTTCACTTTATTTACACATATTGCTCTGGGCATGGGTTCAGCAGCTGGACTGGCTGGATCACTGGAAAGAGAAAGAAATTGTGCCCCCCCCCCCTCCTTGGCACATCCAAATCCACTTTATCTAACACTGGACCTGGCTCTCATGTTGAGCTCTCTTTGCCATCATGGACACCACTTCAAAATAGAGCCTAATTATGTGGGTTCCAATTAAAGTGGAACCTTAAGCAAGAGGAGAAAAACGGCTGGGTCAGGGAAAAAAATGGGCCGGGGTAACTTGGTGATAGTTCGGCTCTGCCCTCCGTTATGAATGAACTTGATACTTGTAGAAGATGTGAAAATAGAAAGTTATGCTTTTGTGTAGTTTTGTTACAGTATGCTTCCTTCTGGTGTGAAACATAGCAAGTCCATCACTTTGACTCCTCTCACGTAAAATTTGTGATGCGTTCCATTCAGCATTTCATGTGAATTTACTCAAATACACTAAGAAATCAAACAGAATGCACTGAAAGCTTGTTTTAAGTAATTTTAGAGAGAAGATTGCTCTGTAAATGCCAAATATAATTTCAATAATAATAACTAGGAAACTGACTATAGTAATAAATACCACTGGTATTTATTACTATAGTCAGTTTCCTAGTTATTATCATAGTTACTTCACTGACTAGTGTATATATATGTCCCTGTAAGCCTTTTTTGAAATATAATTTCAAGCCAGCACACCCACATGCTATAATAACATGGTCTGACTCAGGGGCAATATGACAAATTCTTATGTTCTAACAAAAGAAAAAAAACAAACAAGAGGTCATTGCATGAAACTAATGACTAGCAGATTGAAAACAAAAATCATAGATTTTTATTTTGTCTTGCATAATTGAGCTGTGGAATCTGTTGCCAGAGGATGTGGGCAAGGTGACCAACATAGTAGGATTCAAAATAAGATGGGACAAAACCAAAATTATTTGCCAGGAAGCCTTGGGAGTGAGTAAAGCATTAAATACTTCTGTACACAAATGGGGGAAAACAGTATACACTTCTCCCTCAATATTCGCAGGGGTTAGGGGCGAGCCGGCCCGCGAATATTGAAAATTCTGGGCCAGCTCTGACCCACACCCCGTCTTCCCCAGGCATCCCGGACCTTACCTGGTGGTCTAGCGGGCTTTAGGGTAAGAGCGATCTTCCTACGCTCCTGCCCCAAAAGCCCGCTAGACCAGTGGTTCCCAACCCTGTCCTGGTGGACCACCAGGCCAATTAGGTTTTCAGGCTAGCCCTAATGAATATGCATGAGAGAGATTTGCATATAATGGAAGTGAGAGGCATGCAAATCTGCTCCATGCATATTCATTAAGGGTAGCCTGAAAACCCGATTGGCCTGGTGGTCCTCCAGGACAGGGTTGGGAACCACTGCGCTAGACCACTAGGTAAGGTCCAGGGAGGTCCAGGATGCAGAATTTCTTTTCTTCTTCTCCCCCCCCCCCCAATAAAAGCGAATAACCGAATCTGGATACTGAAACCGCAGATTCAGAGGGAGAAGTGTATACCAATGCTTGTAGTATGGGAAATAAGGCTTTATATTTAGAGGCTGTGATAGAAGAGACTGATTAGGATTTAGTGGTGGACAAGGTTCATAGAAAATTGTGACAAATATAGTTTATACTGGGCTATAATCTGTTCAGAAAGACAGGGTAGGAAGAGAGGGGCAATGGAGCCCAGGATGGAGCCATATTGAATCTAGTGCTCACAAATAGGGAGAAGATTTATGATGTTATAGTGGGTGATCATCTGGCATACCATGACTAGCAGATGGTGTGGTTTAATATTAAGATAGGTGTGGAGAGGGTTCATTCAAAAGTAAAGATTCTAGACTTAAACAACAAAAAAACAACCACCCTAACTTTGTTCAGATGGAGGATTACCTCAAGGAATTGTTGTCCAGATGGGAACATCTGGAAGAAGTAGGAAAGCAGTGGGCAATACTTTAAAAATGAGCTATTTTAAGTAAAGTAAATAAAAGTAAGATGAAAAGATCACTTTGGGTTTCAAAAGTAATAGCTGAAAAAATAAGGAAAAGAGGATAGCCTTCATAAACTACAAGAGATCGCCGAAAAGGGAAAGAAAACAATAATATCTGGAAAAGCTAAGAGAAACTGGTAGAGTGGTCAGGAAACAAAGATGCAAATGGAAGAAAAAAGGAAAAATTATGTTCTTACATGTTAATTTTCTTTCCTTTAGACGCAGCAGATGAATCCAGAGATCAATGGGATAGCTTACATCTACCAGCAGGCGGAGATAGAAAAACTGATTAACAGGTGGTCCTATGGGCTGGTACTCCTCCTGTATCATCAGTAATGCTCCTTGCCCAAGCATCCGTAACCACCAATAGGCATAGCATGTAAAAAACTTCTTTCCCATAACAAATCTCAAAAGGCAATAATACAGAATACAACCATCAAATAACAAACTTTGAGAGTTGCAAAAGAAAAAACCGACAGACAATATCCAGAAAGGGTGAGGCTCTGGATTCATCTGCTGCATCTAAAGGAAAGAAAATGAACAGGTAAGAACATAATTTTTCTTTCTTTAGCAACAGCAGCACAATGGGATGTAGCAAAGCAATTCTCAATCTGGGTGGGAAGCAAACGCCGCCTCCGCAACAACCAAAGCATGAAACGCATCCACCGCATGCGCCCTCCACATCCAACCGGTAATGCGGAGACAAAGCTCTCTCGGAAGACCAAGTAGCCACGAGACAAAACTCCTCCAAAGAAAAAAACCTCTGGGCCGAGTCCAAGAAGAAGCCATCGCTCTGGCGGAATAGCATGAAGGGCTTCCGCCAACCGCATCCCTGCCATCAAGCAAGAGCAAAGAACGTCCTCCCAGACTCATCGAGCAATGGAGGCACTGGACGCCGCCATACGTTCGAGGCGTCCCTTGAAGAATACAAAAAAGGGAATCTAAACTACTAAAAGTCATTAGAAACCTAGCTCGCAGAGAATGCTACGCACTTTCAAAAAAAATGCAGCGAATAAAAGCACGTCTCCCCATTTCTCCTCCAAGGAAGAAGGAAGGAAAAGTGATAGTGGCATAAAAGAAAGGATGACACCTCCTTAGAAAGAAATTGTGGAACCGTCTGAACTAACCCCTCAGATTTCGGAAATCAGAAATAGGAATCCCCACTGAACAAGGCCTGCAACTCAGAAAACCGCCGAGCTGAAGCCATGGCCACAAGAAACCCCATTGTCAACGGCACAGCCTTTTAGAGTCTCAAAAGACAAGAATGAAAGGAAGCCTTCGGTAAACTTCGAAGAAGTACCGTAAGACTGTACTCCTTTTAGGAACTGAAGTACATGAAGCTGAGAAGCAAGTGAAGAGCAAGATACCTAACCCTTGTAACAAGCTAAGAATGGCACTTGAAGCTGAAGGGAAGTGAACACTAAGCCCTTGGCCATTCACTAGTGCCAAAAAGGAAAGAACAGAAACCTAAAAGCCAGGCAGAGTGCTAAGGCAGAGAAACACCCAAGAAAGGAAAAGCCTCCAAACTGGAGCCCAAGTCACAGGTGAAGGAGATGTCTGTAACGCCTGGAAAAGAGAAGAAAGGACCCGCTTCATACAACCCATATACGTCACCCATGACATATCAAAAGCCCGGGCCGAACACCACAGGAAGACAAATAACCATGTGGATCCTAAGTGAGTAAATCCGGAAGTACCAGGAATCACAACAGAGTGGCCATTGAAAGACACATCAGATCCGCCTAGCAAGGAGGGCGCAGCCAACCCGGAGATTCTCTGATCACAATACCCTGAAAGCGAGCTTGAGATATCAAACTCGTCCAATCAACTGCCAGGGGGAAACACCCAAAAAAAAGAGAAACCAGAGGAGAGGAAGAAGCAAGCTACTACCCCCTCTGACTACCACTTCCTGCGTCTGCAGAAGGAACTAGAAAACTGGGAATTTCGAGACGATGCTATGAGGTCCAGCTCAAGGTGATCTCACCCTTCTACAAAGAGCTGGAACACTTGAGTGAATAGCTCCCAAATTCCAGGATGTAGAAGATTCTAGTCCTACTACTATAAGTACTAGCAAAACACTGAAAGACGAGCTCTGCGCTGTATATTTTAACAGACAAAAGACGGACCCTGCTCAGATTTTGTGGCGATAAAGGCTATCCAAACCCTTTTCCTGTCCTGTAAAATGACGCGTAGACAGAAGAGGAAGACAAGATTCCACCCAGGGAAGGGGACCAGAACTGTACTCGCCCAACCGAGCACATCACATACTGTCCTTGGAGAAACTTGGAGAAACATCACCACAAGAACACTTTCCTAAAAGACAGGTATCGCCATGCCGGAAGAATGGTCTGAATCTCCTGAACCCCTGAAACTCAGGAAACAGCTGCCAGACCATGATGCAGCCCAGAAGAATGAACGAGTAATGAGTCACCTGGTAACACCAGACTCCTTGCACTGAGGATTGAAGGCACTGAGCCCCCCAACCCGTCAGCCTGGGATGGTGGGTGACTATGCGCCAGTCCAGCAAAGACCAATGCATGCCTTGAAAAGATTAATCTTGTTGAGCTGACAAATTACATTGAGCGAGGCTTGAGGGGCCAACTAGATATCCTGAGGAACCTGCGAGATACCATGAACCACCGGAACAAAAGTGACTGCTGCAGTGTGGTCACATGAAAGCGAGCTGAAGCTCCCAGTGGAGTCACCACCATATATCCTAGAATCTGTACGGAATCCCATAAACATGCACTTGATGACTGAAGAAGAAGTGGAACCTGAGATCGTAACTTGTCGCCCCAGTCCCTGGGAAGAAACAAACCCCTCTCGTACGTGACTAACAACATCCCCAGATAGTCCAATATATGGCATAGAACAAGAGAACTCTGTGGAAGTTTGAACATGCACATCTAAAGAATGAAGAAAATAAATCACCCAAGTGCGTTTGTAAAATGACCTAGCTGGAAGATGGCCGAATCAACCAGCAGTCCAAGGAATAAAGCACCTCTATACGACCAAACGCTAGCACCATCACCACCATCTACTAAAATGTTAGTGGAACCGTGGCTAGGCCAAATGATGTCTGATTAAACAGAAAGCGCCGCTCGATAACAACTAAGCGAAGAAACTGCTGACGTGGTGGTCACATGAAAATACATACAAAGAATCTCACGGTTTCCTTATGAAATGTCAAACTCTGAGAAACTAAGTGACCCATATGAAATCCATCACCAGGCTGACCAATTCCCCCTTCTTGGGTACCATGAAGCAAATGGGATAACCACTCCTAGTTCCAGGAGAGCAGAAACAACTGTCCCAAGTTCTAGCCACCCTGGAAGGGGATCTCGCACCAGCGTCACCTTAGGATACTCAATACATAGTGACACCCAGAAAGAATCTGAAATGGGAGAAAAGAATTCAAAGGCCCGCAACCTCACACTACCATATCTCCCTTTCCGCAGAGAATGAGCTGGAGGAGAGTCGTAAGTTCTGAATAGAAGAAAGGAACTCTCCTAAGGACATACTAGTCCTGCAATGTAATCACGATTACGAGTTATCTGTGGCAGCCTGTGCAATTGGAAAACAGCATGCAAGCTTCTCCAAAATACAACTGCCCTTAAAGGGTAACCTCTTAGTGAAGAATTTGTTTGTTTGTTTTTTAAAAAATTTTTTTGTGTTTGTAGTTCAATGCGGCCCAGGGAAGGCAAAAGATGGGACACCCCGGCAGTAGACCCTGTTACGCTATAACAGAAAAAGACAGTCTTGCCCGCCGGAAATAGCCAATATGCCCCTAGAACTGCTCCAAATGTGCAGGAAGCATTTCTATAGCGCCACCAGACACATTCAGCCATTAATATTAAGGAAACTGCCAGACCTACATAGTCTCACCCTTTGGAGATGAAGAGATACCCGAATGAAACACCTGGGACTCTCCTGCGACTGACCCAAGTTGTATAATGAGTCGCTTTCTACCAACCCAGTACGGAGGGAAGCCGAAACTGGGTGGTTAAGCATAGAGCCGACTCTCTCTCTAATGGGCCTGCAGAGACTCCCACAGTCCCGCAATCGCAGCAAATCAATCAACTCGGGAACCTCCACACACTGAGCCCCAATGTCTCATTAAAGCAGAAAAACTGCTAGCAATATCCGACGCATTAGACTCTGAAGGCATAGAAGCCGCAGCAGACGCCAATATAAGCCAGCTACCAAAGAAACGTACTGAACGCTGTGGCCATCAGCTCAGGAGCGCGAGCCTCTTGCCCGCTGTAAGACAGCGGCTCCCAGCCTACGGTTAAAACAACTTACCAGCTGGAGAATCAAACACAGCTGTGGCAAGTGGAAAATCTATCTGCCTGTTTCGCCACTCATTCAACTGTGTCTTAAAAACAGGGAGACCGCGGAAGGCACAGAGGGAAAGAAGCCGCCAAAACAGACCCAAGAACGCCACGACGTGTCCGCCAACGTCGAAGCACAAGCACGATCCACCAACTGAACGCTGAAAGGCACTGGCTCCACAAACAGTGTCCATCCTGTTGTACCCCAACCACAGCTGCAGCACACGCTGTGCGACGGGCAGCCTCAGCGAAACAGACTGCAAATGCGAGGCCTCCCCCACCCCCGCATGAAAACAAGCTCATCCAACCGAGCCCAAACTATAACTCAGGGGCTCTCCACTCAAACATATCCACACAATCAAAAAAAAAAAAAATAAATAAATATATATATATATATATATATATATATACATACATATACATATATACACTCCACAAACTGCAAAATATGTACCACCCAACAAAGCTTAGCTGTTGAGAAAGAAATTAAATATCAGCTGAACCATGTGACCGCACAGCTGCCGTGTCCCCAGAAGTACAAAACGTAACACCAGCAACAAAACCTGCAGCGCTAAGACAACATCAAAACAAAACTCACAGGCCCAATACCACAAGAAAAGATAACCCACAATTGCAATATAAAAAGGAATACTCACAACCCAGCTTACAGTGCTGGTAGACGCCGGTAGGAACCGGTTGAGCACCACTGAGAGTACCCAATCATGGATAGCAAATGTGGTCTCTTTTTTTTTTTTTTTTTGATAGGAGGGAGGGTGAGGCAGGAACCTGGGGGGCGAGGTGTAACCCCCGAAGCCGACACCGTTCAGCCGGACACCCCTGTCTCACTGAAGAGAAAAATCTCAACAGGAGAAATAGAATTGTAAGCTCACTGAAGAGAAAATCTCAATAGGAGAAAATGAGTTTCCAGCCACAGCCAGAATCCAGGAGCTAGTTGAATAGCGACCATCACCTGCTGGGAGATAAAGCGTATTGACGATACAGGAGGAGTGCCAGCCAATAGGACCACCTGTTAATCAATTTCTCTATCTCCACCTGCTGGTAGATGTGGGCTATCCCATTGGTCTCTGGATTCATCTGCTGCTGTTGCTAAGGAATAGGCAATAGAGTAAAAATGAGGGAACAAGTTTGTTTTCTTAGATACGATAGTGATAGGAGAAAGTGCAAAAGTGACATTGTGAGACTCAAGGGTGAAAGGGAGAAATATGTAGAAGCTGATAAGGCTTTACTGTTTAACAAATATTTCTTTTCTCTTTGTTCACAGCTGAAGACAAAGGGATGTGTGATAGTCCCTGAACAATTTTCAGAGGACTGTGTTCATAAAGCATTGGCTAAAGATGCAAAGCGGCCAGACCACGTACATCCAAGACTACTGAAGGAACCTAGGGAAGTTCTGATGGCTCTGCTGACTGACATTTTCAATGCTTCCCTAGTCGGGAGTGATCCTAGAGAAGGGGGGACAGAAGTGGTCATTTCAAGTTTATTTTAGTCTTGATATACCCTGAATAAAATGTCTGAGCAGTGTACAATTAAAAATTATGGGGAATAAGTTAAAAAAAAAAAAAAAAAAAAAAAAAACACAATATAAAAAGAGGGTAAAAATGTAGGCCATAAGAGTGGAAGGGGGGGGAAGAATTACTATTTCTTGATAGGAAAGGAAGTAAAGGGGAATAATGAGGGAAGAGGGCAAGGGATTAATATAATTCCTTACTAAAGCTGAAAAATAAATATTTTATTCTAAAGTAGCCTGCTATATCATATCATAGGCATCCTTAAATAAAAAGGTTTTATGACTGGACTTGAATTTAGCTAGAGTAGTTTCATGGTAAAGGCAGATCGTGTTTGACGAACTTGCTGCACTTCTTTGAGGGAGTAAACAGACAGATAGACAAGGGCGGGTCGACATTGTATATCTGGATTTTCAGAAGGCGTTCGACAAGGTTAAAACAACTACTTCGGAAAATTGCAAGCCATGGAATTGAGGGTGAAATACTCATGTGGATTAAAAACTGGCTCGAGCATAGGAAACAGAGAGTGGGGGTAAATGGACAATACTCGGACTGGAAGAGCATCACCAGTGGGGTGCCGCAGGGCTCGGTGCTTGGACCCGTGCTCTTTAACATCTTTATAAATGATCTGGACATAGCTACGAGGAGCGAGGTGATTAAATTTGCGGATGATACAAGACGCAGGGGGATTGCGAAGATCTGCAACGTGACATAACAAGCTCGAGGAATGGGCATCGACATGGCAGATGAGGTTCAACGTGGATAAGTGTAAAGTGATGCATGTCGGTAACAAAAATCTCATGCACGAATACAGGATGTCCGGGGAGGTACTTGGAGAGACCTCCCAGGAAAGGGACTTGGGAGTTCTGATCGACAAGTCGATGAAGCCGTCCACACAATGTGCGGCGGCAGCAAAAAGGGCAAACAGAATGCTAGGAATGATAAAGAAGGGGGATCACGAACAGATCAGAGAAGGTTATCATACCGCTGTACCGGGCCATGGTACGCCCTCACCTGGAGTACTGCGTCCAGCACTGGTCGCCGTACATGAAGAAGGACATGGTACTACTTGAAAGGGTCCAGAGAAGAGCGACTAAGATGGTTAAGGGGCTGGAGGAGCTGCCGTACAGTGAAAGATTAGAGAAACTGGGCCTCTTCTCCCTCGAACAGAGGAGATTGAGAGGGAACATGATCGAAACATTCAAGGTACTGAAGGGGATAGACTTAGTAGATAAGGACAGGTTGTTCACCCTCTCCAAGGTAGGGAGAACAAAGAGGGCACTCTCTAAAGTTGAAAGGGGATAGATTCCGTACAAACGGAAGGAAGTTCTTCTTCACCCAGAGAGTGGTAGAAAGCTGGAACGCTCTTCCAGAGGCTGTTATAGGGGAAAACACCCTCCAAGGATTCAAGATAAAGTTAGACAAGTTTCTGCTGAACAAGAACATGCGCTGGCAGGGCTAGTCTCAGTTAGGGTGCTGGTCTTAGACCAGAGGGCCACCACGTGAGCGGACCACTGGTCTGACTCAGCAGTGGCAATTCTTATGTTCTTAATAAATAAATAAAAGATAGGTGCTGCTACCGAAAATATGGTTTTATGAAAGGGGATGGAACTCCTCTCATATGAGGAAAGACTAAAATGGTTAGTGCTCTTCAGCTTGAAAAAGAGATGACTGAGGGGAGATATAATTGAAGTCTACAAAAATCCCGAGTGGAGTAGAATGGGTACAAGTGGATTGATTTTTCGCTCCGTCAAAAATTACAAAGAATAGGGGACACTCGAAGTTATAGGAGGAAATTATTTTTCACTCAGAGAATAGTTAAGCTCTGGAACACATTGCCAGAGGTTGTGGTATGAGAAGATAGCATAGCTGGTTTTAAGAAAGGTCTGGACTACCCCCTCCCCTTTTGCTGGACCGAATTTCGTTTTTTGGCACAGGGAGCTGCGCTGAATGCCCCGCACTGCTCCCGACGCTCATGAGCTCCCTGCGCTGGAAACCGCTGTTGCGGTTTAGAAAAAGGGGGCCATAGTGCAAAATATAAACAGCAGATATTAATTCGGACACATTTTGATCACTGAATTTAAAATAAAATAATTTTTCCTAAAGAAAGGTTTGGACAAATTCCTGGAGGAAAAGTCCATAGTCTGTTATTAAGACATGGGGGAAGCCTCTGCTTGCCCTGGATCAGTAGCATGGCATGTTGCTACTCTGAGTTTGGGCCAGATACTAGGGACCTGGATTGGCCACCGTGAGAATGGGCTACTGGGTTTGATGGACAATTGGTCTGACCCAGTAAGGCTATTAATAACAATAATAACAGTTTATATACCACAGGACCGTAAAGTTCTATGCGGTTTACAATGATTAAAAGATGCTACAGATTGAGTAGGATTGACAAAGTTAAGAGCTAGTGATAAACAGCTCTAGAGATCAGATACTGTGGACCAAGACTGTACAGTTACCTAAATACTTCAGGAAGAGATATGTTTTTAGGTTTTTCCTAAATTCCCCATAAGTAGTAGGCATAAGCAGTTGTTCCAGGTCTTTACCCCATAATGCTGTCTGGTGTGCGAGAAGATGTTGATGCGAGAAGATGATGATTTTTAAATTTACATCCTCTAACTGGTGGAGAAACAAAATTCAAGTGTGAGCTTCTCTTTTGTCTGTTGGTTGTGAAAGAGAAAAAGGTCAGTTATATATTTAGGGGCTAATCCGAATTGAGCGATCCTGCAGGCAGATGGGGCATTCCTCCGTTCGCCCCCATCTGCATATTTTTCATTCATGAATTCATTGGACCTTCCCAGATCTGACCCGGAACAGGCCCGATCGGGCAGGTTAGTGAAACCAGGCCAAGGTTAGAAACTGATTGAGTGGAAAGCGACAGGAAGTATTGGTAAATGGAGCTCACTTTGATGAAAAGGATGTTACCAGTGGTGTGCCACAAAATTCGGTTCTTGGGTTGGTTATTTAAAAAAATATTTTGTAAACAATACTGTTGAAAGGCTATCCAGTAAGATTTGCCTCTTTATGGATCATACCAAAATCTGCAATAGGATAGACACCCCTGATGGTATGGATAACATAAGGAAGACTTATGGTAACAAAGCTTAAAGAATGGTCCAGAATTTGGCAGCTAAGATTTAATGCTAAAACAATGCAGGGTCATGCATTTGGGCTGCAAAAACCCGAGGGGAAGGTACAGTTTATGGGGTGAAGAACTTTTGTGCATAAAAGAGGAGTGGAACAGTCTTACATAAATAGTGTATCTGTTGAAATTTCAGCTGTAGTGGAGAAGTCTACTGGTACAAATGTACCCATACACATATTACTGGTAAGTGAAGGGAAATTTTCAGCCTTGAGAATTTATTCATCTAAAATTTTGAGTTACTTTGGCAAATTCTTTTGAAAACTGTCTTAGTTTTGTCTATACCCTTTACAAGCACCAGAGGAAGTTTTTTGTTTTCATCATCTTCCATTTGTGAAGTTTTTTTTCCCACACATATAAACCACTCATGTCTCCTCTTCCCCCACCACCCTAGAGTCAAGCAGCTCACTGTCCCCTCCCCCCAGTTCTATAGCCCAACAGCTCTATGTCACTTCCCTCCATAGTCCTGCACCTCCTTGTCTCTTCTCCTCCAAAATAAGTGCTGCTTCAGTCCTCAGGGCAGCAGCTGGGAGGGGAGAGCACATCTATGGGGTTAGTGTAGCCATGTTTCCTCTGCTAGGCTGTTACCTGCTGCCTGCACTCTCCCCTCCTAACCACTACTGTTTACACTGATCAGTCCCACAACACACCAACCAGGTGCTCATAACACATGGTGTTTGCAAGTGTTGAGAACAATGGTGGGGGGTGGGAGAGCGTTGCAAGTGTTGAGAACCACAGTGGGGGGGGGGGGGGAAGCGTTGCAAGTGTTTGCAAGTGTTAAGAACCATGGTGGGGGTGGTGTGTGAGAGCAAGTCTGGCAGCAGCGGTGAAGGGACAGGAGAGCTCCCAGTGATTTCCAGAGTCCAATTCAAATGCTCTTGCCTGGCTTTTAAGATTATTCACGGCATCCTTCCTTCCCTAATCCCACTTTCTTTCAACTCCTTGTGCCCTGACTCCACCAGGACCGCCCATAAATTAAAACTATCCTTCCCCTCCCTACATGGTATTCTCCACGCAGGTAAACTGGGAAAATCACTTCTTTTCAAAATCACAGGTCTCTGGAATGACCTTACTATCTCGCTGTGGAACCTGAGCTCCCTCCATTTATTCCGCAAGCAACTAAAAACCTGGCTCTTCTCTAACATGTAATTTCTTTTCCCTTACTTTTCCACTTGATTTATAAACTTATGTAAACCTTTTCCTACTCTTTCTCATTTTTAAGTTCTTGTAAACCGTGCCGAGCTCTACTTCCGTGGAGATGATGCGGTATATAAACTTAAGGTTTAGTTTAGTTTAGAGCGATGCAGGTGACGTCAAGATAGAGGAAAAAATGCATGAATTCAGGTCCCTTAAACGGTTGAGCTGAAGAAGGGGCCCAAATGCACGTAGTGTGTGACTTGGCATGTCTGGACTTGCCCAGGGACCCAAGGAGCTGCAATGGGAATCACACTAAAGTTCCCTAGGATCTCATCTCACTGCATTAACCATCAGGCTACTCTTGAAAACTCAGCTGGCCTGCAGCCCTCGAGGACCAAGGTTGGCCACCCCTACACTATGGTAACCCTAAATGAGATTAGGATTGCTTTGAAAATAGCAAGATTAGATGGTTTGGAATGACTGGGGATGATTAGTAGTTTAAAAAAAAAAAAAAAAAAAAAAAAGAAGAAAAAGAAGATCCCTCCCTTGCAAAACTAGGGATACACCTCCCCGTCCATTCAAGCACAGAATCAGAATGAGTGGGATTTTGAATGTGTTTCAGGAACATTAACGGAACACACTGACATTTTCTCCCCAGGGCTTGTCTTATATTTCTCTTGATAAAGGTGGTCTACATATAGGGCAGTGGTCTCAAACTCGCAGCCCCGGGGCCACATGCGCCAGGTACTATTTTGAGGCCCTCAGTATGTTTATCATAATCACAAAACAGTTTCTTGATCATATATCTTTTTAGCTATAAATTATAATATTATTAATAAGACTTAGCCAAAAGGCAAGATTTATAAACTAGAAAGAGTTTTACCTCATGCAAAATTGTCATTTCTTTAATAAGACATAACTATTTTTTCTGAGGCCCTCCAAGTACCTACAAAGCCAAAATGTGGCCCTGCAAAGGGTTGGAGTTGGAGACCACTGGCTAAACTGTAACCATGACATCCTGTTTGTCTTTGGGAAGCAGAGCTGAGATTGTGATGTCATAATGCCTCATTCCACCAATAAGAGCCAGCCTCATCAGTGATGTCACAATGGCTTGATTGTCCTGTTCTCCCCTCTGCCATCCAACCCAGCCAGCAGATTAACTGTTCCCCTTAACTCAGTGGTCTCAAACTCACAGCCCGCCAGGTACTATTTTGAGGCCCTCGGTATGTTTATCATAGTCACAAAACAGTTTCTTGATCATATGTCTTTTTTAGCTATAAATTATAATATTATTATTAAGACTTAGCCAAAAGGAAAGATTTATAAACTATAAAGAGTTTTACCTCATGCAAAATTGTTATTTCTTTAATAAGACATTAACTATTTTTTCTGAGGCCCTCCAAGTACCTACAAATCCAAAATGTGGCCCTGCAAAGGGTTTGAGTTTGAGACCACTGATATAGGGGGTCTTTTAATAAGGTGCGCTAGCCGATTTAGCGCGTGCTAAATGCTAACGCGCCCATTATATTCTATGGACAAGTTAGCACTTATCGCGCGCTAAATCGGCTAGCATGTCTTAGCAAAAGACCCCCATAGTAAGTAAACTTTTCAAAGCAGAATGAACACATCCCTGTAAACAGCTTCAAAAAGCCACTATTGAATACATCTTAACACTAAAGTGGATCAGTTCATCACTGCTACTCATGTCATTGCACAACCAGAAAACCAGACACTGCAGTCAATGAGATGAAATATAAGAATTAAAAAAAAACAAACCCCAAAAACAACCCTCCTAAAAGATGGCACTGTGCAAAGTGACTAGTTTTTGCTAAGTATGAAGAAATAGAAGAAGGGTAAAAGGGATGGGACTTGTATACTGCTTTTTTCTGTTTGGTTTACACAATCAAAGTGGTTTGCATATTTTAGACAGGTACTTATTTTGTACCTGTGGCAATGAAGTGTTATGTGACTTGTCCAGAGGCAGTTGCTCTAACCACTAGGCCACTCCTCATGGATCATCAAGAACTAAACAGGGGCATCAAACTAGAATCTCTCAGAGCCACAAACCAGCCATGTTTTCAGGCTATCCCTAATGAATATGTATGACATTACCTGTGCACAGTGGATATGCAACATCTCTCATGATGCATATACAGCACTGCGTATGTCTATTAGCGCTATAGAAATGATATTAGTAGTAGTAGAAATAGGATAAATGACTTTTTTTATTATTGAACTGACTTATGATTAATACTCCCTGCAACTTCAATCACTTTTGATTTACTTCTTAAACGATTTCTTTTTTAATTTTTAATATCACTCTTTGTAAGTCTTGGATCACAGATTGTGGACTATTGATTGCTTAATATTGTAAGGGGAGTAGGTTATATTTCTCCCCTTTATAAAATTATTTCATTTTCTTCTTTTTTGTTCCTAAATTACAATCATACTGTACAAGATATTATGCTTGATAAATTTGTGTAAAATGATAAATAATTTAAAAAAAAAAGATATGGGACCTAAAAGTCAGATGACTGTCACTAAAGACTCCAAAACATCTTGATTTCTTCTCTAATAGGTTCAGGTACCCCAGAAATAGAGGGGGCTGAGGTAAGGGATTAAATTTTAAGTGGTTTGAGGTAAAGCAGTTAGTAATTTGAAATGGTAGCGGGACGAGTTTCTCAAGGGGGAATAAGAGTTGGATGTCATCAGAAGAGCTAATGGTGACGAGAATGAGCTCCTAAAGAGCTTGCCTTTCCCTCCTCTCTCCACTTCCCTCCCACCTTCGATTTGCCCCTCTCCCTTGCCCTCTGTTTCCCCTTCTCACTCATCTGCTCTGAATGCCTTCCTGAGTCTCAGTTCTCTATCCTAGTGCTTCCCCAGCCTCCCAAGCATCATCTACGTTACAATCTACTTCTTAGCAAATCAAAAATGTTCAAACCACTCGTTATGTATCTCCTAACATCTTGACAATTCTCATGGAATCCACTTTATGTATTCTGTATCATCTTGACAATCATATGTAATCCGCCTTGATCCTCACGGTAATGGTGGAATAGAAATCACTAATGCAATGTAATGTAAAGCACAGTTACTTACCGTAACAGGTGTTATCCAGGGACAGCAGGCAGATATTCTTGACTGATGGGTGACGGCACCGACGGAGCCCCGGTACGGACAATTTTAGAGTGATTGCACTCTAAGAACTTGGAAAGTTCTAGTAGGCCGCACCGCGCACGCGCGAGTGCCTTCCCGCCCGACAGAGGTGCGCGGTCCCCAGTTAGTATAAGCCAGCTAAGAAGCCAACCAGAGGAGGAGGGTGGGACGCAAGAATATCTGCCTGCTGTCCCTGGATAACACCTGTTACGGTAAGTAATTGTGCTTTATCCCAGGACAAGCAGGCAGCATATTCTTGACTGATGGATGACCTCCAAGCTAACAAAAAGAGGGATGGAGGGAAGGTTGGCCATTAGGAAAACAAATTTTGCAAAACAGATTGGCCGAAGTGTCCATCCCGTCTGGAGAAATCATCCAGACAATAGTGAGATGTAAAAGTATGAACTGAGGACCAAGTAGCAGCCTTGCAGATTTCCTCAATAGGAGTGGAACGGAGGAAAGCTACAGATGCTGCCATAGCTCGAACTCTATGGGCCGTGACAGAACCTTCCAGTGTCAGTCCGGTCTGAGCATAACAGAATGAAATGCACGCTGCCAGCCAATTAGACAACGTACGTTTAGAAAAAGGACGTCCCAATTTATTCGGATCAAAGGACAGAAAGAGTTGGGGAGTTGATCTGTGGGGCTTAGTACGCTCTAAATAGTAAGCTAGAGCCCTCTTACAGTCCAAAGTATGTAGAGCCTGTTCTCCAGAATGAGAGTGAGGTTTCGGAAAGAAGACAGGCAGAACAATGGATTGGTTGAGATGGAATTCAGAGACAACCTTCGGGAGAAACTTTGGATGTGTACGCAGAACCACCTTGTCATGATGAAAGACCGTAAAAGGTGGATCTGCAACTAGTGCATGTAGCTCACTGACCCTCCTGGCAGAGGTAAGAGCAATAAGGAAAAGTACTTTCCAAGTGAGAAACTTGAAAGGAGTGGTAGCCAAAGGTTCAAATGGAGGCTTCATTAAGGCGGAAAGAACCAGATTGAGATCCCAGATTACAGGAGGGGCTTTAAGAGGTGGTTTCACATTGAAAAGACCCCGCATGAATCTGGACACCAAGGGATGAGCCGAGAGAAGTTTTCCATGAACTGGCTCATGAAAAGCAGCAATAGCACTAAGGTGGACTCTGATGGAAGTAGACTTAAGGCCAGAATCAGACAAAGAAAGTAGATAATCCAACAAAGTCTCCACAGCAAGGGAAGTGGGATCATGTTGATGAAGAAGACACCAGGAAGAAAATCGTGTCCACTTCTGATGGTAACATTGCAGAGTGGCCGGTTTCCTGGAGGCATCCAGAATGGAATGAACGGGCTGAGACAAATAAGTATTATGAGAAGTCAGCCCGAGAGAAACCAAGCTGTCAGGTGCAGAGATGGAAGGTTGGGATGCAGAAGTGTCTCCTGATGTTGCGTAAGCAGAGAAGGAAACAGCGGAAGAAGAAAAGGCTCCCTGGCACTGAGTTGAAGTAGAAGGGAGAACCAATGTTGCCTGGGCCACCGTGGAGCAATCAGAATCATGGTGGCTCTTTCCCTCTTGAGCTTGAACAAGGTTCGCAACATGAGAGGCAGAGGAGGGAAAGCGTACAGGAACAGATTGGACCAATCGAGGAGAAATGCATCCGCTGCCAGACGGTGAGGAGAGTAGAGTCTGGAGCAGAATAGGGGCAGCTGGTGATTGTGAGGAGCTGCAAAGAGGTCTATCTGAGGAGTGCCCCACTGAGCGAAGATGGACTGTAGAGTTAAAGGATCGAGTGTCCACTCGTGAGGCTGAAGAATTCTGCTGAGCTTGTCTGCTAAAGAATTCTGTTCTCCCTGAATGTAGATAGCTTTCAGAAAAAGTTGGTGATCTGTGGCCCAAGCCCAAATCTTCTGGGCTTCCTGGCACAAGAGGCGAGAGCCTGTCCCCCCCTGCTTGTTGATGTAGTACATCGCAACTTGATTGTCTTTGCACAGCAGGAGGACTTGAGGAAAGAGAAGATGTTGGAAGGCCTTGAGGGCATAAAACATCGCTCTGAGTTCCAGGAAATTGATGTGATGCTTCATTTCCTGGGCTGTCCAAAGTCCTTGAGTTTGGAATTCGTTCAAATGAGCTCCCCAGGCATAAGGGGAAGCGTCGGTGGTGATGACAAGTTGATGAGGAGGTAGATGGAACAGAAGACCTCTGGAGAGATTTGAGGATATCAACCACCATTGTAGAGATTGACGAAGAGACGATGTCACAGATATGTGTCGTGAGCAGGGATCCGTCGCTTGGGACCACTGGGTAGCTAGGGTCCATTGAGGAGTGCGCAGGTGAAGACGTGCGAAGGGTGTGACATGAACTGTGGAGGCCATGTGACCCAAGAGTATCATCATTTGCTTGGCAGAGATGGAACGTTGTGGAAGCACCTGCTGACATAGAGACTGAAGAGTTTGAAGACGGTTGGACGGCAGGAACGCTCTCATGAGGACTGTGTCTAACACCGCTCCAATGAATTGAAGTCTCTGAGTGGGGATGAGATGAGATTTGGGTAGATTGATCTCGAACCCCAGAAGTTGGAGAAACAGGATGGTCTGGTTGGTGGCCAGGAGTACTGTCTGAGATGAATTGGCCTTTATCAACCAATCGTCCAGGTAAGGAAAGACCTGAAGGTGGTGAGAGCGTAAAAAGGCCGCCACCACAATCAGACATTTGGTGAACACTCTTGGAGAGGAGGCAAGGCCGAAGGGCAGCACCTTGTATTGGTAATGACAGTGATTGATCATGAAACGGAGGTACTGTCTGGAGGTCAGATTGACCGGTATGTGAGTGTATGCGTCTTTGAGATTGAGGGAGCATAGCCAGTCATTTTGATTGAGAAGAGGGTAAAGAGTGGCTAAAGAAAGCATCTTGAATTTTTCTTTGACTAAGCATTTGTTGAGATCTCGAAGATCTAGAATTGGCCTGAGATCTCCTGTTTTTTTGGGGACTAGAAAGTAACGTGAGTAGAATCCCTGTCCCTTTTGATCTAGAGGAACTTCCTCTATGGCGTTCAAAAGGAGGAGGGATTGAACCTCCTGGAGAAGGAGAGAAGACTGAGGAGTGTTCAAAGCAGACTCTCTTGGCAGACTTAAGGTAGGAAGTGTCTGAAAGTTGAGAGAGTAGCCGTGGCGAATGATGTTGAGGACCCATTGGACCGAAGTGATAACTTCCCATCAGCTGAGGAAAAAAGTGAGACGGCCACCTATAGGTTGAGGTAGGTGGGTAGATGTGGTGACGCTGGCTATGCCCTGGAGAATTAAGTCAAAAGGGCTGCGTAGATTTCTGCTGTCCTTCGGCCTTGCCTCCTCTCCAAGAGTGTTCATGACTGGTTTGTCGCCTCTAGATTTGCAGTGTTGACACCCCCCGATGTAGAGGGAACTTTGGGCCTAAGCTTGCAACCTCCAGGTCGAAGAAACTGGCTGGAGAAAGTAAGTTGAGAGGGAGTACAAAATAAAGAGAAAAAACACCTCCAGTATGACATCTGGCAACTGATTCTAGTCTGGTCTATTTAGCTAGAAACAGGAAACCTCTAGCTCACAAAGAAAAAAAAAAAAACCTCAACAAGTCAATATTCAACAACCGCAGTCCATGTTTGTTTTAAATGCCAGCCATGACATTTAAAGATTTTACATACTACTTGTAGAAAGCAACAGTGCAACATGAATAGCTGTCAATATTCAGCCACCATCTTTGTCCATTTACATTTAGAACAGCCTTACTGTTGTCTTAAATTCATGCGTTTAGGTATACAGACAGCAGCTGAATATTGGCCCTCTTATCAAGATGTGTAAGGGATTTTTGGATTTTTTTTTTTTTTTAAATCACAGACCGTTGCGGTAAAAGCTCCGACTCTCACAGAATTCCTACACGTGTTGGCGCTTTGACCACAGCAGTCTGCGATAATAAACCCTTATGCAGCTTGATTAAAAAAAAGGGGGCCATTATTAGCCATCATTATACTTAGGGCTCCTTTTACTAAGTTGCGCTAGCGGTTTTAGCGCGCACTGCATTGCTGTGCGTACTAGACGCCAACGCCAGCACTGAGCTGGCGTTAGTTCTTGGTGTGTAGCACAGTGTTAGCGCGCACGGCAATGCAGCGCGCACTAAAATCGCTAGCGCACCTTTGTAAAAGGAGCCCTTACTGTATATGTGGAACATCCACATTCCACTCGACCCCCACAAGTATCCAGACAGCGCCATTAAACATATCAGGTCAATTTTTTTTTTTTTTTTTAAAGATAGTAGAAAAAAGTAGGAAGTAGAAAGTGCAGCAAGAGGGGTGAATTTCTACTGTGGGTAAATTCTGTTTGATGTACGGTTTACTGTAACCCCACCAAGGATTTTAGGACCCCCATTTACAAAGCCACAGTAGCAATTCTCCTGCAGCAAATGCACCACAGCCCATAGGAACTGAATAGTCGTTGGCGCATTTGACACACTGGGACTCGCCACTGTGGCTTTGAAAAAGCTGCCCTTAGACCAGTGGTCTCAAACTCGCGGCACGGGGGCCACATGCGGCCCACCAGGTACTATTTTGAGGCCCTCAGTATGTTTAGCATAATCACAAAAGTAAAATAAGTTTTTTGATCATATGTCTCTTTAGCTATAAATGACAATATTATTATTAAGACTTAGCCAAAAGAAAAGATTTATAAACTATAAAGAGTTTTACCTCATGCAAAATTGTCATTTCTTTAATAAGACGTTAACTATTTTTTTTCTGAGGCCCTCCAAGTACCTACAAATCCCAAAATGTGGCCCTGCAAAAGGTTTGAGTTTGAGACCACTGCCTTAGACTGAATAGGATATAAATTTGGAAAATAAATCATTACATAAATGAATATCTTTCAAACAAAGTCCTCACATTAAATTTTCTATTTTAAAAAAAAAAAAAAATCTGTGAAGCATTTTCCACAATTTTTTTCTGCCAAGATGACGACGACCTGTGTTTTTGCCATCTCTCCTCTTGATATTAAAACAGCTACGTGTGCAGTTGGATCTGCATGCTGCAAGACTACCTAAGGCTGCTTTTCAGCCTCCCGCCTCTCAGTTTCCTGATCTGTCTGCTAGCAATTCAGTGGAGGCGGGCATTGCCCCTTAGAAAACTCTACCCAACACTCATTAGGAAAGCCAAGAAACTTCAGAGGCTCGTATGGGGTTCCATCAGGCAAATGACTAATGTCTAAAACAGAGATCTTTGCTATTTCCAAGCGGAAGTATGTCAAAAATTAATTGCGAGAGCCAAGATCATCAGCAGACACCCTGTCACAAACCTCCACCATCCTGTCTTTTCTATCTCCTTCAGTTTTTAACCTTCCCTTATACCTCCATTATCCCAGGTACAAAATAAGTACCTGTATATACATAAACTGCTTTGAATGTGTAACTACAAAAAAAAAAGTGGTATACAACTCTCATTCCCTTTCTCCTTTTCGTTTCTCCGGAGGCATGTTGGCAGAGCCACCTTTGGAACAGCTGTTCCACTTTCTGCCAGCACCACATACCTCACAATAAGTCTGAACTGCATGGTGCTTTCTATCATGCGAGAACAAATTGAGATTTTGGACGGCACACTGCACAAACTCACAGAGAGCTTGAACACGCAGTGCATATACAGTGTTAAACATAATAACTGTTATGGAAGTGAGCCAGCAACAAATCTAAGGAAATGGTGAGGGAGAATTGTATACTAGGGAATAAAATCAGTGGGCTTACTTAGGGCCAGTAGGGGACATCACTGTCCCCTAGGCCTTGCAATGAACAGTGGTCTAAAGGAAAGGAACCAACTAACTAAACAAGCAGCACTCAAGTTCCTCCAAAAGTGCACAAAACTGCCCACGAAACAGCAACACAAAGCATTGTTTTCTTTCTCCTGTGCTCTTCTGAGCAGGGACTGTCTATTGTACGTTAAAATGTACAGCGCTGCTTACGCCTTTCAGCCCTATAGAAATAATAAATAGTAGTAGTAGTGCTAAATTGAATTGAATTTTAACACGAAACATATTCTGGTTTTTTTCTCCAATACCGCAGGCACAAGGCAAATTACTATTATTATAACGATGAAACGTATAATTTGTACAGTGAAAAGAATCAGTAGTGAAAGGGCACACTCCCTTCGGAACAATTTTAAATATCACAACAATAAATATTAACATTTTTGAAACAGGAGGTCCTCAGTGTGATTGCATAGTCAGGTGAGCGCGATAGCTTTCAATACTTAACTAATTAATTGCATTAATGCAAAGGCCCCTCCCCAGTACAACAGCCCCACCAGCCGACCACACATTCACAAACCCAGTGGAATCATTAGTCATTAATATCTCTGGTCAACCGTTATCCCATTGTCAACTGGATTTACTGAATAGGAGGTCTCTCCTATGTGCCTACTTTCAAAGGTGATCGTTTTACTGCTATGAGGGATATTGCTAGGGTGGTTCGGAATCTTCAAGTGAAATTGTTTTTTGCTCAAAAGGACAACACTTCCGACCGATCAATCCATTTTCAGAGTCCCTTCTAAATGGGCAACAACCCTCCCCGGTCCGATGGACCCCCATATAAAAGTATTCTGGGATCTGGTGGTGAAGGACATTGATGTGATATTTACTAGAATTCAGAGAACCTATATGAATCTCTCTAAATCCCAACTAGTAGCCCTAAAATTCTTGCCGTCAGACACTAATCTGGTCATCGGGTCTGCTGACAAGGGTGGAGTCATAGTGGTCCAAAATAGAGTTCAAGTTGATGGTCAAGTAAATCAACACTTACAGAGATAGGATTGGCATCAAATTTTACCGAGGAACCCCACTCAGGTTTATTATTACAGAGGTGGAGCAAGCCTCGGATCAAAACATCATTACCAAGGGAGAAGCTAAATTTCTAACCCAAGAGCCTGAGAGACAGCAAAGTTTTTTATAACTCCTTCAATGATCCTCTGGGACGTCCCATTGTGTCCCTTCGGGGAACGATATTGGAACCTCTTATCGTAGTTCATGGATTTCTTTTTGAAACCTCTAGTCTCTACTGCATGTTCTTAAGTTAGGGATACTACCCATTTTTAGAGGTTGATCATAGAGCTACAAGGGACGCAACCATCTGATATACTGGCAACTATGGACCTGGAGGTGCTTTATAGCAATATCCCCCCAATAAGCAGCATTGAATATCACCATCAAGCCCTGTCTTGCATGCTGACCCCTTCTTTAACTCCAAATGAAACCCCCCGATGGAAAAACAAATATGTGTACGGTACTTATTCAGACAAATCTGTTAAAATACCTTACATTACAGTACTGTATACGCAAACACTGGCAGGTATTAACATCTCATGAGGTGTTTGCAAATGACCCCTGTATTGCCTATAAAAGAACAAAGAATTTGGGCAATTTGCTGTCATATAAAAACCAGACTGGGCAGTCCATGACCATCTGGACAATAGGTCACGCTCCTTGTGGGGCATGCAACATGTGTGCTATATCCCTCACCTGTGTAGACAGGACTCACTCTTTAACAAATAAAAAATATATATTAAGACATAAGACCAATTGTGAGTCATCTTGGGTTGTTTATATCATTATTTGCCCATGTGATCTCATTTATGTGGGCCGGACTACCAGAAAGATAAAAGTGAGGTTGACAGAACATAAAAGCAGACTGAATAAGGCAGTGACTACAGCTCCCATGGTGCCCCATTGTTTAACTCATCAGCATAGTTTTGAAGACATGAGATGGTTCATTCTGGAATGGGTGCCTGATTTGTTTGTAGGCAACAAGAAACAATATATGCAGCTAAGTCAAGAGAACAGTACTGGAGTTTTGAATTAAATTCAGTAGCTCCTACAGGATTAAATGAAGGTATTGAGTGGAATACTATTATTTGATCCTGGACTATTTGTTCCTTTGTAGTATCAATAAAGCTCATTGATGACATCATGGAGGACTCTTGAATAAAATGGTGGTTTCTCAGTCCTTGTCTTCAGGTGGTGCAATACTCAGTGTTTGTGATTTTGTCATGAAACTGCTATTTTTTTTGTGTGCCAAAATCCTTGTAGGTTCTTGATGAAGGGGTTTTCCCCAAAATCGAGCTCAGTAGAACTGGTGCCAGCTACAGCCATGAAATTAAGATACCAAACGCTGACCAAAAACAGCGGCTAATGCCCCACAGGACCAGCAAAGATAAGTGGGTTAAAATTTAATTCTAAATCGCTGATGCACCGAAAAAGAAATCTTTTGCGGCAGTGAAATTGGCATGACTTTTCTCACTCTTAACTTTATATATTAATTTATATACGTGCACTTTTTGCACGATTTGTTTTCAGCACAAGGGTGGGCCCAAGGATGGTGTGCTGAAATGGGCAGTATAGCCTGTGCATTAGTTAAGTATTGAACGCTATCGCGCTCACCTGACTATGCAATCACACCGAGGTCCTCCTGTTTCAAAAATATTAATATTTATTGTTGTGATATTTAAAATTGTTCAGAAGGGAGTGTGCCCTTTCACTAGAGAAGAACTATATACATTTGTTTGAGACAGATTACAGTATTCTTCAGAGGATTTTTGTGCCAATATGTATAATTTGTATAGCATTATGGGACTTATGCAATGCTGTCAGGTTACAGTATGTTCCTAATCTAAGGCTTAGTTTACAAGATGAAAACATACAGTAACAATATAATAAAATTCAAAACCAACGAATATAAAAACAAAGGCCTGATTTTCAGCAGCCATGGACACCAGATAAAGTTAAGTGCTGGTCATTATGCTTTATTTTATTCATATATTTAGCAGCCTTAGCCTTTTCAGTTGTTCTGCTGAATACACATGTAAGCAGTTACTGTATTGCTGCTTGTATGTATGTTAGGCCTACTTTTCTGCTGATCTTAAATTACTTAGAAGTTAAAGGCAGAGCAGAGAAATTTCACAACCGTTTTGAACTTTTGTGTTGGCCCAGTTCTATCCAAGCCTCAGTAAACACATAAGTTTTATACGTCTATCCATAAAAATTTTGCATATCTCCAGGGAAGTACAAAAGTTATGGTGACATCAAAACCACCTATGTAAAATCTTTAAAAAATATCTGGCCGAAAGAATTTATCAATTAGCAGATTAAACGAGAGCATGCCTCCTTTGTTACTCATACCCTCTAAATCCCAATACAATTTCTTTAAAGCGTCCTATCTGAAATTACCACAATACAGTCCCCTAATAAAAAGGGTTATCTGATTAAACAGCTCGGAGCTCTCACAAGCTTTAATTGCTCATTACATCAAAGTATTAAAACGCATTTCCCCAACATACTAGGAGATCCTGCTCAGGAAATTTCCTGGGAAGTGCAACGTCTTTTATCAGCAGCTACCAACTACAGCTATTTCCTGGAGAGCCCTTCAAATTAAGAAAGACAAAAAAAAAAATAAAAAAAGCAATACCCATTGCCTTACTGAGTAATTATATCCATACTAAATGAATTGGAAAAGAAAAACTACTCACCAGCAGAAGTTCTCGTTCAAGAAAGCATTGTGTTTTTCGACTAAGAAGACTCGTCGCGGCCACCCTCCCCCCCCCCAAAAAAAAAACCCCGAAAACTTTAGGCAAAAAGCCTGAGAAACACGCGCTAAGCGCACACGCCGGCCATGGAGGGGAGCAAGCCGCGTTTTAAATGCCTTTCCTTTGCAGAAAGTCTTTAACCATCCCGGCAGGCTCCTCCTCTGGCTCAGCCCGGCTCTCTCTCCCCCTCGTAGTCTTTACGCGCTTTACCTTCCCGTCCACAAGACGCAACATTTGAAACAACAAGAAAATAGGCTTTGGGACGCCTCGAATCAACTTTTTTTTTCTTCCCCCAGCTCTTTGACAGGTTTTGCTTTGTTTTAGGCTGGCGGTTAGCAGCAGAAGCTCCCGCAGAGCAGGAGAGTTGCTGCTGGTGGTGGTGGTGGTGCGCGCGAGCTCACTCCCTGCCCGCCGCGCGACACCCTCGGGTGACTCGGGGAGGATGAGGTGTCCCGCGCGGCAGCAGGCCAAGCGCCGTCAACTCGACTATAAGAGAGATAACTGAGGAAACATACGAGGAGGAGCAGCAGGAAGCCTGGGAGAATTGACGAGAAAAAAGGGCATATAAGGCCTTGCAACAGTATTTTGTGGAAAAAAAAAAGTGTATGTGAGAGGGTTCATGTTTTTTTAAAATAGAAAAACCCGCCCAAAATAAGAGCGGCAGCAAGTGCC
The DNA here is from genome assembly GCF_902459505.1 of Geotrypetes seraphini. Classification (NCBI taxonomy): domain Eukaryota; kingdom Metazoa; phylum Chordata; class Amphibia; order Gymnophiona; family Dermophiidae; genus Geotrypetes; species Geotrypetes seraphini. Next base: position 484,642,913 of record NC_047085.1, on the reverse strand, counting down.
AGAATAGGGCACTTTTTGAAAATTGCACAAGGCAAATTACGCTTTCTCTATCTTAAGAATACCAACATAAGAACTGCCATACTGGGACAGACCGAAAGTCCATCAAGCCCAGTATTCTGTTTCTAACCAGTAGCCAACCCAGGTCCCAAGGGTGTAAATTCAAAAGCGCGCCGGGACAAAGGCGCGTGCAGACAATTGAACGCAGCGCGGAGGTGTGCGCCGCAGAAAATTACTGTTTTTACGGCTCCGACGGGGGGGGGGGGGCGTGAGGGGGAACCCCCCACTTTACTTAATAGAGATCGCGCCGCGTTGTGGGGGGTGTGGGGGGTTGTAACACCCCACATTTTACTGAAAACTTCACTTTTCCCCTGTTTTTAGGGAAAAAGTTAAGTTTACAGTAAAATGTGGAGGGTTACAACCCCCCAAACCCCCCACAACGCCAGCGCAATCTCTATTAAGTAAACTGTGGGGGCTCCCCAACAAAACCCCCCGTCGGAGCCCCTAAAAACTTTAATTTTCTTCAGTGTGCGCCTCCGTCTTGCGCTCAGTTGTCGGCATGCGCCTTTGTCTTTCGCGGGGTTGTCTATGAACCGGTCCCAAGTAGCAAAACAAATTCTATGCTGCTTATCCTAAAAATAAATACTGTAGTGCAGTGTTCTTCAACCTTCTCACACCTATGGACAGGCGGAAATAAAATAATTATTTTGTGGACCGGCACCAGTCCGTGGACCGGCGGTTGAAGAATACTGGGCTAAGTCGTAGGCCAGACCCCACCCATCTCCGTCCCAGACCTCACCACCATAATAGTACTAATTGTAACACTTTTTTCTATTCATTTTTCATATATACCAACACAATATAATCTTATTAACAACTCATAATAGTTAACCACAAAATTAAATTACAGAAAGCACACTGTACGTATGCTTCTCAACATTCATTCCTACCAGAACACAGATAACCCCAATGCAAATACGGGACCAAAAACTAAAAGTACTAATATATACTACAAACAAACCTTAAGATGCAAGACTCTGCATGCAGTACAACCCCAGAGAAAAAGAAACAAATGCATTTCTTCCTGAACAGTGCAAAATACAGACAGCAGATGTAAATTTTCAAAATTGACACAATTCAATTACTAAATAAAATCATTCCCCCCTACCTTTGTTGTCTCCCTCCCTCCATGCTGTGCCTTAATTTCTGGCCTGCTCCCGCCTGGCCGTTTTATGCCACCCCCAGCGTTATCTTTGGGCCGGCTCCCTCTTCCTCACTGACACAGTGCACAAAGCCACGCGCAATGGCTCTTCATGCGTCCCACACCTCTCTGACGTTGCGATGTCAGAGAGAAGACTTCCGGTTTAGGCACAGGATGTGCATAGGGAGCCGCTGCCTGCGGCTTTGTGCACTGCGGCAGTGAGGAAGAGGGAGCCGGCCCAAAGATAACACTGCATCGGTTGAAGAACAATGTTTCAGGCCCGATGCACATGTCGGCCCTGTGGACCGGTAGGAATTTTCTGCGGATCGGTGGTTGAAGAACACTGCTGTAGTGGATTTCCCCAAGCCATCTCAATAATTTCCTATGAGCGTCTCTTTTAGGAAATTATGCAAACCTTTTTTTAAACCCCGCTAAGCTAACAGATTTCACCACATTCTCCAGCGTTTAATTGCACATTGTGTGAAGAAATATTTTCTCCGGTTTGTTTTAAATCTACTACTTAGTAGCTTCTTCATATGTCCCCTAGTCCTAATATTTTTGGAAAGAGTGAAAAAGTGATTCACATCTACCCTTTCCACGCCACTCATTATTTTTTAGACCTCTTATCACATCACCCCTGAGCTGTCTCTTCTCTAATCTGAAGAGCCATAGCCATCAGGGCTGGATTAAAGGGTAGGCCCAGTAGCACATACCTCAGGCCTGAAAATATCAGGGGGGTCCCATGGTTGGTATTAGGGTGGGGAGCAAAAAGGGCAGAGGGCCCAGACTGCCTGGTGAGGTCAGCTTCCCTCCCTTTCACTCCCTCGCTGCGCTCTTGCCCACCGCCCACAAGCAAACAACCCAGGCGTGCGCTGGCTTCCCTTCTCATCTTTGTTTTCCATTCCTTTCCTGATAATTCCTAACATTCTATTTGCTTTCTTAGCAGCTGCCGCACATTGAGTAGAGAGTTTCAACGTATCCTCAGCAATAACACCTAGATCCTTTTCCTGGATAGTGGCTCCTTATACAGAACCCAGCATCACATAACTATAGTTCGGGTTCCTCTTTCCCACATGCATCATTTTGCACTTGCTCACATTAAACATCATCTGCCAGTTTGGTGCCCAGTCTTCCAGTCTCACAAGGTCCTCTTGCAATTTTTCACAATCCTCTTGCAATTTAACAACCTTAAACAACGATATGTCATCAGCAAATTTAATTATCTCACTAGTTATTCTCGTCTCTAGATCATTGATAAATATGTTAAAAAGCAGCGGTCCCAGCAAAGACCCCTGGGGAACCTCACTATGTATTCTGAGGAATAAAGTAGGACACCCTATACCCTAATATATTTTTTTTCATTTAAAAAATTTCTATACCGCCAAAAATTTCAGCGGTTCCGGAGTTACCCCCTTTGGCTGAAATAACTGCAGTGAGACGCTTCTTGTAGCCATCTATCAGTCTCTGACATCGGTCTGAGGAAAGTTTGGTACTGGGCAGGGGCAGGGCTTCCATTCTGAAGAGGCGGGTCCTTGAGGCAGGAGGGAATGGTCATCTCTCCTGCTGACCTTTCAACAAAAGGTACGGTGGTTTTTGGGCTCAGCTGGAAGGGGGACTCCTGGAGGGCTCGGAGGGGGGGGGGGGGGGATTGGTAGAAAGAATAGGGGGGGTTTACTCCCTGAATTTTGGCATCAATTATTCAGTGCTGGGGAGGAGTTCCCATTAGTGCACTTTAAAAACTTATTTTGATTTCTCATCCTTCAGAGTGATGGTGCAGTCCTTTGTCCTAAGTACCTTAGATTATTGTAATATTGTTTACTTGGAATCCTATAAGAAAACTATCAAGAGAATAAACATTATTTAGAATACGGCAGTATGCCTGATTTTTGGCCTGAAAAAGTCTGAACATGTAACACCTTATTACAAAAAAAATCTCATTGGTTGCCAGTGGAAGCTAGAATAATTTTCAAATTCGCTTGTTTATGTTAGAAAACACTGTTCGGTCTTGCTCCAAACTACCTTTTAAATCACTTTGATTTATCAGGAATTACCTGCCGTACATGTAGAATCCTCTTATTTTCTTTTCCAACTTTGAAAGGCTGTATTTACAAGAGATTCCTTGATGGGCCATTATGTTACTACATTATATTTCTAGACCGCAAAACCTGGATCGATGCGGTTCACAAAAATATAAAAGTGGACATTCCCAGTGAACAACAGAGTAAAAATATCAATCAATTCAATTCTCTAAAAATTTTACAAACAAGAATGATTTCAGTAACTTTCTGTAATGTATATAAGAGCAAGACCTTCTAAATCAGGGGGTCTCAAAGTCCCTCCTGGAAGGCCGCAATCCAGTGGGGTTTTCAGGATTTCCCCAATGAATATGCATGAGATCTATGTGCATGCACTGCTTTCAATGCATATTCATTGGGGAAATCCTGAAAACCCCACTGGATTGTGGCCCTCCAGGAGGAACTTTGAGATCCCTGTTCTAAATAGAGAACATAACTCCTTATCCCAGCTAGCTGCCTGGAAAGCAAATAGGCATTGCTGCAACTTCTTAGACACGCAACCTTGAACTGGGGGGAAACAAACAAAGCAGCATTACGTAGTGGACGGTTCGATGTGAATAAAGTAAATGGAATCAAAGTTTAAGTGATTTGATTCTGAATGCTTTATCTTATCAAGCTTTTAGAAGATTAATAAAAACTTACTTATTTGATAAATTTGTTTAATTACATAATCTTAATAGTGTATTTAACAGAACATTTTTAAGAACATAAGAATAGCCTTACTGGGTCAGACCAATGGTCCATCAAGCCCAGTAGCCCGTTCTCACGGTGGCCAATCCAGGTCACTAGTACCTGGCCAAAACCCAAGGTGTAGCAATATTCCATGCTACCAATACAGGGCAAGCAGTGGCTTCCTCCATGTCTTTCTCAATAACAGAATATGGACTTTTCCTCCAGGAACTTGTCCAAACCTTTCTTAAAACCAGCTACACTGTCCGCTCTTACCACATCCGCTGGCAACGTGTTCCAGAGCTTAATTATTCTCTGAGTGAAAAAAAATTTCCTCGTATTGGTTTTTAAAAAAATGTAATTCTTTATTCATTTTTAATTCAAATACATAGTGCAAACCATGAACAACCTGCACTCTATTACAACAAATAATAAACAGTTATTAAATCCCACCTCCAACCCTAACCCTCCCCCTCCACTCCTGGATGTGTATAACAATCTTTCATAAATCAAAAGGAAATAATATTAATATTTCATAACTTACAATATTTTGTTAATGGTCTCCAAATTTCCTTAAATTTGCTATGGTGTCCACTCTGTATAGAATGAATGTTTTCAAATTTATAAATTTGACAGAAGGCTTTAAGTTATCCCAACTTTTCCAATTTTTCATTATCATCTGCATGGCTACTCCTGTCATGATGAGAAGCAATTTATTCTGATTTGCATTAATTGGTTTCTTGGGTAATAATATTGTTCCAAATAATATTATATCATATCATAGTAATAATGGAACTTTCAATATCATAATAATTTGACCTCCAAATGGATTTCCAGAATTTGAGTATCAAGGGACAATAATATAGCAAATGATCTAATGTCCCTATATCAAGATGAAAATGCCAGCATCTATTAGATTTAGAACTGTCCAACCTTTGCAGCCTAACTGGGGTCCAAATCCTCCTACTGGTTTTAAGAGTATTTCCCTGTAACTTCATCGAGTGTCTCCTAGTCTTTGTAATTTTTGACAGAGTGAAAAATCGATCCACTTGTACCTGTTCTACTCCACTCAGGATTTTGTAGAGGTGCATCATATCTCCCCTCATTCGTCTCTTTTCCAAGCTGAAGAGCCCTAACCATTTTAGACTTTCCTCATACGAGAGGAGTTCCATCCCCTTTGCCATCTTGGTTGCTTTTTTTTTTAACCTTTTCTAGCGTGACTATATCTTTCTTGAGATAAGGAGAACAGAATTGAACGCAATACTCCGAATGAGGTCGCACTGTTAAGGTACTGCGGTGTACAAAAAATAAAGATTATTATTATTATCGCCACAAGGAAAGCCCATTAGAATACTAATGAGCGCCTTGTAATGCATTAGCATAGGATTTTCGGTGGCTGTTACAAGGATCGAGGATCGTTAGCAGCCACTGAGAACCCTTTTGTGAGGGAGCTTTCCATGCTAGTAAGACTGCTTTTACAGTACTTACTGCCATGGAAAGCTTTTGAGCTTTACGTGGCCTGTGTTAGAAAAAATCCTTGTTAGAAAGGTGCACATACTTTGGCTTATACTCAGAGTGGCTCAGTAGGAGATTTAAATGTCATTAAACACTCTATATCATCTTAAGAGTGAAATAAGTATCTGAATGAAAGGGACGGGTCTGTATTGTTTTGCTTTATTAAGTTTGCCACCTGAATTATCCTACACAGATTATTTGCTGGCTGGGTTGCTTTGAAAGTGCCCGAGGGGGGGATTTCACAGCATTTCTTCCTGGAGAGCAAACCAGGATTTGGCCTTGCATTGAGAGGAAGCAGCACAGATCCCACAGTGCACATAAGGTATTCATCACAATGAAGCTTTCTTTCATTAAAGGAGGTAATTTTGTAAAGCTTATTTGTGCAGTAAAGTCTGTTTGACACACAATTGCATGCATATGTCAAAACTATGTGCATTGAGAATTGGCATCTACTTTTTTTTTTTTTTTTAAATCTGGTCATAGGCATTCCTGGGCTCATAGCTTGAGGAGGGAGCAGAGATGAAGTTGCAAAGCATCTGCATCTTTTACAAAATAGCACAGTATTCATTGGTTTTGAATTACAAGGAATAGGATTCCCAGATTTCCTCTTAAAAAAAAAAGAGAAGACACCTGGCCCTGCCCCGCTCCACCCCTCAGACCCTCCCCATTCTGCCCCAAACCCGCCCCCAGCCGAACCTCCTGTCTCCTTCCCTGAGGTCTGTAGGGCCTCTGTGCATGCGCGGGCGGACATAAATGCAATGAAGTTGTGTGCATGTGCAGGACATCACCCGCAGCGATGTCCGCTCATGCCCTCTACGCATGAGCCTCCAGATGCGGCTCCAAACTCAGGGACTTCCAAAACCCAGACAAACTGCTGCGTTTTGGAAATCCCTCCGGGCACCCGGACAGTCCTCTAAAGAAAGGACACGCCCAGTTTAACCCTAACAAGGAACAAAGATAGATGCATGAACTGGATTCAGTGACACCAAGGAGTCTTAATGATGAACTGGAATGGATGAAGTTAGCTTAATACGATAGGCGGAGGGTGGTGAGCTGACCTGAATATACTGTACAACTAATGCCATTGCCATTTTGAAAATGCTGTATTGATTGGAAATTTGTTGCTTAGCCAGAAGTGGTTTGAAGGTAAAATAGTTGTGGCAGAAGACGATGGAAAATTAAAGAAAACTGGAGTTTAGTTGATTGTGAGACCTGTACCCTGATGCAGCGAAACAAAACATGATTTCATGGAAGGTTGCCTGAATTTATCACTTTCGGACAAGATAAGTGTCTGGATGTATAAAACATAAGTAATATGGCTATTTGAAAAGATCACTGAGGAATTTTAGTAATAAAGTTGCTGTAATCACCTTCTGATTACACAATTAAAAATTTAAATATTGTTTTGGGCGAAAGATCTTACTGTTGGGTTAGTTCAGGGGTGTCAAAATCCCTCCTTGAGGGCTGCAATCCAGTCAGGTTTTCAGGATTTTCCCAATGGATATTCATGAGATCTATTTCCATGCACTGCTTTAATTGTATGCTAATAGATCTCATGCATATTCATTGGGGAAATCCTGAAAATCCGACTGGATTGCGGCCCTCGAGGAGGGACTTTGATACCCCTGGGTTATTTTATAAATAAACATCTGCAGAGTACATGCACAAATTTAAACATACAGTGGAATCTTGGTTTACGAGCATAATTCATTCCAGAAGTATGCTCGTAAACCAAATTGCTCGTATATCAAAGACCATAGGAAGTAAGGGAAACTCGCTTTGATCCGTTCCACCTCCACTCTTCCCCCCCAGGCTACCGGCGCTGCTCCATTCTCCCCCCCCTTGAGGCCACTGATGCTGCTCCATATCCCCCTCCCGCGATCCGGCATCTCCCTCTGCGAACCGGCATCCTCCCCCCCCCCAGCTCACGTCCCCCCCCCCGCGATCCTACATCCCCCCCCGAGCACCGAAACGAAATCCCTTACCCCGATTGGGCACTGGCACCAGCACCAACGCATAAGACGTGCCGGTGCCCAAAGATCCTCCCTATTCTGGGCTGGGCTGTGCGTCGGAGATCCTCCCTCTTGCCTGTGCTGGGCTGGACTGGGCTTTGAGCATTTGCGCATGTTCAAAGCCTTCTGGTCTCGCTCTCTCTGCTCGGCGAAAGCGAGACCAGAAGTCTTTGAGCATGCGCAAATGCTCAAAACCCAGTCCAGCCCAGCCCAGGCAAGAGGGAGGATCTCTGACGCACCGCCCAGCCCAGAATAGGGAGGATCTTCGGGCACCGGCACCGGCACGTCCTATGCGTTGGTGCTGGTGCCGGTGCCCAATCGGGGTAAGGGATTTCGTTTTGGTGCTCGGGGGGGATGTAGGATCGTGGGGAGGGGGACGCGAGCAGGGGGGGATGCCGGATCGCTGGGAGGGGATGCCGGATCGTGGGGGATGGCGCTCGTAAATTGAGTCAAACTCGGTTTCCGAGGCGCTGATTTTGCAAATGTTTTGCTCGTCTTGCAAAACACTCGCAAACTGGTGCCATCGTAAACCGAGGTTTGACTGTATTTTGGACCAGTTGTACATGTGGATATCAGTATTTGCATGCTATTGGGGTAGCTCTGGGGGCCTAATTAACGCCCTACCCCTCCTTTTACTAAGCCACAGTAGAGGTTTGTACCGCGGCCAAGATTGCATTTAGTGCATTTACTGGGCAGACTTGCACGGTCTGTGTCTGTATATGGCCGTTTGGTGGAGGATGGGCTGGGGAGGGCTTCAATGGCTGGGAGGGTGTAGATGGGCTGGAGTAAGTCTTAACAGAGATTTTGGCAGTTGGAACTCAAGCACAGTACCGGGTAAAGCTTTGGATTCTCGCCCAGAAATAGCTAAGAAGAAATAAAAAAAAAAAAAAAAAAAAAAAAAAAAATTTAAATTGAATCAGGTTGGGCAGACTGGATGGACCATTCGGGTCTTTATCTGCCGTCATCATCTACTATGTTGCTCCGGGCTGCAGTAGAAACCTCCACCACAGCTTAGTAAAGGGGAGGGAGGGGTTATTAAGGTACATATGTTACCTTTGTAAAACAGGCTTAAAATAGATGTTTCCTGGACTTTTCACCTGAGCGTCTTCTTATAAAATCAATTTCAAATTGGCAGCACACCTCCATGTCACATCAAGTCTTTTGATCGTGTCCTGCTAATCATTTGTCTTGAGCTCAACTGAACCAGGATCTTCAGGTTCTGCTCAAACCGAATGTGCAACCCAAATTGGCTGCTCAATTTTGGTAAAAACTGAAACCATAATGAAACTCTCCCCCCAACCAAAAAAGTTCCCTTCTTGAGCTTATTCCCCTCCCGGGGATGGCTCCTCTCTCTCTCTGCCCCCTCCACCACATTCACTTCCCCCATCCCATCTGCAGGTCCTTCCCAGACCTACCTTTCTGTATAGTCTGATATCTTTTTTGTCTGCACTCTTTTTTTTTTTTTTAAACATATCTAAGTGGATTAACATGGCAACAACATTACTTTATTCATAAACTTAACATGACCTGAGTACATCCACTTGGACAGTTTGCCAAAATTATAGTTCTGCTATTACTGGTTAGGTCTAAACTTGGGAGGCTCCTGGACTGTTTTTAAATTCAACACATTTTTTTGACCCTGGCACCAAGGATACACAGAATGTGTTCTTATAAACAATTTATGTCTTCTAACTTAAAGGGTAACAAAGACAAAACAATGCCGGCTAGTGGCAAGATAAACCAGACTTTAATGTTTTCACTTTGACAAAAAGTGCAGACAGTACAGCAGAGAAGTGCTTTATTGTTTATCCTACCTGTCCAAAAGCCAGGTTTCTTCAGTGTTATCTCTGTCTAAAAAACCCAGACGCTAAATAAGAATAGGAGACATTAAGGGCTGGATTCCGTTAACATGCCTACATCGGCAGCATCTACAAAAATGGACACCACCCACGTGTCAATCACGCTTAGGCGCCGTTAACAGAATCACGGCTAACAGTAAGACGCCTGCAATGTAGGCCAGCATTTCTAAAGGTGTGCCGCATAGCCCAAGCAACAGCTCTGCAGACTTCATCCAGCGAAACAGCCTGAGATTCTGCCCAGGAGGTTGCTACACCTCTCGTGGAATGTGTTGCAAGAGAAATAGGCGGCAGCTACAGTGCGGACCCCTGTGTTCTTAACCCCTAGGTTCTTAACAAAACCCCTAGGTTCTGTTAAGAACCCCTAGGTTCTTAACAGAACCTAGATTAATAAGGTAAGAACCCAATCTGTTGTTCTGCAAGTTCATAAGTCAAGAAAATAACAAACTAATAAATAAATAATAAATACATGCAGCCAATCACAAGCGGCTTTCTATGCGGCAGGAGTGTGGGAAGACTGCTCCTGCTCCGGTTCACCGCTGGGCCAGAGAAGATTTTAAAGGTACGCGGAGGAGGCAGAAGGAAGGTAAAAGATGTCACTGTAGGCCATCGCGGCAGCCGCAATCAGCTCAGCGGCCTGATTCAAAACTTATACCTGTTTTGACTTTGTCTAAGTCAAAATGTATAAGTTTCATCTGGCAACCTGTCAAATATTTTTGATTATGGCTGCCAGATGACTAAGTCTGTCGGCCCATGTCCTGCCTACCTCCCACCCTATCCACTCCTCCAAAAACGCCCCTTTTCGCTCTGGGCATTCAGAGGCAGTGAAAAGGCCTAAGCTGGTTTTAGATATGTCCAAAACCAGTTTTGATTATCGGTACTTGGATGACCTTTCTTTTTGATTATCCAAGTACTGACAGGCTGGTTTTTGGACTTTTAAAAAAATTATTATTATGAGCCCTTTAGTGTTTGGTAATGAAATATAGTAAGAATCCTATATAATAAAACGCTAGCCGCGCATGCGCACTCCTACCTGCGTGTTCCGTGATCCATAGGTCCGTGGCAGGCAGGAGAGCGGATGCGCGGTTAGGGCCCACACTCGAGCGCTGTGGCCGACTCAGGATCGTGGGAGGATGTGCCGCGCAAAGTGCTGCACAGGTACTGGAGGGGGAGGGACATACCGCTTCTGCACATACCAGCACAAACCTCCCTCCAGCGTTGGCAGCCGCAGCACGCTAAACAGGCTGCTTCGCAGCTTTCTTCTGCAGTTGAGTCCTTCTGCCGCATCACTGATGATGTCATCAATGACGCAACAGAGGGACTCAACGGCAGAAGAAAGCCGCGAAGCAGCCTGTTTAACGTGCTGCGACTGCCAGCGCTGGAGGGAGGTTTGTTATTAAAGTCATCTCGCTGGGAGGGTCGCAGAGTCAGCGGGGGTTGGGCTGGGAGGGGAGAGAAGCGTCTGCCTCGGGTGCTTGAGGCAGCAGCAGCGCTTACAATTGGCTGCTGTTGCCGGCTTCAGGCCTTCCTCTCTGGCCGGTCCTGCCTACTTCCTGTTTTCATGAAGTTGTGGTAAAAAGTGAGCACCCGCAAGAAAGGAAGACCTGAAGCCAGCAACAGCAATGAATTGTGAATGCTGCTGCTGCCTGATGAAGTAGTTCAAGGAGGAAAGGGAGCAGAGGGGGAGAGAATGGCTTGGAGGGAAGAATAGATGGCAGGGCATGGAGGGAAGGAGGAAAGTATGCCAGACCAAGGGAAAAGGAAGGAGGAGATGGAGAGAGGCCATATGGAACAGAGAGAGAGAGGGCGGACACTGGATGGAAAGAGAAGAGAGGGCAGTGAATGGAAGGGGCAAGATAGAGGGTGAACAGTAGACGGAAGGGGTAGAGAGAGGGAGACAGACACTGAATGGAAGTGTGGAGGACAGGGGGAGCAGACGGAAGGAAGTGAGGAGGAGAAAGAAAAAAGGGTACATGCAGGATTGAGGGAAGAGGATAGAGTTAGAAATAAAGATAGACAGGGGACCAGGGAAAGACAGTCCAAGGAGAGAGAGAAAAATAAAAAAAAATCAAAAACAGACAGACAGACATCTACTTTAGCACCCTGCGCGCATAAAATGGTCCCTGCGGTCTTGCCGGCTTCCCCCTCACTCACAGTAAGTAATTTCTTCGTCGGAAATCCCCCCCTCGCATCCCTCCTCGAAGCACCTAAACCCCTGTTGACCCTTCCATCGCGGTCTGACCCTCCCATCCCTTCCCGCCGTCTGACTGACTCACTTAGTCCCTTGCCGCCACCCTTCCCTTCCCGTGGTCCTGACCGTTGACCCTCCCATCACGGTCTGACCCTCCCATCCCTTCCCGCCTTCTGACTGACTCACTTAGTCCCTTGCCGCTCCCCTTCCCTTCCCGTGGTCCCGACAAACCTGCCGACTCCAGCAGCGTCCACAGCACTCTACGCATGCTGCTTCGGGGCCTTCTACTGCCCTGATTTGCTCTGCTACTTCTCTGATGATGTCATCAGCGACGTGCCAGAGTAAATCAGAGCAGTAAAAGGCCCCGAAGCAGCGTGTGTAGAGTGCTGCGGACGCTGCTTCAGTCAGCAGGTTTGTCGGGACCACGGGAAGGGAAGGGGGGGCGGCAAGGGACTAAGGGAGCCGGCCAGACCACGGGAAGGGAAAGGGGTGGTAGGGGAAAATGCTGCTGCTGCACAGGGAAGTGGTATGGGGGTAGGGAAATGGAGGGGGAGGGAATGCTGGTGCGGCTGCTATACAGGGAAGTGGGGGGGGAGGGAAATGCTGTTGCTGCTGCACAGGGAAGTGGGGTGGGGGGAGGGAAATGCTGCTGCTGAACAGAAAAATGGAGGGGGAGGGATAGAAGGAAAGACAGACAGTGGGAGGGAGGGAGACAGAAAGAAAAGAAGAAAGATACAGGGGCAGGGAGAGACACAGAAAGACAGACAGACAAAGGAGGCCAGGGAGAGAGACAGACAGAAAGAAAGACAGTGGGAGGGAGAGAGACAGAAATAAAGAAAGACAGACAGACATAGATTCTAGCACCCGTTAATGTAACGGGCTTAAATACTAATATGTAATAAAGAGCTCTCCTGTTATCCTAATTAGAATAATTGACTATAAATTAAGACTATGGGCTCCTTTTATCAAGCCGCGCTAGCGGTTTAATGCACGTAATAGCATGTGTTAAACCGCCAGCCACACTATCCGCTACCGCCTCCTCTTGAGCAGGCGGTAGTATTTAGGCCAGCGCAGGGGTTAGCGCATGATGAAAAGTCACGCGCGTTAACCCCACAGCTTAATAAAAGGAGCCCTATAAGTAAAGAAATGAGCAGGTGGGAGTGGATACAAAGCCAGACCCTGCTGTACCTGCCAGAGACTATCTCTGACAGAAAGTTCAAGCTTGAAAACTGTAGGACTATAAAAGGCTATTATTCTATGGAGTCTAGCTAAGTAAAGTTTGCTCTTTTAAGATCTAAACTGTCTATATAAGAGAACCTACCCCAAACTTATCAAAGCTCAGAGTAAAATAATGTATAACTACCCAGAGATATGTTTTGTACTCCTCTCAGAAAGAGAATGTTTTCTTCCCTCTTTTTCTCCTCCCATTTCCCCCTAAATTCCAAATTCGTGCATCTTTTTTTTTTTTTTAATGTACGTATTTTTTTTAATGTATGTATTTTTTATGTGCCTGCTAGCATTCTTTATAGACCCTGAAAAAGACCCTCTAGGTGACATTCCACATACAATGCTTAAGTCCAGTTAATATTCTTATTACTTCATTTTATTAATAATAGAAAAGGCCGTGTGACTAATTTGTTCCTGGAGGTTTATCCCTCTTCTTGGGGATGACAGAGTTTAAATGAATATTTGCTGCTATAAAAGGAATATCTATCTGTTATTCTATTTCTGAAAAAAAAAATCATTCGGATAATGTTTATTGCAAGCACGGGGGCAGAGCCCAGCTCTACTGTGCTCAGCTCTGCCCCCCTCCAGGCTTGACACCCAAAAGATTATTCATCCATCTCAATGTGTGAATTTTGCTTGCTTCCATTCTGAATACATTAAGCCCAGGTGGCCTTTTTTTGGCATTATACTTCCCATCCTTTCTAGGGGAAGATAAATTACATTTTTACTTTCTTTTCCTTCCATGGAAAATCAAGGGAGCTGTGCCATGCCACACTCTTTCATTTTGCTTTATTTGATTACACTGGAATGAAATCAGAAAAACGTGTCAGAGACCAGTGGAACACAAGTTCTGTTTCATGGCTATTTCTTGCTGCATTTAAAGAGACAGCACTGTGATTGCCAAATCTTGTCTTTAAAACAATTTCAACGCATAACTGCAGAGAATTTGTGGGATATTTTCACCTGAATCGACCTGTGCCCATATCTCAAGTAACTGCATAATAATTACTTTGTTTGAAATGTGTATTATATCTGGGAGCTGGTGAAAAAAAGCGGAGGGAGAAGAGAAAAATGAAAAGATAATTCAAAGATAGGATTATTACAGCTGAAAGGAAATGTGAAAGAGAAAAATTGTCTTCAGATTAGTTTTATGATTTTTTTTTTTAATCTTTAGGATATTTATAAAGAGATCTGAAGCCCCAAAAAAGATTTATCAGCCCCTAATTACATTGTTTAACACCCTTGTCCTCTTTAATCACTGGAAAAGGCACATTTTGGGTGCTGTGGGATATTAGCTTGCCGAAACCAAATGGGTCCTACACTGTCAGCGTATTAGATCTTTTAGGTTCTTATGTGGATCATTTTATTTATATATGGATTGTTTTATTGTACTTTTGGAACTTTTATATTTTTAATAAAGTCCATTTCAGGAACGTCATTCCACAGTGTTTTTTGGGTTTTCTTGGATATCAGCTTGCTACAGCCCCCATGGGAAGAAGCAATAACTTCTGGGCTGACAAGAATAGGGCACATGTACCACACGGGGAAAATTCATAGGTGGAAATTCTATAAATTGCCACCAAGATTTAGGTCCCCCAATGCCATCTCGGTGTCAACATTCCATTATAGAACACTAGCATAAGTTGGCACTGGCGTGCCTAAAGTTAGATGCCAACTGTTACGCCAAGTCAATAGCAGTTGTAACTGCTGGCACCCAATTGTGCCCTGAAATATGCATAACTTATAGTACTCTAGCATTTTATAAGTCATGTGCATATTTCAAAAGACATGCTCATAACCCACCCATACTCCATCCATGTTTATGCCTCCCTTGCACTCGGTGCTAACTTATTGTAGTGCATATGTTATTGAATGGTGTATAGCACTAATGCATGTAATTGCTAGTCATGTGCATAAGTGCTATTATTCTATAATATTCCATAATAGTGAAGGAGCAGCCCACTGTAACGGCCTGGGGACCTGGTTCAATTCCCACTACAGCTCCTTGTGTCTCTGGCAAGTCATTTAACCCTTAGTTGCCCCAGGTAAAAAATATATATCTGTATATAATATGTAAACACAGAAAGGCAGTATATCAAGTCCCATCCCCTTCGCAATTTATAAAATTGCCCTTGTAGTCAAATACCAAGTGTTCCAAAATTAGAACTGTTTACTAACATAAAAGGAGATGAAAATTTTCAAAGATTCTGCAAGCCAAGTTTAACACTAGCTCCAATCAAATACAGTTTTCAAACCGAGATTCCTTAGGGAATTTTTACCTGTCCAAATAGTCTACAAATCTCCCAAGGTTTCAGGGATTCCCCATTTTGGTATCTAAATCCAACGGGTTATTTTGCAGCTTAAAATAAATTGTTCTGAGTACCACAAGTCTGTACTCCCTACAGCAAGATGAGATCCTGATCCTCCGGGGTCTCTCTTCCAGACTAAGGTGTGTATTTGAATAACTACCTGCCCATTTTTTCTAGGAACAGAGCTCATCAGAAAAAGACTTCTCTCACTCTGGAGTTGTAGACTTCTCCAAGGTGAGGTTCCACCATGTCAACATTTCACAATCTGTTTTAAGATTCCAACCCACAGACCTCTCATGGGGACTGTAAGCCTACTCCCTCTCCTTCAACTCCAGTAAATCTAAGCTTTAGCTGTAGACTTCTGAAAAGTACAGAAAATTCTGAGTTGTTTCAAAATATGAAACCCTAAGTATCTCTTTTCTGACCTCATAAATATGACTCTCGGAAGATACATATCTTATTAGGGATAGAAACTGCCCACGACTCCCCTTAACAGCAGGGGTGTCCAACCTTTTGGCTTCACTGGGCCGCATTGGCACAAAAAATGTTTCTGGGGCCGCACAAATGTGCAAACGCTGCAGCAAGACACAGGAGGGAGCCGGCAAGACGGTAAACACCCGGGGGCAGCAGAGGAAAACACTGCATCACCCTCGACCGGGGCCACACAAAATATTTCAAGGGGCTGCATGCGGCCCTCGGGCCGCAGGTTGGACGCCCCTGCCTTACAGTAAAGAGCATTTTACTAAGACATCCGTTAACTACACATGAAGTGGCATAGTAAGGGGGGCAGACAATCCCAGAAGCTGTCATGTCTCTTCCCCCCCATGCCATGCTCGTGCCCTCCCCTGTCCCCATACCTCTTTAAAAATCTTCACCAGCTCGAGCCTGATGTTCGCTCCAGCCTAGATCCCTCTGAAATTACTTCCGGGTCACGGGGCCAGGAAATGATGTCAGAGGAAATGCCAGTGTGAGAAGCAGACCAGAGAAGCTGCTTGCGCAGGTAACATAAGAATAGCCTGTTCTCACAGTGGCCAATCCAGGTCCCTAGAACCTGACCAAAATACAAGGAGCAGCAGCATTCCATACTACTGATCCAGGGCAAGCAGTGGCTTCCCCCATGTCTTTCTCAATAACACAATATGGACTTTTCCTCTAAGAAATTGTCCAAACCTTTCTTAAAACCAGTTATGCTATCCACTCATACCACAATCTCTGGCAATGCGTTCCAGAGCTTAACTATTCTCTTAGTGAAAAATAATTTCCTCCTATTGGTTTTAAAAGTATTTCCATGTAACTTCATCGAGTGTCACCTAGTCTTTGTAATTTTTGATGGAGTGAAAAATTGATCCACTTGTATCCAATTCTGCTCCACTCAGGATTTTGTAGACTTCAATCATATCTCTCCTCAGCCATCTTTTTCCAAAATGAAGAGTCCTAACCTTTTTAGAGGGCACTCTTTAAAGTTGAAAGGGGATAGATTCCGTACAAATGTAAGGAAGTTCTTCTTCACCCAGAGAGTGGTGGAAAACTGGAACACTCTCCCAGAAGCTGTCATAGGGGAAAACACCCTCCAGGGATTCAAGACGAAGTTAGACAAGTTCCTACTGAACAAGGACGTACGCTGGTAGGGCTAGTCTCAGTTAGGGCAATGGTCCTTGACCAAAAGAGCCACCGTGTGAGCGGACTGCTGGGTATGATGGACCACTGGTCTGACCCAGCAGCAGCACTTCTTATGTTCTTATGAGTCCCTCCTTGAGGGCCGCAATCCAATCGGGTTTTCCCCAATGAATATGCATGAGATCTATGTGCATGCGCTGCTTTCAATGCATATTCATTGGGGAAATCCTGAAAACCCAACTGGATTGCGGCCCTCAAGGAGGGACTTTGAGATCCCTGGTATAAAGGATCCACTTGATTTTCAGCTTGCATTAGTAAGCGGCATCTGAACCGCTCTTAGCGTATATTAAAATTGCTGCAGTTAAAAAGCTCGTAGTTGGATCTTGGGATCGAGCTGGCGGTATACCGCAAAATATGCTACCGTCTGTCCGAGTCTCTGCTTCTCGGCACCTCCTGGATGCTCTTGATGAGTGTCCTGGGGGTCTGAAGCATTTACTTTGAAACAATTAAAGCGTTCAAAGAGGGCTGGTCACCTGAATACCACTTAGGCGACTGCTCAAGACTCATTTGTTTATGAAGGAGTTTTGCTGCTGAGCTAGGTTACCTATGTCCATGTAAAAATCTGGAGCGTTTTAGACAATTGTTTATATTTTTTTACGCTGGGAGGGATGTTTTATTAATAAATATATGATAAAATGATATATTTTATCGGTTAATGTATATACATTAGTTGTAATTGTTGTCTTTGCTGTGAATGCATTGTGTATGTATAATTGTGACCCGTCTAGGTGTTAGGTGGATAAGAAATTTTAAAATAAATAAATAAAATGGTCTGAGCTGACCCTGAATATTCAATGCATTGAATATCCAGGTCTCAGTGGTCACCCAGCCAATATTCAGGCTGGTGCCAGGTAACTTCACTGCAAGAAATTAGGACAGCTTTATTTCACGGTCTGAAGATCACCACTAACTAGCTAAGTTCACACTGCTGGTTAGGGAATGTCCGGTTAGGGTGGTTTCCCAGTGGCACTAACTGGTTAAATATAGCTGAATATCCCCAGCTGGCCCCAGGCAAGCCATTTAAATGACCAAGTGCCTCTCCTGGCCATTTAAATTGCTTTAAATATGGCACCCGATATATTTTGTAACTGGTGATCAGTGTAAATTCTAAATACCTATGACTGGTGCCTTTATAGAGAGAGTGTGGTATGAGTGTGTTGGGATGGCTGGGAATTGTATGGGGTGAGCAGGATGGAGTGGAGAAGTGTGTTTGCTTCTGTGTGACAGTGTTGTGCTTGAGTACCTTATGGAATTCAGTCTGTGCAGGAGATTTGGGATTTTGGATGTTTAGGTGTGGTGCATTCTTTCTGGTTTACATAGAAATATGATGGCAGATGAAGGCCAAATGGCCCATCTAGTCTGCCCATCTGCAGTAACCATTATCTCTTTCTCTCTCCGAGAGATCCCACGTGCCTATCCCATGCCCTCTTCAATTCAGACACAGTCTCTGTCTCCACCACCTCTTCTGGGAGACTGTTCCATGCTTTCTGTAAAAAGTATTTTCTTAGATTACTCAGGAGCCTATCACCTCTTAACTTCATCCTATGCCCTCTCATTGCAGAGTTTCCTTTCAAATTAAAGAGACTCGACTCATGCACATTTACATTATGTAGGTATTTAAACGTCTCTAATCATATCTCCCCTCTCCCACATTTCCTCCAAACTATACAGATTGAGATATTTAAGTCTGTCTCCATAAGCCTTATGATGAAGACCACATACCATTTTAGTAGCCTTCCTCTGGACTGACTCCAGCCTTTTTATATCTTTTTGAAGGTGTGGCCTCCTGAATTGTACATAGTATTCTAAATGAAGTCTCACCAAAGTCTTATACAGGTGCAACAATACCTCCTTTTTTTTCCTACTGGCCATACCTCTCCCTATGCAGCCTAGAATCTTCTAGCTTTCGCCGTCATCTTTTCATCCTGTTTGGCCACTTTAAGATCATCACCTACAATCACACCCAAGTCCTGCTCTTCTGTCGTGCACATAAGTTCTTCACCCCCTAAACTGTACCGTTCCCTCAGGTTTTTGCAGCCCAAATGCATGTCCTTGCATTTCTTAGCATTAAATATTAGCTACCAAATTTCAGACCATTCTTCGAGCTTCATCCGGCATGTCCTACTCTATTGCAGATTTTGGTATCATCTGCAGAGAGGCAAATCTTTGGAACCCATCTCTCCCCTTCCCTCTCCTTCCACAAAGCATCTTTTTATTTTTTGTCTGGCCAACCCCCAACTTTTACTCAGCCAAGAGGGTGAATCTGTTCCTCTCCAGAGCAAAGGGTTTATCTGCATGTATCTCTGCCATAGTTGGACTGAAAAAGACCACTTTTTGCCTAATTTCACAAAGTAATTCAGCAAAACCTGGGTTAGGACTGAAATGTCTGAAATGTGTACAACCATGCCACAAACATACAAAAAAAAACGGCCTTGGGCAACTATAGTAGAAAAACTGTTGCTCCTCTGAGAGATAAGAAATAAAAAATTGGGGTTTTGTGAGAACAGAAACTTTGCTGTTTAGAAGAAGGCACGAAAAGAGAAATTCCAAGAAGCCAGGCTCTACGTACACTGCAACACTGGAGAAATTGACACAGAACTGCATTTCCTTCTGTAACTTGCAAAATACAAAGATACCAGATACGCATTTCTCACAGCTGAGAGTCTGCCTTATGCTGCTACCAGGCCAAAAATGCAATGGGGTACAATTTCCACAGTATGTCTAGCTGGGTTTCAATATTGTCTTATTTTGAGGCTACAAGTATGTACTTGCACTTACACTATCTAGAACAGGGGTGCCCACACTTTTTGGGCTTGCGAGCTACTTTTTAAATGACCAAGTCAAAATGATCTACCAACAATAAAATTTAAAAAAAAAACACAAAGCACACTGTATGCATAGAAAATGTTAATTATCATTCCTATTCCAGGGTTTTTCAAAGAGGTCAAAGCAGATGACTCTAAGCACTATCACCTCAGTAACAACCATACAAAAATAGACAAATATACCCCCCTCCCTTTTTACTAAACCACGATAGCAGTTTTTAGCGCAGGGAGCTGCGCTGAATGCCCAGCGCTGCTCTTGACACTCATAGGCTCCCTGCGCTAAAAACCTCTATTGCGGTTTAGTAAAAGGGGACCTTAGTGTAAAATATAGACAGCAGATATAAATTCAGACACATTTTGATCACTAAATTTAAAATAAAATCATTTTCCCTACCTTGTCTGGTGATTTCATGAGTCTCTGGTTGCACTTTCTTCTTCTGACTGTGCATACAATCTTTCTTCCCTTCTTTTAGCCTGTATGCTTCTTCTCCTCCAGACCTCATTCCTTCCCCCCAACTTTTCCTTCCTCTTCCCTGCCCTTTCTTTCTCTCTGCCTCCCTTTCTTTTTTTTTTCTGTTTCTCTTCTTTCCTTCTGTCTCCCTGCCTGCCCTTTTTCTTTCTTTCTCCCTGCCCTCCCCCAAGCCACTGCCACTGCCATCGGGGACCAGGACCCAAACGCCACCAATAACAGGACCCAAGCTCTCCCTGCTTCGGCCAACCAGCATTCCTCTCCCCGACGTCAATTCTGCCGTCGGGAAGAGGAAGGCTGATCAGCCCAAGATCGTGATCAACCTATTGGGGGAAATGCTGCCGGGTCCTGCCTTCGCAGAAACAGAAAGTAGGCAGGACCCGGCAGGAAGAACAAATGCTTCACTAACCTGTCTCCCGCATTAGCCCGTAGCGAACGCTTGCTTCAGGGCTCTCAACATGTGCGTACCGGCTTCCCTTCTCCCCCCCCCCTGACATAACTTCCGGTTTCGGAGAGAAGAGAAGAGAAGCCGGCATGCACACGTTAGAGCCCGGAGCATAAGTTCGCTACGGGCTGAAATCTCCAAGACGGTTTTTTTTTGTTTTTTTTTAATGTTCAGCAGCGGCAGATGACAGCTGGGCGGACCGCCCAGCTAAAAGGCCCTAGGGAGAACACTGGAGAGGAGGCGGCTGCTGAGACAGAATCAGGCCATAAGTGGCAGTTCTAAAATGGCAATTTCATGTGGAAGTTCCATATAGTTCCATGAGCTGCTGTGAAAGGTTGTGGCAGCCATTTTTAAATTGAGGGCTACCATATGAGGGCTCCAGAACAAGGAAGATGGATTGAGACATCCGGGTTTTAGGTCCAGAGCTTTCAATGGAAGTAAAACCCAGATGTTTTTATCTGACCTCCTTTTTCTGGAGCCTTATGGCAACCCTAACTGTGAAGGGACTGCGCTTCTGCCCTTAACGAACCCCACTAGACCACCAGGAAGACAGATAGGCTCAGAGGGGTCTACCTAGACATTGAAGGGGTGGAGGCTTGTTCAAGTGGGAGGAGGAAGAGCATTGCAGCCTTGGGGGAGAGGATAGGAGGGAGGAGGTTACTAGACAGGAATTGGGTTTTGGTGCTGGCCCAATATTCAGTTCCAGCACCCACGTAGCTAAGCAGTTTAATTTACGACAGCTTTTGAGCTAAAATTTTGTGCCCATCCAGACCACACACCCTTTGCCATATGGACATACTGCTGTGTGAGATGTTCATATCATGCCTTTGTCAAATTGGGATGTCTATGCAATACAGACATCTAAATGTCGGTTTTCAGACGTTCAGAACAAGAATAGAGCTTCTAAAATAACTACCACAGTAACATAGTAGATAATGACAGTTAAAGAGCTGCATAGTCCATCCATTTGCTTGAATTTAACATATGCATACCTGATCTTGATGTATTCTTGCCATTTGGGGGGGGGGGGGGCACAGACTGTGTTGAAATCTTCTTGCCACTGGCCTTAGTTTCCAGTGACTAGAATTGCTATCAAAGTCCCACTCCAGCCCATCCAGATTTGTCTTGCCATAATCGGGACACAGACCAAAGAAATCTGCCTGGCTCTGCCCTTATTTCCCAATTACTGGAGCTGCTTTATTTTTATGTCATATTCATTCCATATAAGAGTCCTTTGTGCTTATCATAAGTGTTTTCCATAGATGATCAGTTAACTGCCTGGGAGACTTCTCTTTGGAAATTAGGTAGTGGAAACTACATGCACTGAAGACATATTGGCCACCTGCTGCTCATGTTTAGGGGGGCATGGGGGAATACAGTACTGCCCCGATATTCGCGGGGGTTCCGTTCCAGAAACCCCTACGAATCTTGAAAAACCGCAAATACGGTTTTTCGTGGGGGAGACTGATCGTCCAAGTACCCATAATCAAAGCTGGTTTTAGATGTATCTAAAACCAGCGTAGGCCCTTCCCCTGCCTCTAAACGCTTAGAACGAAAAGAGGTGTTTTTAGAGGAGGAGAAAGGGCAGGAGGTGGGCCGACCTAGGCGTACAACAGGTATAACCAAAAGTTTAACCTACTTAACGCCGACTTAAACTATCGCTGCATGAGAGATGGCTCATCTCTCCTGCCGCGATGATGATCACCCACCCCCCTCTAAACCGCGGCACTTCGGGGTGAGCATCGCGGCAGGGCATCACAAGGAAAGGTGTGTATTTGCTGGTACATCCAGTGGCAACAGCCATTTTGCAGAAAATTTTTTAAAAAAGAGTGAACTCACTCATGACTTTATACATGTAAGCACAAGGAGGTTAATATGTAAGTCAGGGGTAGGGAACTCCGGTCCTCGAGAGCCATATTCTAGTCGGGTTTTCAGGATTTCCCCAATGAATATGCATTGAAAGCAGTGCATGCAAATAGATCTCATGCATATCCATTGGGGAAATCCTGAAAACCCGACTGGAATATGGCTCTCGAGGACCAGAGTTCCCTATCCCTGATGTAAGTGCTGATCTTGCAACATATGCATGTATTTACCGCCATTTACTCTAGACTTTACAACATTACATAACTTTGCAGCATTACTCAAATAAGAGGAGCCAATTAAGATGCTGAGTGAAATAACTAATTTGTATATCTGAAGTGGTGTTACACACCATGGAGGTAAGCACAAGTGCCCCCTCAATTAATGGTGGAAACCCCTGGTCCAAGTACACATACATGCAACGGACACTTAATCCTGTTCATTAAATGCGAATGGAGAAATTTTAAAAAATATATACATATTTCCATATTATGAAAAGAGAATACAAATATATTTCCTTGGACCATTCATACCTTGCATAGAACACCCTCATACCATATATAACATCTACATGTGTAAATAGCAGCATTACTAATTCAGCTTTTACACATGTATCATTTACACATCAATGCTGCTGTTTGTGCACATAGACTCTGTGCATCCCTTTTGAATTGACCTTCATAATTATTTCTTTTTTGTCTATGGGAAAATTTTATAGCATATCCGTTTCATGGCATCCTGATCATTTTGACCAGGAAATCATAAAACCGTTAGTTCTGTTTTTTCACAGTTGACTTGCTGAAAAGGTTTGATGGCGCCATCACAATGGAGATCCCTGTCAATGGACAGCTAAAGTCTGAACCATGCATTCATTATGAGCATCCTCCCCCCCAAAAGGAAATAAAATGTCGTAGTGACAGATATCAGCTGTATGGTCTTTCACCCCAAAGTCAATTTTCACACAGATGATGCAGAGAGAGGAACAAGAGGTCACATCTAGTGCAGGCCAGCTGCAAAGCCAGCAAGTAAAAAAACAGAAAAGTGAAGGGAAATCCCAAGTTCAGGAGAACTTTGGAAGCAGGAGAGGGAATAAGATGTGTTTTGTTTTTTTTATCATTGAAAACCAGAATCTTGCTACCATCAAAGGACTCCTGAACTTTAGGAAAGCAATAAAAACTTACCTCTTCACCTAATCCCTTACCTATTGCTATATGACGAACACTGAAGAAAAAATTATATTACTTTTAAGTAACAATGAAGAAAAAATGTATATTGGAGCTAGATCCTCTGTGTAGATCAAGTTCAAATGAATATATTGTTTTGTAAGGTTCATAGTCAAATGCGTGCAAGTTCACTCAGAGTTTTATTATTATACCCTCGGTTTTTATTATTATACCCTCGGTTTTCTTTCAAAAGTAGCGACATAAAAAATACGGTCCACGTGCGCGTGAACCGAAAATATAAACATACCTGCAAATGAAGAAATTTGGAAGTAGTGTTGCTCTCAGCAGAGGCGAGTAAAATCCGCGCAAGAGAAATATTTGTTATAGATCAAGTTCTAGCAAAACCAGATCTTTACCTATAACGGACACGGTCAGGCAGCGAAAGGAGGGCGGGCTGTTTGGAGCCCATATATAAAGAGGAAACGTAACCATAGTAACGAAAATGCATTCACATGACTAATATTCAAAACGCAAAAGAGGCAAGGGAACCATACTGATAACATGGTGACGTGATCACGTGTTAACGTGCTGAATGTGCGCGTGCCCTTCGTTCGCCATGCGCCATTTTGAGGTGCGCTGAATTGTCATTGCGCTGAGTTATCCTTGCGCTCAATTGTCTTACGCTGAGTTATCGCTGCGCTCAAATGTCTTGCGCTGAGTTATCCTTGAGCTCAATTGTCTCACGCGCTATTGTCTTTGCACGGTATTATCTTTGCGCTGATTTTGTCTTCGCGTTTTTGTCCGTGCGCTGTTGTCTTGCGCACATTTGACCTGCCACCGTTTTGTAAATACATCAATTGTATCCTGTCTTGAATGTATTCTATGTATGTTAACCTGTAACCTGTTCTGAGCTCGTTGGGGAGAATGGGATAGAAAGCAAATTAATGAAATAAACAAATAAATTCTTTTTTTTGGGGGGGCGGGCGTAAGGGTTGGATTTCTGTCTGGTATTTGCATGCATTTTTATTGTGAACAATTTAAAAAATGTAAACCACTTTGGTCTTACCAAGAGTGATAAATCAAGTATTGCGGACAATTGGATAATTAATACATTTATAACAAAATGACTAACGCGTGGTAAATATTAGCGCGCGCTAAACACACGCTGAACGCTAATGCATGCATGGTATCCTATGGATGCGTTAGCGGTTAGTGCACGTGTTGATTTAGCCCGCGCTAAATGCGCATTAAAACGCTTAGTGCACCTTAATAAAAGAGGGCCTAAGTCAATAAATTGGTTCTGGTCTCTTTAATTTGTCCTAACAGACATATTCTGTTTTCTGTCTTGAATATACAATAAATTCTCCATATCCATCACACATGGGAAATAGGTGTTCTTCATTTGTTAAATATACCAGTTCTCCTTATTGTTTTTCATTCAATTACTTGCCCCTATTACCCAGCAATCAGTATGAGGAGCTGTGAGGCCATAAGGGAGTGTGTGTCCATGCTAATTACTTGAGGATTTTAATTAATTATCCATTCATACGTGTAAGCACAAGGCAAGGTACATTCCCAGTGGGACAATGGTGGAAAAATAAAACGTAGAAGAAACATTTTAGAAAGGTAATTGTTAGATAATAGGACTTTTATGGCATAATTTTATGAAAGATTTTTTTAATGCATAAAGGGCTTTTTTACAGGTGTGAAATGGCTTTTATAAAATTATCCCAGAGGTTACATGTATAAAGCATGTGCAATGCCCAAAAGCACATGTTTTTATATGACCTATGTGAAGGTCCTATCCACCTATATGCCAATCACATTCAGCTCAACAACAGTTCTAGCAGTTCTATGTTTCTATCAAATTTGCTTTGACACGAGGGCTTAATGGCGGTTGGAAATGCAGAACGCTATGCTTGACAGTATCCCAGGGCTTGCGGAGAGATCATGGTTAAGCTCAAGGGAAAGATTCACACATACCCTGCCTTGGTTCATCAGTTGATTGCTGGCTTCATGCTCCTAGGTGGTGTTGCATCGGACCAAGGTAATCGGAAGCTTGGTGAGGAAGGAGCGGTTTTCCCGACAGCACTGGACATCATGCTGAGTCCCAGCCTGTCGGAGACTCCTTCTGACCTAAAACGTCGGGTACTACTGTTCCATTGGATGTAGCCAGAGCTACTGGAAGGGGTTTCAACAGATCCTTCGGATGGCGGGGCATTGGCTGTAATTACCAATCCACTGATAGCCCCATTGAGCGTGTCCCGAGTGGGAGCAGTCCTGTCAGCAAGTGGATGTGGAGGATCAGTTGAGTGGCCCTCATGAGGGGAGAAAATCAGTATTGGAGGATTGGTGTACTCGGAGGAGGTATGTGGCCCAATAATATTGAAAGAAGTCTGGTCAGCAATTGGTTCTTTGGAGAAGCTGCTGCTATCCAAGACTGATAAAAGTTTTAGAGGGGACTTACTCTCTTAAAACACAAGTTAACTCACAAGGACAGTCTTTAGGAACAGAAAATTAAAAGTATAGAGCCACTCTTAAAGATCTTAAAAGGGTTCATGAGGGAGTGTTGAAAGATAATGTTTTAACTTTAAGAAACTTGAAGCTTTAGAGAACTTTAAGTCTCTTGAATGTGTATGTTCTGGATTTCCCTAAATCTCTATTATGGTCACCTATGGAGAAATTGAAGAAATACCTTAATGAGAGTTTAAAGATAGTTGTGGAAAGCATGTCACCACTGACTCGAGTATACTATGTGGGTAGTAGGAGAAGGGGAACCTTTAGGAACTCTGAATTTGACGGAGTTCCTGGAATCCTTGGCTGAAGTTCTATCAAAAGCAACCTTGATTGCCACTTTTGCCTTGGAACCTGACAACGTTTGGGTCCTAAGTTTTTTTAATTTCCGCTATAAAGGTGACATGTTTTTGGGACATAAAAGATTATTAGCATTTCCTGACCTATCCAGTGTTACTCAGGGGAGGAGAAAGGCTTTTATGGCCTACTAGTCTTTAAGCCCGTTACATTAACGGGTGCTAGAATAGATGTGTCTGTCTGTCTGTGTTTCTTTATCTCTCTCTCCTTGGCCGCTGTTTGTATCCTTCTGTATCCCCCCCCCCCCCCCCGCCGAGCAAACCTGTCTGCCCCCAGCACACACCTCCCCCCCAGAGCAGCCCCCTTTCCCTCTCCTTAACTGTCTCTCCATGGCCCTCTTCTGTCTTCCCCCCCATAGCAAAGCTATCTGTCCCCAGCACACCTCCCCCTAAAGCAGCCCCTTTCTGTCTCCCTATCTCTCCATGGCCTCTTCTGTCTCCCCCCCAGCACACCCCTCCCCCCCAAAGCAGCCCCCTTTCCCTCTCCCTGTCTCTCCATGGCCCATTCTTTCTTCCCCCAGAGCAAAGCTGTTTGCCTCAAGCACACCCCTCCCCCAAAGCAGCCCCCTTTCCCTCTCCCTGTCTCTCCATGGCCCCTTCTGTCTCCCCCCAGCATACCCCTCCCCCCAAAGCATCCCCCTATCCCTCTCCCCCTGGCTCTCGGTATTGATCCCCTTCTTACCCTCTCTCCATCCCGGTGTCTTCTGGCCTGGTCCTGTTCAAATCAGCCTGTGATCATGGTGGCTGGCTTTAGCGAACCTAGCAGGCCCCTCTCCAACTCGGTAGCACGTTCCCTCTGACGCGATCCCGTGCGTCAGAGGGAGTGTGCTACTGAGGTTAGAGAGCGGCCTGCTAGGTTCTTTAAAGCCGGCTACGATCGCAGGCTGCTCTGAAGAGGAGGATCAGCGGCAGCGGCGAGTGAGGGCGGGAGGTGTGTTCCCTGCCAAGGATGTGGGCTGGGAGAGAGCACAGTCACGCACCTTCAGCCACCACATGCGCCTCCAGCCCCTGCAAGCGCCGTGAGGTATCAAATAGAATACTGCCACAGAAGCACACCTCACGGCGCCAGGAATCACGAATTTTCAAGAGCGCATGCGCGCTCTAGGGTTTTATTATTATAGATAAACCTCAAGTTTTGGTTCTGTGAGGAACATTTTTCCTTCAGTATCCTTGTAACTATATTGTAAAGATTGACTTAAAGAGTTAGAGCTTCTTTTACTAAGTTTTAGCTGGCGTTAGTTCTTGGCGTGTAGTGCGGGGTTAGTGAATGCAGCAATGTAGCGCACGCTAAAAATGCTAGTGAACCTTCGTAAAAGGAGCCCTTAGGCTCCCTTTTATCAAGCTGCAGTAGAGCATTTTAGTGTGGGCTATTTTAGTGTGCTCCAACACTCATTCAATTCCTGTGAACGTCAGAGCATTTACCTCACCGGGCTGTGCTAAAATGCTCTGCTGCAACTTGATAAAAGGGGGCCTAATGTATTTATGGAGCCCACTCCCTTGAAGAATTTTCTTACAGCAAGGACTCTGATAGCTCCAGCTATAATAGTCCTCTCCTATTTTAGAGGTGGAACCACATAAGTAGTTTGTCTTTTAATTAAAACTACCTCTGCTCTGAGATTTCTTTGTACTCGTATTTACCTATCAATGAAAGATTTATTCTACCGTCTCATTTTTCCCTAACACCTCATGTTTATTGCTTTATTTCCTTGAAATGTGGTTAAATATACCCTCAGCAAAAAAACAAGAAAAAACTGCAGATCAAAATGTACAAGATGCAGGTAATGTTTATTTGTACCAAATATTAATGCTGTTACTGATATCACCTTACTACAAACCAAGGGACCCAACACGGTCCGTGTTTCGGAGAACACACCTTCTTCAGGGGTCCATGGTTGTTAAGATTTAAGGTAAACTGCAATGAGAATGGTATACCTTAACTTTTGGCATTGCACTGTCGGCTTGCGTTTCATTCACACAGGCTTTTGTTTTATACCATTCTCATTGCGGTTTATCTTAAACCTTAACAACCATGGACCCCTGAAGAAGGTGTATTCTCCGAAACACGGACCGTGTTGGGTCCCTTGGTTTGTAGTAAGGTGATATCAGTAACTGCATTAATATTTGGTACAAATAAACATAGCCTGCATCTTGTACATTTTGATCTGCAGTTTTTTCTTGTTTTTTGCTCTTGCCTACTGTACTGCAGACTTTGTTGGATCTGTTTGTTGTGTGTTAAATATACTCTCTTAATGTTTCCAAAAGTTTTTTTCTTAAAACTGATGATTGTTGACATGATTTTCTTGTGGAGAGAGTGTATTTGCAATGGTCAAGTATTTAAAAGCTATGCATAAATTAATATATGTTTGTTTTGTTACTGAGTATACTGTATCTTTTGTGTCCTCAGGCCCTCCCTATGAAATCATCTTCCATGGAGCCTGCACATTGAACTCTCATCTTAAAAAAAAAAAATTAAAATGTTTATTGAGAACTAGTAACATAACAAGGCAACAATGAGCATATATACATAAAACACAAATACACAACAGTGGCGATAACATTGTTCCTCTTTTTTTTATTTTTTATAAATTAAGCCCAATATCTACCCACCCCCTCTATTCAGGAATTACAACCACAATGAGGAAACGTTTTTCCCAACTCAAGCAGTGTTCCTTACTCCTGAGTTGGATTAGACAACAGATCAAAAAAATACAAGACCCAAACAAAAATAAGGGTGGACTGATGTTGCATGATGCTCCTTAGTTTTGGTGATTCTATGGATAAATATAAATCTTTGTGGAAAAGATGGTAGCTGGTGAATTAAGCATGGTATCTGCCAATGAGAGACCACAAGGCTTTGAATAGCTTGCTGGAACAGGTTAGCTCTTTAGCAGAATTTAAACATGCTTGGGACATTGTGTATATAGATGGCAACAGTAAGAACAGGATTCAGGGGCTGGTTAAAAGCCATTGAAAAGAATGTGATTTATATGCTTATCTAGCCAAAGAGGAAAATAAAGAGAGCAGCATAGTTACGGGATTTGCAGGAATTCTTGGGAAACCCACAGGTATGACTTCTGGGTCCATAGGAATCCAGTGGGGGGATGGGAGAAGTCACCATGTGTTCCCTGTGGGAGTTTGCTCCAAAAGTCTGCTAACACTAAAATGAGGCTTGGATTACACTGAGAGAAACTATTGGAGCCCTAGAATGAGGCTTGGAATACAATGAGAAAGACTATTAGAGGACCAGTTCCACTGCTGCTTAGAAAATCAAGGTTTTGCCATTCTCCAGGTATAATATACATGTTTGCTCTAAGCTATCTTGTCAAAAAATATCAGTGCCAAAAGACAAATCTGAAATAGTTTGAGCCTTTAAAAAAAAAAAAAAAAAAATGGTGTGGTAGCCATGTTAGTCCACTCTTAAAAGCTAATATGTAGAAATAAAAACAAAATAAAAAATAAATTAGGTGATATATTTTGTACTGACTAGAGTATGGTCAGATTAGCTTTCAAAGGTAATCCTTCTTCAGATCAGAGATATGTAAATGAGGACAGCTATCAGTATATGAGTATGTGTATGAATGAGTATGATGTTACACTCTCTGTGGGGGGAAGGGGGGAGGTTTTTATTTTGGACTGCAATATGTGTATCCCTTGCTTATGATGGGAATTGTTATGTGGAATATTTTGGAGAATGTATTCTACTATCTAATGTTTATGTGAAAAATTTTCTATAAAAATATTTGAACTTAAAACAAACATCAAAGAATCATTTGTCTGCTAAATGTGAAATGTTCCCTCTCTCTGTAATTTTACCTGCACAATAATAGATGATGATGGCAGGGTGATAGTCATTTGAATACTTTGATATTTAACTCATATACTGATAGCTGCCTTCATTTGCATATCTCTGATATGAAGAAGGATTACCTTTGAAAGCTAATCTAATCATACTCTAGTTAGTTCAATTTAAAAAACCTGATTTCTTTTTTTATTTTGTTTTTATTTCTTATGTCTACATATAGTTTCATAGTTTATTAAAACTTTGATTTAACACTTAACCTAAAATTTCAAAGCGTTATACAGTAAAAATCTAAAATAAACAAAAACAGTATAGAAACAGACTAACTTAGGGGGAGGGAGGGTAAAACAAAAAGGATAGCTTTTAAAAATCAATCTTCCCTTAAAAAAAAACAAAAAACTCCTCATCTTTTTTTTTTTTTTTTTTGCATCCTTAGTGCTGGAAGTACCTTCAGGTAGGGGTGGGGATGGAATGGATCTTAGCAGGTATGAGTGGGGATGGGTGAAATTTCTGTCTCCATGCAACTCTGTAGAAGACACCAGACAACTTTTACTTTGTCTACCCTCGTCACCTATTACTGTGCATGTAAAATCACACAGAGAGGGAACATTTCACATTTAGTAGACAAATGCCACATAAGCCTTGTGGCCGTATTTATTTTATTTTTAGTTTATTGAATGGCTCATTTCCCCCTGATCTCACTATGAGCAGGAATCTAGCAGAAGTGCACCCAAGATTTCTGGGAGAAAAGGAAATCCAACTGAAGCCGAATGAGGGCATGCATTGGGTGTGGGCCCAGATTGAATGATTCAAGAGTTTGCATCAAATTTAAGGAGCCAGACTTTTTAATGGTTTCCGCCAAACACAGGCTCTGTCTGTTGTCAAGTGCCAGGGAGACTGTACGCAACTCAGTGAACAGAGATGACTCCTTTGGGAATTTATGGGGGAGGAAAAAAAAGATCTGACACATATGGATCAGTGCAGATTTCACGTGGCACACTCGGCCAATCCTGCTCACTAAATCATTTAGACTCAAAAAGATGCACACTTAGTTTTGAAGAGGGTTTTTTTGGGTGGGGAGGAGGGGGGAACTAAGTTATAAATGTTTAGATTTTCAGCACTCTTTCTTCTTTCCACATCTGTGTTTGTCCAAGGGCTGACTTGCAAAATTTGTATCTTGCTGACCTATAATTTTCTTCCCATTTACTCCATGGTTTACCTTTTTGGCAGACATGCTTTAACTCTTCTTCAGGACAGCTGGAAAGTGGAAGTTTATTTTTTTATTATTATAATAGAGAAATGAGCTTCAAAAACCAGAAGAAAAAACCCTCCAAATGAAACAAAAACCCCGCAACAACAATATATTTATTGCACTTGATCAATCACCTTTCAAACAAAGTTGACAAGGCAGTGCACAAAATAAATCCAATGCAGAGCAGGGAAGGAACTACAATTCATGAGAAAGAAAATAAGGGAGAAAGGGGAAGGCGTGGAATGCTACTGACAGAACAAAGGATCGCAATAGATACACAAGCATAAAAATTTAAATTTGCAAACTACGACCAATGAAATCATTTTTAACAATGGGTACCTAATTATACAATTCAAGGGCGTTTCCAATATACTACTATCACCCCGTGCTACTCCTTGTGACCCTGGGCAAGTCACTTAAGTGCAAATTCTATAAGAAGCGCCCAAAAGTTAGGCGCCTAATTAGGCACTGTTCAGCGCAATTCAAGCAAAATTGGGGCCCAAATTCTGTAACCAGCGCCTAAAGTTAGGCACCTATTTTGGAGTTGCCCAACTAGATAGACGCCTATCTAAATTGAAGAACAAGCTCCATTAAACTTTTTAAGCAGCACTGATTGAAACATAGGCGCCTATCAAGAAAGCGCGATTCTGTAATAAGGCGCCTCTAAAAATTTAGGCGGCCTTCAAAAAAATAGGCGCTATGCATGTTAGGCGTGGGTGTGGCTACGTGTTAGGCACCTTCTTACAGAATCCCTGCTCTTAAGCGTGCTTAAGCGCTCGCTTGGGCGCCTAACTTTTAGTTGTGCCTAGAGCTGGCCTATTTATTGGGCGCCTCCAAAATAGGTGCTTAAATCGGTGCCACTCAGCGTGATTCACTAAACAGCACCCAATTGTGCTTGAATCGCGCTGAACAGTGCCTAATTAGGCGCCTAATTTTTGGGCGCTTCTTACAGAATTTTCCCTTGGGTGCTGTTTAGTGAATCGCGCTGAGCGGCACCTATTTTCAGTTTGCAAGCAGAAATGTTCTGTCCTTTTTTTAAAATCAAAATGCCGTGCACCTTGCCAGGAACTAAGGCCTTGAGCATGCGCAGATGCTCAAGGCCCAGCGAACAGGAGGACAGATCTTCGGGCACTGGCACCGGCATGTCCTGTGCGTTGGTGCCGGTGCCGGATGCCAGAAGGGGGGTAAGTGATGTGTTCGGGTGGGTGATGGGTACGGGAAGGATGTCGGATTGCGGGGGGTGGTGGCAGATCATGCGGGGGGGGGGACCTTCGTGAGTGGGGGGGAGCAATTCTAGTTCTCGGGGGGGGGGGGGTATAGCAGTGCCACTGACCTCGGGGGGTGGGGGGTGGGAACGAATCAAGCAAGTTTCCCTTTCTATGGGGAAACTTGTTTTGATATACGAGTTATTTGGTTTACGAGCATTCTTCTGGAACGAATTATGCTCGTAAACCATGGTACCACTGTACTTTATTTTGAGGACTGTTTCTTGTCCTGTACAGGATCTGAGTTACATACAAATTCAACTTAACCATTTAAAAAAATGGAATTTGTTCTTATCCTGGGGACTGCCTGTATATGAAATCAGAGTATACTATAACAGTGTTCTTCAACCGCCAGTCCGCAGACTGGTGCCGGTCCGCAGAAAGCAGCCAAGGAGAGAGAAAGAAAGAAAGACAGACACACACATCTATTCTGGCACCTATTAATTTAACGGGCTTAAAGACTAGTACTTTAATAAAATACGGTCAATATAAGATCATAACTATTTGAGGCTTGTGAGGATGGGATCAAATGGTTTGCGGGGACCAAGGTAGGCATCTAAACAGAGGCGCCTACCAGCAAGTAGGTATGGTTAGGGGTGGATTCAGGGCAGATTTTGGATGTGGTTTCACTTAGGCACGAGTAGGCTCCTACCATGAAAACCCTGGCCTAAATTACAGTGCGCCTAAGGTTTTAGTGCCTACCAGCGCCTAAAAATGATGCTAAGTGTGACTCTATAAACAGTATTTTATAGAGTTCTGTTGTATCACCCCTGAGCTATCTCTTCTCCAGGCTAAAGATCCCTAGCCGCTTTAGCCTTTCCTTATAGGGAAGTTGTCCTTAACTCAAAAACATGCCCATGAACTGCACTCCCCCTAACCACGCCTACCTTCAACTAGGCGCTCTGCACTAGGCGCCTATAGTTTATAGAATTCTGAGGTGTTAAATGCCAATTATCGGTGCTGATGAAGCCTATTACCGTATTTTCACGCAAATAACGCGCACCCGTATAAAACGCGCACACGGGTATAGCGCGCAGAAATCACGATGATATGTACAAAAACTTTGGTATACCGCGCTCACGGGTATACCGCGCATGCTGCCCGACGCTCCTTTCGCCCGCCCTGACTTTCCGTGCGCTGTCCCGACTCTCCGTTCACCCCCCCTGACTTCCGTGCACTGTCCCCCCTTGAAGGTCTGTCCCCATCCTGAAAGCCTGATGCTCCCCCCCCCCCCCGACGTCCGATACATCCCTCCCTCCGAAGGACCGCCGACTCCCCAACAATATCGGGCCAGGAGGGAGCCCAAATCCTCCTGGCCACGGCGACCCCCTAACCCCACCCCAGCACTACATTACGGGCAGGAGGGATCCCAGGCCCTCCTGCCCTCGACGCAAACCCCCCTCCCCCCAACGACCGCCCCCCCCAAGAACCTCCGACCGCCCCCCCAGCCGACCCGCGAACCCCCCTGGCGACCCCCACGACCCCCCCACCCCCCTTACCTTTGGTAGTTGGGCCAGAAGGGAGCCCAAACCCTCCTGGCCACGGCGACCCCCTAACCCCACCCCGCACTACATTACGGGCAGGAGGGATCCCAGGCCCTCCTGCCCTCGACGCAAACCCCCCTCCCCCCCAACGACCGCCCCCCCCAAGAACCTCCGACCGCCCCCCCAGCCGACCCGCGACCCCCCTGGCGACCCCCCCACCCCCCTTCCCCGTACCTTTGGTAGTTGGCCGGACAGACGGGAGCCAAACCCGCCTGTCCGGCAGGCAGCCAACGAAGGAATGAGGCCGGATTGGCCCATCCATCCTAAAGCTCCGCCTACTGGTGGGGCCTAAGGTGCGTGGGCCAATCAGAATAGGCCCTGGAGCCTTAGGTCCCACCTGGGGGCACGGCCTGAGGCACATGGTCCTGGGGGCGCGGCCTGAGGCACATGGTCGGGTTGGGCCCATGTGCCTCAGGCCGCGCCCCCAGGTGGGACCTAAGGCTCCAGGGCCTATTCTGATTGGCCCACGCGCCTTAGGCCCCACCAGTAGGCGGAGCTTTAGGATGGATGGGCCAATCCGGCCTCATTCCTTCGTTGGCTGCCTGCCGGACAGGCGGGTTTGGCTCCCGTCTGTCCGGCCAACTACCAAAGGTACGGGGAAGGGGGGTGGGGGGGTCGTGGGGGTCGCCAGGGGGATCGCGGGTCGGCTGGGGGGCGGTCGGAGGTTCTTGGGGGGGACGGTCGTTGGGGGGGAGGGGGGTTTGCGTCGAGGGCAGGAGGGCCTGGGATCCCTCCTGCCCGTAATGTAGTGCGGGGTGGGGTTAGGGGGTCGCCGTGGCCAGGAGGGTTTGGGCTCCCTTCTGGCCCGATATTGTCGGGAAGTCGGCGGTCCTTCGGGGTGGGGGTGCGAGTGGTCCTGCCGGGGGGGGGGGGGATGTATCGGACGTCGGGGAGTCGGCCGGGCAAGAGGGCTTGGGCTCCCTCTTGCTCCGATCGTGGATGCGGGTGCGGGTGGGAGCGCGTGCGAGCGGTCGTTCGGGGTGGGGGTGCGAGCGGTCCTGCTGGGGGGGTGAATCGGGCGTCGGGCGGGGTGGGAACTATGTTTTAAAACTTTTGTATACCGCGCTCACGCATATAACGCGCGAGGGGTATGCGCGGTAGGTAAAAACGCGTATAACGCGCGCGTTATATGCGTGAAAATACGGTACTCAATTACTGGTAAGTTAGGCGCCTGCATTGGCTAGGCGTGCCAACGTAGGCACCTAACTTTAGATGGACTCTACAGAACCAGAGCCTTACTGCATAATATAAATTTAGTGGTGCATAAGATGATACTTTAAGCAACTGACACTGTAGCTCAAAACCACAATAAAATCCTGCCACATCTGGATTCCAAAGTGGAAATGAAATGATTCACTGTTGACAGACTATAGGAATCCGGAAACCACATGTAACCCAGAGGAATGGAATAAAGTGACTAATGTCTTTCAGAGCACACAATCGCACCCCCTCGTACATTAAATTAGTCTTCTGACTTTGAAGGATGGTAGATCCAGAAATATCCAGTTTTTAGGGTGAGCAAGGTGTGGTGGAGGGAGGAGGGTGGACATCACGGATTTAACTTAGATTTGCCTTGCATTTTACCCTAAAAAAAAAAAATAAAAGTCATAGAAGTTCAAATTAAGGGCTGTTTTATAGTGCAGTGTTCGTCAATCTTTTTACATCTATGGATCGGCGGAAATAAAATAATGAATTTGTGGACCGGCAAATTACTAAGACTGAAATAACACCCCCCCCCCTCATCTCCACCCCATCCCTGCGAGTTTGAGGACGTGTCCTGGTTTTCCCGGACGTCTGGTGACCCTAGTGAAGTCATCTACCAATGACATTCCAAACAATCAAGCATTCAATTTCTTCTTGAGATAGTGAGGATAAGACCTGCAATGCTGTTCAACTCCTTTCAACAAGGCCTCAGCAATCAAGCACAATTAAATCCATGGGGAAAACCTCAATCTGTACTGTTTTTCCAACGTTAGGTTTTTCTGGACAGTCCTACCTTAGCAAGGTAGAAGGTAGAGAATGACACGGTGACAAAATTCATCACCGTTCCCGTCCCCGCGGATAACCGCGGGAAATAAACCCATGTCATTTTCTAGTGTCTATTTCATCCTCTGTCCTTCTACACCAGCATTCTTCAAAGCAAAGCTTGCGGGTCAGTGGTTGTGGCCATTCATACTCTGATTCTTATGTGAGCCAAGGATAATGAAGCCATTGTGACATCACTGATGTGATTGGCTCTTAGGCACTGGTGGAATGAGGCATTATGACATCACAGTATCTGCTCTGGATACCAGAGACTGTCATTCTGTAGTGTCTGTTTCAACCTCAGTCCTTCTACACCAGCATTCTTCAAAGCAAAGCTTGAGGGTCAGTGGTTGTGGCCATTCAAACTCTGATTCTTCCCTCTCTCCTTAAAGAATGACATGAAGATGGTTTCCCGCGGTTATCCGCGGGGACGGGAATGGTGATGGATTTTGTCACCGTGTCATTTTCTAGTAGAAGGGTCTGGAGTTGGCAGAGAAAGAGAAGGACATAGACAGGAGGGACTTACCAGCTGAGCGGAGATCACGGGGGAGGGGGGAAAGGGGACATAGGGGGTGATAAGTGCAGAGAGATAGTGAGGGGCAGCCGAGTGAGTGTATTTCTAGGTCAGTAAGAGAAGTTTGAATTGTATTCGGAAATGGACGGGAGCCAATGACGTGACTTTAAGAGAGGGGTAATGTGGTTATTGACTTTAAGAGAGAAGTTGATTCATAATATGTACCTTCCCTGTTTAAATGACCCTGATTAAAAATGTCCCTCCTCCACAATGTAAAATGACCATTTCATCCTATGCCTTTTCCCAACCTTTCAGTCACTCACTCAAGTCCCAAGTCAGGGCAAGTAGAGCCTTTGTTGTTTGCAGTTAAGCTTCTCTGACATTCGGTAACAGATCTTTTAGTATAATTACCCAGCAAGCTACCTGTATTGACTTGCTGGCTTTTCTCAGCAGGGACGGCAGGATTTAATTTAGGACACAGCAAACAGGATGTTGACACATTTCATACCAGTGCTTTGTGTCCTTCACTGACTTCCGTGAATTCTTGTACTTATTTAAAAAATACATTTGGATGACATGTAAAGACAAGCTGAAGAGTGGACCTGCAGGAACCTATGGGTCCACATCATACCCTTCCTGCAGAAACTACACTGGCTACCAGTACTAGACAGAGCCATAAAACTCTGGGATTGATTTTCAAGGTCCACAGACAAAATGAGCCAGAATACTTAGGGCTCCTTTTACAAAGGTGCTTTAGGGCCTTAACGCACAGAATAGCACACGCCAAATTGCCGCACGTGCTAGACCTTAACACCAGCATTGAGCTGGCGTTATTCTAGAAGCGTACCATGTGGTTTAGCGCACCTTAGTAAAAGGAGCCCTTAAAGAATAAGTTACACACCTTTGCGAGCTTGAGGTCCTCTCATGGCGCATCACTATCCATAGGAATGCTTTTTTGTTTGGGTGAGACCAGAAGCTCCACCCTAGCCCCAAGCAGGATCCTGCAGCATGACGACTCCCCCACCTACCTTCCCCGATCACTGTAATTTTTAATCTTCAGGCAGCCGCCACACAGCATCACTGTAAAATGAAGGCCTGCTCATTGGCGCTGTGCCCATAGATTTAAAATTACAGCTGCTAGGGGGAGGAGGATGGGGGAGTAGAGCCATAACTGACTGCCAATTTGGGGGGGAGGCCATGGCCCCCGTGACCTGCCCCGTTCTGACGCCTGTGTCACTGTACCGTCATCAAGAGAAATTGTAGAATGTGATACCCACCAACAAGCCTTCTCAAGAGTAGTTCTCATGTTCTGGAATTTACTCTCAGAAGGGCTACATCTAACTCAAAACTACCTCTGCTTGAGTTTAGGACCCTTCTTCCTATTCCTGAAAGCTCTGAAGACTTTCTTGTTTGCTAAACATTTTGAAAATTAAACCATTTCTTTTAATTTAGATTTCCTGGTTTGGGGGTTTTTTTCTATTATGTTACCATCTGCTGTTAACCGAGCCGAGCTCCATTTGGTTGATGACCTGGTCTATAAAACTAAGTTTTAGTTTAGTTTAGGAAACAGATGAAAGCCTGGCTCTACTCCCAAGCATTTAATGGCTATACATTCATGCTGCACCTGGACTAGCTAGCACCCAGGAAGAGCAAAGGAGCCAGATGGAAGAACACATTTTTCTGGAAATTATGATCAATGTAAATATAGACACTCTGGAGGTAGAGAATGGACAGATCATGGGGTGGGAAAGGCTTGTTTCCCCCTATATATCCGTCCTATTGTTCTTTCCATATATGTCTCTCTTCTGAACTTTAAAAATACTTAATTGTAGTTCTATCCCCTCTCCCCCTTTGTATTAGTTGGTCTGTAGGTCCAATTGTCTACCCCATTATTTTAAATTTTAAATTGTGTGTAAAATTATATGTATATATTATTAATTTTTGTATCTCACTTAATAAAACTAAATAAGCGATTCATCAAAGTCCAACTTGGCCAATCCAGGTCACTAGTAACTAGCAAAACCCCAAATAGTAGCAACATTCTATGCTACTGATCCAGGGAAAGCAGTGGCTTCCCCAATGTCTGTCTCAATAACAGACTATAGATTTTTCCTCCAGGAAATTGTCCAAACCTTTCTTAAAACCAGCTACGTTAACTGCTCTTTATTACAACCTCTAACAACGCGTCCCAGAGCTTAATTATTCTCTGAGTGAAAAAACATTTCTTCCTATTGTTTTAAAAGTATTTCCCTGTAACTATATCGAGTGTCCCTAGTCTTTGTAATTTTTGATGGAGTAAAAAGTCGATCTACTTGTACCCGTTCGACACCACTCAAGATTTTGTACACTTCAATCATATCTCCCCTTAGCCATCTCTTTTCCAAGCTGAAGAGCCCTAACCTTTTTAGTCTTTCCTCATACACAAGAAGCTCCATCCCCATTATCATCCTGGTTGCTCTTTTTTGGACCTTTTCTAGTTCCACTTTATCTTTCTTGAGATAAGGCGAGCAGAATTGAACGCAATACTCCAGGTGAGGTCGCACCATGGAGCGATACAGAGGCTTTATAATATTCTTAATCTTGTTAACCATCCCTTTTTTAAATAATTCCCAGCATCGTTTGCTTTTTTGGCCACTGATCAATTATTGGTGCTAATTGGAATTGATAAACATAATACAATGACCTTATTAAAGCTCGTAAGATTCACATGTAACAAAAACTACTCTCTCTTTTTTTTGCATTTGTAAAAAATTGAAAAGTTTGTAAAAGCAAAAATTCAATAAACATAAAGTTTAAAAAAACCTATGCATGTACATTTAGGTGTAGGATCCGCGCCTAAATTTTACGCATGGGGCCAGAAAGGGGGCATAACAATGGAAGGATCATGTGAAGTTACAGGGAAATAGTTTTAAAACCAATTGGAAGAAATTTTTTTTCACTCGGAGAATAGTTAAGCTCTGGAGTGCAGTGCCAGAGGGTGTGGTAAGAGCGGATAGCGTAGCTGGTTTTAAGAAAGGTTTGAGCAAGTTCCTGGAGGAAAAGCCCATAGTCTGTTATTGAGAAAGACACGGGGGAAGCATGGAATATTGCTACTCCTTGGGTTTTGGCCAGGTACTAGTGACCTGGATTGGCCACCGTGAGAACGGGCTACTGGGCTTGATGGACCATTGGTCTGACCCAGTAAGGCTATTCTTATGTTCTGTAAATTACACATTTAGGTATAGAATAAGGTGATTCTGCTCCTAATTTAAGTGCAAGGATTTACATGTTTCAGTTGGTATAAATGGCCGCCCTTGAAGTTAGAGGCATGGTTCCCAGCACTAAGCACTATTTTATATATATGTTGCAAAACTGATTGCACAAAACATAACAATCTTATAATCCCACCGAATCCTCACACACACACTAAGGAGGCCTTGAACCAAAAATGTTTGGAAACCAGTGGCATAAGGTATGATACAATATTATATTTCCTTGCCATTTTCAGAGCAAAGACTGTAGAAGTCTGCCTAGCACTGACCTTCTTCCCC
Organism: Geotrypetes seraphini; assembly: GCF_902459505.1. Taxonomy (NCBI): domain Eukaryota; kingdom Metazoa; phylum Chordata; class Amphibia; order Gymnophiona; family Dermophiidae; genus Geotrypetes; species Geotrypetes seraphini. The sequence goes on along the minus strand of NC_047085.1, from coordinate 484,602,620 downwards.
AGTTACTGAAGTTGCCATCAAAGCCCCATTTCAGCCCATCCAGCCATGTATGTGGCATAGACTGCAGAAATCTGCCTGGCACTGGCTTACTTTAACAAGGAACCACACTGGTCTCCATCAGGTGAAAACAAACGGTGAACTTTTATTGTAAATAAGGAAAGGTAAGGAGGACTCGATACAGCCGTGTTTTGGCAAAGGTACTTGTGTCAGGAGTCAAAACAACCTTAAAAAAGATAAATATATATGCAAACATAAGACATACAAAATTGTATCAAAAATCAATAACAACAAATAAATAGATAAATAAATAAGCAACTACAACATATGTAAAAGACACTAATGATCATTAATACGTAGATGGCTACAAACTCAATCAAAATCTAATAATGAATAGATATTAAAAATATAAATAAATAAATAAATAAAACAGTAGTGAATATACCAAAAATGCACTGATGGTAAAAAGTCCATACTTTGTTTAAAATGTGACTAATGTTAACTTATTTATCATATAAAAAGACCCGTCAGCAAAAATAACTAACAACTAATTACAGTATGAATAAATTAACAATAATAATGATAAACACGTGGAGGGGCATAATCAAAAGAAATGTCTAAGTTCATTTTGGCCTAAGTCGCAAGTTGCCGAAATTCAGACATGGGAAAAGGTCCACTTTTGAAAAATACATCCAGCATATTTTTTTTTTTACAAAAATCATCCAACTGTACATACATCCATCTGATCGCCCAGACCGCTAAGTCGTCCATTTTTATACCCCATTTTCGTCCAAAAATTTGTCCAAGTCACAATGCCTAGAAAAAGACCTTTTGGGCGCGGGAGGGGCCAGAAAAGTGATGGACTGGACACCCAGACATGGCAAATCAACAAAAATGAAGAAAACAAAAAAAATTGTCCAAAAAACAAAAATCTCATATGACAGAGGATAAAATAGATTCAAGTAAACAATAAACTGCCAGACCTTATGTTTCCCAAGGCATCAATTTATTCAAAATATTCTTTGCCCTTTTTGGGATAAACAATCAATTTATAGTCGTCTGGTAAAGTGATTTATGCTGTGCAAAAGATATATTTTTTCAAAAAAGAATAAAGTGCTTGAAGTGCATAAAATGCCCAAGAGAAGAAAGCACCAATCATACTCGCCCGACGGCTGCCCAACCGTTTCACATTTTTAATCAGGGGCTGTGCTTCCATAAGCTATTGCACATAAATAATTTCAAAAAATGTTCATGAATGCCTTATGGTTTGCACCCGCACAGCAAAATGTAGTGGGGTACCTTACAAGGCACTGCTGTGAACTTCACAAAAAGGGTGCCACAGAAACCTCTAACTACAGCTCCCTTATAGGTCATGGTGAGCCCCCCAAAACACCCCCAGAACCTACTAGACCCACCTATCTACCACCCCAATAGCCCTTATGGCTGCAGGAGCCACTTATATGGCAGTACAAAAGGGTTTTAGGGCGTGTGTCCACATTTTTTACCATGAATGCAGTGATTAGAGTGGCTTATGGGCCTGGGTCCTCCTCTCCATGGTTCAATAACCCACCCCCAAGACCACTTAAGCCACCTCTATTGTAACCGGGACTGTGGTCTGAGCAAGACTCCACAGCGCCACACAGTGGCTACACAAACAACAACACCTGCGTGTGACCCGGACTGGAGTCACCCTGCAGACATGGAATGACACCAAGAGTAAAAGCAAAAATAAATCACAATTCTTCAGAAAAATAAGTAAATCAAAACTCAGGATTTATTTTCCTTAGGGCAATAAAGTCAGGATTATTAGTAGTCTTACCAACAACAGGTAAGTAGAATGTCCTCAGTTCAAATTCAAAACAGCAGAATAATGAACCGTCAAAACATAAATTCAAACACAAAAAAATATATATATATATTCCTTTTCTTCACCTCACTGGGCTTTATGCTTTCTTTAGCATTCAATTAAACCTGCTCCTAAGCAGGGCAATCAGTTCCTTACAAACACTGAAAACTCAATAGGGCCAAAAGGCACTGGGTACCCTATTGTTAATGCTTCAAAAGGAAGCCTCTGGCAGCCAAGCATGGCACTGCCAGGAAAAGGAGAGTGCCTCAGGTTTGCTTTATTTTCCAGCATACAATAGCTTCAAATTTTCCCTCCCAGATAATAGCAAACCTCTCCCTCAGTTCAGGCACTATCAGCTTCAACCAAAATGCAAAACAGTAAAAAAGAAAGTCCTCCAAGGTTCAGCTTCATTCAAACAGTCTCTCAATCAAAGAAAGCTGAACAAAATGCACTCACTGTTTCTTCAATTGTTAGCGGGTACAGCTGGTGGACAAACCAACTTCCATGGCTTCCTCAGCCAAGCTCATTTCTTCTGGCAGGTTGTTAGTCTCCATTGGAAGTTCCAGGTCAGCTACAGATTCTTCCAGGATATCTCCAGCCTCTTGCACCTCCATGGGTGTAACTGGTTCGCTCTTGCCTGGCCCAAGGAGACTCGCAGGGAGCAAAGGTCCCAACCTTCTCCCTAACCTGCTTCCTTGCTTGTACACAGCTGCTGGTTTTATACTGATTGGGCTACGCCCTAACCTGGCTGATTCAGCAGTCCTCAAGGTAGCTCTAGAGCTCCTCCTGTGGTGCCCTGGATATTGCAGGTCTAGGGAACTATCAGGAATCTCCGGCTCCCTCTGGTGGTCAGTCTGAGAATCAGCCAGATCCTCACTAGGACAGCTTTTACCTACTCTCTTCCGGGTTTTGCTGGGAGTCTTAGTAGAAACACTAACTGGAACCAGGGCAGGCACGAAGTCTGTCTGGTTACATACCCCCTCCCTTAAATGATGCTTATCCCTATAAGCATGGGGTCGACTCGAATTTTCAGGGATGCGTGACAGAGCATCAACATTAGTATTCAGACTCCCTGGGCGATGAACCACAGAGAATCTGAAAGTTTGTAAGGTTAAGTACCAGCGAGTAAGGCGAGCGTTGTTGTTCCGCATGGTACCTAACCATTTAAGAGCTGCATGGTCAGTTACTAACGTAAAGTGCTTTTCTCCTAGATAGTGTTCAAGTGTCTGCATGGCCCACTTTGCAGCTAAGCACTCTAGTTCTACCACTGCATAATTTCTCTCGTTGGGATGTAACTTACGGCTCAAATATAGGACAGGGTGCTCTATGCCCTGACTCTCCTGGCTAAGTACCGCTCCCAATCCACATCCAGATGCGTCAGTCTGGAGGACAAGGGGTCTGCTGAAATCAATGGCTGCCAATACTGGCTGCCTACACAGACTATCTTTCAAATCCATAAACGCTTTCACCCCTTCCTCCTCCCAGTGCAACACATCCGGAACGTCCTTTCTTAACATATTGGTAAGAGGGGTGGCCCTGGTGGCAAAGTCAGGTATAAATCTCCTATAATACCCCAATAGGCCCAAAAACCCTCGCAACTGTTTTTTTGTGCCAGGCCGAGGATACTCCTGGATACACTTTACCTTATCAATCAAAGGTTTTACCTGTCCGCGGCCTACTGTATATCCCAAGTACCTGACCTCTCGCTGGCCCAGAAAACACTTTTTCGGGTTAACAGTGAAGCCTGCCTTCCTTAAAGCTTCCAACACTGCTCTAACATGCTCCACATGAGATTGCCACGAAGATGAGTATATTACCACATCATCCAGGTAGGCCTCAGCGTAAGCATGGTGACCCCTTAAGACTTCATTTACTGCCCGCTGACAAGTCGCAGCTGCACCATGCAGTCCAAACGGCATGCGGGTGAATTGGTATAGCCCATACGGGGTGCTAAAGGCAGTTTTGGGTTTAGCACTATGGGTCAATGGAATCTGCCAATACCCTTTAGTCAGGTCGATAGTGGAAAGATACTGTGCCTGACCTAATTTATCAAGTAATTCGTCTACTCTTGGCATGGGAAAAGCATCGAATTGTGACACCTCGTTGACCTGTCTGAAGTCGATGCAAAACCTAGGAGATCCATCTGCCTTTGGGACGATAACTATGGGGCTGCACCAGGGGCTTTGTGAAGGCTCAATAACCCCTAGGGAGAGCATTTCTTGAACTAGTTCACAAACCAGTTTCTTCTTTTCCTCCGAGAGGCGGTAAGGCCTCACTCGGACTATTTTACCAGGACTGGTAATGATGTCGTGTGTAACCCCCTTAGTACGTCCCGGAACCGATGAAAATACATCAGAGAATTGGCCAACGAGTGTCTGTACTTGACGAGACTGTGATTCAGACAACTCTTTCCCTACATTCACTTTTTCAGCCTGTCCCAAGTCCGCTATCTGGGGCCCTAGATCGTCCTCCTGACAGCGCTGAGCTATAAGAGCTAAGGCTTCCCTATCCTTCCAGGCCTTAAGGAGGTTGACGTGATACGTTTGTACCCGACCTTGCTCCTCCTTAACTCTATAACTCAATGGACCAGCCCTTCCAATAATCGTGGCGGGACCCTTCCAATGGGCTAGAAATTTATGAGGGTCTGAGGGCACCAATATTAATACCCTGTCCCCTATCGAGAATTGGCGCTCTTTAGCTCCCCGGTCATAATAGACTTTTTGCTTTTTCTGAGCCCACTCAAGATTTTCCCGTCCCAATTTGGACACTTGTGCCAGACTTTTCTTCAACTGAGACAGGAAAGAAATAATATTTGTTCCTGTCTCTTCAGGAGGGTCCCAACCCTCCTTAATCACATCCAGAAGTCCCCTGGGTGTCCGCCCATATAATAATTCAAAGGGACTAACCCCCAGGGAATCCTGTACTTTCTCCCTAGCAGCAAACAGCACAAAAGGGATGAACAGATCCCAATCTCTCAAATTGTCTTCCAATCCCTTCTTTAACATATGCTTTAGGGATTGATTAAATCTCTCGACTAACCCATTGGCTTGAGGGTGATAAGCAGATGTTCGGATATGTCTCACCCCAAGTCCTTTCCAGAATTCCTCCATTTCCCTGGACAAAAAGTTGCTTCCCCGATCAGAAAGAACTTCCCTCGGAAAACCTATGGTAGAGAATAACCCCATGAGTTCCTTCATCAATACCCCCGAGGTAGTCTTTCGCAAAGGAAAAGCCCAAGGAAATCTGGTGGCCACATCCATCACCACAAAAATGAATTGGTACCCCCTAGGGGTCTTTTCCAATGGTCCTACAATGTCCATGGCTAACCGCGAGAGAGGTTCTTCCACCACAGGTATAGGGACAAGAGGCGCCCGTGCGGGTTTGCTCAAAGCCAGCCTTTGGCAGGTGGGACAGGATTTACAAAAATCCTCAATTTCTTGCCTCCACCCAGGCCAGTAGAACCTCCGCTGTACCTGTACCTGTGTGGCCTGAATCCCTTTATGTCCTGCGAGGGGTGAGTCATGGGCAGTTTGTAAGATGGCCTTCCTAAATCCCTTGGGAACCACTAACTGTTCCCCTCCTCCGTCCTGGTCTGAAGTGCCAGCTCTTTCTTTGTACAGGAGGCCACGTATAACTCTCAAGCCTGATCCAGCAGATTGGGGTCCTGTAGCTTGAAGCCACAGTTCCCTCAATGAAGGATCAGCCTTCTGTTCTTGGGCAAACGTGGGGAAGGTATTGCTAATTTCCTGAGGAAGACTGGGAAATTCTTTCCTTCGCTCAGTTTGTCTAAGATTCTGTGCCCTCTGCTGTTGCTGTCTTCTTTTCTGTGCTCTGGAGGCCCTAGCCTGTGTCTGCGCCGCCGGTCTAATCACTCCTTTTTTAAAGGGAAAAACTTTTCCCAACGGGGTCTCAGGCTCCAGGCTAGGCCTTCCTTGAGAACGGGTGTTAACCAACCCCTGCTTAGTTTGCAAACAGTCCTCTAACCCGGCCCAATCCTGACCCAACACTATTTCATAGGGGACCCCGGGAATCAAGGCCATCGGAACTTTGTATACACGGTCCTTATGCAGGAGAGTAGTTGGCCTAAGAGTATAGTGAGCACTGTCTCCGTGGATGCATTTGATCACCACTTTGCCTGCCCCAAATGACTCTTTTTCCCCAGGGAAGATCCTTTTCCAGAATGGAACAGCCATCATGGACTGATCTGCCCCTGTATCCACCAACGCCTTCACCACCTGGCCCCCTACTGATACATTGACGAGGTATTTAACCTCACCCCCGTTTCCTGGAGCCTTTGAACCTAACATGCTCTGATGGGCCGTTGGTTCTTTCTCCTTGTAAACCTGAGCCTGCTTATTTGGAACCCTGGTTTTAACTTCGGGGTAAGAGACCCTACAAAACTGTTGTGTGTGTCCCTGCTTTCCACACCTGTAACACCTTCTGTCCCCACCCTGAGTGTTAGGTTTAGGACTTGGGCCACAGGGATCCTTAACCTGCGGCTTCTTATCCCAACCTTTGCCTAACTCCCGTGGGTTCGATCTAGGTGTGTGGTCAGCTAAGGGACTCATATTCTCTCCTGAAGGTTCTTGGGCATCTATAAATGCTTCAGCCACTTCCAGAACTTGTCCTAAGGTTTTGCAGTTCTGTCTCTTAATCCAGGACCTGATGTTCTTAGGTACAGCTTCTAATAGTTGTTCCCTCACTATTTCAGTGAATAAAGCCCTGGCATCATTCAGAACTGGTTGCAGCCACTTTTCAGCCAGTTTGGTAATACGCTGAAGCAACGCTTTAGGCCGTTCTGTATGAAGCATTGTGGTTGCCCTGAACTTTTGTCTGTAGTGTTCTGTGGTGAAACCTAAGAAATCCAATATATGGGCTTTTACTACAGGGTAGCTATTGGCAAGCTCGGGCCCTAGGGTCTGGAATGCCGCTAGAGTCTCCCCGGCCAGGCAGGGCAGCAACCGGTACACCCATTGCTCAGGAGGCCATCCAGCAGCCACAGCAATTCTTTCAAAGGAATTAAGAAAATCGTCCGGTGCATCCCCAGGTGCTATCTTGCATAAGTTCAAATGCAATAAAGGATTAGGTCCTACCGGTGCTGGAACAGATACAGCTGGTAATGTCTGTCCTCCAGGATGTATAGCAGTCTTTTGAAGAATTTGTGAAAATGCTTTGGCCTGGTCCTGCATTGTGGAAATCAGTTCCTCATGCTGCCGCATCATCACTTCCTGATTCGCCTGCCAGCGTTCCTCGCTTGACTTCAGGATGGATTTCAAATCATCACACTGGCGTTGCCGCTCGCCGGCAAGTGTGGCTAGGATCTGGGCCTGCTCCATAATCCGGACCTGAAAGGCAAACAAAAAGAAAAGGAACCCAAGTGTGGCCGCTTGGTAAGCGTGTTCCTCCCCTTTACCAGACCCCCCAGCCTAGGTACTCTTACCGATAGCACTGGTGAGTCTGCGCCTTTGGTGTTTAGGCCTCCTTGGCCTCCAGTCGTTCTCCGCACGGCTTGCCCCTCTGAAATTCGGGTCCCGAACTGGAACTCGGGTCTGGAACTCTGGTCCGGTTCTTTCCACCTCCGAACTCCAACTGAGCTCCTCGCTGCACTCCTCCACAGGATATGCTGCAATCTTTATTCCGGCTTCCGCCTTCCGGTGAGAAACTCCTCCTCCGAGTAGGTAACAGGAAAGTTTCTTCCAATAAAGTACTCCAACAAAAATTAGGATTTTTCAAACAAACAATTGGTCAATAGTTCAATAGTCCAATTACAAAAATAAAGGATAGTCAAATATGCCTTTCCAGCACAAGTTCAAAATGGCACCAACAAAAACCTTTTTTTTTTTTTTTTTTTCAAAATTGCAGTACCTTGGTGTCGCCTGCAGGAGGTGCAATGATCCCACTTCTGACACCAAATATGTGTAACCGGGACTGTGGTCTGAGCAAGACTCCACAGCGCCACACAGTGGCTACACAAACAACAACACCTGCGTGTGACCCGGACTGGAGTCACCCTGCAGACATGGAATGACACCAAGAGTAAAAGCAAAAATAAATCACAATTCTTCAGAAAAATAAGTAAATCAAAACTCAGGATTTATTTTCCTTAGGGCAATAAAGTCAGGATTATTAGTAGTCTTACCAACAACAGGTAAGTAGAATGTCCTCAGTTCAAATTCAAAACAGCAGAATAATGAACCGTCAAAACATAAATTCAAACACAAAAAAATATATATATATATTCCTTTTCTTCACCTCACTGGGCTTTATGCTTTCTTTAGCATTCAATTAAACCTGCTCCTAAGCAGGGCAATCAGTTCCTTACAAACACTGAAAACTCAATAGGGCCAAAAGGCACTGGGTACCCTATTGTTAATGCTTCAAAAGGAAGCCTCTGGCAGCCAAGCATGGCACTGCCAGGAAAAGGAGAGTGCCTCAGGTTTGCTTTATTTTCCAGCATACAATAGCTTCAAATTTTCCCTCCCAGATAATAGCAAACCTCTCCCTCAGTTCAGGCACTATCAGCTTCAACCAAAATGCAAAACAGTAAAAAAGAAAGTCCTCCAAGGTTCAGCTTCATTCAAACAGTCTCTCAATCAAAGAAAGCTGAACAAAATGCACTCACTGTTTCTTCAATTGTTAGCGGGTACAGCTGGTGGACAAACCAACTTCCATGGCTTCCTCAGCCAAGCTCATTTCTTCTGGCAGGTTGTTAGTCTCCATTGGAAGTTCCAGGTCAGCTACAGATTCTTCCAGGATATCTCCAGCCTCTTGCACCTCCATGGGTGTAACTGGTTCGCTCTTGCCTGGCCCAAGGAGACTCGCAGGGAGCAAAGGTCCCAACCTTCTCCCTAACCTGCTTCCTTGCTTGTACACAGCTGCTGGTTTTATACTGATTGGGCTACGCCCTAACCTGGCTGATTCAGCAGTCCTCAAGGTAGCTCTAGAGCTCCTCCTGTGGTGCCCTGGATATTGCAGGTCTAGGGAACTATCAGGAATCTCCGGCTCCCTCTGGTGGTCAGTCTGAGAATCAGCCAGATCCTCACTAGGACAGCTTTTACCTACTCTCTTCCGGGTTTTGCTGGGAGTCTTAGTAGAAACACTAACTGGAACCAGGGCAGGCACGAAGTCTGTCTGGTTACACTATGCAGCTCTACTAGGCTTTCCTATGCCAGGCTGCCATGTGCTGATGTTCTGGAGGCAGATATGTAAAGTTGTTTATTACGATTTTTATGGGGGTGGGTCAGTGATCACTGGGGCAGTGTCTGGGGGTCTGTACTTTGTGTCTGCAGTGCTTATCTGGTCACTTTGGATACTTTCTGTGGACTTAGACCTGGTTTTAGATGGCCTAAGTCACAATGTCCAAGTTCCGTCTAAGCAGTGTTGTAAAACCTTTGGTTATACATACAGTACGACTAAGTCTAGGATAGCCCAAGTCCCACCCAAATCCCACCCTCACCACTCCTCCTAAAATGCCCCTTTTAGCTCTGGTCATTCAGCAGCACTGGGAAGGTCTAAGTCGTTTTTAAATACATCTAAAACCTGGTTCGATTATCGGCACTTGGATGACTTTTGTTACTGATCATCTAAGTGCTGATTTAGGCCGGTTTTCAGATGGTTTTCTGTTTCGATTATGAGCCCCATACCATCTATATTCCTAAAATAGTGTGAAATTAACCAGGAGAAAAATATCGTAAAATCTAAACAACTGTAAAAAAAAAAGTAAAGCGTTTAAATCAAAATAACACACTGAAAAAATTATACATCATATCCATTCTGCCTGTCCAAACTAATAGCCCAGTCTCTACAACTCCCTTTTCGTCAACGATCTTGGTGCTTGATCCATGCTTTTATTGAATTCTGATATCGACCTCGGGCTGTAACGAAATCGTTCCTTAGTCTGACCTCTTTTGCCTTCATTCCAGAGCCTTCTCTCGGTCGAAAAAGGCTTGACTCCCATGCATGTTTACGTTGGATGTATTTAAATGTCTCCATCATATTTCTGTTTTAATGTCTAGCACTATAGAAATGATAAGTAGCGAGCGGTACTTTCCCCCTCCTTTCCAAAGTATATATTTAGATCTTTAAGTCTATCCTCATATGTTTTATGACAAAGATCATCAATCATGTAGTATCCACTCTCTGGGCCGATTTCATCTGGATTGTATCTCTCTGAAAGTTCAGACTGCGGAGCTCTCCAACTTAGCAGTGCTCAGATGGCAACTCCAGTGATCTCCCTTTTTTGTAGATTGTCTATTTTTTTCTGCCATCCTTCTCTGTCTCTATGTTGCTGGGAAACGTTACAGGTTCTTTGATCTACAATTATCCCATGCTGTTGAAGCAGGTGCCATAACAACATTGAATTGTATCCTACTGGGTTCATAGACAACAACGTGGAAGACAAAGGCGCGCGCCGACAACTGAGCGCAAGACGGAGGCGCGCGCCAAAGAAAATTACTGTTTTTAGGGGCTCCGACGGGGTTTTTTGCTGGGGAGCACCCCCAGTTTACTTAATACAAATCGCGCCGCGTTGTGGGGGGTTTGGGGGGTTGTAACCCCCCACATTTTACTGTAAACAGCTTTTTCCCTAAAAACAGGGAAAAAGTGAAGTTTTCAGTAAAATGTGGGGGGTTACAACCCCCCAAACCCCCCACAATGCCCCCACAATGCGGTGTGGTCTGTATTAAGTAAAGTGTGGGGGGGTTCCCCTCCCACACCCCCCCCCCGTCGGAGCCCTAAAAACAGTAATTTTCTTCAGCGCGCACCTCCGCGCTGCGCTCAATTGTCTGCTCGTGCTTTTGTCCCGGTGCGCTTTTGACCTGACACCATCCTACTGAGATCGTCACTGCAATGCAACGTTCCACTGTGTTACAATATGCTTTTTACTAATTTTCACAGCTCATCTTCTGGGGAATAAAGGGTGAAACTTATGTTACTGATAAATGGCTTCTGCGTGTTCTTCCTTAAAATAAAATAAAAAACAAAAAGGGTGAAATCTGCATCTAACCTGCTGGAGTGACCCTCTCCACACCCAGCAGGGGAGCTCCTGTGAATGCCAGCACACCAGGCTTCACAGAACCCCAAACAGGGCTCTGAGACACCAGAAGCAGACTGGCTTAATGAGTCCCCTAAAGCAAAGAGGAAATAAGCCGGCAGGGTAACAAGCAATAGCATTGTCCCAGACAGGAAAAACGATTATAAAAATGTGTGTCTGCATGTTCCATTTCAAATTCACATCAAGCCAGATAACAGTATGGGAAAAAGTGTGTGTGTGTGTGTGGGGGTGGGGGGGTGGGGGGTGGGGTGGGGTGGGGGTGGAATTCTCTCATTTTTAATGAAAAAGTAAATGTGAGGCACTTGTGAAAGTGAATCAGAGACGGAGGAGCACAGATTTCTTGCTATCTGGAAAGACCTGCTTGATAAACAGAAGTTATGTGATTCAGATGATGCTTTGTCACTAAAACTCTCAGCCACTCCGGTTTTAGAAATCATCATCACAGACAAAGGATTGGAGAAACTGGGCCTCGTCTCCCTCGAACAGAGGAGATTGAGAGGGGACATGATCGAAACATTCAAGGTACTGAAGGGGATAGACTTAGTAATAATAATTTTATTTCTTATATACCGCTATACCATAAGTTCAAAGCGGTTTACAACAAGTTACATACAATGAGAGTAAGAGATGTTTACAACAAGAAGTAAGAGATGTTTACAACGAGATACATACAATGAGTGTATGAGAGGTAAGGAGAACAGAAAAAGTACTTTCTGGGATACAAATTGCAAATGGAAGAGAACCAAGATGGTTTGAATCAAAAGGAAGTATCTATTCAGAGATTGGGGTGCAGGGGAAAACAATTTGGGTGGAATACCTGTACAAATGGGAAGAAGGATGAGTTAATCTAAAATCAAGAGAATTGGGGATTGGGATGAGGATAGCTGAGGGGGATTGGGCCAGAATTAGGAATTAGAATTTGTTAAAGAGACAGGTCTTCAGTGATTTTCTGAAGTCGGCGTAAGAAGTGGCCTCGAGAATGGGTTTTACGAGCCATGTGTTCAGTTTGGCTGCCTGGAATGATAACATTCTGTCTAGGAACTTCTTGTAAAGACATGATTTCAGGGATAGGTAATTAAAGAGATTTATTCTGCGAGAGCTCTTATTAGAGCTGTTGAGGATGAATTGAGAGGCGAGGTAAGTTGGTAGCATCCCCAAAATAGCTTTGTAGCTGATGCAGGCAAACTTGAAGAGTATTCTGGATTCCATCGGGCAGGTTGTTCACCCTCTCCAAGGTAGGGAGAACAAGAGGGCACTCTCTAAAATTGAAAGGGGATATATTCCATACGAACGTAAGGAAGTTCTTCTTCACCCAGAGAGTGGTAGAAAACTGGAACGCTCTTCTGGAGGCTGTTATTGGGAAAGACACCCTCCAGGGATTCAAGATAAAGTTAAACAAGTTCATAATGAACAAAGACGTACGTTGGTAGGACTAGTCTCAGTTAGGGTGCTGGTCTTTGACCATAGGGCTGCCGCATGAGCGGACTGCTGGGCACAATGGACCACTGGTCTGACCGGCAATTCTTATGTTTTTTCAAGTACTGTCTTTAGACCATGTGTGTCAACGTCCCTCCTCGAGGGCCGCAATCCAGTCGGGTTTTCAGGATTTCCCCAATGAATATGCATGAGATCTATTAGCATACAATGAAATCAGTGCATGCAAATAGATCTCATGCATATTCATTGGGGAAATCCTGAAAACCCGACTGGATTGCGGCCCTCGAGGAGGGACTTTGACACCCCTGCTTTAGACTAAAGCAGAGGAGTGCTTGATTTTTTATTTTTCCTGCAACGGAGCACTACCTAGTGAGCTCCCTCCTCAAGTGATGATCGGGGCCAGTTGAGATAAGAATATAAGAGTTGCCATACTGGGACGGACCAAAGACTCATCGAGCCTAGTATCCTGTTTACAACAGTGGCCAACCCCGATCACAAGTACCAGGCAAGGTCACTACTTCATGTAGCTACTGTCTCTCCTCTCCTAGAGGTTGCCAAGAAGCACAGCATATGGCTGCTGAACTACATAGGGGAGAGTGTGGTGCAGTGGTTAAAGCTACAGCTACTCCTTGTGACCCTGGGAAAGTCACTTAACCTCCCATTGCCCCAGGTACATTAAATAGTTTGTGAGCCCGCCAGAAAAGACAGGGAAAAATGCTTGAGTACCTGAATAAATTAATGTAAAACCGTTCTGAGCTCTCCTGAGAGAACGGTATAGAAAAATGAGTAAATAAATAGAATATATAACTTTCATATTTCAAACAGCCTGAAGGATGCCATGTACAGTAGATTGTGGAAATTGGTGATAGATCTATATGAGAATTATCCAGCAGGGGAAGGAGTGGAGGAGTAGCCTATGGACAGAGAAGCAGGCTGAGAACCAGGGAAGTTAGGTTCCAATCACGCTGCTGCTCCTTGTGGTGGCTTATGGTTTATTAAAATTTGCTATACCGCCAGGTTTGAATGGTTCACAATATATTATAAAATAAACATTGAAAAAAAAACATTGAAAATTGCCCATTTCAGACAAGCAAAAACCTAAAAGACCATTTATTTATTTAAGTATTTACCACTTATAGCCTAAGGGGCTCATAATCAAAAAAGTGGCCTAAATGGCTTCTGGGACGATCAAAAAGCCTGATCGTCCAAGTACCCATAATCAAAGCTGGTTTTAGACGTATCTAAAACCAGCTTAGGCCTTTCCCCTGCCTCTAAACGCACAGAGAGAAAAGAGGCGTTTTTAGAGGAGGGGAAAGGGCGGGAGGTGGGCCGACCTACATCTAGGCATGCAGCAGGTATAACCAAAACTTTAGGCAGGTTGCCTAGTCGGCACTTATACGTTTTGACTTAGACCAAGTCAAAACAGGTATAAGTGCCGAAAAAGGGCCGCTGAGCTGATCGCTGCAGCTCAGCGGCCCCAGCAACCTGCCTACCCATTACAGCAATGATCGCGGCAGAAGAGATGGCTCATCTCCCTTGCCACGATCCACCCTTCCCCCCCCTCCCCGAACAACGATCACGGCGAGAGAGAGCCCCGGCGGCACCCCGACTCCCCGATTACGTTCGGGGCAAGAGGGAGCCCAAACCCTCTTGGCCTCTCGTCCCCCACCCCCTACAAGATCAGGCAGGAGGGAGCCCAACCCCTCCTGCCCAGGCGGACCCCTACCCCCCACCTCCACTACAATACGGGCAGGAGGGATCCCAGGCCCTCCTGCCCTCGACACAACCCCCCAACGACCGCCTCCCCTGATCCCCCGGTCAGCCCCCCCATGCCGACCGTGACCCCCCATCCCCACCCCCCTTCCCCATACCTCAAAACATTAGCCGGATGGACGGGTGCCAAGCCCGCCCATCCGGCAGGCCAGCCGGCTCCGTAATGGGGCCGGATTGGCCCAGGCAGCTGAAACCCCACCCACAGGTGGGGCTTGAGGTGCCTGGGCTAACCAGAATAGGCCCGGGAGCCTTAGGCTCCTCCTGTGGGCGGGGCCTTAAGAACATGGGCCGGGTTGGGTCCATGTGCTTAAGGTCCCGCCCACAGAAGGAGCCTAAGGCTCCCCAGCCTATTCTGGTTGGCCCAGATGCCTCAGGCCCCACCTGTGGGTGGGGGTTTCAGCCGCCTGGGCCAATCCGGCCCCATTCTGAAGCCAGCTGGCCGGACGGGCAGGCTTGGCATCCGTCCCTCCGGTCAATGTTTTGAGGTACAGGGAAGGGGGTGGGGGTGGGGGGTAGCGGGTCGGGGGAACTGATCAGTGGTTCGGGGGGCGGTCATTGGGAGGGTTGTGTCGAGGGCAGGAGGGCCTGGGATCCCTCCTGCCCGTATTGTAGTGGGTGGTGGGGGGCAGGAGGCTACGCCTGGGCAGGAGGGGTTGGGCTCCCTCCTGCTCGATCTTATAGGGGGTGGGGGCGAGAGGCCAGGAGGACTTGGGCTCCCTCCTGGTCCAATCGTAATTGGGGAGGGGCCGCAGGGCAGGAGGGCGTGGGCTCCCTCCTGCCCCAATGTCATCGGGGAGTTCAGGGGTGCCCAGGGCAGGAGGGCTTGGGCTCCCTCTTGCCCCGAACATGGTTTACATTCAGGTACTCAATCAATTTTTCTTGTCTGTCCCAGTGGGTTCACACTCTACCTAATGTACCTGGGGCAATGGGGGATTTAGTGACTTGCGCATGGTCACAAGGAGCAGCATGGGATTTGAACCCACAGCCTCAGGGTGCTGAGGCTGTGGCTCTAACCACTGCGCCATACACTCCCCACACCATTGTAACTAGTCTTCAGCAATCCCCCCCCCAAGTCCTCTAAAACAGCTTTGGTCAAATATGTATTTAATAGTGACTTATGTTTCAAAGAATGAATAGAGACCAGACAGCATATTCCTTAACCTTCCATATTCCATGAGCTCGGGAAGGCCCTGTCGGCTCCACCCACTTTGACACGTTTGTGTCAGAGGGGCAGTACCAACAGGGCCTCATGAACAGACAGACTCGAAGGCTCTGCGTCAGTTAAGCTAGCAGAACCTTCCGGGTCAGCCAGGGTGGCTCCACAGTCCGGGCAACACTAAGCTAACTCCAGCGATCAACAGCCTTCCGTCCTCTTCCACCCTCCCGCTGCCTGTCAGGGAGTCTATAGAAGGCCCGGCAGTGGCGCTAGCTTAACTGATGCAGAGCCTTTGAGGCTCTGTTGGTATCGCCCTTCTGATGCAAATGTGTCAAAGTGACTGGAGCCGACAGGACCCTCCCGAGTGCATGGATGTGAAGGCTCTTCAGCGGAGGGGGGCATGCCGCTGGAGGAAGGGGAGTAGGACACCCACGCCGCGTACCCCCCTACCGCGTGTTTAGAAACACTGAGTTAGAGCACTAGACGTGACATCCATTGTTGCTCTTTGTGATCTTGAGCAAGTCGCTTAATTCTCTATTATTTCAAGGGACAGGTAAGTTACCTAGCATACCTGAATGTAACCCACCCTGGAGTTACTACTGTAAAGTGAGAGCAAATATAAATAAATATATGGAAGAACAGAAGAATTAGAAAACCCAGGCAATACTGGCATCTCGTCATAGCGTTGACTTGGGAAGGCAAAGCTCTGTTGAGTAGGGTTACCATATGGCTCTAAAAAAAAAAAGGACGGATTGAGACATCTGGGTTTTACTTCCATTGAAAGCAACGGAAGTAAAACTCGGATGTCTCAATCTGTCCTCCTTTTTCTGGAGCCAAATGTAGGGTTGCCATATTTAAGGAAGGGAAAACCCGGACACATGTCCCTGCCCCATTATGCCCCCAGCGCTGCCTTGTT
Organism: Geotrypetes seraphini; assembly: GCF_902459505.1. Classification (NCBI taxonomy): domain Eukaryota; kingdom Metazoa; phylum Chordata; class Amphibia; order Gymnophiona; family Dermophiidae; genus Geotrypetes; species Geotrypetes seraphini. The sequence continues at coordinate 484,586,443 of NC_047085.1, read as the reverse complement.
CCACCTCCAACCCCACTCTTTTTTTGTTGACCTCCAGGAGCTGGAGGCTTTCCAAAAACCCGGACAAACAGCCAGGTTTTGGAAAGTCCTAAAATTAGGATATGTCCGGGTTTTCCTGGACATCGGGTAACCCTAGCCATATGGCAAGCCTATACTTGAGGATCTGACTCAATTGTACCAGTCCATGTATAAGAAGATACTTGGAGACTGTACTCATGACCCTTCTCTAGCTACCCTCTTTGAAGCAGTAGCTTAGCCAGACCTGGAAACTGCTTCTTTTTCCGTTTACAGATGATCCAAGGCCATTAATGTACTAGGCGAGTCTATGAAAAGAAATCTGGTTAACCACATTCCTGACCTGAATATATAGCTTAGAGGAGTTTGGACAGTTCTACAGAGAGCAAACCTAAGTATACTGTAATTACTGAGTTTTGGTGTTCTGCAAAATGTTTGCAGGGAGAGTAGCTGAGCGGTTAGCATAACGCCCTGATAAATAGGGGATCAAATCCCACAGACGATCCTTGCAAACTGCAGTAATATGCTTCACCCTCCGTTACTTAAAATGTGAACAGGTTTCTAATTTATTACCCATGGTGAAATGGCACATTTGTATGTTTGTTTATCACAGTGGAATTTATTAACTGTCCTACGGGTTCGTGAATAGTGCAATATTCTAAATCAGGTCTCACCAGAGTTTTATATAGGGGCATCAATACCTCCTTTTTCCATTCCATTGACGTATGAGGAACGTTATTGCATATTAAGCCCCCCATGGACCGCTATAAATGCCAGCTTTTCCTTATTATGACCGGGATAGCCACGCAAATGATTACTTGCAATTGGAAGAATTGGGATTACCTTAGTTTTCCTTTGTGGTGGGCGAGCTTATGTTTAACTTATAAATATGAGAAAATGAATGCTGACATGCTGGGGAATAGTAAAATATTCAAATTAGTTTGTGGTCCATTGACGTCTTTTGTAGATTTGCTATAGTTGTCCTTTATCTTTATTTTCCGTTGTTTTTTCACCTCACACATCCAGGGGGGTGGGAGCAGGAGGGGGGTATATCTTTTGTTTTGGTATTATTCCTGATGGTAATGATGGATGGAGGAGGGAATTTTTATCTTTTGTATAGATACTGATTGATTATCATTATTTGTATATAAATTGTATTGCACTTTTTGTTGGCATTAAAAGCTAAATAAAGTTTTAAAAAAATCTCCTTTTTCCTACGGGCCATTCCTCTCCCTATGCACCCAAGCATCCTTCTAGTTTTTGCTGTCACCTTTTCAACCTGTTTGGCCACCTTAAGATCATCACATCCAAGTCACAATCCTCTTTACCAGTGCTATCATTTCTGCTAGGCATATGCAGCATTGTACATTTCCTTCACTCCTAGACTGTAGCGTTCCCTGGGGATTTTGCGGCTCAAATGCACGACCTTGTATTTCTTAGCATTAAACCTTGGATGCCAAATTTCAGACCATTCCTCAAGCTTCACTAGGTCCTTCCTCATGTTGTCCTCTTCGATGCAATATATTCCATTGACAATTCAGTAGCTTGTTCTAACTCACAGATTTCTTCCCTTCCAATGTAAATTGTACATCAAATAATCTCTTCAATACTTCCCTGTAGAAGGTTTTACCCCTCCCTCCTCCCCTGCGATATCTCCTTTCTTCTATCTTTTGCCAATCACTTGAATTGTACGTCACCTTGAACCTATTTAGGCATAGAGCGACTTACAAATCGTAGATTAGAGTAGATCCTCGCTATCAGGGGTGTTTATCGCAGATTTTGGTATCATCTGCAAAGAGGCAGATAGCCCTTCAGTAATATCACTTACAAAAAGGTTAAAAAGAACAGACCCAAGAACTAAAACTTGAGGCACACCACTGGTAACATCCCTGTCCTCAGAATGATCTCCATTGACCACTACCATAAGAACATAAGAACATAAGCAGTGCCTCTGCCGGGTCAGACCAGAGGTCCATCCCGCCCAGCAGTCCGCCCCCGCGGCGGCCCAACAGGTCATGACCTGCCTTAATCACCAGAACGGGCCCCCTTGCCCCCTAGGTTTCTCATCGAAGTCCTATCTTCCCATCAATGTCCTAACCCTCCGGCCTTGCACCTGCACGACCTGGTGAGCTGTCTATACTTATGCAACACCCCAGCACCTCCCTCAGTACCCCACGATCCCCTTTTCCCTCAGGAATCTGTCCAATCCCTGTTTGAATCCCTGTACTGTACTCTGCCGGATCACTTCCTCCGGGAGCGCATTCCATTTGTCCACGACCCTTTGGGTGAAGAAAAACTTCCTTGCATTTGATTTGAACCTATCTCCCTTCAGTTTCTCTGAGTGCCCCCTCATACCTGTCGTCCCTTTTAGTCTGAAGAACCTGTCCCTGTTCACCCTCTCTATGCCCCTAAGTATTTTGAAGGTCTCTATCATATCCCCCCTGAGCCTCCTCTTTTCCAGAGAGAAGAGCCCCAGTTTATCCAGCCTCTCTGTCACAATCCTCTCAACCAGTTCCTTATCCATTCTGTCACTTTGGAACCCTGTTAGCCATAAGCCCATCTCAACACTTTTTCCCTCTAAATTAAGAGACCATTTTCTTTTGTTCCTGACCTTGTGAAGTAACAGGCCTTGGGGTTTTGAGTTAATAAAGTGCCTACTAGAGAATGACAAGGGGACAAATTTTTTTCCCATCCCCCACGGAAACTCATGTTCCCGTCCCATCGAGTTCTTTTCCTATCCCTGCTCCATCCTCATTTGCACAAGCCTCAAACACTTTAAAATCATAAGTAGCAACATTCTAGAGCTCAAATTGTGATGTCATAATGCCTCATTCCACCAATGCCTAAGCTCCGTCCTCATCTGCACAAGCCTCAAACACTTTAAAATCATAAGTAGCAACATTCTAGAGCTCAAATTGTGATGTCATAATGCCTCATTCCACCAATACCTCAGCTCCGTCCTCATCTGCACAAGCCTCAAACACTTTAAAATCATAAGTAGCAACATTCTAGAGCTCAAATTGTGATGTCATAATGCCTCATTCCACCAATGCCTCAGCTCCGTTCTCATCTGCACAAGCCTCAACCACTTTAAAATCATATGTGTTTGAGATTTGTGTGGTTAAGGCTGAGCTTACAGGAATGGGGCAGGGACAGGGACAGCGACAAAACTCACAGGGACGGGATATGGGGAAATTGAGTTCCTGTGGGGACGGGGACAAATTTGTTCCTGTGTCATTCTCTAGTGTCCACTTTAACCTGTACAACCTTGTCTGGCTGTGTTATTGAAGGCCCGCCCTTAACCCTCATTCCCGGTTCCATACACCCTTTCAGGTATTGCTAACTTTCCATGATTAATGCAGCTTGTGAAGTTCAATTGTTATAAAGTTTAATGCAAAGTGTGCTACTTATTTTCCATAATAATGAGCTGCTTTGCATGAATTTACATCAGTATTACGGAATTCGCGTTAGCATCAACATTTTTCTGTTTAGCTGTGTTATTTGCAAACATTACATTACATTACATTAGGGATTTTTGTTCCGCCATTACCTTGCCATTCAAAAATGAGCCATCAATTTTTTTTTTTTTTATTATAATTTGAATACTTACAATATCCAATAATTCAAAAGGAAATCTCTCAAACAATACGTAATCATTCATACATACAAAATTCCTTTTCAAGCCCACATTATGGGGAAACTTGTTACATTTTTAAACAAAACAAATTCTCAAGAAAAGATAAAGGACAATAGTTCTCAGTTCATCTCAACGAACCTTGAACCGTTCCTTAATTAATTGGGATACTAATTTTTCTCCTCTATTTTCTCAATTAATGAAACAAATCATTTTTTGCTCTCTCATAACTAAAAATTGTTGTAATTGAATAGGGTCCCAGAAAACACACCTAACATCTTGCAACTTTACCAAACATTTACAAGGAAATTTCAGGTAGAAAGCACATAAGCACATAAGCATGGCCTCTGCCGAGTCAGACCATAGGTCCATCATGCCCAGCAGTCCGCTCCCGCGGCGGCCCCCCCCAGGTCAATGACCTGTAGTGATCTATTACTCCAGAGCATTTTGTCTTGTATAGTAACCCTCTAATTGTACCCCTGGATTCCCTTACCCCTCAGGAATTCGTCCAATCCCTTTTTGAAACCCAAAACCGTACTTTGCTCAACCACCCCCTCTGGAAGCGCATTCCAGGTGTCCACCACCCTCTGGGTAAAGAAGAACTTCCTAGCATTTGTTCTAAAACTATCTCCCTTCAATTTTTTTGAGTGTCCTCTAGTTCTTGTTGCCCCCGCCAGTCTGAAAAATCTGTCTCTCTCTACCTTCACTATACCCTTCATGATCTTATAAGTTTCTATCATATCCCCTCTAAGTCTCCTCTTTTCTAGGGAAAAGAGCCCCAACTTCTCCAGCCTCTCAGCATACGAGAGGTTTTCCATGCCCTTTATCATTTTTGTCGCTCTTCTCTGGACCCTCTCGAGTATCGCCATATCTTTCTTTAGGTACGGCGACCAGTACTGGACGCAGTACTCCAGATGCGGTCGCACCATTGCCCTGTACAGCGGGAGGATAACTTCCTTGGTTCTGGTAGTGATACCTTTTTTGATAATGCCCAACATTCTGTTCGCCTTTTTTGAGGCCGCTGCGCATTGTGCTGCCGGTTTCATTGTTTTATCCACCAAAACCCCCAAGTCCTTTTCTAGGTTGCCTCTAGAGCCAAAACTCTAACCTTTAACTTCAGAAATTCTTTCCTTCTTAACTGAGTGGCTCTAGAGACATCTGGAAAAATCCTAACCAGATCTCCACAAAATTTCATTAACCTATTTTTAAAATAAAGTTTCATTATTAACATCTTATCTATCTCACTCATGCATGTTGTCGCCAGGGTGGACCGACTTTGGATCACATCCTGAGTATGTTCCAAAAATTCAGTCAAATTTACTTCTGTCGTGACCAACTGGTCCACCTCCTGGGCAGATTCTATTTTTTTTTTTTTTTGAGGAATATAATAATAGTTATTTATTGGAAAATTTTCCGCATTTAGCTAATCCCAGTACTTCTTTAAAAAACTCCCTTAATAAAATTTCAGGTGACAATAAATGAGATACTGGGAAATTGACTAAGCGGAGATTTTTCACTCGATTCATATTTTCCATAGACTCTATTTTAGAATGTATCACTGTGGAATCTTTAACAGCAGATACCGAGACAGCTTGAAGTGTATGACATTGAGTTTCCATAAAATTTAATCGTTTATCCAAAGAATTTAAATTAGAGTCCACATTTTTTAATTGATGAGAAACTGACTGAGAAAAGTCCCCCATTTGTTTTGTTTTTTTTTAAGATGAATTAAACAGCTGTGGAGCTGAGGAGTAGCCTAGTGGTAAAGCTGCAGCTTCAGCACCCTGAGGTTGTGGGATCAGATCCCAGAACTGCTCCTTGTGACTCTGGGCAACTAGATAAGGCGCCTATCGAAATTGAACAACAAGCTCAATTAAAGCTTTTTAATCAGCACTAATTGAAACCTAGGTGCCTATCAAGAAAGCGCGATTCTGTAACAAGGCGCCTCTAAAGATTTAGGCGGCCTTCAAAAAAAATAGGTGCGATGCATGTTAGGGGTGGGCATGGCTACGTGTTAGGCGCCTTCTTACAGAATCGCTGCTCTTAAGCGTGCTTAAGCGCTCGCAAGGGCGTCTAACTTTTAGTTGTGCCTAGAGCCGGCCTATTTATTGGGCGCCTCCAAAACAGGTGCCGCTCAGCGTGATTCATTAAACAGCACCCGATTTTACTTGAATCGCGCCGAACAGCGCCTATATCGGGGCCTAACTTTTGGGCGCTTCTTATAGAATTTTCCCTTTAATCCTCCATTGCCCCAGGTACAAAAATAAATACCTGTATATATATAAACCACTTTGAATGTATAACCACAAAAAACGAGGGTACAAGTTCCATTTCCTTTCCCCCCCCTGAGATTCACTTGGGTAGCGTTTTGAGGTTTTTCTTCACGAGATACACAGATGAATTTGCTTTTAGCTCAACTAATAAGTTCTGAAGGACAACAAATAGCAAGATATACCAAGGCCCTCACCGGGAGACTTTTGTAAACTGCTTTCAATTCTACTGCACTCAAATACAAATGTTCACCCTGTAATTTGCTTTTAAATAAAAATTTGCCTTTACAGCCATACCCTCAATGGACAGGAGAGAGTGGACTCCTGTTCATATGGACTCCCTTCTAGACCACCAGAAAGTTTCAAGATAGGCTTGAAGGACCCACAGGGTTTTGGGGCTTGGGGGGTTGAGGAAGGGCTTCAGGAAGGAGGAAGTGGTATCAAAATGGGGTGGGGGGGGCGGGGGGGGCGGGGGGGAAGGGACTGGAAGGGCAGAGGCACCTGAAAATACTTACGCAGGTCCTAGTCAATATTAAGTGGTGGTCCACTTAAGTGTCTAGATGGCTAATTGGCTAATTAGGTGTTTCATAATTGTGTCTTACCAGTGTTATAGGACCAAACACTTACTACTTTTATTAAAGCAGACTAAGCAATTAAAATGCAAATTATTACATGGTAATATCTTAAAAAAAAAAATAAGGGAAAATATTTTTTCACTCAATGAATAGTTAAGCTCTAGAACTTATCACCAGATGATGTGGTAAAAGTAATTGTCCAAAGTCCATAGGCACAGGGAAAGCTGCTACTTATCCCTGGGGTCAACTGCATAGAATCGTGCAATTTGGGGGAGGGATTTTGCCAGGTATTTGTGACACAGCTTGGCCTCTGCTGGAATCAGGATACTGAGTGAGATGGACCTTCAGTCTGACCCAGCATAGCAATTAAGTTCTTATGTTCATCTTCGTAAAAGTGTTGTCAATACTCCTGAACGTTTCTTCCCCTTCAAATAGAAAGGGTAAAGGAGAAGTTTTACAAATCACTGTCAGTATGTATGTGTGAAGCGTAGTGATGTTGTTTTTGGACTGAAGTCTACATTAGCTGCTGGGACATTAGCTTAGAAAAGGAAGGCAGGGAGAGGTCGTTCCCTGGCGCGGCCTGGAGAGGCCTGCATGACGAATTCTTATATGGAAAAAGCTGGGCTGAGACAGACCAGCAGAACCCAACAGTATTGTAAATTTATTTATTTAGGTCATGCCTTTTCTAAGATGAGTTACATGCAATTATATGTTTTCCTAGCGTTACCAGATTTTCTGTTTGGAAAATCAGGACCCCCCTAGACCCGGCCAGTTCCACCCATCCCTGCCCATCATACCACAGTCCCGCCCCCCCAATACCGCCCACCGCTGCCTGCTCTCGTCGGTCAGGGCATCCACGTATGCGCGGAGGCCCTCATGCCTGACGCGATATGGAGGAAAGCTTTTCAAAACCCAGACAAAGTCTGGGGACATGTCTGGGGAAATCCAGAAATCCGGACGTCTGGTAACCCTATGTTTTCCCTGTCCCTAGTGGGCTCACAATCTTCCCTTCCCCCCCTTTTTCCCTATTGTTTAAGGAATAAGAGTAGAGTTTGGAATCCAGGAAGCCTGTGGTGAACACTGGAAAACAGAACTGGAGCTACAAGAAAAGAAAGGACAAAGTAGGAATGTTTTTTTTCTTTCCTTCTCTGAACACTGACCTGTTTACCGAGTTTTGGAAGCTCCAGACTCAGGCCCTGATGCTCTAAAATCACCATTAAAATCCTGTGGGTTGCTGTAATACCAGCAAATTACTGTAAATTATTCCTTACTGTATCCCATTCCCTAAATTGTAATTCACCAATCTTCTTGTAATTCTCCCAAAAATATCCAGATATCTCTTTGTAATTCTCCTGGAAATGTCCAGATGTCTCTTTTGTAATCCGCCCAGAACTGCAAGGTAGGGGCGGAATAAAAGTCAATAATGTAATGAATGTAATGTAAATTATCCGATTTGGAAACGACAATTGATGTTCAAACAACTTTGCATGCCAATTAAGGTCTGCACAGGTCTGCCGTAATCCCATACAATTGGTCGTAGGAGAAACTGACCGACACATGCGCAGAATAGTTCAAGGATAAGAACAGCCTTACTGGGGCTGACCAATGGTCCATCTAGCTCAATATCCCATCTTCAGGGAGGCCAATCCAAGTCACAATAATAGCAGCATATATGTGCTATATAGTATATATAGCATATATAGCATATATGTGCTATATAGTATAGAAAAAAAAAGCATGTGCATGGTTTGCTGGGACATAACAATGATGATGGAAGGAGGGAGGTACAGCAGCCAGAGAGGACTCTAGTTTACGCCCACCTTTACAGCTATAGATGCATATGACTTGCACCTATGATGAGCTACAATAAGCCACACCTATGATTGACACTGGTGCATAACTGTGACGTAGCTTTACCTGTCACATGCGCACATTTGTGCCGCTATGTTAAAATGCCTCTGTTTCGTTCAATGGTGCGACCTTACCTTGAGTATTGCATTCAGTTCTTGTCTCCTTATCTCAAAAAAAGCGACACTAGAAAAGGTTCAGCGAAGAGCGACCAAGGGGATGGAACTCCTCTCGTATGAGGAAAGACTAAAGAGGTTAGGGTGCTTCAGTTTGGAAAAGAGACGGCTGAGGAGAGATCTGATTGAAGTCTACAAAATCCTGAGTGGTGTAGAATGGGTACAAGTGGGAGCCATTCAGGAAGCTGCTCAGTACTGAGCAGCAGCGCCAAAGCCCACTCCTGCTTGGTACCGGTCAGCAGTTGAAGCTGGAACTCGCGGCAGCAACTGACCAGGTTAGCTGGGGGGGAGGAGCATGGAAAGCTCGCTCCTGCCCGCTACACCTATGGACCACCAGGGATTCCAGCGGCAGAGGAGGTACGATGAACAGGGCAGTGAGGGGGACAGGGTCGCAGAGCCTGGCGGCCCGGCAAAGGCCTGCAATAAATCTGGGGGGGGGGCAGGTGAGCGCTGGCCCGAATATAAACCGGTCCCCTATTTTTGGCCCAATTTTTTGGCCCCCGAATCTCAGTTTATATTCGCATATATATGGTAAATGTAATACAAGGTCATTAATATGAGCACTGCAGGCAATGCCCAGACATTACCTGGTGATGCACGAAATGATGCGTTGACCTCCAAAACGCTCCAAAATTACCAGTAGGTCTGGAGGTGCCGGTAGCGTTGAACCATGTGGGTTAAAAGCGGTTTCAGGCACATGGGTTAAAGGCATATCTCATGGGTATACATCAAAAGTATACACTGGCGGGTCTGGGCTGCCGATTGCATGACAGATGAAGATACAATTATCATACCTGATGGGGGGTGTCATATAGGTTCATAGACAACCCCGCGAAAGACAAAGGCGCGTGCCGACAACTGAGCGCAAGACGGAGGCGCGCGCCGAAGAAAATTACAGTTTTTAGGGGCTCCGACGGGGGTTTTTTGTTGGGGAGCCCCTCCAGTTTACTTAATAGAGATCGCGCCGGCGTTGGGGGGGTTTTGGGGGGGTTGTAACCCTCAACATTTTACAGTAAACTTCACTTTTTCCCTGTTTTTAGGGAAAAAGTGAAGTTTTCAGTAAGATGTGGGGGGTTACAATCCCCCAAACCCCCCACAACGCTGCGCGATCTCTATTAAGTAAAGTGGGGGGTTCCCCCTCCATGCCCCCCTTGTCAGAGCCCTAAAAACAGTAATTTTCTGTGGCGCGCACGCCTTTGTCCTGGCGCGCTTTTGACCTGACATCGTCATATATGTGTGTTAAAAGCACATTTCATGTGCATGTCTTAAAGGTGCATCTCATGCATATTCATTAAAAGTCTGAATATATCTTCCCGGGACCACTGTGTTTCTTTCATTAATACTGACTATTGATTGAGAACATATCTAAGCTATTTGAATGTTCTTCCTTGCTGTCTACTAAGGTATCGTCGATATTCCGCTGACATTTTTCGTGTGTCTGTTATATGATTTAAAGTGCAGTTAATTGTTTATGTTTCCGATACGGTTTCATGTTAGTCCTATTACTAGGTTTACATTGATTGTATTTATGCTTATATTTGGTCATTTTTCTATGGTTATGCTGTTAACAAAATTGTAGATTTTTCTGTCAGGCCATACCTGCTGTTCACCACCTTGATTGAATCTCTTCATAAAGGCAGTTAATAAATCAGTAAATACATGGCAGCTTTAAATCTATCTTCTCAAATTTTGAACAGCTAGATATAGTCAGGCATTCATGTTCACAACTAGCCAGGTAGACTGTCCCAAGCCCGAAATGCAGCCATGTGACACGTGCCATAGAGCTCCTATCCTGCCCCTCTGCGTTGCAGCCAATCAGGGAAAGCAATGGAAATGACACAGTTTTTGAGCTCCCGCCTCCCTGGCAGTGGCTAAGCAAGCAAATAGAATGTTAGGAATTATCAGGAAACGAATGGAAAACAAAGATGAAAATGTTATAATGCCCTGGTATCGCTCTATGGTACGGCCGCACCTCGAATACTGTGTGCAGTTCTGGTCGCCATAGCTCAAAAAAGATATAGCGGAATTAGAAAAAGTACAGAGAAGGGCGACAAAAATGATAAAAGGGATGGGACAACTTCCCTATGAGAAAAGGCTGGCACTAAGAATCGCTGTTTCTAATAAGGGTACAGTCGTATATGTCCAAAAAATATATATATATATCTAAAACGTATTGTATAGTCAGTTTAGTAGAAGGGCTTCATTCATATCACATAAAAAAAACATCACGGACAAAAAAGATAAATACGAAAACGGAGAAAAACAAACCTCATACACAGGCAGCCGGGACTATGCAAGTGCCCTAAGCTGAACATATCTATAAAGTAGACTTTGAACACCGATTCCTAATGTTCCAAAAGGTTTTATAGAAATAAATAAAAGAACAGTTTACACACAGAAACACAAGAAAAAAAATGATGCAATTTTAAAAACCAGAACACTGCCTTTAAGTACAAATATAAGGAATTTCATACCTTTTCTATAGAAAAGAACTAGTTAGTTTTTCAGACACAGGGCTCTTTTTATGAAGCTGTGCCAGGCTTTTTTATCGGTGAATTCCTATGAGCGTCGGAGCTAATACCACCATGGCCAGTGATAGAAAAAAGCCTAATGCAGCTTCATAAAAGGGAAGGATAATTAACTCATACTTACTGTATATGTAGGTAAGGCTAGGTTCCATCAGCAATATAGGGTCAGCGGTTCTCAACTCAGTCTCTAAACACACTGTAACTTGGGTTTGGACATCCTGAAAGCCAGGCTGGCTGGGTGTGTCCCGAGGACTGGATCGAGAACCAATGTTTTAGGATAATGTGTGTGCACTCCTTCCAATTAAAATTATAATCTTCAATGCTATCTAGCCAAAATGTATCTAGCAATTTTTTCTTGGGCTGTGGCACCAGAGCAGAGAACCCCAGACTTCTCTGTTATGATATTAAACTTAACGCTTGTTTATTTCCTTAATATATTATACTAGTGGTTAAGCCCGTTACATTAACGGGTGCTAGAATAAATGTGTAGAATTTCTTTCTTTCTGTCTCTCTCCTTCCTGCTGTCTATCTTTCTTTCTCTCTCTCCCTATCCCCGTCTTTCTTTCTTTTTTTCTCTCCCGCCCCCTCTATCTTTTTGTCTCTCTCTCCCTGCCCCCTTTCTTTCTTTCTGTCTCTCTCTGCCCTGTCTTTCTTTCTGTCTCCCTGCCCCTTGTCTGTCTGTAAAGTCTTTCTTTCTTTCTTCAGTGGCAGTGCTCTAAACAGGCTGTTCGCATCCAGCCCCGACAGGGCCTTTTCTCTACCGCATCCAAAGTGATGAGGCAGAGGAAAGGCCCTGCCAGGGCTTGCCGCGAACAGCCTGTTTACAGTGCTGCAACTGCTGCTTTATTTATTTTTATTTATTTTATTTTTTATTCAATTTTTCTATACCGTTCTCCCAGGGGAGTTCAGAACGGTTTACATGAATTTATTCAGGTACTCGATAATTTTTCCCTATCTGTCCCTGCGGGCTCACAATCTACCTAATGTACCTGGGGCAATGGGGGGATTAAGTGACTTGCCCAGGGTCACAAGGAGCAGTGTGGGTTTGAACCCACAACCCCAGGGTACTGAGGCTGTAGCTTTAACCACTGCGCCACACACTCCCCTTTGGGTAAGGAATGGGGGGTTGGCAGGTCAGGACTGCTGCCACTGCCCAGAGACGCTTCCCTGCTCAACGGTTCCTCCCTGCTCGGCAGTCCCACTGCGCTGAGACGCTTCCCTGCTCAGCGGTTCCTGCTGCCACTGCGTTGAGACGCTTCCCTTGCCCGGCGGTTCCTCCGTGCTCGGCAGTTCTATTCTTCTGCACATGCGGAGGCACGCATTGAAAACCGCCACCCACACACACGCTGCTACTACCATGTCTCTGTCTACTCTGCCATGGAGCTACGGATCACGGCAGGAGTGCGCATGCGCGCTTAGGGTTTTATTATTATTGATACGAGCGATCTTCAAAAAGTTTCCACACTTTTATTTTTTAAACACTATTTATTAAATATCTCAACAGCAAATTATATCTCTTCCATACAATCACCCTGTTTTGCAATACATCTTCCCAGCGTCCTACGAACTTCTTAATGCCATCAGAAAAGAATGTTTTGGTCGAGCATGAAAATATGAAAGTGTGGAAACATTTTGAAGAACCCTCATATCTTTTTCCAGACTAGTGCCCATATGTATTTATTTGCAAGCTTTCAAACATATATGCACAACTGCCTAGCACTCATATTTTCAAAACTCAGTATTTATCCCACCTGCCACTATATGTACAGTACAGCAAAACATTTTGCTTTGGCAGGTAAGTAAGGGTCTTTTTACTAAGCTGCAATAGAAAGTGGCCTCAGTGAGCCCTTACGTAGGTTTTCCCCACATGCTAAGGACATCATTACCACAGCAGAATAGCCAGTCTTCCATTTTTCAATTAATGGCCATGCAGTAATGTTGCCATTACCGTGTGGCTATTAATAAAAACTTGCGTGAGCACTTACCAACATTTATTTTGTAGGCAGTAAAGGCTCATCCGCTAATCCTGCACTGATCAGCATGCGGCAATGTAGATGCACTAACTGATTACTGCAGAAATGCCCTTCTGCAATACAATTACAAAAAAAATAGTGCATGGTTTTGTACACACAGATCACAAAATTGCTGAAAGACACATATCATGGTAAGCTATTTTTAAGCTGCAGAAAACACACACACTCTAGTATTTACCGCAGGTTCGAAAAAGGACTCCTAATTTAAGTAAATATAAAACATAAAACAAACAACTAATTTAAAATAAAATAAATCTGGAGGGGGTGAAAATGTGAGGTGGAAATTGGGGGTGGAATAAATAGCTGGGGCTCAATCTAGAGAAGGGAGAGAGAGAGAGCTGAAGTGATTGAGTGGGGGAGGTAGAGAAGGAACCGGAAGGCCAAATCTGAGGAGAACAAGAGATCTGATGGGGATCAAGCAGGCAAGTACAAATTGTAGGGCCAAGAAGGAGGTGTGTGGAGCAGTGGAGTTAAAACCAGGGGAATATAGTTTGAAACAAAGGACCAGATTCACCAACCTGCTTGATCGGGCCCGATCCGGCAGGTCTGACAAATTCAGAAAAGAAAAACATGCAGAGGGGGCGATTGGAGGAATGCCCCCATCTACCTGCCCGGATCGCTCGATAGCGATCCCAGCGCATGCGCAGACCATCTGTAGATGGTCCGCACATGCGCTGGACCTCCGGGCCTGGCATAGATTTTTTTTTTCAGGAGCTCGGAACTCTTAAGGGTGACGGGATAATCGCGCGCCAGACGCCAGCGCGCCGACAATCCAGTGCCGACAATTCGGCGCAAGACAGAAGTGCGCGGGGGAAAAAGTAATTTTTAAAGAGCTCCGACTGGGGGTTTGGGGTGGCAACCCCCCCACTTTATTGGTTAGTGTTCGCGCTGCCATTGCGGGAGGGTGTCGGGGGTGAAACCCCTCACATTATAGAGAAAACAGAACTTTTCCTGAAAAAAATCAGAAAAAGTTCCATTTTCGCTATAATGGAGGTTTCCAACCCCCCGAACCTCCCTCCAACAGCAGCGCGAACACTAACCAATAAAGTGGGGGGGTTGCTACCCCAAACCCCCCGTCGGACCTCTTTAAAAATTACTTTTTCCCCCGCGCGTTTCTGTCTTGCGCCGAATTGTCGGCGCTGGATTGTCAGCGCGCTGGCGTCTTGCGCGCCACTGTCTATGACCCACTTTTAAGAAATGGAGGAGGAAGTCGCTGTGATTAACCAGAGTTTTAAAAAGAGCCTTTTTAGCCTTGTGCTCTATTTCTCAGCCTCTGTGAGAAATCTCTTCATGGACATCTTTCACTTATTGGAATCGTTCTCGTATTTTTCATCAGTAGATTATTCCATCGTCACGCGTGCCGACTCTCCTGCTCTCCCCCAAGCCCTGCTCATGCCGCCCAGACTCTCCTGCTCTCTGCCGCCTTCCCTGCCGCGAGCCCCGCTTTAAACCCACGGGCTCGCACTGCAGGGAAGGCAGCAGAGATCAGTCTGGGCGGCGAGAGAAGCTATTTCAAATTGTCAGGGAGCCAACAGGCACTGCTCTTCCCCCTGCCCCAGGGCTCCTGCAGCCCCTGAAACAGGCAGCTAGATTGGGGTGGCAGAGAGCAGGGCAGAGTGCAGGGCGGCATTGGAGCAGGAGAATTGGCAGAGAGGTGTTTGAAAGGTCCCCAGCAATCACTTCTTGAGTTGATCAGCCAGCCCAGTCGGATCAAGAATTTTGTGTTGTGAATCGCTGCCTTCCTACTTTTAAATCTCCCTCCCCTCATTTGCATGCGCGGATGGGAGGATGGCAGCAGAGAGGTAAGTGAATCGGGCCGGAGGGAAATTTGGTTGCTAAGGGGTCGCAAACCAATCGGTACACGATCGGTTTGCTTTGTGAATCTAGCCCAAAGACAACAGACATAGGATTGGAGCCTTGAGGGAAGTGGGGAGTAAAAAGCTGGGGAGAGTGAATGAGGAGGGCTGGGTCGAGCCTGAAGTAAGGGATTTGAGACTTAGGAGAGAATATTTGGGCACGACACTGGGAGTGAGAGGTGAAAGAGTTGGGGAGAGAATTGTGGGGGCCAAGACTGTAAGAGAGGTCAAGCTGGTTGGGGAAACAGACCTCATAATGAACTATTTCAGTACTCCTAGGGGAATTCTGCACAAAAAAAAGAGAAAGCT
This sequence comes from Geotrypetes seraphini, assembly GCF_902459505.1. Classification (NCBI taxonomy): domain Eukaryota; kingdom Metazoa; phylum Chordata; class Amphibia; order Gymnophiona; family Dermophiidae; genus Geotrypetes; species Geotrypetes seraphini. The sequence continues at coordinate 484,571,199 of NC_047085.1, read as the reverse complement.
TTAATTTTTGAATAATAACTTCTTTAGTATGTTATTTTAAATATCACCTAAAACTGATTATGTTATTTTGAGAAATAAAATATGCAGAATTTTCTATTTTATATCTAAATTATTTTGTTTTCACAGCATTTTCTCTGGAATAAATGTATTGTAAGCAAATCTTTAAATGGCTAACATTTCTGTATTTAACAGCTATCCATTAGGAAAGGAAAAAACGGTTCAGAGGTTGTTCCTATACTTTTAAGAAAACCTTTACCTTAAAATCTTGGCATTTGTCTTTGTCAAGATTTTAGAGAAGGTTTTCCATTCCAACCCCCCTCCCTCCTTCCTCCCAAAAAAAGAAAAAGCCACTTTAAAATGTGCATTTTATCTAAACACGAAAGGTTTCAATAGCAAATCTTTGAACTTACTCATTCCTAAAAGAAAGTGCTGAGCTTCCTATTTTTGAAAAGCAAAGATGACATTTCCACCGACTAATCCATAACTTTATGAAGTAAATTATGAGAAGAGAGTAAGCTGGAAATTCTGTCAAAAGTCAACAATTACAGACTCAAGAGATTTCTCTCGCTCTCTCTCTCTTTCCTCTGTCTTTCTCTCTTTAAAGATTATCACAGTTCTAGGAATGCAATTTTTAAACTGATCACCAGCTCCCAGCAATATTTTCCTTTTTTTCCTGCAGGCGCCTGGAAATTTGTACTCAGATTGTAAGGCTTTGGCTAAAGTACACTGCTCTTCATAGGATAAAAATGAGAGGTTGCAAGAAAAAGCAGATGGTTTCTGGAAAAAATTGTGGCCAAGAAATAGTTATTGGGTATTACCAGAGATATTTTTGTAATCACCCTACAGGAAGCTCCAGAGTCCCAGACTGGTTTAAGAGTCTCCAATTTGGTCATCTGGCTTTTACACACTGCCTAATGCAAAATAGCAAAGAAATTTCCATTTGTCAAAGAAGTCAATCCTGGATGGGTTAGTGGACTTTTATTTATATATATATATATATTTTTTTTTTTTTTCAAATCCCTAATGGCAAGTCACTTAAAAGGAAATCTATAAGGTGCGCCTAACATATGGGGCCAATTTGCATGCCAAATTTATCGAATAGCTGCACTTTTGCACATGACTGGAACCATAACTTGGCAGGTTGCATGCACAAGTGCTAGGTACTATTGTATATGTCATTTAGGGCCCCTTTTATAAAGCAATTCTCCCGCAGCAAATGCTTCAGTGCTTTTGCCGTAGGGAAATCATAACATACATAACTTTATTCTTTTATACCGCCATAATCAGATGACTTCTAGGCGGTTCACACTGAAGAGAACTGGACAATCGGCGAATTACAAAATGCAAATAGTGAAAGTACAACATATAATTCAAGAAAAAGACAGAATAAAATTGTTAAATTTAGTGTGACTTCTGTTTAGGAGATAAATCTGTCACACAATACAGTTTTAATTTCTTTCCGAAAGGCGCCGTAGGTCAGCCTGGCTCCATTGATGTACTTACCTAACCACGACTGCTGTTTATTTGCTTGAAACATGAAAGACCTGTCCAAAAAGGACTTGTATTTACAACCAGTAATCCTTGGGTATGCAAATAAATTACAATTTCTGGTTATCCTTGTAGGGCTACATGGCACGAAATGAGGTAGAAGATAGGTAGGAGCTAGTCCCCAAACCAGCTTAAAACAAATGCAAGAAAACGTAAATATTATTCGTGCCTCCATTGGCAACCAGTGCCTCCATTGTGGTTTTATAAAACCAGCTCTTAGTGGGCTGTACTGATGGTGGAACACAGGAGTGTCATGGACATTCCACACCTAGCAATGCATATGTAGCAAAAACATTGCTGGTCAGGTTTGAGTGGGAAAGTTGATCCTTTTTTTGGGGGGGAAGTAGGGTTGCAGTAGGCTATTTACTATTTTGAATAGCTGTTTGGTTCAATACACCGAAATATTGGGTTTTGGCTATTCTTGGCAGTACATTGCCATGTGTTTCCTAGTTTTTACTCTTCTGCTTCAGGGTGCATACCTCACCTCAAGACACACATGCAAATGAAGAATAAGTGGCCACATATTATGAGTAGAAACAAAAAATATAGGCCTGCTTTAATCAAGCCACGGCAGCAATACTCTGACGTGCATTCAATTCCTATGAGTGTCGGAGCATTTACCGCTGGCCTGTATTAAACCGCTTAGTAAAAGGGGGCCATAGAGATGAGAATCTCAACTTTGTATGCAAAGAAATGCTGGAAAAAAGCATGTCCTCTTGTGCTGTGCAAAATATATACAAAGATATCAGGGACGCACAGTTCCCAGAGATAATACAGAAATTCAAAAAAGTTTCCCACAAAAGAATGAGTACGAAAAACTCTGCATAATCCTCAGGGAAACAGAAATCATAGCAGTTGTATTAACAAAATATGTTTTATCCTGCCACCAGGCCAAGAACATAATCAGACCAGGGACAGACAATGCAGACCAGAACCTGGGAACTGCGCTTTTTTTTTTTTTTGTTGTTGTTCTCTTTAGAATTCTATTTTAGTCTACTAATATATTTTATTCTTTTTTCTTTTAACTCTTTTATTTTTAACCACATTTTCCCAGAAGGTGCGCTAGCGTTTTTGGTGCACGCACAAGATTAGCGTGCGCTGTAGCGCGTGCTAGCTAAAAAAACTACTGCCTGCTTAAAAGGAGGCGGTAGCGGCTAGCGCGCGGGGCATTGTAGCGCGCGCTAAGCGTGCACTAAAACTGCTAGCGCACCTTTGTAAAAGGAGCCCATAGTGCTCAAAATTGTGCATGCACAATTTAAGTTTATTGTGTATTTGATTAATCGCTTACTCAAATTTCTAAGCGATGAACAAATCTTTCAAATTACAGATTAAAACTGGGATTATTAAAAACAAGTTGACACTAAGCAAACATAACAGATTAGTAACTAACAATATAAACAATAACAGAAGAAACATAAGGAATGAATGGGTAAAGAAATACAATATTGATGATAGAAAGAGGAACAATTATGGTAGAAAACAATAGGAGGGGAATAAGAGTTTACAGCGGTAAGTACGGACTCCTAAGCATCATAGGCATCTTTAAAAAGAAAGCTCTTAACTTTACTTTTAAATTTATCTAAATTATTTTCTTCTCTTAAATAAATAAGAAGGGAGTTCCAAGTTTGAGTAACTAGCCAATTAGCACCGAGTATTGGGCACTAATTGACATTAATTGGCAACAATTAGAATTTACACTTGCATCTTCCTAGGTGCTACTCTATAAAGGGGAGGAAAGACTAAAACGGTTAGGGCTCTTCAGCTTGGAAAAGAGACGGCTGAGGGGAGATAGGATTGAAGTCTACAAGATCCTGAGCGGAGTAGAGTGGATGCAAGTGGATCGATTTTTCCCTCCGTCAAAAATGACAAAGACTAGGGGACACTCGATGAAGTTACGGGGAAATACTTTTAAAACCAATAGGGGGAAATATTTTTTCACTCGGAGAATAGTTAAGCTCTGGAACGCGTCGCCAAAGGTTGTGGTAAGAGCGGATAGCGTAGCTGGTTTTAAGAAAGGTTTGGACAAGTTCCTGGAGGAAAAGTCCATAGTCTATTATTGAGAAAGACATGGGGGAAGCTGCTGCTTGCCTTGGATCGGTAGCATGGAATGTTGCTACTCTCTGGGGTTCCGGAATGTTGCTACTCCTTGGGCTTTGTTAACAAACTAATAGGGTTACCGGATGTTAAATAATTTATTTATATAATCAAAAATGGCCACCATGTACCTAACAATTAATTCCTTGGGTTTTGACCAGGTACTAGTGACCTGGATTGGCCACCAAGAGAAAGGGCTACTGGGCTTGATGGACCATTGGTCTGATCCAGTAAGGCTATTCTTATGTTCTTATCTTAACTCTTATGCGTGGATCTGAAAAGGGGGCATGGCAATGGGAGGGGCGTGAGTGGGTCATGGGCATTCTAAGAATTTGCATGTAGTGTTACAGAATATGGCAGATCTGTGCCTGCTTTAGGCACAATAATTTATACTAGGTTTCAGTTGGCGTAAATCCTAACGCCTAAAAGTTAGGCACAAATTCAGTGCTAAGGGCTATTCTATAAATGGCACCCAACTCGGACTGCATATCTTACACCAGCCTTGAAAAACCCAGATATTCAATGCCAGTCACCAGAAACAGCCCAGTATGGAATATCCAGTAGCGACTGAATATTTTCAGAAGACTGTGTTCATGAGGAGATAGCTAAACTGAAAGTAGACAAAGAGATGGGGGGGGGGGGGTCAAATGGGGATTATTCTGAGGGTACTGAAGGAACTTAGGAGAGTTCTGGTAACTCTGCTATCTGATATTTTGAATGCTTCTTTAGATTTGGGAGGGGAGTGGTCCTGGTGGTCATTCTCCACAAAAGATGAAGTAAGGAAGAAGCTGGGAACTATGGGCCGGTTAGTCTGGCCTCTGACAGGTGAATAAATTAATGGAAAGGCTACAAAAAAAACAGAAGATAGCGAAGAGGATTACAGGATCCAAGGCAGCATTTTTTTTTTTTTTTACTAAGGGAAGGTCTTGCTAGATGAATCAGATTAATTTCTTTGATTGGGTGACCAGGGAGTTGAACTACGGGAGAGTGTCTTGATTTACTACGCTTACATTTCAGCAAAGTTTTTGATGTGGTTCTCCTTAGACAACTTATAAATAAACTGAGCTTCCTTGGTAAGAAACTGGTTACGTGGGAAGCAACAAAGAATGGTGGTAAATGTTGGGCATTATTAATGATATGCTGCAGGGTTTGGCTCTTGATCCAATTCTTTTCAACATTTTTTTGAATGGTATTGTGGAATGGTTCTTGGGTAAGGTTTGTCTCTTTGTGGATGATACCAAAATTTGCAATAGGGTGCACATCCTAGGAGGAGGGGATTTAGTGAAATTTGAAGCATAGTCTAGAATTTGGCAGCTAAGATTTAATGCAGAAAAATGCAGGTCACACATTTGGGCTGCAAAATTCCAAGAAAACGCTCAGTGGCATAGCGAGGGAGGTTGGCGCTCGGGGCGGTGGCGCCTGGCATTGGCACGCCTTCTGCCCTCCACTCATTACCACTACTTGGGCACCCCCCCGCCCCCCACATACTCTTGAAATGCTCACAGGCATGAGCAGCATCTTCCACCTGCTACTCGTGCCGGCTCCCTTCTGACATCATTTCCTAGTCCCATGACTAGGAAATGACATCAGAAGGGAGCTGATGCCGGTATGAGCAGCAAGTAGAAGGTGCTGCTCGAGTCGGCGAACATATAAAGAGGTACGTGGGGGGGAGGAGGGGAGAAGAGGACAGGCACAGGCACCCCCCCATAAAAAAGTGCCCAGGACAGTCCGCAACCACCCACCCCAGCCCACCTCCCCTTACTATGCCATTGGGAACACTACAGTACAGAGGATGAAGTACTTCTGTGCATGGAAGAGTAGAACCTGGTCATGATCATATCTAATGATCTTAAGAACATAAGAATTTCCATAGTGGGACAGACCAAAGGTCCATCAAACCCAGTATCCTGTTTCCAACAGTGGCCAAGTCAAGTCCCAAATGCCTGGCAGAACCCCAAATAGTAGCAACATTCCAGAGCTCATGTTGTGATGTCATAATGGCTCTTTCCACCAATGCCTAAGAGCCAGCCTCATCTGTGATGTCACAATGGCTTTATTGTCCTATTCTTGGCTCACATAGGAACATAAGAATCACCTTACTGGGACAGACCGAAGGTCCATCAAGCCCAGTATCCTGTTTCCAACAGTGGCCAACCCAGGTCCCAAGTACCTAGCTAGATCCCAAGTAGTAAAACAGATTTTATGCTGTTTATCCTAGGAACAAACAGTGGATTTCCCCAAGCCATCTCAATAATGGCCTATTGTCTTCTCTTTTAGGAAATTAGCCAAACCTTTTTTTAAACCCCACTAAGCTAGCTGATTTAACCACATTCTCCGATAATGAATTCCAGAGTTTAATTACATGTGTGAAGAAATATTTTCTCTGGTTTGTTTTAAATCATTGCATATCCCCTAGTCCTAGGATTTTTGGAAAGAGTGAACAAGTGCTTCACATCTACCCTTTCCACGCCACTCATTATTTTATAGACCTCTATCATATCACCCTTGAGCCGACTTTTCTCCAAGCTGAAGAGCCCTACCTCCTATAGCCTTTTCTCATAGGGAAGTTGTCCCATCCCTTTTATCATTTTTGTCACCCTTCTCTGTACTTTTTCTAATTCCGCTATATCTTTTTTGAGCTATGATGACCAGAACTGCACACAGTATTCGAGGTGCGGCCGTACCATAGAGCGATACCAGGGCATTATAACATTTTCATCTTTGTTTTCCATTCCTTTCCTGATAATTCCTAACATTCTATTTGCTTGCTTAACCACTGCCGTACACTGAAGGTTTCAACGTATCCTCAACGATACCTAGATCCTTTTCCTGGGCGATGACTCCGAACTGGAACCCTGATCACATAGCTATAGTTCGGGTTCCTCTTTCTCACATGCATCACTTTGCACTTGCTCACATTAAACATCATCTGCCATTTTGATGCCCAGTCTCCCAGTCTCACAAGGTCCTCTTGCAATTTAACAACTTTGAAAAACTTTGTGTCATCAGCAAAATTTAATTATTTCACCAGTGTTACAGAGATTTGTATGAGTTGCTCTGATTCATCAAAATTGAATTCAGTTTCTGGTTTTTCAAGAACAATGATTAAAGAGATATCCCATTCAATCGATCGGCACTGGCTGTCTGAAATGAGTTGAAGGGAGTCTGAGATCTTTTTCACCTTTTTAGAATGGAATTTACAGCCAGCTCTTGCTGTATATAGATATAGGGCTTCTTTTACAAAGGTGCATTAGGGCCTTAACAAGCGGAATAGAGCATGCTAGCCCCTACCGCCTCCTCTTGAGCAGCTGGTAGTTTTTATGGGTAGCGCGCGCTAATCTGGTGCGTGCGCTAAAAACGCTAGCGTACCTTTGTTAAAAGGAGCCCATAGTGAATGCTTCTGACACTATTATTGAAGATTAAGCTTTCTACACCTCCACTTTTGGGGGTCCTTTTATCAAGCTGCGGTAGGGGTTTAGCGCGCGTTAAACCACCTGCCGTGCTAGCCGCTAATGCCTGCATTGAGCAGGCGTTAGTTTTTTAGCCGGCCGCGGGGGTTAGCGCGTGATGAAATGTCCGATGTGCTAACCCCGCTAGCGCGGCTTGATAAAAGGACTCCTTGGTGTTTATCTATTGATTTTATTTGCGGAGGTCTGTTCGCCATTCCTTTTTCTGTTGGTAGTTCCCCCACATCTTCCTCGGTGAAGACCAAGGTGTAAAATTAATTTAATCTCTCCGCTATATCTTAAGAGGCCAAACTGGTAAAAAAGATGTTGATAAAAATGAGAAGCTTGCTTAGATGCATTAGAAGAAGCATGGTCAACAAGAAAATAGAGGTAATAATGCCTCTAAAAAAGTCTCTGGTCAGACCTCATCCGGGCTATTAGATACAATTATGCACATTGCAACTTCAAAAAGTCATAAATCCATGGAGACAGTCCAGAGCAATGGTCTTGACTAATTTTTAAACGAGGCCTGTTGTGGGTCCAAAAAGGATGAAGGAGAGCTGACAAATGTCTTTCTGCTTGGGGCCGTGACACCAATAATGCTTCACAACATTCATTCCTACCAGAACACCTGGCCTTGGTCAGAAGGGCAAACACAGATAACCCCTATGCAAATACAGGACTACTAATTAAAAGTCCCAATATACACAAATGAAACCCTCAGATGTCAGACAACACCAGAGAAAGAAAGAAATGTAGTTCTTCCTGTAGAGTGCAAAATATAGACAGCAGTTGTAAATTCTCAAGCTGACATATTTCAATCACTAAATTGAAAATAAAATCATTTTTCTTACCTTTGTTGTCTGATGATTTTATTTTTCTAATCATCTTTCCCCAGTCTCTGGTTGCACTTCCTTCCGTCTGTGCTCTTAACTCTGGGCTCCTTTTACAAAGCCTCAGTAGAGGTTTCTACTGTGGGCCGGCAATGTAAATGCTCTGGCTCATAGGGCCTTCTTTTTTTATTTACTTATTAGTATTTCAATCTCGTACAAGCATCCACTTGATACAGTAAATCAGAAAGTAAAAGTGATCAAGGTATATATATATATGATTTACAAAAGAAACTTTTAAACATTACCGTATTTTCACGCATATAACGCGCATACGTGTATAACGCGCATACGCATATAGCGCGCGGGAACACACCATGTATATAAATCATTTGCCATATAGCGCACACACGCGTATACCATGCATGCTGCTCATTGAGGTAAATCCTCCTCCTGCCTTGCTGCCCCGACTCTCCTCTCGCCGCCCTGCCCTCTGCCCCGAATTGCCGCCCTGCTCCTGTCTTGCTGCCCCGACTCTCCTCTCACCGCCTTGAAGTCCTGTCCCCCCCCTGAAGTCCTGTCCCCCCCCTGAAGGCCCGCCCCCCTGAAAGCCTGATGCCCCACCCCGAAGGACCGCTGGCCCCCCCACCCTGAAGGACCGCTTGCACCCCCCCGACGTCCGATTCATCCCCCAGCCCCTCCGCACCGTTTGCGGTGGAGAAGCAGCCTACCGTGAGTTTGCGATGCCAGTGAGCCCTGCGCTGCTTCCTCTGCCGCGGTCCCACCCCTTCTCTGAGCCCTATGCTGCTTCCTCTGCTGTGGTCCCACCCCTTCTCTAATGTCAGAGAAGGGGCGGGACCACGGCAGAGGAAGCAGCGCAGGGCTCACTGGCATCGCGAACCCACGGTAGGCTGCTTCTCCACCGCAAACGGTGCGGGGGGGGGCTGGAGGATGGGGGATGAATCAGACATCGGGGGGGGGGGGAACCAGCAATGTAAAAAACAAATTGCATAACGTGCATGGTTATGCTCGGTTTGTAAAATCATGTATAGCGCGCGTGTTATATGCGTGAAAATACGGTAATTACAAAAACTCTAATACAACAGTTGAGAACTAAATCATATAAAATTTACAGGCATTCCCAATACTCTTTCTTAGACCTCAATATTACCTTGAGGAGAAACAAGAGAAATAAGATAGGGAGATCTACTATCAAAAATAACACCAAATATTAAGGAAAGACTTAACGTGAATGAAATCAGCCTATTTTCTTTGAAGCCGTAATTCATACATTCATTACTTTTTTTGTATCCCAAAAATGTCGAAGTTGCTCTGGTGCAAAAAACACATATTTAATCCAAGCATATTTTATTTGACACTTGCAGGGGTAATTTTTACTGTTTCTTCCCAGGGCCTTCTTATCCATTTGCAGTTTTTCTCTCTTGCTTCACTTTCCGCCCTACTTGCATCTTTAAAAGACCCAAATAACGAGCAGTGGAAGTCAATAGGACCTGCTGGGCACGATGGACCACTGGTCTGACCTAGCAGAGGCAAATCTTATGTTCTTATGTTTCCTTGACCAACATTCAAAAGTTAAGTTTGGAGTCTTTTTTTCTCCTGGCTGTGGGGTTTTCATAGCAGGTTCTCTGCAAGCTTTTTGCACTAGTATATAAATAGCACTAAAATTTATTTAATTTGCTTGTGTTTCACACTTTTCAGTAAGGCCATTTTTTTTCCACATGGGTAAAATGGCCCCTTTTTCTATTTTTTTAAAATTAATGGCCACATGCTAATTTTCCCCATTAGTGTGTAGCCCCTACCATCACCTATTTTGTTTATAGTTTATTGAACTTGATATACTGCCTTAGGGCTCCTTTTACGAAGCCGCGTTAGCGGTTTAATGCACGTAATAGCGTGCGCTAAACTGCTGGACGCGCTAGCCGCTACCGCCTCCTCATGAGCAGGCGGTAGTTTTTTGGCTAGCACGGGGGTTAGCGCGTGATTAAAAGTCACACGTGCTAACGCGGCTTTGTAGAAGGAGCCCTTAGTTGCAGCACAATTCAAGGTGGTTTACAATAAAATATATGGCAATATATCTGCACTAGTGTAGCCCCAACTATTCTCCACCCCAAGACCCGCCCCAGCACAAAAAATATATATATATATTTTAGAATGTAGGAAGTGTGTGCTGATCACAAAATTTCCGTGGGACACCTGAGCGGCCCCTTAGTAAGGTCTTTTTTGCTGCGGTAAGCACGTGCGTTATGGTTTACTGCAGCTTATGTTAGCTGTCTAATGATATAGCAAGGAATACTTTATAACACTGTTAAGATAACTGTATCCGTTTTGCTGCCGAAAAGTTCTCAGTCCACCAACAAAGCTGGGGCAGTCTCCATCGAGGGCTTTACACAGAGTCCAGCGATTTTCCACATTTTTTTGCGCCATATTTTTCCAATAGAATGAAAAAAAAGAAAAAGATGGGGAATCACTGGACTAAGTGCATAGCCCTCGATGGAAACCGCCCCAACTTTGTTCGTTGGGCTGAGAACTTTTTAGCAGCTTCTCATATTATATGTAAACCATTTTGATTGTAACCACAGAAAGGCAGTGAATCAAATCCCTTCCTTTTTTTTTTTTTTTTTTTAAAGAATCTTGAACACCTGCCAGCATATCAGCCAGTTTTCTCCTTTGAATAAAGACATCATTCTCTAACCACAGCTCAGTAAGCTGGAAAATGCAGGCTGTTGGGACCAAACCCAAAAGGAACATTTAATCCACCCATAAATATAGTTTTGTTTACTTGTGATTTGTCAGGCGTGGCAAATGCATAATCTGGTTTCCCCTCCCCCCCTGAAAATAAATAGAATAGCATCATACATGCAGATACACTGAAACAAATTAAATCAAATTGGGGGGAGGGGAAATTTCTCTCTAAGAAATGATGAGTTGGAGTGCAAGGCATTACAGATCAGGGAAGCTTCCTGAATGAACTTTATTGTTAGTGAAAGTAATAGAAAAGTGCAATAAACTTTTTCTAGTTCTAAAGCCTGTGTGACATCACAGCAGGCAGCTGACCAATCACAAGCAAGGCTCCACAACTGCTGCTATGAGAGCACATGACCACAGAACCTGAAACCATTCACACTGCTTCTCTGTTCCAATTTAATTTCAGATAGATTTTTAACCCAGCATTTTCCTCTTGTTCCTTTGGGCTCCTAGCTCAATCAGAACCTGTCGTACTATCTGGTACAACAATGCCTTGAGCCTTCAATCAGCTATCTTGGAATATTTCCCCCATATTTTATATTTGTTTTAAAACTTACTTTTTAGTCCATTCATTGAGGTGTCTAGCAGAGCAGAGTTAACTATTGGGCTCTAGGCAAACAATTATGTTAAGCAAGCAAATGCAGCCCTGGTTGATTCTGACTGATGAAGAAAGCAGCAAGTAATATGTTCATTCATTTTACCAACTCCTGTTAACTGTAGGAAAATGAAATGGGGGTGAGAAGAATGTGGGAAGTGATACTTTTTTTTTTTTTTAATCTCTTCTGAATTATTCTTTCTACCAGCAGTTGATTTATTAGATCAAAGATCTGCCTTAGGAGCTTAGCAGAGTTTTAAAAAAGATTTGAATAATTTCCTAAAAGAAAAGTCTGCAAGCCATTATTACGATGGACTTGGGAAAATCAAAGGATCCTAGGATGAGCAGCATAAAATCAATGTTACTGTTTTGGGATCTTGCCAGGTACTTGTGACCTGGGTTAGTCACTGTTGGAAACAGGATACTGAGCTTAATGGACCTTTGGTTTCTCCTAGTATGGCAACTCTTATGCTCATATATCTGAGAGGGCCTCTCCTGAGTGCATGCCCAGAAATGCTAAGTCACCCAGTTCCACGCTGGAGATTTTCAGACAATTGCAGATTTCTGGCAACCTCATCCTGGTGCATTATGGAACTTGCAGCATTGATTTCAATGGGCGGAATAAGGCACTACAAATCCCACTGTGCTTTGGGATGTGAGTTCAAAACCAATTTGGCCCAAAGCATTCAGTCTGGGTAACTTGGCAATTCTGCATGCCTAGTTTGTCTATGCCTTAATCCTGCCCTGGTCCAGTGCTGTACACCAGATCTCCTTCCAGAAGCCAACAAACAACTACGAAGAGAATGGCGTGGATATGGTTTAATCCAGTGGTTCCCAACCCTGTCCTGAGGGACCACCAGGCCAGTCGGGTTTTCAGGATAGCCCTAATGAATATGCCTGGAGCAAATTTGCATGCCTGGCACCTCCATTATATACAGATCGCTCTCATGCATATTCATTAGGGCTATGCTGAAAACCTGACTGGCCTGGTGGGAACCACTGGTTTAATCAATGATCTGAACAATGTCAAAACATTGAATTTCATTTCTGCTTTCACTTAATGAAATAAGATAACACCTCTTTTCAGCTATGGTGGCAAAACAACATTCAGAATTTAGAAAGTTGTTTGGTTAGGCCAGGGGTGGGGAACTCCGGTCCTCGAGGGCTGGAATCCAATTGGGTTTTCAGGATTTCCCCAATGAATATGCATGAGATCTATTTGCATGCACTGCTTTCAATGCATATTCATTGAAAACCCGACTGGATTCCGGCCCTTGAGGACCGGAGTTGCCCTCCCCTGGGTTAGGCTGAGAACTTTTCAGCACCCTCTCGTATTCCTGTCTCTCTAGGTGTCACCCTTGAGCAATGTCCATAAATTCTTCCTCTTGGGGGGAGGGGGATCTGTATACCTACAGGATCTGTGCAGTGTTGGTGCTTCTATAATTTTCAGGTTGGCCTGGGAGCATGGCCTTCCTAAGGGCGCAGCACTCCTCCTCCTCTCCTCTCTGCCTCCTCCCCCACCCGCTCCTTTCCTTGCCACATGCCCCTTGCCTTCCCCCGTACCTTGTTTTACTTTCCTGGTGCAAGGTTGCTGCCCGCATTGGCATCGGTGCTCTCTTTGATGTCACTTCCAGGACCTGCACCTAGGAAGTGAGGTCAAAGGGCAACAGGCCAGAGAAGTTAAAAAGGTATGGGGAAAGGGCAGGTGAGCGAATGCGGGTGTGGCGGGGCGCCACTGCCCAAGGGGCTGCTCACCCTTACCACGCCACTACTTCAAGCATTACCATAAGTTCATCGAAATGTAATAATCTGAAGTAAATATGATACGAGAAACTGCACCAAGCTAAGCAAATGGAACCATTTTTAGTGAAGCAGTTCCAGAGCACAGACAGAATTAACGTTTCGATTAAGGAGGCTAATTACAACTGGATATTTGGCTTCTTGCCTTCCTTAAGCTTCTGCCTCTGCCCAACGATTAAGGGCTCCTTTTACAAAGCTGCGCTAACGGTTTTAGCATGCGCTAAATTGCCCCGCGTGCTAGCTGCTAACGCCAGCATTGAGCTGGCGTTAGTTCTAGCCGCCTAGCGTGGGTTTAGCACGCGCTAAAACTCTGCGTGCGCTAAAAACGCTATCGCAGCTTTGTAAAAGGAGCCCCACGGGTGTGACCAGTTCAGTAAAAGCCACCCTAGAAGGAACCGTCTTGACAGAAGTTGATCCTTGAACTCCTATTTCATTTCTGAATATCTCTGCGACCGCGTGAGGTGCCGCTGGAAAAAACTCTCACCCCAATCAATCACTCTTCGTTTCGTTTCATATCATTGAAATGAAAAAAGTGTCAAGAAAAGTGCGGAATGACTTGTAAGTTTCATGGCTCCGCATCATTCTCTTCTTGGTTGGGCTGAAAACTTTTCAGCGACCCCTCACGAGATACTGCCACCAAATGCAAGATACCACAGACTTCAGAGCAGTTTCCTTATGGCAGGGCTAAAGTCTGAGCTGTACCTGGAAGAAGCAAGAAATTTTTCTACAACATACTTAAGAAAATTATTAGGAATCCCCTACCTTCCCAATGTAGAAAAAAAAAACCTGATACGCAGCTCCTTGGCGGCTGATCTTCACAGAATACCCAGAGATATCACGAGTGGCTCTTGGTAGGTTCAGCTCTGAAACAAAAAAGGGGAGAAGACAATCCATTATGCCACTGCTTTTGTGCAGCCAGGCTTTCGCCACCAAGCACAATAAATGTCACATCAGGCTCCTCTGGCTTTCAAAGCTGCCATTGTTCTGCCTGTAACATTTCTAAAAGTAGGATATGTTGTGTTTTTCCTCATTTCATTCACTTGCTCCTCACTCACATGATCTCAAATATACCCACTAAAGGCAAAAAAAAAAAAAAGAGATTTTAAGTACAGAGGGCTGTGAAAAAGAAACACTCCGGGTTTCACAGTCTACAGTAATGCTTTAAAAATATTGCCCTTTGGGCAGTTATTGCATTGCAAAGCTACTTATCATGTGCTACACTTCACCCCAGGATACTACAATTCACGACTACTAATGGCTATGCAAATGAAGAATAATAAATAAATAAATAAATAAATGGGCTGATTAAGCATTGCACTGGTGTTTAATAGAGCAACAAGTGTCACCTCACACTCAAGTCAGACAAATTTTTGCATTAACCTCATTTTCTAACTCGGTGGGTCTTTACTAAAGGTCCTATGGTCCCTGCTGCAGATAACTTGTGCTAATCTTTAGTAAAAGACCCTTTATGCTTACAATGAAACACCATTTGTGCGCACATGTTACAGAATAGTGGTCCATATGTGTGTATGACACATGTTCGTGTCAGATGCGTGTTCTGCAGGTGGAACATGGGCATGTCTCCTACTTACGGGTACAACTTACAGAGTAGTGTAAGTTACCAGGGGGCCGCTGAAAAGTTCTCAGTCCAACCAACAAAGCTGGGGCAGGGTCTATCGAGGGCTATACACTTAGGCCCGGATTCTCTAACTCTTGCGCAAAATTCATGTAGCAGAAAAGCCTCGTAAACCTTAGACATGGAGAGAGAGAGAGAGAGAGAGAGAGAGGGGAAAGGAGCCTAGAAAAAAGTAAGGAAACAAGAAAGAAATGTTTTGAGACATGTTAAGTTTGATAAACTAATAGGGTTCCCGGATGTTTACTAAATGGATCTATTCATACAATTAAAATAGGCTTCCTCATGCCTGAAAATTCATAGGAAAATTTGATTTTATCTTACCCTGAATATGACACAGAACCTATCTTGACAACTTAGGGTAAGATAAAATTATTAATGGGACAATCAAATTTTCCTACGGTCGGGTCGGAGTAGTAGCCTTGATAAAACCCTTTAAAGTTATATGGATGAAACATGTTGGTAATTCTACCCCATATGAAGTACCACCACACAGCTAAGTACTTTTAGTATATATTTATTCAAATAAGTTAAAGTAAAAAGAAAAATGCAAATTTAAGGGAGATGATCCGATAATGTTTTGGAGCATAAAGCCTTCAAGCACTGTGAAAGATATTTTGAGTGCCTGGTGGCCTTGCTGAGGATCGTGAAGACAGATATTTAACACATTAAGGTTATGAGGTGCAATATGAATATGTGATTACTTCCATTATTCTAAAAGTGTAGTTTATGATATAGCACTTTCATAGAGGTTTGAAAGAATTGCCGCGGTTGAACAATATTTGGACATTTTTTTTGCCATAATCAAAACATTTTAGAAAACATCCTGAGCACAGTTTGGGTGTTTGGGGCCAGACCTGTTTAAAAAATGAACAAGTGCCATAAACGTATCCAAACTGACCAGACAACCACTGAAGGAGATGGAAGCATGACCCCCCCCCCTTAACACTCCACTAGCAGTCACTGACCCCCCTCCTACCCCACAAAGATGTGAATTAAACAGCCTGTATTATCTGCCTGTATGACAGCTGCAGACGTTAAGGGGTTCATAATAAAAAAAAAAACCAACGTCTAAAAAGTGGCCTAAATGGGTACTTGGACGATCAAAAAGCCTGATCGTCCAAGTACCCATAATCAAAGCTGGTTTTAGACATATCTAAAACCAGCTTAGGCCTTTCCCCTGCCTCTAAACGCACAGAGAGAAAAGAGGCGTTTTTAGAGGAGGGGAAAGGGTGGGCGGTGGGCGGGAGGTGGGCTGATCTAGACCTAGGTGTGCAGCAGGTATAATGAAAACTTTAGGCAGGTTGCCTAGTCGGCACTTATACGTTTTGACTTAGACGAAGTCAAAACAGGTCTAAGTGCCAAAAAAGGGGCCGCTGAGCTGATCGTGGCTGCTGCGATCAGCTCAGCGGCCCCAGCAACCTGCCTAAACCCTACAGCAATGATCGCGGCAGGAGAGATGCCTCATCTCCCCTACCACGATGCCATCACTCCTCTACCCAAACTGCCGCAACCCGCGACAGGAGAGATGCCCTATCTCTCCTGCCGCTGGTTGTGGCAGTTCGGGTAAAGGAGTGATGGCATCGCGGTAGGGGAGATGAGGCATTCTCCTGCCGTGATACATCACCCCCCCCTGACAACATCGGGGCAATAGGGAATCCAAGCCCTCCTGCCCCGCGATACCCAATCCCCCCCCATTATGTTCGGGGCAGGAGGGAGCCCAAGCCCTCCTGGCCACTCGCCCCCCACCCCCTACAAGATCGGGCAGGAGGGAGCCCAACCCCTCCTGCCCAGGTGGACCCCCTACCCCCACCCCCCACTACAATACGGGCAGGAGGGATCCCAGGCCCTCCTGCCCTCGACACAACCCCCCGAAATGACCGCCCCCCCCGATCCCCCGATCGGCCCTCCCGCCGACCTGCGACCCCCCCCCCGCCGACCCCACGACCCCCACTCCCACCCCCCATACCTGTTAAATGTTGGCCGGATAGACGGGTGCCAAACCCGCCCGTCCGGCAGGCCAGCTGGCTCCGGAATGGGGCCGGATTGGCCCAGGTGGCTGAAACTCCGCCCACAGGTGGGGCCTAAGGCGCCTGGGCCAACCAGAATAGGCCTGGGAGTCTTAGGCCCCTCCACAAAGGTGGTAGCAAGCAGTAAGCATTTAGATTACACATAGTATGATTGAGCTGTGGGTCCATTTGTTCACATTATAAGGGGAGGATGGAGGTGTGTATAGATGATTAAAGCCACATTTTCAGGATGGGCATAATCAAAAGAAACGTTTAAGTTCGTTTTGGGCCTAAGTCGCTAGTCGGCCAAAGTCGGCTAAGAAAAATGTCCATTCCCGACATATACGACCAAATTTTTTTCTTTTTTGAGAATCGTCTAACTTTACGGCCAGCCATTTGATTGCCCAGATCGCTAAGACATCTATCTTTATACCCCATTCTCGTCCAAAAATTCATCCAAGTCAAAAACGCCTAGAACAAGTACTCTTGGGCGTGGGAGGGGCCAGCATAATGAGGGACTGATCACCCGGACATGGCAACACAATAGTGGGGCACCTTACAGGGCACTGCTGCGAACTTCACAAAAAGGGTGTCACATAAACATCTCACCACAACTTCCTTCCAGGTCATGGTGAGCCCCCCAAAACCTACTAGACACACCAATCTATAACCCCAATAGTCCTTATGGCTGCAGGTGCCACCTATATGGCAGTACAGTAGGGTTTGGGGGTGCACATGTTCCACCATGAATGCAGTGGTTAGAGAGGCTTATGGGCCTGGCTCCTCCTCTTTATGATTCACTAGCCCACCCCCCAGACTACTTAAACCACCTTTGTAGTGCTCTACTAGGCTTTGCTATGCCAGGTGCTGATGTATCGAGGCAGGTATGTACGTTTTTATTCTGATTTTTATGGTGTTGTGGGGGGGGTCAATGATCACTGGGGCAGTGTGTGGGGGTCTGTACTTTGTGTCTGCAGCGCTATTCTGGTCACTTTGGATACCTTTTTTGCCACTTAGACCTGTTTTTACAAGGTCTAAGTCACAATGTACAACTTCCATCCAGGCAGCCTCGTTAAAGTTTTGGTTATATTTGCAGTACGACTATGTTTAGATCATCCCAGGTCACGCCCAAATCCCACCCTCGCCACTCCTCCTGAAACGCCCCTTTTAGCTCTGGGCATACTTCAGCACTGGGAAGGCCTAGTCATTTTTAGATACATCTAAAACCCGGTTCAATTATCGGCACTTGGACGACTTGTCTGACTGATCGTGCAAGTGCTGATTTAGGCCAGTTTTTAGACGTATTTACGTTTCGATTATGAGCCCCATAGGTTATAAGAGCTCTATGGTATACACTCCTCCTAGTTTCATATTAAGAACGTGGGATTGTTTTGAAAATATTAGTGAGGTATTTATATAGAATAAAATTTTGAAGAGAAATAATTCTACAATTTGCAATCTCATTGAAAGTTGCAAGTTAAGGTGTACATCAATCCTGTATTTGCCCAATGTTTCTATAATGCTTTTTATCATAAAAGCTAGTACCAGGAAAAGCAGTTACGCCCTGGACCAAGACACTGACCGAGAGTACATGATTCTGTGCTATCTTTATATAACGGAAGCATGTGATTGAGGCAAAAATGCTAAATGAGAAGAGAACATTTCTTCTGCTAAAAACTGACCACAGTATCATTTACAGTAGCGTATAGGTTTGGCAAGATGATGCATTCTTCAGGGGAAAAGTTTTCAGCACTGAGCTGTTTATGAAAGCGACTTCCATGATAATAGCGTGTTCCACGAGATTTTATATTCGCATAGGAAGAAATTTTGCAAAAGTTTCTGTACAATCGATGCACTAACTTCCGAGGCAAACTCCCTACAAGGGCAAACATCTGGTCGGCCTCACTGCCTTTAGTGTGAAATTACGAATCGTGAGCAGCTGGATTTTACAAAAGGCTCTGTCATGAAGCAGGGTGCCTCGTCTGTGGTGATACTTATCTGCCAGTGCGCAGCCTGCAGACTTGCACTCACTTGACACTTTCACCCACTCCTAAGCAGGTCCTGGCCTTACCCAAGTTACTTGCGAAGGGAAATGAGCTTACTCCAGCTTTTGCTGCGATTGTATGTGGCAACAACATAGTGAATCACAGTATCTTTTAAAGCGGCATGATAAATTTGCACATTTGTTGCCAAAATAATGCATAAAGTGGTTAAAAATAAAATAAGAGAATGAAAGAGATGCAAACAAAAACTGTGAATACAGATGTTCTGAAAGAGATGCAACAGTAATGGTAAATTACATATTACAAAAAAAAAAAAGGAAAGTTTTCAGTATTGAGAAAATCCAGAAGCTGTCTGTGGTGGGTGAGTTGAGTACATCATATTGTTCTGTTATAGCTACTAGTTCTTCTCTTGCCAGCCACAGTTAAGCAAAGATTTTTATTTTTCTGCTCATTCATTTTTTTTCAAGCAGTCCTTTGACTTTCCTCTATCGTTTTTGACATCTTTGGCAATGTCTGTGCCTTTTTCAGCTGCTTGGCTTACGATCGGGGTCTAAATGGGAGGTGTTTTATTTATTCTTTTTTTTTCCCCCTTTGTAGTATTTTCAGAGTGGTCTTTGCATGGGCAAGGAGGAATTTAAAATTATAACGTCCATAGATGGGAAGAGGGAATGGATGGAGTGGCCAGAGTATTAGGGCAACAATCCTGTGAAGCAAACAGAAACAGTTGATGACCCCCCCCCCCCCTTAACCCAAAAGTTCCCTCCTCCTTTTATACTTCTGCCTCCAGTGCCTTATCCAACTAGCTCGTTGGTGCCCTTTGCTTCACTGCTACAAAGGAGAAGAGACAGCAGACTGGGAGCAATTTTTGCATTCCTTCATATTCGTGCCCTGTGCAGCTGTATCACTTGCAAAACCCTTGATATGGTGCTGCCTGACTGTCACCACTAGGTGTCACCCATAAGCAATGAGTAGCACCACTTTGATTCCTCTGCAGCAGCAGCCTCAGCCCCAATTGAGCAGCAGCAGGAGAACCATCTAGCACCCTCCTTGGCTATATACCATCATAGCCGCCGGCTCAATGCGCAGCGGTGGCAAAGAAAGCAAACAGGATGTTGGGCATGATAAAGAAGGGGATCACGAGCAGATTGGCGGACGTCATAATGCCGCTTTACAGAGCGATGGTCAGACCACACTTGGAATACTGTATCCAACACTGGTCTCCCTATCTAAAGAAGGATATAACCCTACTGGAGAGGATACAGAGGAGGGCCACAAAACTAGAAAAGGTATGGAGAATCTGAGCTACAAGGAACGACTCGGAAAACTGGGTTTGTTCACCCTCGAAAAGAGAAGACTGCGAGGGGATATGATAGAGACTTTTAAAATACTAAAAGGATTTGACAAAATAGAGCAAGAAACATCGTTATTCACACTGTCAAATGTGACATGGACAAGAGGTCATGGACTGAAACTGAGGGGTATCAGGCCCAGGACAAATGTCAGGAAGTTCTGTTTCACACAGTGAGTGGTGGATGCTTGGAATGCTCTCCCGGAGGAGGTTGTGACGGAGACCACCATTCTGGGATTCAAAGGTAAATTGGATGCACACCTTCTTGCAAATCACATTGAGGGATACGGGTTAACAAGGTCTTCATCAGGGAACACCTAGCTTAGCCTCCGCTTGTGCGGGTCGCCGGTCTAGATGGATCTAAGGTCTGATCCGGTGAAGGCATTTCTTATGTTCTTATGTTATGGCTCCCATTGAGACCAGAAGAAGATCTCATTACAAAACATGCCGGGAGGGGGGGGGGGGATGAAGATAGCCCTTCCAGGAGTCCTGGGTGGCAAGCTACCCCAGTGATAGCTAGATGGAAGAGTGGGAAAGGTATGCAAAGTAGGGGGGTCTGAGAAGGGAAAGGGTGGGAAATAAGAAGGCGGAGGTGGCCCAGTAAAGAGGAGGGTGTAATAGATGTTGGGAGGGGGAAGGAGAAAAGGGAAAGGGGGTGAATTTTGTTCACTTCTTTACTCTTTCCAAAAATACCAGGACATGCAATGAAGCTCCTAAGTAGTAGATTTAAAACAAACTAGAGAAAGTATTTCTTCACTCAACATCTAATTAAACTCTGGAATCTGTTGCCCGGTAATGTGTTGAAAGCAGTTAGGTTTATGGGTTTAAAAAAAAGGATTTGATAATTTCCTAAAAGAAAAAGTCCATAAGTCATTATTAAGATAGATTTGGGAAAATCCACAGCTTACTTCTAGGACAGGGATCTCAAAGTCCCTCCTTGAGGGCTGCAATCCAGTTGGGTTTTCAGGATTTCCCCAATGAATATGCATGAGATCTATGTGCATGCGCTGCTTTCAATGCATATTCATTGGGGAAATCTTGAAAACCCGACTGGATTGCGGCCCTCAAGGAGGGACTTTGAGATCCCTGTTCTAGGATAAACAACATAAAATCTGTTTGATCTTGCCTGGTACTTGTGACCTGGATTGGCCACTGTTGGAAACAGGATATTGGGCTTGATGGACCTTCAGTCTGTTCCACTATAACAGCTCTTACGTTCTTATTGCCTCTTGCTGTCTGTGTTTGGGTCCTCTTCTGGCTGTCATGACAACCTAGTGCAGTTGTGAGACTCACAGATTCCTCCTTTATGTCCAGGATGTCCAGCTGTTCGCCTTCAGGCATAGGCAGTCTTCAACTTTGTGCATGGTTGTTTAGCATGCAGCATGTCATGAATATTTTACATACTTTCCCAGGGCTATGGAGAAGTTCACCCCTAAGCAGTCCAGACAGCAAAAGTGGCTCTTCAGGTTCCCAAATATCTTAAGAAGCATAGAAACAGGACGGCAGATAAAGACTAAATGGTCCATGCGGTCTGCCTACCCACAGCATCCACTACCCCCTCCTCTCCCTAAGTGATCTCACCTGCCTGACCCATACTTTTTTGAATTCAAACACAGTCTTTGTCTCCACCACCTCTACTAGGAGACTATTCCACACGTCTGCCATCCTTTCAGTAAAAAAGTATTTCCTTAGATTCTCCTGAGCCTATCACCTCTTAACATTCTTTTTTTTTTTTTTTTTCTTTTCAATATCTTTATTAACAATTGCAAAGGAACATACATCCATGGGTAAACAGCCGGAACATAACCATCGACAAGTTTTTCTTTGTACCGTGTATTTCTCTGATTGGACCTCTTAACATTCTATGCCCTATCAATTGAAAGAGACTCGCCTCATGTGTATTTATGCCACATAGGTATTTAAACAGCTCTATCCTATCTTCCCTCTCCCACCTTTCCTCCAAAGTTTACATATTGAGATCTTTAAAGTCTGTCCAAATAAGCCTTATGACGTGGACCACCAGCCATTGTAGTTGCCTTCCTTTCAACCATAAGAACATAAGAATTGCCATACTGGGGCAGACCGAAAGTCTATCCTGTTTTCAACAGTGGCCAACCCAGGCCACAGGTACCTGGCAAGGTCCCTAGTAGTAAAACAGATTTTATGCTGCTTATCCTTGGAATAAGAAGTGGCTTTCCCCAAGCCTTCTCAATAATGGCCTATGGATTTCGCTTTTAGGAAATTATACAAATCTTTTTTAGTATAAACTTTTTTATTCACCAACAGGAAAGATATACACAGACCAGAGAGAACACAATCATTTTCTCAGTACAATGCCACAATACAGATTAACATGGTAACACCCAACTAGAAATCCCAGATATCAGCGAGAGTCCAGGCCTGTACTCTGATAGCCTGGAGCCCTCCAAATCCATACTAGACACAACCCCCCAACCGCTCCATCCCAACACCCCCCACCCCCAAAACCCCACCCTCAACCCACTGGCAAGACGGGGGCAACTGGCTTCCGCAAGCGATTGACCACCTGGCTCTTTATCACAGGGGGCAAAGTATCCAAATAAGAAGCCCAAACAGACAGAAAAAGCTTGCTCCGAGATCCAGAGAACCGAGCGGACGTGGACTCCCAGTCCATTAATAGATGCAATTTATTGCGCCAATACCAGATGGTGGGCGGGGAGTCCCGAAGCCAATGAGTAAGAATACATTTCATTCCCACAATATAGCCCTTACGAATGAGCTGGCTATCCCCTGCAGAAAGGCCGCCTAAATAGCCCTCCGCCAAAAAAATAGTCCCTTCCACCGATGAGGGGAGCCGATAACCTACCAAAGATTCCAAATAACAGCGGACCTCCATCCAAAAGGCAGAAATTGAAGTACACAGCCACACCCCATGTGCCAAAGAATTATCAACCCGGTGACATTTCAGACAAATAGCCGTAGGGGCACATCCGAAATAAAAGGCCCGCTGCTGCGAGACATATCCCCGATGTAAGACCCGAAAGTGACATTCCCGGAGCTCGGCGCTCTGCACCACCCGAGGTATCCGGCGCACCAGAGGAGCCAAGGACGCCACCCGCGGGCGACATCCCAGGTCCCGGGCCCAAGATGCCAAAAGCCGCTGATAATCCCTCCGAGGCTGCAGAGCCACCAATCTGCGATGATATTGAGAGATAGAAAGCCAATCCCACTGAGCATCAAAGAAAAAGTCGCGTACAGTGATAGCAAAAGACTGGGTCAATGAGTCCCTGGGTAAGGAGGCTACATAATGTGAGAGCTGCATATAAGCAAACCGATCCGTCGCACCCAAAGACCAGGACGCCTGGAGAGTCAAAAAAGGAACAGCGCTACCATCCATCTGGAGAAACTGCTCCAAAGTTCGGAGTCCCTTCCTCGCCCACCTTTTGAGAACAACATTGTCCTGTCCCGGACTGAAGGCCGCATTGCCCACTATGGGCAGCAGAACAGAACTAAAAGGCGAGTGACCCCACATCCGCGAAACACATCTCCAAGCCCGGCGAAGCGGCTCCACCAAGCAGCTACGGGCCCCAGGCCCCAATCGCACCTTCCCGTCCCACTGTAAAAGATCAGGCAGAGCCCACGGAAAAAAATAATCAACCTCCAACTCCCGATCAGTATGCTGAGAGCCAAGAAAGAGCCAATCCCGGACATGCCGAAGCAAGCATGCCAAATTATACAAACGAATCGAGGGAAGACCCAAACCTCCCTGTGCCCAGGACCCCTGAAGGAAAGAACGATGCATTTTACCTTTCTTACCCCCCCAGCAAAATGAAATCACCAGTCTCTGAAGACCCAAGATATCTTTTTCCAAAAGAAAGAATGGAAGCGTTTGCAGGACAAATAACCATTTCGGGAAGATAATCATGCGAAAAAGATGAACACGGCCCATCAAGGAAAGCGGGAGATTCAACCAGCGCCGTAAAAGCCCCTTAGTTCCCTGCAACAAATGATCAACATTCAAACGGTAAAGCGCGGAGACATCCATAGACAACAAAATACCAAGGTATCGAAAAGAGGATCCCGCCCAGCGCAAAGGAAAATCCGGCCCCCAGTCCACCCGCAAAGATTCCGGAGACGCCATAGCCTCCGACTTCTGCTTATTTAAACGGAAACCAGAAAAATCCCCATACTCACGAAAACACTCCAAAAGAGCAGGGAGGGAGGCCCGAGGATCCGTCAAATAAACCAAGAGGTCATCGGCAAAAGCCGCCAGTTTAAAATGATGAGCCCCCACGACCATTCCCATAATGTCCGGGTTACCCTGCACATCCCGAATGAGAGGATCCAGAGTCAGGACAAACAACAAAGGTGAAAGGGGGCATCCCTGGCGAGTACCCCTACAAATTGGAAAAGGATCAGAAAGGGTATCATTGGCCCACACACGGGCCACCGGGTTTTCATAAAGAGTCCGCACCGCCTGAATGAACCAGGGGCCGAGACCGTACACTCGCAGGACCTCAAACATAAAGCCCCAATCCACCTGGTCAAAGGCCTTCTCGGCGTCAAAGCTGATCATCAAAGAAGGCACCCGATCCTGTGCAGTCCGCTCCAAAGCCGCCAATATACGGCGGACATTCTTAGCAATCGCACGGCCCTTCACAAAACCCACTTGCTGATCAGAAATAAGACTCGGGAGTACCAAGGCAAGACGGGTGGCCAAAACTTTAGCAAAAAGCTTAGCCTCAAAATTCAATAAAGAGATCGGTCTGTACGACTCGGGTCTAGTCGAATCCTTCCCAGGTTTCAACAGAACAATAATCTGTGCTACATTCAAGTGGCGAGGGAGCTCCCCCAAACCGACCGCCTCGTTAAACACCGAAGCCAACAAAGGCGCCACCTCAGCTCGCAATATCTTATAAAACTCGCTACGTAGCCCATCCGGGCCAGGAGACTTACCCAAAGCGCTAGCCTGGATCTCTACAAATCTTTTTAAAACCCTGCTAAGCTAACTGATTTCACCACATTCTGCGGCAATAAATTCCAGAGTTTAATTACACATCGTGTGAAGAAATTTTTTCTCCATTTTGTTTTAAATCTACTATTTAGAAGCTTCATCGCACGCCCCCCTAGTCCTAATATTTTTGGGAAGAGTAAACAAGTGATTCACAACTACCCTTTCCACTCTACTCAGTATTTTATAAACCTGTATCGCATCACCCCTGATCTGTCTCTTCTTCAAGCTGAAGAGCCCTAGCCGCTTTAGCCTTTCCTCATAGGGAAGTCATCCCATTCCTTTTATCATTTTTGTTGCCCTTTTTTGTACCTTTTCTAATTCCGTTATATATTTTTTTGAGATAAGGCGACTAGAATTGCATACAGTATTCAAGGTATGGCCATACCATAGAGCAATACAAAGCCATTATAACATTTTCATCTTTGTTTTCCATTCCTTTCTTGATAATTCCTAACATTCTATTTGCTTTCTTAGCCACTGACGTACATTGAGCTGAGGGTTTCAATGTAACCTCAACGATACCTAGATCCTTTTCCTGGGCGATGACTCTGAACTGGAATCCTGATCACATAGCTATAGTTTGGGTTCCTCTCTCTCACATGCATCATTTTGCACTTGCTCACATTAAACATCATCTGCCATTTTGATGCCCATTCTCCCAAGGTCCTCTTGCAATTTAACAACTTTGAAAAACTTTGTGTCATCAGCAAATTTAATGCTCTCACTAGTTATTCCCATCTCTAGATCATTGCTAAATATGTTAAAAAGCAGTGGTCCCAGCACAGACCCCTTATCAATAGAACGGAAAAGCTGTGAACCTAGCAGTGAAACCGAGCAAACAAACTTCAGTATCCTCAGGAGGAAAAGCCTCAGAGCCCCATCAAGGAGGAAACCCTCCTCTAACTGGACAGGGCAAGTAACTTCATAGACATTGGGCTAGATTCACTAACCTGCATTTTGTTCACGATCTGTGCAGGCCCGACGAATTCCCATAACAGAAACATTTAAATGAGGGCGCTCGGAGGAACACCCCCTACAACCGCACGGATCGCTAGGGTGTGATCCCGATGCATGCGTAGACCATCTGCACATGCGTCTAGCCGTGAGCCGTGACTTTTTTAAAAAAAACTTTAACTTTACTTTAGCCTAGCGAGTCCGTGGTTTTAACCAGCTTTAAACCTGCGGGTTAAAACCACGGGCTCGCATTGCGGGGAAGGGCAGGAGAGATATGGGGCGGCAGGCAGTATCAGGATCAATCCCACTTTGCTCCAGAGCATGTTTTTTCCCTCCCCTATTCCCAAATCGGCGAGAACATTTGTTGTAATTGCCAAAGGACCTGAGACTTCCTTTCCGCCAGTAGTCGATTTAAAAATCCGTTCAAGGGGGTCGGGACGGTTAATATTTGCAGATCAGGAGGTTACTGCGATAGCCTAAGGGGGCAAATGGCATCTGGTTTAAACTCATAAAGAAATAAGAAGACTACAGATAATACAGAATACAGCAATAAAAATTATAACAAATTAAAAAAAATATGACCATGTTACACCACTCCTACAAGATGCACACTGGCTACCCATCATACACAGAATAACGTTTAAAATTATATTATTAACATTCAAAATTCAACAATCACATGAGCTGTTATTTCTGGACAGACTACTAATACCTTACTCTTCACTTAGGATGCTACGATCATCGCAACAAAATTTATTAACTATTCCCTCTTTGAAAATAATCGGGACTAGAAGAGAAACTATGTTTTCAGTACAAGCACCCCAACAGTGGAATAATTTACCAGTCTATTTACGTAACGAATCATCCTTAGACAAATTCAAACGCGGCTTGAAAAGCATTCTTTATAAAGATGCATTCAATACATAGATAGAACATTCCAATAAACGCTGTACCTAGTCCTCAAAGAATTAAATATCAATATGGAAATTATATCAATATGGAAATTATATCAATATGGAAATTATAAGTGCTTTTATAATCTAATCTTCTTACTTTTCTCTTCTTTTAAAAGGTCATTATTATTAATCTTAGTCTTCTTACTTTTCTCATGCTAAAGGCCTTCCTCTACACTTAAACTGATCAATCTTTCTCAACATTACCTAATTTTTTTAAATTTTTTTTATATTTTATTTTATTTTTTTGAACTATTTCAAAATAATTAACGCCTTTCCAATCAATTTTTTTATATTCTCTCTCAAATGACCCTATCCTGTGTGCAAACCTTAAATGTTCCTTTTGTGGTTTTTTTTAATTTTATAAATTGTATTTTTACCCTTTACCTATTTGTTCCAGTTTGTATCAATAGAACAAAATGATTAGTCTGTATAATTATGTCTTATTTGTATTTGTCATCCCTGGCTTTTATTGTATATTAGAATTATGTAATACGCATTGAAATACTGGATATTGCGTACAATCAAAATTTATTAAACTTGAAACTTGAAATGTTGCAGCAGCATGAATGAGCCAGCTGACTCTGCTGCTGATGCTCTGAGAGCAGGAGATCGGGGCAGAGAAGCAGGGCAGAGAGCAGAGAGAACGTGGCAGGCAGGAGAATCAGAGCAGAGAACAGGGCGGAAGGCAGGAGAATTGAGGCAAAGAGCAGGGTTGTAGCACAAGCGACTGCTCCTCACCAGTCGCTTGTTTTTTGATCGGCCAGCCAGTCGGAAAGTGTAGTGAATCGCGTCCTTCCTGCTTTGCATGCCGATTCCCCTCATTTGCATGCGCGGATTGGAAGATGATCGGGGCACAGGTTAGTGAATCGGGTCGCAAAGGACTCGCAAACCGATTGGTACACGGTCGGTTTGCTTAGTGAATCTAGCCCATAAAAACCTCCCTTAGGTCCCTGAAACTTTGAAAGCAAGCACTTAATGATCACTAAACTTTTAAGGCGGTCACTGAAACGATTAAAGAAAGTCACCGAAGCTTTGCAAAATCGCTGAAACTGTTGAGTAGGAAAAACCTTTGCACTTATTTTTAAGCACGTTTCGCCTCATGGCTGCTTCAGGGAATAAGGAAGACAGAACCTGTAATCTGCACCAGTGTGCTAAAAAATGCTCATGCAAAAATTGGCCCATTATAAGCTCCGTCCTCTTTATTTCCTGAAGCAGCCGCGAGGCGAAATGCTGGGCAACGTCGATGGGGGTGGGGAGCCTGTGCTGCAAACACGGAATTGTGCGCCCAAATTAATCGACAAGCTGGATAACCTCAATAATAGGGCGCGAACCCCCAATTACTGAGGTTAAATTTGTATTCATTAAAATTGCGCTTCCGGAGGTTGTGATAGAACAGAGTACACTACGGGGTTTTTAAAGAAGGATTGGATAAATTCCTGAAGGATGCGGGGATTGAGGGATACAGATATAGGTAGAGATAGGATTATGAAAGGGTATAGATAGAAGCATAAAGGGGAATAAAGGGTTTTAGACAAGGACCACCTTACAGGTCATGGACCTGATGGGCCACCGCGGGAGCGGACTGCTGGGCGCGATGGACCTCTGGTCTGACCCAGCGGAGGCAACTTCTTATGTTCTTATCTGGCTACATGGAATCTTATAAGGCAAGGTGCCTAACTCTGCTAGTGTGTAACTCAAAAGGGGGTACAGTCACAGATGTGTCAAGGGAACGTGGAATTGCAGAATATGGCCTCAGCGCATCTAACTTGGGCACCGGCATTTACACCAGGTAGTCTAGTGCAGGGGGGGGGGGGGGGAACTCCGGTCTTCGAGGGCCTGAATCAAAGTCGGGTTTTCAGGATTTCCCCCAATAAATATGCACTGAAAGCAGTGCATACAAACAGATCTCATGCATATTCATTGGGGAAATCCTGAAAACCCGACTGGATTCCAGCCATCGAGGACTGGAGTTGCCCACCCCTGGCCTAGTGCCTAAAGATAGGAGCGGGAATCAGCACAAAGCACAACTCTATGAAGGGCACATGCTCCTTATAGTACCCATTCTTTATTTCAGCAATGAATTTTGAGTGCCATTTACTAAATCCAGCCCATAACGCTTCTACAAATCACTCTCCTCCTATGACATGTCCCCTCTAAATAAAATATATATATTTTAAAAAATAATTGACATGCCCTTAGCACAGGAGTGTCAAAGTCCCTCCTCGAAAGCCGCAATCCAGTCGGGTTTTCAGGACTTCCCCAATGAATATGGATGAGATCTATTTGTATGTACTGCTTTCATTGTATGCTAATAGATCTCATGCATATTCATTGAGGAAATCCTGAAAACCCGACTGCCTTAGCATGTTCAAACAGGAAAATTACTGCAGAGTGTTTTGTGGTGAGCTTTCTCTCATGTGGTAAGATGTGTTTGCAACTCTACAAATGCTCAGGTAACACCTTTACAGAAGCTTATGTAAACCACTCTTTAGTAGTGGTATAGAAGCTCTCAATAAACAAAAATATATTTTTCCATCTGCATTTGCACCTTTTACAAGTTGTGTCCTTAATAATTACATTACATTACATTACTGACTTCTATTCCGCCTGTACCTTGCAGTTCAAGTTGTATTACATCAAAGATGACTGGACATTTCCAGGAAAAATTACAATTTAAGGAGCTGGTTACATAATAGAGTCGTGAGGAGGGATTAAAGGATAGGTAGAAGAATAAGGATTACATTTCAGAGAAGTTACGTAGTGGATGCTGGAAGCTTTGATGAGTTAAAGGGGAATATTATGTATTTTTTGAACCGTCACAACTGACGAGTTTTCTCTCCATGAAACGTCTTGAAGGGGAGATAGTAACAACTTAGTTAGTTAATTAGAATGCTCCTGTGAACCACTAACAGCCTAATTGGTAAAATTTGCTATACTTATTTAGTTTTTACTTTTCACTCAAATTACCACCTTGGATCCTTATTATGGGACTTTAAAAATTGATTAAGCAAATTAGTTATTTTCTGATTGTTTATTTTAAATTTCCTTTTTGTATATTGCTGATTGTCTTGATCATACTCTGTAATCACAGGCCGCTCTGTGACCTCTTCTCCATCTGTATGTTGTAATCGCTGATTGTACAGCTATTCTTCACTGTGAACCGCCTAAAAGTCGCAAGATTATGGCGGTATAGAAAAATAAAGTTATTATTATTATTATTATTATGGGAAGAGAGGAGAGATTGAGGGGAGAGATCGGGAAGGGGGAAAGGAAGAGGGAGTTTTAGTTTTCATGCTCTTTCTGAATATTTTCCATAGTCACAGCTTCATCTTAGTGCCTATTTGAATTAGATTAAATATAATTCTTCTAGATTTTGGCGTGTTGTCTCTGTTTTGTACTTTTACTTTTTCAGTATCTTTCATCATTTTCTATCAGAGTTCCACATTCCATTTGCACCTTTGTCACATTCCACTCTTTTTAGTTTAATTCATTATTGATCACCTTGCATTTTTATAGGGCTCACCATCACACTTATTATTCTTCACATACTTATCACCTGTGCACACTCATTCGTTCTCAAGTGTTTTCTTATACATACATACCAAATTGATTTTTAGGACCCCTGAGGAAGGCATCATTTGCTGAAACACGGACAGTGTTGGTTCCGTAGGATTCCCTATTTTTTTTACAAAAATTGCCTGGGTGTTTTTTTTATCTGCTGAATCTCAATAAATATTTTCATCAGTAACATCTATCCCACAGTTTTATTTCTCCTTTTATTTACCTTTTTCAAGTCTGAGCTCAAGCTGAGTTATAATCAGGTGCACAAGGCATTTCCATGGGGGCTTAACTGACGCAATGGAGCAGGGAAAACTCAAAGGACTGTAGAGTCCTGGGCCAACATTTACATTGGTATTCCCCCCACCCCCACCCCATACAGTCCGGTAGCTCTGATCTCTCTCTCTCTCAAATCTCCCTCCTCCCTGAATCCCAGCCCTGAATTTCTCCTTTCCCTCTTCCCCCTACCTGCAAGGAAGAAATGCTGGACTGGAATTTTGCCACTGGTGCCCTGATCCAGTGCTTCATCTGGTCCAGAGGTTGAGCCCACCCTGCAGTGGACAGTGAAAAGAGCATTAGAGGGAGACGTGATTCTCTGGTTTTCAGCTTGTTGCTCTAGCCCAGGGATCTCAAAGTCCCTCCTTGAGGGCCGCAATCCAGTCGGGTTTTCAGGATCTCCCCAATGAATATGCATGAGATCTATGTGCATGCACTGCTTTCAATGCATATTCATTGGGGAAATCCTGAAAACCCGACTGGATTGCGGCCCTCAAGGAGGGACTTTGAGAACCCTGCTCTAGCCCCTAGGCCAGGGGTGTCCAATGTCGGTCCTCGAGGGCCGCAGTCCAGTCGGGTTTTCAGGATTTCCCCAATGAATATTCATGAGATCTATTAGCATACAATGAAAGCAGTGCATGCAAATAGACCTCATGTATATTCATTGGGGAAATCCTGAAAATCCGACTGGACTGCGGCCCTCGAGGACCGACATTGGACACCCCTGCCCTAGGCTAATCTAGGATGCAGCACAACAATTCTTGTTTATTTACTGGGAGGAAACATTTGTACACTTAGAAATTCACATACATTTTGTATTTCCTTTTGTTTGCTGTCAGAGATGGACCTGTATACTGCTTTTTTTGTGTGGTTACACATTCAAAGTGGTTTACATGCATACAGGTATTTTATTTGTACCTGGGGCAATGGAGGATTAAGTGACTTGCCCACTGGTATTTTTCAAAAGGTCTCACAACCCACACAGAATCCAGATACCTCCTGCACCAGTATGTCCACAGGAATGCTATGCTCCGATTTAAAAACATAGGAAACAGTGCCACCTGTTGGTCTTTGAGAGCCACTGTTCATTTACTTAGGCAGCCAATTTTTGTTAATAGAAGTCAACACCAGTGGCGTAGCAAGGGAGGTTGGCGCCCGGGGCGGTGGTACCCAGCATCGCCACGTTGTGCCCCCCTCCCCGCTCTTCCCCTCTTGAGCACCCCCATGTACCTCTTGAAAATGTTAACCGGCGCGAGCAACATCTTCCACTTGATGCTCGATCTGGCTTTGGCTCCCTTTTCACATCATGTCCTGGTCGCAGGACCACGACGTGACGTCCAAAGGGAGCCGAGGCTGGTGCGAGTAGAGGTTGAAAGATGCTGCTCTTGCCAGCCTCTGCATCCTACCTGCCCTACTGCTACTGATCATGAGGCTCGCAAAAATACCAGACTGGACCACAGTGAGAACTGTTTGCCTCCACTGCACATGCATATACTTATAGCAGAAAGCAGGCAGAGGACACTTTAGGACCCTATTTACTATGGGCTCTTTTTACAAAGGTGCGCTAGCGTTTTGATCGCGCGCTAAAGATTAGCGTTCGCTAGCCATGCGCTAAACAAAAAAATACTAAAGCAAGCTCTATGGAGGCATTAGCATTTAGCGCGTGCGGTATTGTAGCGCGCGCTAAGCGGGCACTAAAACTGCTAACGCACCTTCGTAAAAGGAGCCCTAAGTTTGTATTATGGTAATATTTATTAATGGATAATGATTAATGGATAATTAAAGAGGTACATGGGGGGGAGATGAGGAGAGGTGCTGGCGTCCCCCACAAAGATGGCACCCAGAGCAGTCTGCCTCATCCCCTCCCCTCCCCCACTTCCCCCACCCTCCCCTTACCCCCCACCCCGCCCTCTCCTCCCCTTATTAAGCCAATGGCCAACACATCTGCTGTGAGTCTGAGACAAATTGCCAACAAAGAGCTAGAGGACGCAATCCCTAAGAAGACAGAAAGCAGAGAATCTATTTTACTACTTGGGATCTGGCTGGGTATGAAAATCCAAATTGTTGCCAATAATTGTTAGCGCCTAATTATTGATGCTAATTGGCGCATTTGCCAATTTAGTTGTGCATGCATCTCAGAAGAGCGCATGATTTTGTGCATGGAAATTTGCATGCCATTTATAAAATCCCAGATTATATGCCTGAGTGGTGCGACCTTGGAGGACCTTGTTTCAATGTATAAACAACATGCCTTGAATTTAGCCTCCCATCTATTTATCCCAAAGCACTCTGTCCCCATCTAATATTTGCATTTGAACCCTTGGCTATCAGATAAGCTGTATTATAGAAAAGCATTAGCACTATATCTAAGTTATTTGAATGCTCTGATTTGTGCTTACTAGATGCTTCCATAAGTATTAAGTCTCCCATTTAGTATGTATTTTATCTCTTTCATTTGATTTTTTAGAGCTCTTAATAGGTATGTTTTTGAAGCTATTTCATGGTAGCCCAATTAATAAGTTTCAGTTTACTGATCTTGACTTTATTTTATTCATTGTTTTTATGTTTATATTCGGTCTTTTTACTACCGTTATGCTGTTAACAAAATTGTAAGTTTTATGTTGAATTATATCTGCTGTACACCGTAATTTTTATAGATCATCTAAAAATACCCGTAATAATTTCACGTTTATGTACCCTGTCGTTATAAGAGATTTTTGAATAGGACACTTGCATTTCAATTAGGGAACATGAACTCTTGGTTAAGCCCGCTGATCTTTCAAATGGATTCTGGTTGTGTTTTTGGAAAATTTTTAAAAACCTATTTGCTTGATAAGTTTGTCAAATAATTATGCATTTTTATCTTATTATTAAGTTCCACCTTTTTTAATGTATATGTCACTGATTGTATACTTCTTCTTCTCTGTTAACCGCCAGGAACCTCACGGATGGGCAGTATCTATATAATAAAACCGTAGGCGGCGCATGCGCAGTCTTATCGGCGTGCTTCCGTGATCCGTATGTCCGTGGCCGCCAAGACTGCAGCATGCCCCGCGCTTACTACGGCCCCACGTGCAGCTCAGTTCGGCACGGCGGTTTCCCCAGATAGGGGAAGCCGAAAAACTCAATCCCGCCTCATGGTCCTGCCGCCGCTCACGAATTCCCCCCCCCCAATCCTCCTGCAACAGCCGCTACCGCTCCTGTTCAAAGCGGCCTGCTGAGGTTCGCGGCCGCTGTAACGAACCTCGCAGGCCGCTCTCCACATGGTAGCACGTTCCCTCTGACGCAATCGCGTCAGAGGGAACATGCTACCGAGTTGGAGAGCGGCCTGCGAGGTTCGTTACAGCGGCCGCGAACCTCAGCAGGCCACTTTGAACAGGAGCGGTTGCGGGAGGGGGGGGGAGTTTTAACAGGAGGAGTCGCCGAAAAAAAACCTTCAGCCGCAGCAGGCCAGCACACGGGAAGGGAAGGGGGAGGGGCCGAACGGAGCAGGGCAGCTCAAGGTAAGAAGGGAATGGGGGGTGGGGGAAAATGTTTCTACTACTCAGCAGGGACCTGGAGGGGAAGGGAAAACCGCTGCTGCTTCTGCAAAGGAAAGTGGTGGTAGGGGAGAGAAGGGAATGGGGGGTGGGTGGGGGAAAATGCTGCTACTACTTCTCAGAGATCTGGAGGGGAAGGGAAATATCACAGCTGCTTCTGCAAAATAAAGTGGGGGGGGGAGAGAAGGGAATGGGGGGTGGGGAGACACAGAAAGAAATACAGACAGACAAAGGAGGCTAGGGAGAGAGACAGACAGAAATAAAGACAGACAGGGGACCAGAGAGACACAGAAATAAAGACAGACAGGCAAAGGGTGCCAGGGAGAGAGAGAAAAAAATTGCAGGAGGGAGAAAGACAGAAAGAAAGAAAGACAGACAGCCATATATTCTAGCACCCGTTAATGTAACGGGCTTAAACACTAGTTTAGAATAAACTACTTATTATTAATTTCATAAAAGCGGTTAATAAATCTCAATAAATAAATAATTTTGGCTAAACAATGATTTATATGTTTAAATTTATCTGTTCAAGTGGCCCAAATAAAAGCAAATAAAAATAAAAAAAGAAGAGGACTTATTGCAGTCAGTACTGCCCCTTCCCACGTAAATGCGTTTTAACTATTGTGAGATTTGTGTCCATGGGGAAAGTGCTTTGTACTTCTGGGCCAAAATGCATGCCAGGATGGCGCAAGCCTCTCTTCTCTTGGCAATTCCATGACTTATGTTCTGGTTTTGAAGCAATCTCTTTCCTGACAAGCAAAAGGGCACCTTGTACACAGTTTTTAACTATTCGGCTGATTTAGTCATTAAAGAAGAATGACTATGTAGCTGAATATTATTTACAACTACATTGGTTACCTGTTCTCTTAGGCAGGATTAACCAATAGGCCAAGTAGGCACGTGCCTAGGGTCCAAAATGTTACTACGTTTCCAATAAACAGGGACAATGTAGGGTCCAAAATGGTCAGGGGGGGCCCGATGAAGGAGGGCATCAACATTGTTTTTTTTCAAACGACGATGGGCCCCTCCAGCATCGATTGGCAATGCCGGCCCCCCCCCCCCAATCGTCAACGCAGCCCCCCTCCCCCCATCGACGGAAAGTAAGACAAGCAAGCAACGCGGGTATGAAATGCAACGGGAACTGTAATTGTGCAAGCGGTGCTGCTTGCCCAAAGCTTTCCCTCTGACGCAGCTTCCTGTTTCCGCCTGGGCGCATGGTGAGGTGGGGCGGAGCAGGGGGCCCAGTGTACTTGTGTGCCTAGGGGCCCTCGACGAATTAATCCTGTCCTGGTCGTTTCTACTTACCCCAGATGTGGCGCAACCTGGACAACAGCTCTATTTGAGCTAGAGTACTGTTTAAATTTGCTTGTGTGCTCTTGAAGGTTTTTCATGGGTTAGCCCCATCTTATTTGGTTGAGCGATTTATACTAGTGTATCATTAATGGGTTACTCTTAACACTGATCACTTTTGTTTTTCCGTCTATTTGTGGCTGACCAAATGACCGATATATTGAGAAGCTGTTGGCATTTCAAGTTGGGCAGTTTTGGAGGGAAATATTGGATCACTGTTTCTGTGCTGAACCTTATTTATCTTTTAGGCATCAGGTAAAAATATATTTGTATAAAAAATGGTAATTATAGTTAGCGTTGATATAAATATTTCTTTTTAATGTTATTTGAGAATGTATATTCCCGATGGTATATTGGTGTGCTCTTATTGTAAACAGCTCTGAACTTATTGTTTGCTGCAGTATATAAGAATTGCCATACTGAAGGTTTATCAAGCCCAATCTATCCTGAGAGCTGCTGAATTATACATCTGAGAAGTCACCACCTAAACATCTGGACCTAGGTATGTGCATTGTTTGCCTCGCCTTAATCCTGCCCTGCCGCTACCGCATCCATCATCAGCTTGCTTTAAGCAAACATATTGAGGAAGTGCTGTGAAGTGCTGCCTCTCTTACCTTCCTTCATGTTAAGCATCGGGTGCGATTTTTTATTATAACAGTTACTTTAAAAAAAAAAAAAAAACAACCCAAAAATCTATCTCACTAAATTCTATATTTTCAGCACTTCTGGAAAAAAAAAAGGAGGCTGAAAGGAAGAATGAGACAGGAGCACAGGAAGCAGACACAGGAAGCAGCTGGGCCTCTACATCCTACCTGCCCTACTGCTACTGATCATGAGGCTGGCAAAGATACCAGCCTGGACCGCAGTGAGAATTGTTTGCCTCCACTACACATGCATATATATACTTATAGCAGAAAGCAGGCAGAGGACACTTTAGGACCCTGCTTACTAAGGGCTCCTTTTACTAAGTTTTTATCATGCGCTAAGGATTAGCGTTCGCTAGCCATGCGCTAAACAAAAAATACTAACGCAAGCTCTGTGGAGGCATTAGCGTTTAGCGCGTGCGGTATTGTAGCGGGCGCTAAGTGGGCGCTAAAACTGTTAGCGGACCTTTGTAAAAGGAGCCCTAAGTTTTTATTATCCATTACGCTGCACCACGCATGTGCATGCCTTCTTGCCCACTAGAGGGCGCATCCCCACCTCTTGGTCCTCAGTTCCATAACCAGCAAAGAAGCCATCCCCGGGGAGGAGGGCGGGTTGTGAGAATATATGCCTGCTGTCCCTGGATAACACCTGTTACGGTAAGTAACTGTGCTTTATCCCAGGACAAGCAGGCATGATATTCTCACATGTGGGTGACCTCCAAGCCAACCAAAAAAGGGCAGGTGGGAGGATGGCAATTTAGGAAAACAGGTTACGTAACACCGACTGGCCAAACCGGCCGTCGCTTCTGGACAACGTGTCCAGACAGTAGTGGGAGGTGAACGTATGAACCGAAGACCAAGTGGCAGCTTTACAAATGTTCTCCACAGGAGTAGACCGGAGGAAAGCAACAGAAGCTGCCATAGCCCGGACCTTATGCCCCGTGACTCGACCATGGAGCGTGAGACCAGCCTGAGCGTAGCAAAAAGAAATACAAGCAGCTAGCCAGTTGGACAAGGTGCGCTTGGAAACAGGATGTCCCAACCGATTAGGATCAAAGGACAAAAACAATTGAGGAACCTTCCGATGAGACTTGGTACGTTGAAGATAAAAGGCCAACGCCCTCTTACAGTCAAGCGTGTGAAGCGCCGCCTCACCAGGATGAGAGTGGGGCTTCGGGAAGAACACCGGAAGAACAATAGACTGATTGAGGTGGAAATCAGACACAACCTTAGGCAAAAATTTAGGATGGGTGCGAAGAACCAACTTGTCATGATGAAACACAGTAAAAGGTGGATCCGCAACCAAAGCCTGCAGCTCACTAATCCGACGAGCGGACGTGAGCGCAAGCAAAAAGACCACCTTCCAAGTGAGAAACTTAAGGTGAGATTTGTCGACAGGCTCAAAGGGAGGCTTCATGAGTTGAGCTAAGACCACATTAAGATCCCAAACTACAGGAGGAGGTTTCAGAGGAGGGTGAACATTCACGAGACCCCTCATGAAACGAGTCACCAGAGGATGAAGAGAGAGAGATCGACCCTCGAGATGCCGATGGAATGCCGCAATGGCACTGAGATACACCCGAATGGAAGTCGTCTTCAGTCCAGACTTAGACAGATGCAGCAAATATTCCAACACCGAAGACACTGGAACTGAACTCGGGTCCAGATGGTTAGAGGAACACCAGGATGAAAATCTGGTCCACTTCTGGGAATAACAAAGCCTAGTCGAGACTTTGCGCGAGGCTTCCAAAATCTCCCTCACCGACTGAGAAACAGGAATCGAAGTCAAGGGGAAAGGAACCAAGCGGTCAGATGCAAAGACTGCAGATTGGGATGCAACAGCGAACCCCGACTCTGAGACAGCAGAGAGGGAAAAACAGGCAGAAGCAGAGGATCCCTGACACTGAGTTGAAGGAGCAAGGAGAACCAGTGCTGTCTGGGCCAACGAGGCGCAATGAGAATCATAGTGGCTCTGGTCGATTTGAGATGCACCAACGTTCTCAAGATTAGAGGAAAAGGAGGGAACGCATAAAGGAACTTCCCTCCCCAGTCGAGAAGAAAGGCGTCGGCCTCGAGGCGATCAGGGGAGTACATCCGAGAACAAAAGAGGGGCAGTTTGCGAGTCTCCGGGGAGGCAAACAGATCCACCTGAGGAGTCCCCCAGCGGTCGAAGACTTCGCGCAGAACCCGGGAGTTCAACGACCACTGCGGCTGGAGAAGACGACTGAGTTTGTCTGCCAGACAGTTCCTCTCTCCCTGAATATAAACCGCCCGTAGGAAGATGTTCTGGGAGACCGCCCATTCCCAAAGGCACAGGGCTTCCTGGCACAGGGCCCAAGAACCCGTTCCTCCTTGCTTGTTCACATAATACATTGCCACCTGGTTGTCCGTCCGCACGAGGACGACCCACCCGCTGTCGAAGAGCCCGAGGATGGCTTCTTCGTCGATCCTGGGGCTGTCCCGAGGCCGAGGTCAAGGCCGGGGCCGAAGCCTAGGCCGACGTTGAGGCCTTCCCCGCTGCGGAGTCGACCGCGAAAAGCTCCGCCATCCTGGCACGGCGTCGGCGGAGCGCTCTGGCCTGGAAGGTCGAGCACCTCTCACAAGAGTCTGTCGGATGCTCGGGCCCTAAACAGAGCAAGCACCACCGGTGAGGATCGGTAATAGAAAGCAACCGATCACACCGGGTGCACTTCTTAAAACCCGTCAAGGGCCGGGACATGAAAGCCGAAAAGGCCGGAAACCAACAACGGCCCGCGGCCGCGGCTCACGGGGGCCCCCGGAGCCGAACCGAAGAAATAAAAGTTTTTTGTTTTTTTTTTGAAACAAAAACTGACTGACGAAAGTAAATAAAGCACAGCGACCGAGCGATATCACCCAGACGCGGTGACAGAAGGCAAAGCTATCAGAGCTCAATTTCCACAGGGCTTCTGGCTCCGCGGAAAAAAATGAACTGAGGACCACGAGGTGGGGATGCACCCTCTAGTGGGCAAGAAGGCATGCACATGCGTGGTGCAGTGTAGGAAACTTGAAATTTCAATCAAGTTTGCTTGAAAAGCTGTCCGCGCTGGGGCTCCGTAGTTGACGTCACACACATGTGAGAATATATGTCTGCTGTCTCTGGATAACACCTGTTACGGTAAGTAACTGTGCTTTAATGGATAATGATATTCATTAATTGTCAATAAAATAGCTTAATGCAGGAAGGGAAACAGGGAAAATGCTAGAAGGATAGGGACAGAGTGAAGGGAGAGGCAGGATGCAAGGAAGAAGAGAAAAGCGAACCGTTTTGCAATCTTATTACAGTTTGATCTATCAGCAGCTTTTGATGTAGTACATTTTTTTAGAAACAGTCAAATATTTAGAAAAAAGATAGGTCTTCAATTGTTTTCTAAAATGGCCATAGGAATGGGTAGTAAGCAACAATATTCGGAATTCGTTGTCAAGAAGAGCTGCCTGAGATGCCAAAGTATGATTCAGAAATTTCTTACTCCTGCAACCCTGGACAGATGGAAAATTAAACAAAGGATGAGTTCTTCTACTATGTCTATAAGATGCTAAAGAAAATCTATTGACTAAGTAAAAAGGAGCTGTACTATATTCCTGTTCAATTAGTGTCTCAATTTGGTTTAGAGGAAAAAGTCTTCAATGGGTTTAAAGGATTTTTGTCACTGCGATTATACATGGTAAATTTTAATGGTGCAACATCTACTGTGTGGTTTCCAGTCTGTGGCGTTTCTCAGGGTTCACCATTGTCCCCTATTCTTTTTAATATCTATATGACCGCATTAAACTTTTTTTTCCATTAAAGTTCTATTGAAACTCTATTTACTTGTGCTGATGATATTTTTATTCTGCGGGAAGTGGATCTGAATTTGAGCAAGTTCTCTGCTAATATAAATTCTTGTATTTCTAGATTACACCATTGGTCACTTCAGGTTCAAATGAAACTAAATATGAAAAAAACCCCAATTGCTTTGGTTTGGTCCTGAACTTGCAGACATTTCAGCCCCGATTCTGCAAAGCGCGTCTAAAGTTAGGCGCGGTTTGGACATCCAAGATAGGTGTCCTTTGTAGAATCATGCTTAGCGACACTCAGCACTGTTTAGACATACAAATTTTGAGATGTCCTTTAGAGAATCGGGTTTTAGGCTAGAGTTAGACATCCAAACAATGTCCTTAATGCTATAATTTTTTATTATTATGACATTGTTAGAATGGCGATTTTATGGTGTTTTTCATTATAATTGTGATACTGGGAGTTGGATCTGTTTAATGCTTTTACTTATTTCTCTTCCATCAGAGAGAGTGACTGGGATTCGAACCAGCAACATTAGGGTAGAAGGCTGTAGGTTTAACCAGTGTGCTATACAATGAGCTAGCAAGTTGCATAGCAATTGTAAAATTAGGTCCTATAGGCATTGTAAAGGAGATCTACTTTTGAGCATAGTTTGGACTTCAGATAGAAGTGAGTTCTATGGACAGTTTGGATGTCCTTAATGTGATCTGCTAAATAGTTTTCTGGGTTTTTATTTTTGCTTTATTAAGCTCAAAATACCTTTAATAAGGCACCACATAAACAGTGCACATCAAAACAGGTATATTGCATGCAAAACCTTCTATTTTTGTGGACAAACAGCAATGTTATTTGCTAATTAGAGAAAATCATCCATTAACTGAAGCAAAGCATATGAAAAAAACACAGCTTTAGGTTTCTTGCTAAAAAGCTACCCTTTTTTCCTGACTAAATAGTGCTCCAATCAGCTGATTACTGCAAGCAAGGAAAGCACATGAAAAAAATATATAGATTGCATACATAACTTCATTTGCAAAAGCTTAAAAACTGGGAAAAAAACCCCAGATACAGACTCTACCATGACTTCTAATTCATTGCAAATGGAGGTGTGCAGCTGCACAATGCCGACCTCATTGTGAGATCAACAAGGTGCACCTGCAAAGTAGAATGCCACAATTAAAATATGTGCTGGGATTTGAACCCATGACCTCAGGAAGATGAGCACAGGGCTTTTTACCCATTGAGCCACATTAGTTTCCACTAATGTCTTTCTTCCTCACATCTGATACGAGAGCTTAGGGATCTGCTAAGCTATGATTTTCTCAGGTATTTTCACCTTTGCATGGCTAGGATCATTTTATTTTTCTATTCACTTTGGTCCCAGTATCTTTTCTTTTCTTTTCTGTTTTTTCATATTTTGCAGAGTCTCCTGATTGATATTTTTCCTCTCTCCATATCTACCATCCATCTTCTATCTGCATCCCTATCCATCTTCTAAAGCATGTTCCCTCTGTGTCCCTTTCCCTATCCTCCTTGCCCTGCATTTCCCCCCCCCACTGTGTCCTTATCCCTCCCCCTGTGATTAGCATTGCTCCTCTGTGTCCCCATCCCTCCCCTCCAGGTACAGCATTGCCTTGCCACCATCCAGCATGGCCCCCATGTATCCCTGTCCCCATCTCCATGCTCCCTCTCTACCCAATATGTCTCCTTGTCCCTCCCTCCCACATTTGCCCAGTGCTGCTCCTTGAGACCCTGGGCAAATCACTTAACACTCCATTGCCCCATTGCTCCATTGCCATTAGTCAGAATGTGAGCCCACCAGGACAGACAGGGGAAAATACTTGAGTACCTGAATGTAAAATGCTTAGGCCATAAGTGGTGTATAAATATTAAATTAAATGAAATACATATCTCTCCCTTTATCTTCCAACCCGGCCTAACAATTTAATATCTCTCCCACCCCCTTCCCATTTCTCAGATCAGTTTCTCTTTCCTTTTCCTCCCCCACTGATACAGCATTTGTCCCTCTTCCTTCCCCTCCAAAGTCCAGCACCTCTTACTGTCTATGCCTCCCTCCCCCTCCCATCCAGCAGAGGAGTATTTCTCATTCCTGGGTCCAACATACTTCTTTTTTTTTTTCTCCCTCCTTCCCTGTTCCAGCAAAGGAAAATTCTCATTCCCTGGGTCTAGCACCCTCCTCTTTCCCACAGGTATAGGCTTTCACCTTCTCCCTCCCTAAGGTCCTTCAACCTTAGGCCTTGCCTTGATCGCATAATGCCAGAGCGATTACACCAGAGCTGACTCGGGGTCTCAGTCTTCCCTGGGACATATCCCGCCCTCACGGAAACAGAAAATGAAATCAGAGGAGGGCATGTCCCAGAGAAGAATGAAGCCCTGAGTCAGCTCTGGTGTAATCACTCCATGTCACACGATCAAGGCAAGGAGGGAGGAGAGATTTCTGCAGTATGGGAAAAATATTGGGGATGCTCAAGCACCTACATCACCCACAGAGCTGGCACCTATGGTCCCATGTGATTGCTCTGTGAATCCTCATTTACTGAGAAAAGCAATATGAGACCAAGAAAAAGTGACAGAAAATATATAAATATTGCCTATTGTTTTGGATGACACATTTATTTAATTCAATTTCTATCTCAGTAGCTCAAAATGGGTTACAAGCAAACATTCACAGTGGAATACATTTGGACAGTACAAAGACTATACAGCAACTTAAATACAGGTCAGGAATGGCGGGGAGGGTACAGAAAGGAGGGGGGAATATAAGGGGTTCAAGGGATGATTGCAGTTGGAATTTCAGTTGAAGAGGAGGGTCTTTACCGCTTTTCAGAAGGTCATCAAGGAGTTCTGTAGTCTGATTTGCGGGGGGAGTTGGTTCCAGAGATGGGGGGATGAAATGGCTATAGGAGTGCTTGGGGGCGGTTTCTGACAGGAGGGACCTTGATTAAAACAGGTGGCCTATGTTTTATCTCATGAACTCTAGAGGGAAGCTCTATTCGGCATTACGCAAGTATTAGTTGAGTGTTGGTAGCAGTTATGAGAGACTAAGATCATACTCCACATACCTTGGCTTAAGAGTGAATTTCATTACTGTCATGGTATGTGCAAAACTAACCTATATGGAGACACTGCCCCTGAAAGACGACTCACAGCTTGAGTAATAGGAGAAGCTGGTAGAAAAAAGAACTAGCTTTGATGCTGAAATTAGCCTTGTTTCGCTACAAGGCATAAGGCAGGGACCATCTGTGAGACTAGAGGCTACATATTGATTTCATTCTAGAAGGTTAACCCTTTCAGGACCATAAGGATCGTAGGCCAATTTTTGTGGTTTTGACGACATTTTTATGGTAAAAAGGGCTTGCAGATGCCAAAAAATTGATTTTTTTTGTGAAATATCATTATTTTTTTTTAAAAAAAATCAAACTTCTGGCTTATGGACAGTGTGGCAAGTGAATCTTCTTGTCAATCTGGCAACGACGCTAATGAATGAATGTCGGAACCAGTTTGTTTACATAAAGGCAGTATCATATGGAATCCGTACATATCAAATTTAGAACTGTAGACTATCCCAATCAAAATTTATAGGATTTTAAAGTTATGGGACAAATATGTCCCTTGGTCCTGAAAGCCCTCACTCTTTCTAATTAATTAGGCCTATCTCCCTCCTTCCCTTCCTCTCCAAAATCTTCAAATGTGCTAATCCATAGTCATTTCTCTGTATTTTATGAACAAAAGAATTGCCACTGCAGGGTCAGACCAGTGGTCCATCGTGCCCAGCAGTCCGCTCCCGCGGCTGCACCTAGGTCAAAGATCAGTGTCCTAACTGAAATCAGCCCTACCTGCATTCCATTTGTTAGATCACCTGCACACCGCCAAGCTCCCTTCCTAATCCTAACTGATCACCCAAATGCCATTCCCTATACCAGTGTACTTCAACCACCGGTCCATGGACCAGTGCCGGTCCACAGAAATTTCCTGCCGGTCCACAGGGTCAGCACGTGCATCAGGCCCAAAATAGTGTTTTTCAACCGCCGGTCCACGGTGCGATCGATGCGGCGTTATCTTCAAGCCAGCTCCCTCTTCCTAACTGATTCAGTGCACAAAGCCACGGGCAGTGGCTCCTACAGGCATCCTGCGCCTGAACCGGAAGCCTTCTCTCTGACGTTGCAATGTCAGAGGGAAGGCTTCCAGATGAGGCACGGGACGTGCAAGGTGCAATTAGTACTATTATGGGGGCGGGGTCTGGGGTGGAGATTGGGTAGAGATGGGCGGGGTCTGGCCCACGACTTAGCCCCTTGTTCTTCAACCGCCAGTCCACAGATCGATTCTTTTATTTCTGCCGGTCCATAGG
The DNA here is from genome assembly GCF_902459505.1 of Geotrypetes seraphini. Taxonomy (NCBI): domain Eukaryota; kingdom Metazoa; phylum Chordata; class Amphibia; order Gymnophiona; family Dermophiidae; genus Geotrypetes; species Geotrypetes seraphini. The sequence continues at coordinate 484,526,695 of NC_047085.1, read as the reverse complement.
TATAAAAAGGTTGAAAAACACTGCCTTATACAATGTTTGTTCCGCATTTCTGGAGTGTGGTTCACAACTGATTTTCTTCCTTGTTTCAATGACTGCTTCTGTGAGGTTCCGGCTGGCAGATGCCATCTGTTCTCTTCCTCACTGGATCAATGAGACCTGTATCTGAATGGACAAGAATTTGTGGGCAAGAGTTTCGAAACAGCAGACATTAAAGCAGTACCATTCCTTTCCTGGCCCAATAACTGCTCAAGCTGAGGGGGGTTTTCTGGCTGAGTATTTGTGTTTTAGATGGTTGCTATTCAGTTCTCATCTTCCCACAAAGCATACCCTTGAGACATAAAAAAAAAAAAGATTTTGGATCATTCAAGACTTCAATATTTTCTCAACGTTTTTTAATAAGCTGTGTCAACGATCCATTGTGTATTGTCCCTTAAAATGTTCAAAACAGTTTTTCATTTGCACTAACACCCAATCTTCAGTACAGTAATTATATTTTTCCAAATCAAAGTTAAAATTCCTCCTGAAGTAGAAACACTAAAAAATGTATGACCTGCCAAAACTGTGCGTAATCCAGGGTCAGGTTAGTTAAGCCAAGAGACCACTCCCTGAAGACTTATCAAACTGGGGAAACACTGCAGCTGCATCCTCTCCGCCCTCCAGTACACACCTCCCCTGATGGAACAGATACGTGCAACATACACTCAATCGAGGGGAAAACAAATCTTGTTTAGATCTTTCATGACTGCTTGCTTTTTTTCTTTTAAAAGTGGCATTGATTTTTTTTCCTATGAACTGCGCAGAGGGTTTAACAGCGGTTGAGTGCTCTATAGGGCATTCATTCACCTCAGAGGCCTAGAAGAGAGGCAAATATTAATCACTATATATTTCAGCGAGGGTCAGTTCTTTCACATGGAGTCATAAGAACATAAGAATTGCCGCTGCTGGGTCAGACCAGTGGTCTGGTTTTCCCCTATGACAGACTCCGGAAGAGCGTTCCAGTTCTCCACCACTCTCTGGGTGAAGAAGAACTTCCTTATGTTTGTACGGAATCTATCCCCTTTTAACTTTAGAGAGTGCCCTCTAGTTCTCTCTACCTTGGAGAGGATGAACAACCTGTAAGAACATAAGGATTGCCGCTGCTGAGTCAGACCAGTGGTCCATCATGCCCAGAAGTCTGCTCACGCGGCAGCCCCCAGGCCCTAACTGAGACTAGCCTTACCTGCGTACGTTCCGGTTCAGCAGGAACTTGTCTAACTTTGTCTTGAATCCCTGGAGGGTGTTTTCCCCTATAACAGCCTCCGGAAGAGCGTTCCAGTTTTCTACCACTCTCTGGGTGAAGAAGAACTTCCTTAAGTTTGTACGGAATCTAACCCCTTTGGAATCTAACCCTTCTGGTTCAGCAGGAACTTGTCTAACTTTGTCTTGAATCCCTAGAGGGTGTTTTCCCCTATGTCAGACTCCGGAAGAGCATTCCAGTTTTCTACCACTCTCTGGGTGAAGAAGAACTTCCTTACGCTTGTACGGAATCTATCCCCTATTTTGATCATGCACATACAGTAGATGCCAACACAAGGACATGCAACTTGGATTTTGACTTAGTTCACACCTTTTTAGTGATTTGAGACACCTACTACTGCTACCGATCATTTCTATAGCGCTATTAGACAGACATACAGCGCACTGTGCACATTATATGCAGATACTTTCTCTGTCCTAGTGGGCTAAAAATCTAACTTCCCCCCTTTTACAAAGCTACGCAGCTATGGCACCGAAGCCCATTAATTCCTAATGGGCTTTGGTGTAATTACCATAGGCCATCACGTAGTAGCGTAGCAAGGGATGATGGCACCACGACCCCCCCCGCACTCTCCTCTCCCCCCCTGCTCTTTCCAGACTAACACCCCCATGCACTCCTCTCCCTCCACTCGTTCCGCACCCACACTTATGCCCTCCCTTCCCACCCCGTACCTCTTTAAAGTGTGACCTGCTCGCATTGGCTTTTCCCCAATGTCACTTTTTGGCCCCATACATCGCCGGCAGGATGGATGCCCTAGAAGTGATTTCAGATGGAGCCAGGCCTATGTGAGCAGCAGGCTAGGGTAGATGCTTGCAGTGGTGAAGATTTTAAAGAGGTATGGGTAGGGGTGCGGGGGGGGGGGGGTGTCTAGAGGTGCTGGAACCCCCACTGAGATGATGCCTGGGGCATTCCTTCCCCCTATACTACACTATTGCCATTGCGGTAATTAGCTTTGTAAAAGAGGGCCTAAGTTTTGTACCTGGGGCAATAAAGAGTTGGGCGACTTGCCCAAGGTCACAAGAAGCCGCAGTGAGAATCAAACCCGGCTCACCAGGATTAAAGCCCATTGGAGTAACCATTCAGCTATTCCTCCAGACTGCAAACCCAAAGCAAGTTACATTCACCTCTGCCCTCCAGTATGTTCCCAAATACTACGAAAGTCATTCTGTAAGGGGGCACATCCATTTAGAAGCCCTAACGCCATGCAGTGAAAGCTTTATAACGGCACCCCAGTTCTATTATAGAACATTAGCGCAACTCATTGTCAGAGCTCCTAGAATCTAGGTACCCCGTAGTAACACCAGCCATAGGTCTAATATAACTATGGGCACCTAAATGTAGCAAGGGCATGTGTAATTTATAGCGTTTTGTAATGCATACACATTATTGCCCATGCACCTCCCATGCTCCATCCCCCTTGCATCTACACACTCTACCGATTACGTGGAGCCAAGGTCAGCATTAGGGGATGGCAGACAGGGTAACTACCTTGGTCCACCATACAACAGGGGGGCCCCCAAGTCTGTCTCAAGCTTTTCGGTCCCCTTCTCGGTTTCTGCCTTGAGCTCCTATAACACCAGCCCAGCAAGCACTATTCCAGGCTAGTGCTTACTTAGCTACTTTGCTGCCACTTTCGTAAGTATATCCTTACCCGTGAAACCGTAGGCATTTCTGTATATTTTTGTGCACTAAAGGTGTGTAAATGCAGATGCCCAGTTATAGAATTGCCCTTTAAGAACCCCTTTTGCTAAGCTGCATTACATTTTTGCACACTGATGGGCAAAATTAATGTGCTGTAACCATACTAACTAGGGCCAGGATTCACTAAACCTCCAAACCGTGTGCGATCCGTTTCCATTTGCATGCCGGCCGACCAATTCAGTAAAGGCCGGCATGCAAATGGGGACGATCGTTAATACACCCCCCTACCCACGGCCAGAGCGATCCACGCTCGTGCGCACACCCTGACAGTAGTGACAGGAGAAGCAGCCTCCTATCACTGCTGTCAGGGCTCAACCCAGCCCAGATCGCTCTCGCCTGCTCCTGGACTCTCCTGCTCTCTGCCGCCGTTCCCCGCAGTGCAAGAACGTGGTTTTAAAGCGGGCCTGCACTGCGGGGAACGGCGGCAGAGAGCAGGAGAGTCCGGCGAGCAGGGAAGAGAGATCTGCCCGACTCCCCTGCCCAGACCCCGATCTCTCCTGTCTGCCCTGCTCTGCTCTGCCGTACTCCCCCCAGAGAAAAATGCAGGAGGGATATCAACTCCCTCTGCCATCAACGTTAAAAAAAAAAAAATCCTGCATGCATGCAGCACAGCCCTCGCCCTCCCCCCCACCGACCGGCACGGCCCACCCCGGCAGTAAAAAGTTGTGAGCAGGAGGAGTGCTCAGTCCCTCCTGCTCTTAGGCCTCCCACCCCCGGTCCATCCTTGGTCAGCCCAGATGGTCGGGCTCAGCCCGGCCCACCTGCCCACCCTGGTACCTTTAAAATGTTGGGAACAGAAGGGGTGCCCGGTCCCTCCTGCTCCTTGGATGCTCCGAACATCTTCAGGAGCAGGAGTGGTGCCCAGACCATCCTCCTGCTCCTATGCCGCTCCAAAATCTTTGGGAGTAGGAGGAAACTCCTCCTGTTCATTCTCTGCTGCCGGTTGCCACCCAATAGCAGCCTTAGGCCTCGCCCTGGCGCATCATCTGATGCACAGGGAGAGGCCTAAGGCACTGATTGGCTGAGGCGCCTCAGACTCCTCCCTTTGGAGGGGCCTGGGGCACCTCAGCCAATCACGGACTTCCTTAGGGAGGAGTGCATATTCATTGGGGAACTCCTAAAAACCCGGCTGGATTGCAGCCCTCGAGGACTGGTTTTGACACCCCTGATTTAAGGCATATACATATAGGGTCTCACAGCATACCCTGAAGAAATCCACAGCATATTGGCTAAAACATTGGTTCTACCCAGATGCAGCGAGACCTGGAAAAGTGCAACTATCATGACGCCAGCCGCGGAAGCCTAAGAGAACATATACTAATTAACTGTACGATGGCCTTCTAGCCACTCAAGCAGCAAAACTAGACTACCAACTTTCCAATTTACTGAGAACAACTTCAGACTACAAATCATTTAGAAAATAAATAAAAACCATCCTTTTCAAGACACCGTAGGACTCATCCCAGTTCTCTGTAGCATCTCGCTCTACTCTTCAATTCCTCTAGAAATGGCCAGATAACTTCTTTTGTAATCCGCCTTGAACTGCAAGGTGTTGGCGGAATAGAAATCACTAATGTAATGTAACACCAATTAAGCTAATTATCACATTAAAGTATTTTATAATTTGGGGCATGCAGCTAACCCCTAGATTCTACATACAGTGCCCAAATTTGGGCACACTCCTGAGATGTGTACACAACCTAATTGGCTAATGAGCTGTGACACAGGAGATTAAAGAAATAAAATACAAATAAAGGCCACAGAACAGGATCTCCCTGTTCATTTTGATGTTCTTCCAAGAAAAGCTAAGATTTACAAGCCACAGCAAAGTGCTGTTGTTACTGAAAGGCTGTGTTATTTATGGTTTCAAATATGTAATTTACACTTTCCACCGGGTCGATTGGGTGCATAAAGCCAAGGGTCATGATCATTTATTAAACTCTTGGTTGCATCTCTGAGGGCCGTGAGTTATAGCAAGATATAAATCGAAAACTAATAGAAGGCATTCAAGGGAGGTCTATAGTACCACCCCCACTTATGGTTCATAATCTATCCTTCTATTATCTATGAGTCAAGTCTACTTTACAGTATATTATATACTGACATGCTCAAAATTTCATGCTCTATCACCCTGCACTTTTTAAATTGAGTTAGGACTTCAGATTTAAGACTTGTAACGCATAAACTGCAGAATGTTGAAAAATGTCGATATTTCGTAAATGGATTACATTAGCTATTTCAATACATACTAAGTTTATTTGTATTTTAACCGTTACCCCCTTCAAGAGGATATAGCCCTGAAAAGGGCTGGTTGTTTTCTGCTATTCTAATAACGTATGGGCCAGCCTTTGTTCTTGATAACAAGCTTGCAGCATTGAGGCATGGAGTGAACCAATTTTCGAAGTTCATCTGGCTGTATAACACGATGCCAAGCGTTAATCAGTGCTTCAATCAACTCGACCTTTGTTTTGGATGTTTTCTGGACACCTTGACAGCAAGATTATTCCACAAATTCTCAATTGGATTGAGATCTGGTGACTGCCCTGGCCATTCCAGTCGCCGAATATGGCTCGATGTCATCCACTTTGTCACCATCTTTGCCCGATGACAGGGTGCATTGTCATCCTGGAAATGGAAGTCGCCCTGGAAGAGACTCCTTGCAGACGGAACCATTACGTTTTGCAAAGTGGAGAGATACTTGGCACTGTTCATCATGCCGTCAATCGCCTGAAAGCGTCCAATGCCATTGGCTGACATACATCGGATGCTTTACCGTCAAGTGCAGGCACTGTGGTTTGAAAGCCTCATTCTTAAATTGTCTTACAAACGTCTTGCACTGGCCTCCTACCACACAGAAAGTACTCTCATCGCTGGAGAGAACGTTTTCCCACACCTCTGGAGTCCACATGCTGTACTTTCTGGCCCACTCAACCCGTTGCTTTCTTTGCATCGCCATTACCAACAGCTTCTTTCTTGCTCTACAGCCACGTAGACCAAACTTCAGGCACCATCGACGTACTGGTGAGGCAGATACGTTCACTGAATACATTTCCTGCCACTTGGCTGACAATTCTGGTGTTGTGAGTTTGCGATCTGCCACTGAGATCCGGCGAACAACCCTGTCCTCTCGAACAGTTGATTTGCGTGTTCTTCCACTTCGAGCCCTGTCAGTCACATTTCCTGTCTATTTTTTCTTACTGAGTAAGCGTATGACTACTTTGATTGCACTTTACCCTGGCTGCAATTTGCTGGCTTGAATAGCCTTCTTCATTAAGTACAAACACCGTCACATGTTCTTCTTTTGAAAGATTTCTAACTTTTCCCATGTTGCGATTATGAAACTGATTTTCCTCCTTCACCATATATGCGTGTTGAATTCCGCACTGTGATTGGTTCCTCAAAACAAACTCCATTAGTTAAAAACGGAGTGATCTGATTGGACTGTTTCGATCCAGTTTTGATGCAAAATATTGACATTTTTGACATTCTGCAGTTTATGCGTTACATGTCTTAAATCTGAAGTCCTAAATCAATTTAAAATGCACAGGGTGATAGAGTATAAAATTCTGAACACGTCAGCAGTAGGCATCAGAAATATTGCTGTGATCCAGCAAGAAAGATGGTATTACTCGAAGGTGATGCAAAACTTTTCACGGCTCTGTATATCTGGCCAAGGATACAAGAAGGTTTGAATCAGGCCAGAGGAAGGTGACGGAAATGGTAGGGAGTCTGCACTAAAAGAAGTATGAGAAGAGACTGGAAGAATGAATATGTTTACGCTGGAAGGATAGGTGAAATATGATACAGATGTTTAAAATACAGTGGTACCTCAGTTTACGTGTGCACCGGTTTGCGAGTGTTTTGCAAGACGAGCAAAACATTCGCAAAATCGGCGCCTCGGAAACCAAGCGCGCCTCAATTTACGAGCACCCTCCTCCCCCCCCGGCGATCTGGCACCCTCCCCCCCGCGGTCCGGCAACCCCCACTGCAACCTTTGAAGTCCCCCAGACCCACCCGAACCCGCTTCTTACTTTCATCTCGGCCTCGGTACCGGCACCGGCATGCCCTGTGCGTTGGTGCCGGTGCCCAAAGATCGGCCTCCTCTTCTGTGCTGGGCCTTGAGCATCTGCGCATGCTCAAGGCCTGCGAGTTCATGTTCTCTCTGAGATCTCCGAGAATCTCAGAAAGAGCGTGAACTTGCAGGCCTTGAGCATGCGCAGATGCTCAAGGCCCAGCACAGAAGAGGAGGCCGATCTTCGGGCACGGCACCAACGCACAGGGCATTCCGGTGCCGGTGCTGAGTCCGAGATGAAAGTAAGAAGCAGGTTCGGGTGGGTCTTTGGGACTTCAGGTCGCAGCGGGGGAGGAGGCGGATCGTGGGGGGGAGGGTGCCGGATTGTGTGTGTGGGGTCTTCGGGGGGAGCATTGCCGGTTCTCGTGGGGGGGGGGGGGATAGAGCAGCGCCGCTGGCCTCGGAGGGTGGGAACGTATCAAAGCGAGTTTCCATTATTTCCTATTGGGAAACTCGTTTGATATACGAGTATTTTGGTTTACGAGCATGCTTCTGGAGTGAATTATGCTTGTAAACCACGGTACCACTGTACTTGAAAGGCACTGACTTGAACGGTATTAATATAGGACCAAATCTTTTCCAGAGAAGGGAAAATGGTAAAACTAGAGGGCATAAATTGAGGCTGCGGGGAGGAAAACGTAGGAGTAATGTTAGGAAATTATTTTACATGGAGAGGGTGGTAGGACCCTGGAATGCCCTCCCAAGGAATTCAAAAAGCATGGGATAAACACAGAAGATCTCTAATTACATAGAAACATGATGGAATATAAAGGCCAAATGGACCATCCAGTCTGTCCAACCACAGCATCCACTATCTCCTCCTCTACCTATTGACTAAGGCTCTTTACACCTCCATTGTGATGTCAGAGAGCTTTATGGTTATAGAAACACAGAAACATGATGGCAGATAAAGGCCAAATGGCCCATCCGCAATAACCATTATTTCTTTCTCTCTCTAAGAGATCCCACGTGCCTTTCCCAGGCTTTCTTGAAATCAGAAGAGCTAAGGCTGATACTGGACAGACTTGCTACGGTTTTATAAAAGGGGGGGATGTATGTTTTTTTCACTAATAGTGAGCTATAGCAATGCAAAAACATGCAAAGCAGTTCACTACGTATTTATGAATTTTTAAAAAACGGGTATAATTTTTTTTTCTGTGGGGCCCTGTAGGTAATTTTAATGAACAGTTTTTCTACAAAGCTCATTTGAATGCATATAAAACCTATAGCTAAGAAGCTTTTTTGGTTTTTAACACATGAAATTCCAGTTGTCTGGGTCTCGCCACATCTGAGTACTGTATGCGGAACCCTGAATAAAAGCTACAGCCCTGAATAAAAGCTACAGCATGATGGCTGAAACATTGGTTCCACTTACGCAACAATCATGAGTCCAGTTGTGGAAACCCAAGAGAACACATGAAATTCCATTTTACAAAAGTTTCCACAAAGTTGCTGCTTTGGAGTAGTAAACCTCTGTAACCCCCCTCCCCCCCCCAAAAAAAAAACCCAACCCAAAACAAAACCCCAACCAATCACATAAAACAGCTCATTAGTTGTAAATTTTACAAAAACAGGCAGAGAATAAAGGTTTTTCAGAAGGTTTACCTCAATCTCATCTGTTTTTGTCTATTCTGGGAACAAAGATTCATGCACAATTTTCTATCCTGCTCATTTGTATGAGAAGTTGTCCATGAAAGATGCTACTAATCTGTGGGAAAAGCAAAATAGCCTCCGCACACACACATTTCACCTAATGAAAACTGAAACTAAAAAAGTCATGGTGCTTTTCAGTGGATGACTTTGTGCACCACTCGGAGTGACAGCTGACATCGAAACTCCAGAGAGGCTAATTCCTTAGGAGCTCAACAGCACAGACTTACTGGCTTAAATTCCAGCTATAACTTTGCATCAAAAGCATTTTAACTGGAACGCTCTTTTTACCCTCTTGTTACATATACAAGTGAAAGATTTTTGTTATTTGTATTTGAGCCTAAGTGTGCTGAAAAACTTAATGGGCTTTGGTGCATTTTCTATGTGGGCCCTAAAGTAGGTTTCAAATAAAGGGTGGGGTTATTTTTTTCACAGCATTGTGCAAGATCTTAACTGCATTTCTACAATAGCAGTACAAAAAAAATAAATACTGTATAATGTATATGTAAAGAGCAGCCCCCCCCCCCCCCGGATTAACGTACAATCCATGGTTGTCTAATGGTGTAGTAGTCAGGATGGGGGTGATGCTCAAGTCATGGCCACCATTTTGAGAGCAAAGCCAGAAGGGGCAGGAGTAACTGGGGATTGCTCCTGTCCCAACTACACCACTAGACCACCAGGGATTGTAAAATAGGCCCAGTGGGACCTACAGGTCGAGAGGGAGGAGGGCAGGAAGGGACAACTCCTTATCATGAGAGGAGCGGGAGGGTAAGAAATAGGACAAAGCACAAATTATCGGCTTCCACTGAAAACACATGAGGGCAAATTCTATAAGAAGCGCCCAAAAGTTAGGCCCCAATATAGGCACTGTTCAGCACGATTCAAGTAAAATCGGGTGCTGTTTAATGAATCACGCTGAGCGGCACCTATTTTGGAGGCGCCCAAGAAATAGGCCGGCTCTAGGCGCCCATGTGAGTGCTTAAGTACGCTTAAGAGCAATGATTCTGTAACAAGGTGCCTAACACATAGCCACACCCACACCTAATGTGCATAGCGCCTGTTTTTTTTGAAGGCCGCCTACATTTTTAGAGGCGCCTTGTTGCAGAATCGCGCTTTCTAGATAGGCGCCTAGGTTTCAGTTATCGCCGATTAAAAAGCTTAACTGAGCTTGTTAATCAATTTAGATAGGCGCCTATCTAGTTGGCGCCTCCAAAACAGGGCAGAAAAGGGATTTGGGATGGTTTCACCTCTACAAACATAGCCATCAAAAAGGGTTGTTCTCATTCAGGCGGGGTTCCCTGACTGGAAAAACCTTAATAATCAATATAGTATGGCGTTCTTAGGCTTTCAGGCGGACTTCTTGGGTCACCAGGCTGCCCAGTGGTATAAATTGCTGAGTGGATTTATTAAAAAGAAACCAAACACTGGTCTGAGAGACATTTGGAGCATTGAGATCAAGCATCAAATTACAACGTCTCAATGGCCACGAATTTGGACTTGGAGGATGAAATGTACAGTGTCAGCATCTATGAGACAAACTTGGTTTTTTCTGTTACATAGAGCGTTATGGACCCCTGTTCGGTTACAAAAATTGGATAGTTCTAAGTCTAAAAGATGTTGGCACTGTCATCTCGAAGCAGGGACTTTAGATCATTTATTATTCTATTGTCCATTTATTATGAATTTCTGGAAATCAATTTGGGACCAAATTAATTGTTTATTAGATAACCCAGTGGCATTATCATATGATACTGTGCTATTTGGTATGGCAATGAGAGCAAAAAGTCAGATTTGTACAAATAATAACAAATTATTACTTATAATGGCTGGGGTTGCCATTCAACAAATTACGTATAATTGGAAAAATTGGAGTAGATTAAATTATAATTTCTGGTGGAATTTCTTATGTCATGTTTATAAAATGGAAAGATTTATTGCAATACAGTGCGGTTTTTTCAGGAAATTTCACGATGTGTGAGAGCCATTTACAAAGTATTGTACCGATTAGATGACATTTTATTTTATTTTTTTTTTCCCCCCCTTAAATTTACAAGTTTGATTGTGAGGGGGGGGAGGGTAAATTTATTGTTACATATTGTATAAGGTATTGATTATATGATAAGAAAGGGTGGGAAGGGTGGGAGATAAGAGCATATTATTTGTACCATTGATGATTATTAAGTGTTATATTTATTGTTAATTTGTTTGGATATATTGTTACACTTATTGTAAATTTGAAAATGAATAAAGAATTAAAAAAAAAAGAAAAAAAAAGAATTAGCATGTAGCCATTTCAAAATATTGCAGCAAGAGCACATAGGGCTAAGGCACCGCTTCTAGAATCACACATAGCAGCGCCCAAGTGGGCTTAGGCGTCGCTAGGCGCTGGTACATCAGGCCAGGTTTTACTGGGCCTAATTTACCAGCACCTATCTTGCATGCCTAGCGATGCCTAGCTACCAGGCTTATTCCCTGCCACTAGCCATGCCTACTCTTCAGGCAGGCATTGGAGGGCGCCTCGATTTAGGCATCACTAGGCGTCGCTCTGAGCGCCGCATGGAACTCTTCATTCATTTTTTAAAAAATTTATGTCAATTAACTGCCAATTACCATGCCATTTAAGCTAATTAACGTAATTTGGGTTGCGTGTGGATTTTAGGCCCCCTTTAACTAAGCCGCGGCCCAAGGCACTAAATGCTCCGACGCGGCTCTGACGCTCCTAGGAATTCTAAGAGCGTCGGAGCATTTAGCACTCCAGGCCGCAGTAGAAACCTCTACCGCGGCTTAGTAAAAGGGGGGTTAGTTAGGCATTGCTAGGCATCTGCAAACAGGGGGTCTAGCAACATCTTATGTAGATGCCACTTATAGAATCTGGCCCTTACTGCCTCTAATTTAGAAGACACTAAGGGCTCCTTTTACTGAGGTGCGCTAGCGTTTTCAGCGCATGCAGATTAGCGTGCGCTAACTCTGTGCTACGTGGCTGGAACTTACGCCAGCTCAATGATGGCGTTAGTGTCTAGCGTGCGCAGCATCGTAGCGCGCACTATTCCGTGCGTTAAAGCCCTAATACAGCTTAGTAAAAGGAGCCCTAAGGGATCCCACATTATGAATGGACTAAGCAGTTAACATGGTGGTAATGTCAGCACATTCTCCACCCCCTAACACGCCCCCTCCAAAAAGTTCAGAAATAAATAATTAGTGAGTGATTTGTGCACACAGATGCCAAAACTAACATGTAACCCTTCAGTGTAACTCACATTCGACCATTTTTGCTGTGTCAGGCGCGCACAAGTGCCCAACCCCCCCCCCCCCCCCGGCATTTGGCTTTTTTATTGTCGGCCATGGCGGTAAAAGTTCCGACTCTCATAGAATTCCTATGAGCCTAATACCTCCGCGGTCAGAAATAATAAAAGCCTAACGTGGCTTCGTAAAAGGGCCCCTAAATCGTCACCTAACAGCGAACCCAGAATTACTGAGATTGTGGCAAATAAAGTACAATGTATTTCCTAAGGTAACTAGTCTGGGCATAAAGAAAAAAAAAAAAAAAAAGCATTTATTCATCAACTGCAGAAACCAAGGATACGACAAAATAATTCTTCCTCAAGAAGAACTCTGTTAGTGTATGAACAGGTTCCCGGCTTAACTGCACAAAACATATCACTTATTCTTAACAGCAAAGCATCAAATAGTTAAGACAGCATTGTTCAGTGCCCTCTTGCCAAGCCATTGCATTAAGTGATGCAGGTAGATCTAAAGATTGATATCAGTGACTCTACGTAACCAGGTTTAGAGCAATGCACTAGTACTTTTAAATCACTGGGGCTAAAAATGACTATTTCCATCTATAGCCCCTTTTAAACGGCTCGGCTCAGGTAGTCTTGCTTTTCAGGGGCATTCCTAATTTAGTTGCATGCTCCTAGTTTGTAAAACAGCACAGTCACCCGCTGCAAAGACAATACACTCCCACTTTTTCCAGATAATGCACATGCACGTCTAAATCTCTGCAGCCAACCCCCCCCCCCACATTTAACATTACCACTAAAGTTGAAGCACAAATAATACTTACTGACAGTCCTGTTTGCATTAGAGCTGTGTGCAGTCTGCTCTGCAGTGTATGAGCCTATGAGAGGACTTTTAAGGAGATTCCCCCCCTTGCCCTGGCTTCAGTCCTTCGCACAACCTCTCTCCCTCCCCTGCGCTGTTTGTGTTGGATCTCAGACGACTGTCACAGGGCCGGATTGCATCAGGCACAATTGCTTTTTGATCTGTGCGAAATTTTCAGCTCCCTAATGGACGATGGCCACTAAGCCGGTCAAAACTTTTTTTTGGTTGCTGTTGCTAAAGCCATGCGTTATTTCCTCTCCCTCGCCTGTGACTAACCTTACAGGTCTACAGGTGAGGAAAACCACCAGATGGAGAAGGTGGGTAGTTTGTAGCAAGAATCTTTATCAAGGATAACTACAAGAGGGAAACGAGTATTGGGTAGCTCACACATCCTTTTTAAATGCACATTGTAGAGCTCTTAACATCTTTTACCCACTACAGCTTTTTGCAGTCATCAAAGACCAAGGTGGGATGGATCAATATTTACCAAAGTTTGCAGAAATAAAATAAGAACATAAGAACATAAGTATTGCCTCTGCCGGGTCAGGCCAGGGGTCCACCGTGCCCAGCAGCCCGCTCCCACGGTGGACCTGGGGGGCCGCCACGGGAGCGGGCCGCTGGGCACGATGGACCCCTGGTCTGACCCGGCAGAGGCAATACTTATGTTCTTATGTTATGTATTATAATAATTTTATTTATTAAACTTGTTTTCTCTATTTGCATAATTTTAGGACTGGCTCAGAACTCTGATACATTCCTCTCTGAAGTGCTTAATTTATAAAATGCAGCCTCATCTCCCTTCACACGTGAAAGAAAGGGGCACTGAAATGTCCGGGAAGTGCGGAACATGGTAAAAAACCAGGATTTCCAGGATCTCCAGGATTCTCGTTGACTTGTATTGAGATCCTGATAAAAAAAAGCAGGATTTGCAGGATTTTCCAGGATCCTGGACCACCTTAACAGCAGACCTCCTCTTTTTTTTGATTGCCACAGCTGCTGCTATGCATTTACTGGAGTCCTCTTCTCCTTCTCTGCCGGTCCCGCCCCTTATGACGTCCTCTTCTGTTCCTGTGTGGGTGGACCAGCAGAGAAGGAGAAGACGTCAGCGCGGGGACTCCTGCAGAATGACAACCAGAGGGGCAGTAAAAATAAGCTATAGCTTATCACGCAGAGGAAAAAAAAGAACAGCAATGCTTTGGATTTAGAATTTTAGTAACCTGGTCAATCTTATTGAAACTAATTATTCAGATTTATTTATCCAATTTTTTATACTGTTCACCCTGGGGAGCTCTGAATGGTTTACATGAATTTATTCAGGTACTTAAGCATTTTTTTCTGCATGTCCTGGTAGGGCTCACAATCAATCTAATGTACCTGGGGCAATGGGGGGGCAGTGGAGTACCAAAGGGGGGGGGGGGAAGTCCGCCCCGGGTGCACACTCCAAGGGGGTGCACAGCCGGCTGGATCCGGAACCTCCCGCGCTGCTCCAGACGGCACCTCAGTGCGACTGCCGTACGTAGAGCCAAGTCGGCAGCCGCGCTGAAGTGAACGATGGTCCCGCGATGACTGCGCCATCTGCCGCCTCTGTTCCAGAAGAGGTAAGTGACGTCGGGGGGGGGGGTGGGGGTGGGAGGGGTGGACCGGCAGCCGCAGTCATTGTTGCGGGATCTTACCCAGCTCCCTACGACGTCACTTACCTCTTCCATCCGGAGCAGAAGCAGTCATTGCGGGACCTTTGGGATGGAGAAAGAACGGGGCATAGTAGGGTGAGAAAGGGAGTCAGGGTGGTATGGAATCATGGTGAAGGGTGACAAAGGGGAGTCAGGGTGGTATGGAATCATGGTGAAGGGTGACAAAAGGGGGTCAGGGTGGTATGGAATCATGGTGAAGGGTGACAAAGGGGGGTCAGGGTGGTATGGAATCATGGTGAAGGGTGACAAAGGAGGGTCAGGGTGGTATGGAATCATGGTGAAGGGTGACAAAGGGGGGTCAGGGTGGTATGGAATCATGGTAAATGGTGACAAAGGGGGGGTCAGGGTGGTATGGAATCATGGTGAAGGGTGACAAAGGGGGTCAGGGTGGTATGGAAGGGTATGGAGGGTGACAAAGGGGGATCAGGGTGGTATGGAATCATGGTGAAGGGTGAGAATGGGGGTCAGGATGGTATGGAACCGTGGTGGAGGGAGAGAAAGGGGCAGATACTGATGGAATTGCAGGGAAAGAGACATAAGGGGGAAGAATACTGCATGGAATTGAGGGAGAGAAAGGGGGCAGATGCTGATGGAAGTGGGGGGAAGGGAGAGGAGAGAGTGAAATGCCAGACCATGTGGGTGTGGGAGAGGGAAGGGAAGAAGAGGAGAGGAGAGATGCCAGACCATTGGTGGAGGGAAGGGAGAAAGATGGATGCCAGACTCATGGGGGTGAAGGGAGAAATGGAAGGGGGATGCATAAAGTTTCTAGAACGGGAATAGAAAGAGAGAAGATGCCATATAGAAGGGGCAGAGAGAGGGTAGACAGTGGATGAAAGGAAGAGAGTGACAAAAAGATGAGGAAAGCAGAAACCAGAGAAGACAAGGTAGAAAAAAAATTATATTTATTTATTTATTTATTTATTTTTTGCTTTAGGCGAGATGCATCGCTGTTTTTGTGATGTTGCATTGTATGCAGAGTCCAGCTTCTTGGTGCTTCAGTTTAACCTTTGTCTACGTATTTTTATTCTATCTCCCCTTTTACAAAACTGTAGAGCATTTTTTACCGTTGGCATCTGAGCTGTTACCACTGTGGCTAAAAACCACACTACAGTTTTGTAAAAGGGGGAGGGATTAGTTTGTGATTCCATACTAGGCGAAGGTGTTTTCTGTGTTCTGTGTGTTCGAAAAGACATGGTTTTCTGTTAGGATTGACGGTGTAGGATTGATCTGTACTAGTCTGGCTTGTTTAGTTTTACAATGGGTTTATTGATGTACTGCTCACTGCAGTATGAAAGATGCTGCCTTTTCCTAGATATTCATGTGTGACGTGTGGATTGTTACTAAAAATCATGTTTTTCATACAGATGGGGTGTGTGTGTCAAAAAATGATGGGCCCCCGGGTGTCACATATGGTAGGTACGCTACTGTGTGTGGGGGGGAGGGGTGTTAAGAGACTAGCCCATGGTCACAAGGAGCAGCCTGGGTTTACACCCACAACCTCAGTGTGCTGAGGCTGTAGCTTTAACCACAGTGCCACACTCTCCCCTAGGCAAGTTAATGTTACTGTCTTTTAAACAGTGCAGCAGGATGTAGCTCCTCTTCCTTCCATTAATATTTCTAAAGCAGCAGTTGTATCGGGCGGTGGTGCATCCGCATCTGGAGTACTGCGTCCAATATTGGTCGCCGTACCTTAAGAAAGATATGGCGTTACTCGAGAGGGTTCAGAGAAGAGCGACACATCTGATAAAAGGGATAGAAAACCTTTCATACACTGAGAGATTAGAAAAACTGGGACTCTTTTCCCTGGAGAAGAGGAGACTTAGATCATGAAAGGCATAGAGAGAGTAGAGAGGGACAGATTCTTCAAACTTTCGAATAATAAAAGAACAAGAGGACATTCGGAAAAGTTGAAAGGGGACAGATTCAAAACGAATGCTAGGAAGTTCTTCTTTACCCAATGTGTGGTGGTCACCTGGAATGCGCTTCCAGAGGACGTAATAGGGCAGAGTACGGAACTGGGGTTCAAGAAAGGATTGGACAATTTCCTGCTGGAAAAGGGGATAGAGGGGTATAGATGGATTACTGTACAGATCCTGGACCTGTTGGGCCACCGCGTTTGCGGACTGCTGGGCACGATGGACCTCTGGTGTGACCCAGCGGAGGCACTGCTTATGTTCTTATGTTCTTCTCTGCCAATCCCACCCACAGAAGAAAAGTACTGCACCATAGGAGGCGGGACTTTACAGACGGGTGAAAGAGCATGGAGATTCCCTACTGAAAGTCAGCCTGCTGCTGTCATAAAAGAGCATTCCATTCTTAAGGTGGTCTGCCCTAGATCCTGGAGATCCTGAGAATCCTGGAAATCCTGATTTTACCCAGACCTGGAAGTGCTGCTGAAGGAGCCTGCAGGAAAGTCCAGTTATAGCTAGATAGTGGCACAGGTTGTTTGCATGTCCAATCTAATTCCACACCTAACTGTACCTAACGAAGCATTTTCCCCTGCAAGGACACTGGTAGTATAACACGCGGAGCTAATTAGAACTTGAAATATTGCAAGGGACCATAGAGAAATTACAACCTGCTAGCTAGGCTGCTACAGTAATTGCATCCAGCAGCCCTTGTGCCTGCTCGCGCCATTTGGAACGCAGGGTCCTGGCTCCAATGAACATTTGGAGGTGCGGGGTAATTCTCATGCTTCAGTAACTGTTCATAAAGGTTCTGGACCGCCGCTGGGCACTGAGGCTTGGCTGGAGTAGTACCAGGGAGGTTTGAAAAGTCTGTTAAAAAAAAAGCCAGTTAAATAATGTGGTCTCCGTTGAGGGCTATTCACAGTCCAGCAAGTTTCCAGTTTTTTTTTCGTATTGTAGGAAAAATAGGTTTTGTCAAACTCTGTAAAATGCTCAGTGAGGACATCCTTGACTTTAATGGGCTGTGGCGCCATCTCATGGAGATTTATCAAACTCTTCAAACCACCCTCTTTATACAGCTTGGAAGCATAACCTTTTTCACAGTCTTTCAAGAAAGGAAAACTAGAGGTGTTTCATGAGTCGTTGGTTTATGGCTTTTTGAAAGGTTATAGTGTTGGGGATGTGCTAACAAGATGTTTTGTTATTTCTAAGAAGATCTGAATCAATGACGCTTGTTTAGAGCAGTGCTTCTTAACCCAACCTGAACTTAAGAGGTCTTTTTCGGCAAACATGGCCTTAGTGTGCCGCTTATGTTTCAAGTTTCAAGTTTAATGGAGATTTGATTAATCGCTTATTTGTTTATTTATTTATTTAATGCTATCAGCTAAATGTTTTCAAATAAGGTGATGTACAGGGCAGGGTTTATTTAGACCCTTGGATCTGGTGCTAGTCACCTATGAACACCTGCTCGGGGCTTTTGGTCATTCGCAGGGATAATTGAGCCCGTACTGAAATCCCCTTATTCAATTTCAAAAAAAAAATTTCAAAGTTTAGTTTTATATTGCAGGTGTCATCCTTGTGCTGGGTACAAAAGGGATCTTTTACCAATTTTTCAATCAGACATAAACATCTCACCAGAACTCCCTTATAGGTTATGGTGAGCCTCCCCCCCCAAACTCCCCTCCCCCACTATACCCACCTGTCTACAACCCCAATAGCCCTTATGGCTGCAAGTGCCACCTATATGGCAGTAGAGTAGGGTTTGGGGGGCTTTTGGTGAGCACACATGTAGTGGTTAGAATGGCTTATGGACCTGGGTCCTCCTCTCTATGGCTCACTAGCCCACCTCCCAGGCTACTTAACAGACCTGTGTGCAGCTCTACTAGGCTTTCCTATACTACATTGTAACATAGTAAATGACGGCAGATAAAGACATGAACGGTCCATCCAGTCTGCCCATTAGTTATATCCATTACAAATACAAGATTAAATTAACTTGTCCCTTCTTTTATATTTCTGGGTCATAGACTGTAAAGTCCACCTGGTATTGTCCTAGGTTCCAAATGCTGAAGTTGCCATCTAATCAAGCCATTGTGACATCACTGCTGAGGTTGGCTCTTAGGCACTGGTGGAATGAGGCATTATGACATCACAATCTCAGCTCTAGAATGTTGCTACTCTTTGGGTTTCTGCCAGGTAACATATTAACATAGTAAATGACGGCAGATAGAAACCTGAACGATCCATCCAGTCTGCCCATTACAAATACATGATGAAATTAACTTGTCTCTTCTTTGATATTTCTGGGTCATAGACTGTAAAGTCCACCTGATATTGTCCTAGGTTCCAAATGCTGAAGTAGCCATCCAAGCTCACATGTAAATGGTAAATTAGCTTTCATATTCATTGTTTAAGCAACATCTGATAACAATTCTTAGCCATACTTATTTCTCCCCTTTTATGGAGCCACGTTAGGGTTTTTGTTAATCGCAGGCTGCAGTGGTAAAAGCTCCAACACTCATAGGAATTCTATGAGCGTTGGAGCTTTTACCATCGTGGCCGGTGATTAATAAAACCCTATGGCGGCTTCATAAAAGGAGGGGGGGGGATAGTTTTCTTTCACTCAGTGGTTGGTTGGTTATTTTTTTGCAACAAATAAATACAAATATTTAAATGTTTAACCTCTGTTGGTGTGAATTGAAGGGAAACCTATTGAACCATCTAACAGTGATTATAATATCTCGTATATTAAATTGTAACAATTAGATTGTAATGTAATTGCATCACACCACCACTAGGGAGTTTTACAGGAGGATTATTTCCATCACAGTTGATGGGAGGTTGATCAGGATGGGTTTTTATTTATTTATTTTAATATATATATACCACTTATAGCCTGTGATTTATATTCAGGTCCTGAAGTATTTTTCCCCGATCTGTCCCAGTGGTGGTGGTGGGGGGGGGGGGGGAGAGACAAAATTTGGGCACAAATGTCTTGTGTAGGTCCCAACTGATATTCAGCATAAGCTGCATAAGCTCTTGTAGCCATGGCACTGTAAATTAGCCCTGGATATTCAGTGCTGGTAACCGGACATGGCCTGGCATTGAATTTCTGGGACTAAATTAGCCAGCGGCAGTCAGCATTTAAAAAAAAAATGCTGGCTGAATTTAAGTTGGATCGTTTATACAGACTATGAACACTTGGGACCAGTTGCCATGTACTCGTTACCTCTACTCTATGCTTATCACTTGACTTACTCCCACTCTACTTGTAACCGCCCTTCTCCAATTGTACTTGACAACGTCTTTGTAATTTCTTTTCGCTGATTGTCCAGCTCTTCTTGTTGTAAACCGCCTCGAATTACCATGGCTTTGACGGTATATAAGAATAAAAATTATTATTACTAGTTTTGCATATTTCTAGACATGATGTAAGGAACAGTCCTGTAGTTGGACCTAGTCACAACAAAAGGCCAGCTTGTCACCTGACAGGAACTATCATGATGTGAAGAACATTACTAATAACAAACAATATAAATATGGACATGCAAAATATCAGCAGACAGAATGAGAGAGAGAAAGAGGAGACGAGAAATATCATTGGCATCATCATCATAATTGAATCCTCTAACGGCGACACGCTCAGAGGAGGAGCTAAGCAGGAGGAACAGGAAGTGAGCTCTCAGCCTGATGCTACATATTGCTTCAACCTTTATACTTCAGCATAATACTCTGAAGGACCTGACTGCACACCACCACATAGAATTGAATAAGGTCATTGTGGTCTGTAAGAAAACATATTGTAATATAAATAAGATATCTGAAGGCGATACTGTAGAACTCTGTAGCCAGTGACGATGGACAGACTAGATAATATATATGATCTTTATCTACCATTAAAGTAGAAAAGTAATCAAATGCTGTTAGTGTATAAATAGCATGACCACAAGTTTTAAGCTAAGTATTTAAACTATTTATACACTAAGGTGGAAAAAAGTATTTATAAATTTAATAGCAAAGAATGGAAGATCAGGTGAGGAAGTAGTACATAAAGCCTGACACAATGAATTTGTATGAGTGCTAGGTGGTACGTCTGAGGATCTATAAAGAGAGTTAGGATGGGTAAGAGAATATACACCCTTATAATTTGAAGTTTGGGCTATACTCTAACAGAAAATTTAACTTGAACTATTGTGCTGTTTGGTCAATTGAATATTAGTGTGTGGTCATTAATTGGGATCATGAAAAATCGGCCATTTTCCAGTTGCAGTAAAAATGGCCTTTGTGCGTGGAAAACACCCATGTAAGTGCATGCTAAAGCAAACTTTTACTGAACTTTTGTAAAACCATGCCATACCATACAGTTTCTTATATCCTACAAATTTCAACAAGGATTCAATGCAGTTTACAATAAGATTCTTAAACAATATGGTCAACAGTTGATAGGATTAAATACAAAAGAGATATATCTTTAACATTTTCCTGAATTGGTAATGTGAGTCCTGTTGACATAAACACAGTGGTAGATTCATGTATCTTTTTCTGGCAAACATGTAAAGGTCAACTTAAAATGTGCTGATCTGGAGCAATAAAAGGAGCATGTAATTGTGATCTTAGAGACTAGTCCATTAGCATTTTTAATGAGTAGCCAATGTAACTCCATCAAATTGCAGTAGTTGTAATCTCTTATACTCTTTTTCTGTTATGCCATAGTTTCAAGTTTCAAGTTTATTAGGTATCTTGATGAATCGCTTAATCAAATTTCAAAGCGATGTACACATTAAAATTTACATTTGTTAGGTAACAGTACAATACATACGAATATTTTTTTAAAAAAAAACTAAATAACACTGTTTAACATACTCTTAATATTAGGTAAGGAGGGGTGAAATACAATTCATTAGAGTAAAGAAGAGACATTCAGGGAAAATACACAAGGGTAGTAGTTAAAAAAATGTAATAAAGTAAAATGGAGTGATAACATAATAAAATCAGTTTGCAAAGGCATCTTTAAAAAGAAAAGTTTTTAAGTTACTTTTAAATTTTCCGAATTCCTTCTCCTCCCTTAAAAAAATAGGGAGGGCATTCCAAGTCTGAGGTGCAGTACATGAAAAAATAAATTGCCTTCTCGTATTTATACTTTTTAATGAAGGAATAGACAGTAAGTTTTGTTCGTTGGATCTTAGAATTCTCCTTGCAGAATATGGAATTAATAATTTAAATAAAAAAGCGGGGGTCATATTATATAGAGTTTTGAAGATGATTATACAAAGTTTAAAAGTTATTCTGTGAATAACTGGAAGCCAGTGAGCATTTTTAAGAAGCGGTGTTACATAAGAACATAAGAATTGCCGCTGCTGGGTCAGACCAGTGGTCCATCATAGCCAGCAGTCTGCTCACACGGCAGCCCTCTGGTCAAAGGCCATCCCCCTAACCGAGACTAGCCCTACCAGCGCACGTTCTTGTTCAGCAGGAACTTGTCTAACTTTGTCTTGAATCCCTGGAGGGTGTTTTCCCCTATGACAGATTCCGGAAGAGCGTTCCAGTTTTCTACCACTCTCTGGGTGAAGAAGAAGTTCCTTACGTTTGTACGGAATCTATCCCCTTTCAACTTTAGAGAGTGCCCTCTCGTTCTCCCTACCTTGGAGAATTGCAGTAATCCAACTGCTTGCACAACTGTCCTGAAACTAGCCCGTCTTAAAACTTTTTTTTTTTTTTTTCCTTAAAACTGATTTTATCACCAAGGAATTATCTGGTCAGCAAAGCTAAAGTCAGAGTCTATAATAAGCCTAAAACGTTCGACGTTCTCTCGATTTCAAGTTTTTCTCCTGTTGTCGGCACCAATTCAATATGTGGCAGTGAGTTGTAGCTATCAAACCAGAGCACCTTTGTCTTAAATTTTCTTAAGCTTGAGAACATTTTTTTTGTGTCCACATTCTCAGGCCATCCATGATCTTCCTTATATATTGTATGGTATCCTCAAAGGAGTCATTAGTTGGGACAGTGTAGAAAAATATCTGCATAAGAGAACAATTGTATCTGGGAAGGAGAAAATAGATTGATCAAGGCTCTTAGCTATACATTAACAAGGATGGAAATAGTGGAGAGTCTTGCTGCACACCGCAGAACGCTCTCCAGGCTTGAGACTTGCTGCTACCCTTCCTTTTAACCCAGGTATCTTTCCAGCGAAACTTGCTTTGAGCTGCTTCTGAAAAGGCTTGAGTTTAATTTTGTGGAGAAAATGGCTGCATCATTTAAAAAAAAAAATTTCTCTGTTATTTACTTCAATTGTTTATTTTCAATTCCTGATCAAGTGAACACAATTGTACAGATGATACTCCAAAATTATAATCAAGGATTGCAAAATTTTTTACCCATCTGTAATGATTATAAATGTCATTTTATTTTGTTTGCTATTGCTGTAATTTCTCTGAAATACTGAAATAGCAACCCTGTAGGACTCTCAATCCTCAGGACATACCCAGCCAGTCAAGTTTTTCAGGATATCCACGATGAATATGCAAAAGATAAATTTGCACTCACTATCTCCACTGTATGCAAGTCCATCTCATGTATGACTGGCTGGGGGTATGCTGAGGACTGGGTTGAGAACCACTGTTACAGGGAAACACTTTTAAAACCAATAGGAGGAAATTTTTTTTCACTCAGAGAATAGTTAAGCTCTGGAACGCATTGTCGGATGTTGTAGTAAGAGCGGATAGCATAGCTGGTTTTAAGAAAGATTTTGACAATTTCCTGGAGGAAAAGTCCATAGTCTGTTACTGAGGAAGACATGGGGGAAGCCACTGCTTGCCCTGGATCGGTAGCATGGAATGTTGCTACTCTTTGCGGTTCTGGAATCTTTTGTTACTCTTTGGGATTCCAGAATCTTGCTATTCTTTAGGATTCTGAATGGAATGTTGCTCCTCCATGGGTTTTGGCCAGGTACTAGGGACCTGGAATGGCTACCGTGAGAAAGGGCTACTGGGCTTGATGGACCATTCTTATGTTTTAGGATGATATTACAACCCCATTCACTGTTAGTTACCTGCCACAGATGAAAAACAAGTGCCAGAGCTTCTTGCTGAAAATGTATTATTTCCACTAGATGGTGACAACAGACCAGGCTATATTGAACTTAAGCTGGCCATTTTATTATTTAATTTGTTTTCTAACCCGTTGTCCCCAAAGAGCTAAGAATAGGTTACAGGTTAAACATACATAAGAAGAACATAAGAAATGCCGCTGCTGGGTCAGACCAGTGGTCCATCATGCCCAGCAATCTGCTCACGCGGCGGCCCTTTGGTCAAAGGCCAACGCCCTAACTGAGACTAGCCTTACCAGCGTACGTCCTAGTTCAGCAGGAACTTGTCTAACTTTGTCTTGAATCCCTGGAGGGTGTTTTCCCCTATGACAGACTTCGGAAGAGCGTTTCAGTTTTCTACCACTCTCTGGGTGAAGAAGAACTTCCTTACGTTCTTACGGAATCTATCCCCTTTCCAACTTTAGAGAGTGCCCACTCGTTTTCCCTACCTTGGAAAGGGTGAACAACCTGTCCTTATCTACTAAGTCTATCCCCTTCAGTACCTTGAATGTTTCGATCATGTCCCATCTCAATCTCCTCTGTTCGAGGGAGAAGAGGCCCAGTTTCTCTAATCTTTCGCTGTAATGCAGTTCTTCCAACCCCTTAAACATCTTAGTCGCTCTTCTCTGGACCCTTTCGAGTAGTAACAGGTTATGATTTGCACTGGATGTGTCATAATTTCGGTTCAAGTATGCAGTGCAAGTTTTTATCCTAACTTTACATACTAGGGGTCATTTACCCAGGGGCTGATGCAGAAAGCTACTGCAGTCATCAGCAGCATGCGGTTTAACGAGTGATGTATGTGAATGTTAGAGGGCAAATGATGCAGAAATGGGTTTGGCGCAGGAGAACTCAATATTCCTGGAGTGATATGATTTTTTTTTTTTTTTTTTTAAATTCCTTTAGCTGTTGGCAATTTCACAACTTTTTGTTTCCATTATTTTTCAGCCTGGGTTTATCACATTCACCCCATCTGTGCTGGTCACTCTAGACACATTTCTCAGCTGGTTGCTTGCATTTTTTTCCAGCTTTGACTTCACTTAGCTTAAACCAACACTAGTTAAGGGCTCCTTTTATGAAGGCGCGTTAGGGCCTTAACGCGCAGAATAGCGTGCGCTAAAATTCTGCGCATGCTAGCCGCTACCGCCTCCTCTTGAGCAGGCGGTAGTTTTTCAGCTAGCGCGCGCTAATCCGGCGAGTGCGCAAAAAATGCTAACGCACCTTCGTAAAAGGAGTCCTAAGTTTTTACATAAATAGAGCTCTTTCTGTCAGGATTTCTCCTAGCAGACCTATATTAAAGTAAGGGAAGTCTGATTTATAGGGGAATGGCACTCACTATTTTTATCTCTCCTCTAATTAAGTTGACGTTACTCTTTTTTTGCCAACCAATCAAACTGCATCAAACAAAAAAGCATGGCTGTAGGGCTGGGAATTCACTGAGTCCCTCCAAAGGCCCTGATGGTACTACTCTGAATTTTATTGGTTGAGCAGGCAGAAGCTACAGTACCTCCAGCCTGCTCAATGAATCAAATTGCATTAATCAAAAGAGACCTTTGGGGGGAGTCATTTAATCCCCAGCGGCTCAAGAAATTATGATCCTACCCCCACTCCATCCACGTCCTGCCCCTAGCCAGTTCCCTCCTCCCTCCTCTGACACAAGGGAGAGGCAATGGGGCATGGAGGGGAGGGGCCCAGCCACCCATTTGTAAATTCAGCCCAAAGCCTGAAACTTCTCTTTTCTCCTATCCTGACTGACCACCACAGTTGCTACCTCTGTCTTCCTTCCCCCTTCCCTACAGTGTTCCGTTCTTGTGCCCAGCAGCAATTACCTGAACCGGCATTTAGCCAGCATTGGGACCTTTCCTCTAAAGTATACAGATTGTGATCTTTAAGTCTGTCCCCATATGCCTTATGAAGAGGACCATACACCATTTTAGTAGCCTTCCTCTGGACTGACTCCATCCTTTTTATATCTTTTTGATGATGTGGTCTCCATAATTGTACACAATATTGTAGATGAGGTCTCACCAGAGTCTTATACAGGGGCATCAATACCTCCTATTTTCTACTAGTCATACTACTAATTTATTATTGCAATCAGTAGTAGTTCTTGATTTTAATACTTGACCCTTCCCTGGAACATGCCATGCCCCCCCATCCCGTTAAACTTAAGTGCTGATTATTGTATCATTTGTTCATATGTTCTATTGCACTTTATGTTTGTTTTTGAAACTAATAAAGATTTAAATAATATATTTTTTAACATTTAAATATTTAATTGGAAAAAAATCAGAGCAAAGTAGAAATGTCTCATACTAACAAGAAAAACACAGTAGAGGATTTACATAGGCAGAATTTTTCTTTGTGAATTATTTAAATAAGACTTGTGGCAGGGGCGCTTGGGCTAGGCCGGTGTGACCTACCTGGAGCCCCATGCTACAAGAAATAGAGATTGTTTGTGACCCGGATCCTGCCAGTGGCTCCCAGGCCCACTGGTGTACCACCAACCAAGCTTTTCCATTTAGCACCAGAAAGAAATAAGCCACATTGAGTTTTCCGAAAACACAGCCAGTGCTGGAGTTAATTGATAATGATAATTGTATTCATAGTCAGGTCAGATGACATAATTGAGCGTTTGTACAAAACAGTTGGTGCCTCCAGGTTAAACTCAGTCCATAATCAAAAACCCAATATTTAAAGCTGTGGTACTTCTTATAACTTCACCAAATTAGAACAAGAACAAAAATAACTTTCAACTTCAAAACTTCGTTTGTCCTCAGAGCTGTGCTGGAAGAGCAGCCCCACCCTACTCCAACTGGCCAGGCTGTTTCTCCCAGAAGAAAACGTTAGGCTGAGTAAAGAAACTTTCCTTCCAATCCTGGAGGTCTCAGGGCTACAGTCTTTTCTAAACAATTCAGCAAGCTAGGCAATATTGAGGTAAACAGTTCTCAACCTTAGAAAACAAACAGCAAAAGAAAAAGGTTTTTTTCTTTCCCCGGAGCCCTCCCCAAGGTTCTCCTTTTCCACAGGGCTCTTAGTTTAAAAAGTCCAGTACGGGTTTTGTAACCCCTTTTTTAGGTCACACACTTTCCCCGCAGAGGAAACATAGAAAGAAACAAAAGGCAAAAATATAACCTAGAATGCCAGAACTCTTCCACCTGTAGTGCAAGCTACATTTCCATGGGATCCTCAGCTGCCAGCTCTGAAGATGAGCTGCTATCCCACTGCAGGGAATCCTCTATGGGAGTTTCTTCCTCACGGCTCCCTGCCTCTGAGCTAGCCGCTTCCATTTCCCAGTCTCCCAGCTGGGGTTGGAAAGCATGAGGACTATTTTCCTCCTTGCCTCGTCGGCTTGGCTTTTCTTTCAGCTGTTTCTCATCGGCCCCCCTCCAATGGCCCAGCTGTGCTGGAGGATAAGGGCTCACACCTGTCAGGCCTTTCCCCCTAATTACTAACAGTGAGCACATCAGAGGCTTCCTGGCTTGAAGCCAAGGTCATTTTCTGTCTCTTCTTAAAGGGACAGGATTAAAAGGTGCAGCACAAGTCTGTTTAACTTTCCCCAGCTGCACTGCTCTAGGCTTGAGAATAGACACAGGGAAAAACTTAAAGACACCATCCCCCTCTAACAAAAGTTCCTCCCTGCTCTTTCCTCTTGGCACAGGAAGAAAACTAGAGGCTCTTTGGAAGTGTAGTTTTCTGTACTGCAATGTTTCTGGTTTAAACCTAGGTTCTGTGGAGGGAATAGGGACCTGCCGAGTGCTTGGCACAGGCTTTCTATCACCCTGCCCGGGCTCCCTGCCACAGACTATCACGGTCCTGAAAGAGATCTTTAACAATATAGAAAGTCAAAATAGTTAAAACATTTCCCCCCCACACACACTTTTTACAAAAACGTGGCACAGTTTTTTAGCACTAACTGCGGTGGTAACAGCATAGAATTCCTATGAGCATCAGAACTGTTTCTGCCATGGCTGGCGCTTAAAAAACCCCTATGCTTTTGTAAAAGGGGGGATTTTAATTGGTATATTTTACACATTGAGAAAGTGTACAGATCCTCTAAGAAATGTTCACATTTTCAAGTTAGAAACATAACCGATACCTAAACTGGATGTCATGAGTTGGATGCAGGATTCCAAAGCCTCATCTGCTCTGATTAATTTGCGGGATGTCCTCTTCTTCATTTACTAACTCAAAGTCAAAATAAATGAGCATCATGAATACAGTTTCATTTCATTCATAGCTAAGAAACGACCAGTGCACAATGATGTTCTTCCTCCCATGGCATGATGAAATATTTCACCTTCTTGCCATTTTTATTCTAGAAGCGTGCCACACGGTGTAGCGCGCAGTAATTTCATGCGTACGCTAAAAACACTAGCGCACCTTAGTAAAAGGAGTCCCTAGATTGGCCATTGCGAAGATGGGCTTCTGGGCTAGATGGACCATTAGTCTGACCTAGTAAGGCTATTCATATGCTCTTATGTTTCCTCAGCCATGCACACTCTTTCCATAAACAACATGGTGCTCATTCATCAGCTGTTGTCAGTGTTGGAAAATTGTTGGGATGTGCACTCCTGTATTTTATTTTATATCTGTCCTACATGAAAATTTGGGGCAGAACATGTCAGCTAGTGCAGGCATACGACAGACTGAAGTCTCTTTGGTGAACAAGTTTGTGTTTGAAGTGCTTGAGAATTTTACGATCTAGCGAACAAAATCTGCTATCGATTCCATCATTAAAAATTATTAATACGAGGAGACAATTTATTTTTTCTTGTACGGCACCGCAAACATGGAACGCCCTCCCTATTACTTTACGGGAGGAGAAAGACCTTGGAAAATTTAAAACTGAGCTAAAAACTTTCCTTTTTAAAGATGCCTTTTCAACATAATTTTATGCTTTATGAATTATATTTTATTTGGTTAGACCTGTTTTAACTATATCCCTTTTGTATTTTCCCTCAATGTTTCTTCTTTACTTTAAAAATTGTATTTCATCCCTCCATTCCTTATGTTTAACAATGTTAAATTTAGAGTATTTTAGCTATTATTTAAAAATTGTATGTACTGTAATGTATTACATTGTTATTGTTTTTCGTTTTTTAAATTGTAAATTTTAAATGTACATCGCTTAGAATATCCGATTAAGCGATTTATCAAGTCTCCTAATAAACTTGAAACTTGAAAACTTAAATGTTTGCCTTATTTTGAAATAAAAGGTTTGGTGGCAATTTTATGGTCTTATGTTATGTCTTTTTCTGATTTAACATTACCATTCCGAAAACCGAAAATTTGGACAATTTCCTGGATGAAAAAATCCATAATCTGTTATTGAGAAAGACATGGGGTAAGCCACTGCCTGCCCCGGGTCGGTAGCATGGAATACTGCTACTCTTTGGGTTTTGGCCAGATACTAGGGATCTGGATTGGCCACTGTGAGAATGGGCTACCGGACTTGATGGACCATTGGTCTGGCCCAGTAAAGCTATTCTCATGTTCTTATATTCCAAAAACTGAAATATGCCTAGTCTCAAGGATTTCAGATAAAGGATCGTGTACCTGCACTTCACTCATGTCTGCAACTTACAATATTATTGTGGAGCATGTGAAAATCTGCTAGGGGAGGCAGAAGGGGTTTTATTCTCAACTAATGTGTGGACAAATCCAACAAACACCTGCTTACTTGCTAAGTGTCTGCCATGCTTCTGGATCCTTGTTTCAAATATACATACCTTACTAGGCAGGAAGCAGCGACTGATAAAGTGGAAATGATGGAATTTCTGCAACACCAACATCCCATGAATTGTCCATAGAGAAGAACATGCCTTACTGGGTCAGATCGATGGTCCATCTAGCCCTGTTTTCACGGAGGCCAATCCAAGTCACAAGTACCTGACAGAAACCCAAAGAGTAGCAGCATTCCATGCCAACTGATCCAGGGCAAGCAGTGGCTTCCTCCATGTCTGTCCAAACCTTTTCTAAAACCAGCTACATTAATCGCTCTTACCACATGTAAACATTGTGAGACATGAGACATCAGCTGCTCAGAAGTCTGAGTCTGCATCAGCATCAACAGGTCTGTGGGATACACATGACAGCAGGGACTAAACAGAAAACACTGTCTGAAAGACAACAGCATTTAAAAAAAAAAAATAATAATTTATTATTTTCCAATACGAGCATTGCAACATCTGAAACATATCAAACCATTACAAAGCACTTTTGAGGTACAGAAATTAAAAGACATCATTACCCCCAACCCTGTATATCTCAGAAATGTAAACATACATCAAATATATATGTGGTGTTCCCGCTAAGCTGCGCTGGGGTGCGCTCACGCACAAAATATTACCTCGCAGCGCACAAGTTTCTCGTCACAGCGCACACAGTGTAGAGCACAGTTCTTCAACCGCCGGTCCGCAAACAAAATCTTGCCGGTCCGCGAAGGATTCGGTCCCCGCCGCAACGAAAGGCCGGCGTCAGCTGACTTGCAACTTCCTGTTGCAGTCGCTGTGCCGGGACTCCTGCCTTCGCCGGGACTCCTGCCTTCCACCGCGTTTGCCTCCTGCCTTGTCTCCGCACCTCCAGACCAGCAGCGGCAGCTGTGTATGCTTTTAACTTCGGCACAGAGCTGCCCCTAATCAATAGTTTAGCGCGGTTTCATAAGGCAGCCTCGGGGCCTTTGCTAGGCCGGCCCACATCGCATCATCGAAGCGGGCCGGCTATCAAAGGCCCCGAGGCTGCCTCATGAAACCGCGCTAAACTATTGATTAGGGGCAGCTCTGTGCCGAAGTTAAAAGCATACAGAGCTGCCGCTGCTGGTCTGAACTCTTGGGCCGCTGAAGGAGGGCAAAAAGCAGCTGTCCTGGAGGTTTCCCTTCCTCTCGCCTTTACAGGTTCCTTTTTTCCACCTTTTTTTTTTTTCCTTCAAACGGCAACGGGCCCCAGCATCGACATCAATCAAGTAAGTTCCACTGTCAATCAAGCGGTTCTGCTCGGCCAAAGTTTCCCCTGTGACATGAGCCACCCTCAGGGGAAAGAAAGTGACCCACAAAGGTGAGGGGAAGGGGGGCAGATGATGGAAGTTGGGGGGGGGAGGAGAGAGAGAGAGAGAGAGAAGGGGCAGATGATGGAATGGAGGAGATGAGAGAGAGAGAGAAGGGGACAGATGATGGAAGTGAGAAGAAGGGAGAGAGAGCAGAAGGCAGATGGATGTCAGTTGAGAAGGGAGAGCAGATGCTGAATGGAAGTGGGGAAAGAACACATACTGGATGGAAGGAGGAGATAAATAAAGGGGGAAGAAAATAGTAAGATAATGGAGGGGTGAGGGAAAGGGGGTGACAAGCTGTGTGTAGACACAGAGAAAAGAGGGAAACGGGACTAAATAGTAAGAAAGAATTTAATTTAGATGGAGGCAGAAAATAGAGAAGGAAGACCAGAGAAGAAAAGGGAAGAGAGAGCAGAGAATGATCAGATCTGAGTGGAGGAAATGAGAAGAGAGATATGCTAAAAACCACAGGGGGGAGGGAAGGATAGAGATGCCAGACCATGAGGGGAACAGAAGGAAGATGATGGATGCTAGACCAAATTGGGGGGTGGGGGGGGCAGGAAGAGAGATGGCAGGGAAAGACAGACAGTGAATGGAAGGGGCAGATGCTGGACTGAAGAGACAGAGAAGGTTATCATGCTGCTGTACCGGGCCATGGTACGCCCTCACCTGGAGTACTGCGTCCAGCACTGGTACTTTAAGAAGGACACGGTACTACTCGAAAGGATCCAGAGAAGAGCAACTAAAATGGTTAAGGGGCTGGAGGAGTTGCCGTACAGCGAAAGATTAGAGAAACTGGGCCTCTTCTCCCTTGAGCAGAGGAGATTGAGAGGGGACATGATAGAAACATTCAAGGTACTGAAGGGAATAGACTTAGTAGCTAAGGCAGGGAGAACGAGAGGGCACTCTCTAAAGTTGAAAGGGGATAGATTCCATACAAACGTAAGGAAGTTCTGTGGTAGAAAGCAACATATTTATTTGGCTCATAACTTGCTGGCGCCCGATATTTTTAGCTCACAGTGAAAAAAGTTTGCTCACAACACCCGCCCGCTTAGAGGGAACACTGGTGGTATCCCCCCTCCACTCCCCCGGATGTGTATGGGAATGAAACCTAATTTAAAAGAGATATAAGACATAAATATATAACTACATATCTTAAATAGATGCAACAAAAGCTGCTAACGGGCCCCACACTAACTTAAATACCTTATTATTCCCCAAAAATTCTGCATTCATTTTTTCATATTTGTACCGGTCAAATGGGGGGTTTAACATTTAATAAGGTACCACATATAACCATCTCATATGACAATGGAATTGCAGAATCAAGTATTACAATTTCCAGAAGCTGAGTATCAGAGGACAAAAAAGCAGCAGATGATCTAATGTCCCAATATCTCTATGACAATGCCAGCATCTATTAGATCTGGAACTATCTATTTTTTGTAAACGCACAGGAGTCCAAAAGCTTCTATGTAAGAGAAAAAAAACAGGTTTGTCTCATAGATGCTGGCATTGTACATTTCATCCTCCAAGTCCAAATTCATGGCCATTGAGTTGCAGAAATATGCTGCTTGATCTCAATACTCCAAATGTCTTTAAGACTCGTCTTTGGTTTTTTATTCAATAAGTCAGATATTAAATTATACCACCGGCAGGCCTGATGCCCCAGGGAATCTGTCTGAAAACATATGGGACACACCTGACAGCAGGGACTAAACAGAAACCACTGTCTGAAAGACAGCAGCATATTTAAAAGAACCATGTGTGCCCCATTTCATCAATATTTTGGGCTACAGGCATTGTAGTTATGATTTTATTGAAGTAATTTTTAACCTCCCTTTCCTTATGTATCTCCCTTATATGTCTCTTTAACTTTCAAATAATTTGTAGTTCTTATTCCTCTCTTCCCTTATGTTCTTAGTTTTGTTAAGTTTGTCAATAGTCTTGTTAGACCTGGTTTTTGTTTTTTTTGTTACTCATTGTATTGTTCCCCATATTTTGTAATTTTATTATTATGTACATCGCTTAGAATTATGATTAAGTGATTAATCAAATCTCTATTAAACTTGAAACTTGATAGAACTAGCTGCCAACAAGAGCCTGTCTGCTCCATTAACGACTGTAACAAGCAAGCAACTGTTTAGTTCAGTAGGTAAGTTGTATGTCGATCAACACAGTAGCTTCTTTAGGGAGAACATTGGAAAACGATTATTTGTGGCTTGCTTGACTTTAATTATTATTGATCCCATTGAAGTATGTATGGAAATTGTAAATAGTCTCTAGTATTGTTCAATAAATTTGTTCACATCTCCATAACACAGGCTTTTTTTGTTTGTTTGTTTCAGTTGTGGTTTTAGCTTTGGTTTCGGTTTTGGCCAAAACCAGGCATCTAGTTTTGGCCATATTATTGGTTTTGGCTGAAAATGGATAAATAGCTTCAGTGGTAGTTTTGGCTTCAGTCAGTTGGCCTCTATTACACACAAAGAATATAAACACACACCTGTATTTGCATTTGCCTTGGAGAAGGTGTAAATCTATGTCAGAACACTTGGTGTTACTGGGAGTCTATTTTAAACAGGTGCATAGTCTATCATGCCTTTTACAAAATAGACATATAGGGGGGGAAATTCTGTATACGACGCCAGTTTCTGCAGCCGCCTAAGAAGCGGCTGAAAATCACATACTGGTGTCCTATACAGAATTGCATCTGCCCTAAGGGACAGACACCTAACCCCGCCTAACCACCGCGATTCTCTAACCGGCATCCATGTCACAGGTGCCAGTTAGAAAATCGCGTTGCCGCTGAGCTGATCATAGCAAGGGAATCTCTCTACTGCAATCAACTGAGTAGCAGCGATAGCAACCCGCTCCAACACTGTCCGCAGTAGGAGGGATGCCCAATCCCTCCCGCTGCCAACCTCAAACCCCCCTCAAAGTCAACTGGCAGGAAGTATACCCACTCCCTCCTGCCAGAACCGCCAAAACATCCCTCCGCACCATGATAGGCAGGAGGGATGCACACGCCCTCCTGCCAGCAAGCCTAAGACTCTGATTGGCTACAGGATTGGCCTTTGGTATCTGGCCAATCAGAGTCTTAGGCCACTTCCAGTGCATCCCAGAATGCACTGGGAAGAAGGCCTTAGACTCCGGTTGGCCCAGCAGCCTAAGGCTCCTCCTATGGGAAGGGCTTTAGGCACCTAGGCTAATCAGGGACTTAGGCCCCTCCCTGGTGCATCTCAGGATACATTTTGAAGAGGCTGGCCTGCCGGCTGGAGGGAATAGCCACTTCCAGCCTTGGGTGAGCTTAAGTGTCCTGATGTGTCTCCCTAGACCCGTGAAAACTCAGGTTTTTTCTAAAAACGTGCATCCCAATTGGCTGGTTAGAAAGTGGTAGGATGCCTACCGCTGCCTAAAATTGGGATATTTATTGAATTTGACCCTGCATAAGTGCTTTTTTGGAATTTTTTATAGGTGTCTTGTTATAAAATTACCCACATATATGTCTAATGTGACTGAATTATTAGACTATAGGAGGTATATAGGATTTATCACATGTAAATTCTTTTTTACAGGTGTAAAAGGCCTTTGTTTAAATTACTCCAGGAGTCACGTGGATAAAATATATTCAGTGCCAGGAAGGTGCGGGCTTTTTTGTAACAAACAAGTAGCCGTCTTCAGGAGTAGAGCACAGGCAAAGTTGCAATTTACATAGATTTATAAAATATGCACAGATACACTTACTTTACATGTGAACATTTCACCTGCTCCTGCGCAGATATCACATCTAGATTGAAGTCAAGATCACTTTGCCTTACTATTTTATAAAGACACATAGGTAAGTATTAAAAATTAGGAATGGGCTGTTGTTTTCGGATTAGAGCGTGTACTATGCAAACATAGGGCTAACTAGAATGCTGCTTAGGTCCAGATTCTACAAAAGACACCTAAAGTTAGGAGCCTAGATCATTTCACCTAGCCGATCTAGCCACCTAACTTAACTATTTAAAAAGCTTAATCAGCACTGATAATGAGCAATTAGCACGTCGTAATTGACTTAAATTACAGTTAATCGGATGGTAGGTGTTTAACTTGGTAGGCGCCTACCACTTTCAGGTAGGCGCCTAGTTGAGAGTACCTACCAGAAAGTAGGTGTAGTAGGGGTGACTCGTGTAGGCGTCGGTTTTGGACTTAGGTGCACTCATTTAGACCAAGAAAACCCATAAAGTGTGTCTAAAGTTAAGATGCCTCCCAGTGTCTTAAGTCCAGTTTAGGCACTGCTAGGCCTGATTCTATAAATGGTCCCTAACAAATGCTTTGCACCATGCTCCTTGGTGCTTCTGTTGTAGGAGCTGATTATAGAATCAGGGCCTTAGCATGATTCCACAAGATGCGTGTACCTTTTATAGAATCGTGCATAGCGCCAGTGGAAATCAGATTTAAATGCCTGAGCCTCAGTTGTGCATCAGGCATATTCTATAACAATGCACATGGAGGGGCATAATAAAAAAAAAACGTCCAAGTCCCCTTTTGGCCTAAGGCCTTAAATGTTGAAAGTAGAAGCAGGGAAAATGTCCATTATCAAAAAAAACGTCCAAAAGGAGGTTTTTTTTGATAATGGCCTGTCTCTACATTCAGCTGTTTAAATGCCCAGACCACAACTACGTCGCGGCAGTTCGGGTAGAGGGGTGATTGCATCGTGGTAGGGGAGATGAGACATTCTCCTGCAGCGATGGCTGTAGTAGAGGGGTGGGTGGGTAGGTTGCCGGGCCGCTGAACTGATCACGCCAGCCGCCATCAGCTCAGCGACCCCCTTTTCGGCACTTATACCTGTTTTGACTAGGTCTAAGTCAAACGTATAAGTGCCGACTAGGCAACCTGTCAAAATCTTTGGTTATACATGTTGTATGCCTAGGTGTAGGTCGGCCCACCTCCTGCCCACCGCCCGCCCTTTCCCCGCCTCTAAAAACGCCTCTTTTCTCTCTGAGCATTTAGAGGCAGGGGAAAGGCTTTTTGATCGTCCAAGTACCCATTTAAGCCACTTTTTAGACGTTTTTTTTTTTTATTATGAGCCCCATATCTTTTAGGAATGCCCACAATCCACCCACGATTTGCCCCTGGCCAAGTTCCATTTTCAAATTTGCACACTACAACTGGCGCATATTTTCAAGTTGTGCACGTAACTTTTAATTCATTCCATTTAGCATCAATTACAAGGTGCTAATTGCCAATTGTTGGCAATGAATAGGCCAGTTAATCAATTAAGTTGTGCATGCACATAGGCACTATAAACAGAATTTGGGGGATATTATATGCTTTTCTGGCACAGAGTGCATGCTCCTCTCTGCCTCTCAGGAAATAAAGTGCACTGTATGTAAATACAGTCGTACACCTGCTTTAAGAGCATGCACTCTGTGCACAGACTTAGGGCTCCTTTTACAAAGGTGTGCTAGGATTTTTATCGCATGCACAAAATTACCACACGCTATAGCGCGCGTTAGCCGAAAATCTACCACCTCCTAAAAAGGAGGTGGTAGTGGCTAGCGCGCTCGGGAATTTAATGCGCGCTATTGCGCGCGTTAAGGCCCTAGCGCACCTTTGTAAAAGGTGCCCTTAACGACATTCAATTAAGAAAACAAAGGAAAATGAAAAAGAATTCTGGGTGCTCATCCCTATTAAATATATTTTATAAAAATGTATAGGTACCTATGTGGGTTGTTTTGGTTTTTTTACTAGATTTAAAATAGGCTTTTATTTGACATTCACCTGCATACTGATTCCTTTGTTGCTACTGGTATGACAATTTATTAAATCCTTAATTTCAACAATTAAAAAAAAAAGAAAATAGAATTTTAGAATATGTTTTTTACATTTCAATATTTAATTGGAAAAAAATCAGAGCAAAGTAGACATGCATCATGCTAACAAGAAAAACATGGTGGAGGATTTACATAGGCAGAATTTTTCTTTGTTTATTATTTAAATAAGACTTTCACACTCATTGAATAACAATATAGAAAATCAAAATAGTTAATCATTTATATCTAACTATCTATCTATATATATATATATATAAAATCGGATATAGGTATATATGTTCCACCAAACTCTGAAACGCATGGACAGATTTCAACCAAACTTGGTATACATATCAAGTACTATCTGGGAACAAACACAGTGGGGGTGGGAAGGGGGTGACATGTAAAGAATCATTCAAAAAGAAGATATTGCTTTGACCAATTATCTTTGAACGTACAATCATAAACTATATGGAGTATATCAATAAAAATTTCCTGAGATTTTATATTAGTTCAATGTTGGATTGCACTCAGGCTCTATAAATTATATTAAAAAAAACACTATATGTAGTTTATAATAGATAATGAATAAGCAATCCTTTATCAGGGGTGTCCAACCCGCGGCCCACAGGCCGCATGCAGCCCAACAAGGAGTTTTGTGCGGCCCAGCTTCTCCCTTCCTCCATCCCTTCTGTGCCTCCCGCTCCGGCAAGTAATTTTCTGGCTGGTTCCTTTGCTGCAGTTGTCCGTAGGCGGCGGCGGCTCCTCGTGTGTGATCTGCGGCTGTGTCAGAAGCGTTCCCTCTGACATCACGACGTCAGAGTGAAGGCTTCCGAATAAGCCGTGAATTGCATGCGAGGAGCCGATGCCGCCCACGGACAACTGCAGCAACGGAGCCGGCCAGAAAACTACCCGCCGGAGAACTAACAAAACGACCGCCACAGCTCCCTTCAGGCAGACGCGCCATTTCCAGTTCTGTAGTTGCACTATTGCGTATGCTCTGTGCTGGTGTCTTCTAGGAAAAAAAAGGGCGGGGTTTGGGGTTTTTTTTTTTTTGGGGGAGGGTTATGTTCAGAGAAGGATTATAGTAGGCTAGAATGACGGTTGGAGGTTAACTTCTGTAAAATGAGATTTTTTTTTTTGCCTCCATCTCTCTTATGCTGCAGATTGTATGTTCATGGGCACTACGGGTGGTGGGTTTAGGAAATAAACGGGAGAACCAGGTAGGTTAGTGATTAGTTTCCACACAGCACATGGGAATCCGTCTTTTATTCAGACCCCTATTCAGATCGCCAACGGCCATAAAATAAATACTTCCAGCACAGCCATGGATCGCGTGAGAAGCCAGCCACCACCGCCCGCAGCTTTCACCAGAAAAACAATTGCAGCATGGGAGCCGGCCAGAAGGGAAGGAGAAGGTTGGGATGCCAGAGGGAGGGAGCACAAACTTTAGACAAATGATGAAAGAAGGAGGGAGGGCACATGAGCCATATGATTGAAGGGAGTGAGGGGGAGGGAATGAGGAGGAGGGAACAGTAAGGGAGAATTGGATGTCTGAGAGAGGTTTCAGGTTTAAATTCCTCCCCCATGGCTGATTTATAATCTTAATGCCACTGGTTCAGTGCAAGATAAGGGGTATTTTTCAGATTCAAAAGAACTCATCTCAAATCTTTGCCACTCAGATTGTCAGCAGATGATGTTTGAGTCAGTTTTTCCTGACAATTTAGATCCGGTATCAAAATGAGGCTTGAATTTGAGACGGTGAGACGATAAGGCATTGTAAAGCAGCATCCCCTTTGACTTCCGGTCATTCAGCCACTTCCCGAGGCAGGAGCCTATATTCCGTGAGGTTAGTTTATACAGCTTATTGTAAAGTTTAGAAAATAATATTGAATATTTTTAGATATTTATGAATGTTCACTATATTATTACTTTGTTTATGATAGATGTAAATATAGATGTTTAGATATCAGCATATGAAGTAAGAGTTATTAGTAATTTTAGGTGTTTTTTTTTTTGTAGTTTACTCCTTCCTGATGACATGTGGAGCGAAACTCGAGTTGAGGGATCAGGTTTAGGCACCTTCAGGTGTGCACTGTTGATTTTGTAGTGTTCTTCAGCAAAGGATATTCATCAGAGAAATGTTGCATCGCTCCCAGATAAGTACATCTTTTTATCTGGATTTTATAAGCTATATATGATGCACTACTGTGGTTAAGATGATCCCAGCTAGCAAACTCTGCTCTAGATATCACATTGATTTCAGTTTGAGCACTGAGGTATGCGGGATCTGAACACAGTCTTTAACACACATGATTATTTGGTTATGTAAAGGATTGCTTATTCATTATCTATTATACACTATATATAGTGGGTTTTTAATATAATTTATAGAGTCTGAGTGCAATCCAACTTTGACCGATTGTGTCAAGCTTGGGGGATGATGTCATAATCTTCTGTGCTGTCATTGCTATAACAATGCCTTCAAGGAAACATAAGGCAAGTTTCCAACAGCTACATCTAGAGCTTCAGCAATCCATAGTTTTCAGGCTCGCTGAGACACTCTCGATGCCGTGTAAGTCCAAGTTCAGCCCCATAGAGAGGGCCATTCTTGCTGCTGAGATTGGGATATCCGGGACTGGGATTGGGATATCCGGGCGCCAGGGTTCAGCTAGTTTTGGTATATTTTACAGACTGAGGTGTACAGATCCTTTAAGAAACGTTCACATTTTCAAGTTAGAAACGTAACCGATACCTAAACTGGATGTCATGAGTTGGATGAAGGATGCCAAAGCCCCATCTGCTCTGATTAATTTGTGGGATGTCCTCTTCTTCATTTACTAACTCAAAGTCAAAATAAATGAGCATCAGGAATACAAACAGTTTCATTTCATTCATAGCTAAGAAACGACCAGTGCACATTGATGTTCCTCCCCCCCATGGCATGATGAAATATTTCACCTTCTTGCCATTTTTATAAAAATCTCTTTTTTTCGTACCATCTGGGTTCAAGAAACGATCATACTTAAATCGGTGGTGGTTCTGGATGGAATCTCTGGATCCAAGTGCAGAACATTATATGGAAAAACAGCAACTCGGTCTCCTTTGCGAAGAGCATATTTTCTGCCATCTGCCATCTTGAAATCCATATCTTGCATTACTACTCTGATCAGACCTAGAGCAGTGGTTAAACGTAAAGTCTCCTCTATTGCACTGTCGAGAATAGGTGTATTCATTAACATATCCCTAGTGAGGTTTATCAGAGGTCCACCAGGCTTCACTTCTTGGTTAGTCTCTTTAAGGACTTTCTCCATTTCTTTTTTGATTGCCTTCATGGCTTCTGGGTGTTTCATTAGGAAAAGGAGAAGCCGATGACTTGCTAGAGTGCAGTGTTTCCTTGGGATGCCCACAGAAGAAAGAACATGTACCTATCCTGCATGTATTCTGCCATTCCTTGTTCTTGCCTAAACTGATAATGGTTAAGGATCCACTTACTAATGTTATCCTTCTGTATGTTGTTCTTAAAAGACATCATGTTCCATAAACGTTTTTTCAGACTCTCGGCCTCTGGCTTATCTTTCGCAGGAAGCGTGGCATAGGCCAGCTTTGGAACCAGAGAATCAAACTTTCTGTATTCATTGAACAGCTCTTCAGAATGAACACGATCAAACTCCTCAGCTTTTTCTTTGCTTCCCATTCTCTTAATTGTTTCATTGCCAAATAAAGCAATGTAACCTGCTCGGAACAACATTTTGTTACTGAAGTAGAAAAGTCCATCCTGTTGCCATTCCTTCTGACCTTCTTCTATTCCAATGCTATGAAGCATCAGATTTTGCAAGTTTTCCTTTATTGCCTGTGTCATGACCTCTAAGCCATCCCCCATGAGGTACTTATTAACCGCTTCTTCAATCTCATGTTCATTTTCTAAATGATGATAGCCAAAAGTCTTTGCAACAAATTGTTTTGTATTAAGTTTGACATCAAGTTTTGATTTTGCTTCATTCACTAGTGATCCAAAGGAGAGAGGGTCCATTAAAAAAGTGAAATTAGTTGCCTCCCATCTGAACCGTGAATATGTTCCCATATTTTTCTATGCATTTTCTGCAAAAATTCTGCTGTGTTGCTACAGAAGTCCATCGCGTATCCCAGCCATGGAATATGACCCTTATCCAAAGGAGGTTCGTTGGGCCTTCTTCTACGAAACACTCCAAGTAGATAAAGACCACCAAGGACTGAGATCAACAAAGCTAAAAGGGCAGCCAGCCAAAGATCCATCGTAGCATGGGCAGCAGATTGGAAGTTTCAGGCAAACTGAAAAAAAAAAAGGATGTTTGTTATTATTTCCATTCAGCAAAGAAAAAAAACAACTTTAAACTGATCTAACTGGCTTGTCAACTAAGGGTGATGCCCCTGTGCTAGTTTAACACTTTCTTTAAAGAAGGCTAACACCACTGATAAAAACTGTGATGTTAAAACTGTTGTGTTTTAAACATCAAATTTGTATTTTTCCATATTTTGGCTGGATGATTGGGAGAAGGTGTATATGTGTATGCAGGTGTGTTGAGAGGGAGAGGTTGGGCAGATGGGAAATGGCAGGAAAGAAGTATACACTAAAGAATAGGTGAATTTTAGAGCAGTGTTCTTCAACCTTTTTACACCTATGGACCGGCAGAAATAAATAGAATTATTTTGTGGTCCGGCATCGGTCTGCAGACCGGCGATTGAAGAACACTGAGCTAAGTCGTGGGCCATCTGGAACCCTTCCCCCTGATGTTGCGACATCAGAGAGAAGGCTTCCAGTTCAGGCGCAGGACGTGCGTAGAAGCCACTGCCCGCGGCTTTGTGCAGTCAGTGAGGAAGAGGGAGCCGGGCCGAAAATAACGCTGCATCAGTCGCACCGCCAACCGGCGACTGAAGAACACTGTTTTGGGCCTGATGCACATGCCGGCCCTGTGGACCGGCAGGAAATTTCTGTGGACCGGCACTGGTCCATGAACCGGTGGTTGAAGAACACTGTTTTAGAGTATAGATATTTTCTCAGGTTTGGTATTTTGCTTTCCTAGCTCACCCAGATCTTCATCCGGGTACCAGTGATGAATGGGTACATATTAAATTCAGCCTATGTGGAAAACTAGCAACTTTAGTATTGGTGGCGTCTTGGACAGGGCACAAACCTGCGCACACAGCATATCGAATACTGTGAGTCACATACACATTCTGGCAACCAGGTGTGAGCCTTTACGTGAATTCTATGCTTGGCATAAGTGCTCATGTCTAGCTGATTACGCATATATATACACAATTATGCTAACATTCTGTAAAGTGGATACTACTTTACTTAAAGAATTAGTGCACTCTCGGGTGAGGGGGAGGCATTTCTATAAATGTTAGGCACAATTGCATACCCAAAAACATCCTCCAAGTGCCCAAAACGCAGGAAATGCACTAAGTGCTATGTTATAAATTAGGAATACAACAATTTATATCCTCCAGTTCAAACGCTGAAGCTAGAGCTCAAAGCTTAACTATTTTGTATCTAAAGCATACAGTTGAAGCACAAATGCAGGGGAATTTGCCTCAGAAGCTACCGGGCAGTCATTGCCCCAGAGCTAAGAAGGAGAACCCGAATTCCTCATTGGTTAACCTTCAATATTCTATCATAGGCAACCCCACTGTGCCAACTACAACGGTAAGGTGATTAAATCTTAATCTAACAAAGTGCAAGCCACACTTATCTGTCGCTTCACGGCAGACAGGCTTGATAATG
Source organism: Geotrypetes seraphini (assembly GCF_902459505.1). Taxonomy (NCBI): domain Eukaryota; kingdom Metazoa; phylum Chordata; class Amphibia; order Gymnophiona; family Dermophiidae; genus Geotrypetes; species Geotrypetes seraphini. Next base: position 484,484,576 of record NC_047085.1, on the reverse strand, counting down.
AGCCTTTTTAATGACGCTGCAGCATCATTTTTTTTCCACTATGTGAGACTCTCAGCAATAGTAAACTGCAAGTTTGGGAAGCTTTAATTCTGATGATGATATAGGACATTGTTTTTGAAACTTGTGCTCTTAGGATTCTGTTTTTGTGTTTCCTTAGAGGCCCATGAAGAAATGATTTGCATCGGCTGTTTGGAGAGGAAGTTTTCACTAGTGCCTGTACCACATTATCAAGCCTGTCTGCCGTGAAGCGACAGATAAGTGTGGCTTGCACTTGTTAGATTAAGATTTAATCACCTTACCATTGTAGTTGGCACAGTGGGGTTGCCTATGATAGAATATTGAAGGTTAACCAATGAGGAATTCGGGTTCTCCTTCCTAGCTCTGACTGCCCGGTAACTTCTGAGGCAAATTCCCCTGCATTTGTGCTTCAACTGTATGCTTTAGATACAAAATAGTTAAGCTTTGAGCTCTAGCTTCAGCGTTTGAACTGGAGGATATAAGTGTTGTGCTTGTGGATTTTTGCTCCGGTTCCTCTTTATTTTTCTTTTTGATAAATTAGGAACATGCACAAGTATAGACACCATGATACATAAAAGAATGTTTGGGGCACAGAATGGGTGTGGCCTGGGCAAGAATGGAAAGTACATGCACATAAAATATTCAATAAAGGTCTGGTGTAAATATAAGCAAAAAAAAGTGTACCCAGAGGTATGCATGCTATAAATAGCAATTAGAACAGGAGGAAGATGAATTATTGACCTGGAGTGCTATTTACTGCATTGTGCTGCCGTTCGTGATTGTAGTGCATATAATCGGGCCTCATTCGTCCTCTAACTACTTGAATTGTTAACATGGAATGTCACTACTTTTTCAACTTCTGATAATAAGTTTTTAGAATCAGCATCTTGTCAGACTCAATGGAACATTTGAGCAATAATGTAGCTATAGTCAAAATAATATCTTGTGAGTCTTCCAAGAAGCCAGTAAGATCAAATTCAGTGGGGGCAAGTTTATCTAATCCCATTTCAGAAATGATTTTCTTTTTTTTTTTTGTAGAAATTTACATAGCCCATTTCAAAGTAGGAAATGTCAGGCAAAAGGCCATGAAGCAATTTCAGGAAGCATTGTATGTGAGGTCCCTGCAACTTAATCTTCAATTTAGCATTTCAAGCCTGGGCCACCTTAGCATAATCTAAAGGAGAAAATTCCAACAGTGAATGGCAAAAATATTTAAGGGGTACCATCAGCAGGGCATCTAACCAATAAACATCTGACAGGCTTTCATATACTGTAGCAAGCAGTGCCCCGAGGAAGGCAAAGAAGTCACATAGTGCCTGAGCTGGAGGTAAGAAAATACATCCAATCTACTCCAACCATAAGCAGTGCACAACTTGGGAAAATATTGGTAGAATACCTTCATCAGTAAGGATCTGATACAAATAAGAAATGTTACCCTCCTATCTGCCAGAAATCCAGCAGCTGTCATACCTGGTAGAAAGAAGCCATTTTCACAAATGGGCAAGAGAGGTGTAATCTGGAAATTAATTTCAACTGGGCACACGCTTGTCGCCAGGTAGATCTCATGGAGCGAGAAAAAAAATAATAGGGGCTCTCCAGGACAGCAGCCACAACTTGAGGGGTATGCAAGAGATAACTGAAATGATAGAGTTTCCAAAGTTATAATTCTACCAGAGTCCAAGAGAAGTAAGACATATAGAGAAACCAGTCATGGATATGCCATATGTGACAGGCCTCTACAAATCTCTGCAAAGGCAACAATCCCAATCCGCCCCCATCTATTGGCAAAGCCACCAGGTGCATAGGAAGGTATGGGCGGCCGCCCAACCACAGAAACCCACGTAGCAATTTTTCCAATTGACGCTCCACACTCCTTGAGAAGGTCAGGGGCAGCATTTGGTAAACATAGAACCATTGAGCAAGTATCAACTTATTATAAAGAGCAATGCTTCCCATTTATGAAATGGGAAAATGCCGCCAAGTCAGCAAGGCTGCTGACCTGAGGAAGACCTGTCTAGGGAAGGATCAAGCACTTGATTCAAATCCCCCGCCAAGATCAGGGGGCCTGCATCTGATCCCAAAGCAGTCTTAACCAGGGATTGAAAGAAGGTATGCTCATAGGTAGTGGGAGCATACACTACTAGGACATTAAAACTGAATGCACTCAAAGTCAGCTGCAGGAGCACAAAGCGGCCATAAGTATCTTTGGCAAGCAGTTTAGTTAGGGACTTTAGACGTTTGCTAATAAGTACTGCCACCCCACCTTTCTTGCAAGTAGTAGAGGAACAGTAAACCTATCCAGTTTCATATGTTTTACATCAGACAATTTGGTTTCTTGTAAACAAGTAATATCCACCTCTTGTTGGCGTAGGTAAGATAGTAATTTAGCCCATTTAAGAGGAGAATTCACACCGGACATAAATCAATTAGGGGACACCTGAGTGCCCAGCCTTCACCAGGGGTATTTGGCAGTTCAGCGACCAAGCCTGAAAAGTGTGACATAATACAAATCATATTGTCCCTCACATTCCCACCCTACCCCCATCCCCAACATCGAAACAACCCCATTCTAAAACCCTTCCACCCCCCTACCAACCCCCCCAATCTTTTCCAATGGCTCCAAAGTACTGTAGGAAAAAATGGAGAAACCATATGAGAATAGCCAAAGAGAGACCCCCCAGATCTCCGCCCACACTGTGTCTGCAAAATAGTAACGCAAAATTAACCCAATTGGAAGTCCAACTCAGTCAGGATCACTAGTCAAAGAGGCTGCCTCAAAGCGGGTACTCAAAACGCACAATCAGTGCGACTAGAAAGTGCAAAGCACCTGAAATCAACCCCATATTAACGAAGCAGCCAAAACAACAGTCAAGTAGGAAATCCAATCAGAAATGACAGTATCAGAATCCAGCCCAGATATGAGGGGCTACGACAAAGAAGCAAGCCAGGTGTGCGCCTCTTCCACAGAATGAAAAACTCGCCAGCTGCCCTCAATGTTCACCTTCGGTTGGGCTGGATAGAGAAGCATGAAGCGCATCTTATGTTCCACCAAACTGGTGCAAATTTCAAGATAGGCCATCGATGATCAAGTAATCCTGAGAGTAATCCTGGAAGATCTGAATGGACAAATTTTCTTAATAAAGATCCGTACATTTCATCTTAGAACAATGTAAAATCTCAGCTTTTTGCTTGTAACTGTGAAATTTCTCAATAACTGGTCGAGGCCTAACTCCTTCACGCTTCCGACCCAAGCGATGTGCACATTCAATACGATATGGTCTACCATCCATGGGTGGCGCAAATTGCTCAGCTAACCAGTCCTCAGAAGCTGGGCATCAGAAAAAGTCTCTGGAAAACCCACAGAGCGAAAATTCTCACCTCAATCTATTTTCCAGATCATCAATTTTTTCCATTGCATCCTGCCTTGTTTCTGCAGCTGGGCAACCTCCGGAATGAGAAGTTTGAGAGAAGTCCTCCAGGTCAGAGACCAACACCTCCAGCTCACCAGTGCACTTGGCAATATCAGAACACACTCCATGGAGAGAAATGAGTTGTTCCGTAAATGATTAAAAGTAGGAGCCCAATGCACCCACAACTGCAGCGGTAATTTCATCTTTTAAAGTAGATGAAGCACTGTCCAGTTTTTGACAGGAGTTAGGCGCCATCTTATCTTCTGCGACCTTTATGTGCTCAGACATGTCCTTTTTAGAGATTCTAGACGCCATCAATTCCGGAGATTTGATAATATATCTGTCCATAGGTTCAAGACTCACACTGCTAGGGTGTTGAAAAACTCCAAAATTTTAAAGGATGAAGGATGATTGGGGATTCTGTGGGTCCTCTAGGCAGTGCCGGGACAGACACGTCCTCCTCCGCTCAATGCTTCACGTGTTCCCTGGATTTCAGTTTTTAAAACTCAGGTACAAGGCGACAGTTGATTTGGAGGGGGCACTAGGTACCAGGGATTCTTTTTCAAGTCTGGGGGGGATTTTTATTTTTTAATTATGGGGCCTTTTCATTGGGTTAGGCTAACAAAAAGGAGGAGGTCACTGGACTATCAGGGCTTTTGAGTTTTAGGAGGGTCATGTCATGGTTTTAAAGGGGAGGAAGGGGAAAAAGCAGGGGGGTACATGGTAAAAGGGAGGGAGCTAAAAAGGAAGTAGGGAAAGAAAAGAGGGTATATCTTTCTAATGGAGGTTTATCTAACAACAATGTCCCACAGATTACCACCTCATAGGACAACGGAATCGAAGACTCCAGCATCAAATTAATTTGTCCTTGTATTGATTTCCAAAAGTTGAGTATCAAGGTACTCTTTCCTTTTAAAATTGTATTTCTCCCCCACTTTCCTGTTGTTTACATGTAAGCAAAGTTGTGTTTTAAGTCCGTTGATTTTATTGTCAACGCGTGATGTATTTATGATTAGCATTTTATCAAATTTTAATAGAACTTGAAATTTGATAATAGAACAACAAATGATCCAGTATCCCTATTTCAAGATGACAGTGCCAGCATCTATTAGACCTTGAACTGTCAAACTTTTGCAAACAAACTGGGGGTCCAAAAAACTCTAAGTAACAGAAAAAAAACAAGTTTGTCTCATAGATGCTGACACTACATCTCATCCTCCAAGCCCAAATCTGGGCCATTGAGTAGCAGAAATTTGCTGCTTTATCTCAATGCTCCAAATGTCTTTTAGACTAGTTTTAGGTTTCTTATTCAGATAATAATTTATAGCCACTTGGCAGCCTGATGTCCTAGCAAATCTGATCTGGAAACACAGGCCCGGCAAGCTATACTGATTTTTTAAAATTTTGCCAATGGCCTGTTTCAACTGAAACCATTTTAAATGCTTGGAACTATGAGATGCTGAATGATTGTTGCAGTTGTAATAGATTTAGCATCTTCCCATTTGAGGTCACAATCATCTAACTTACATATTGGAAGTAAGCTACAGGCCATTGATAAAAGGGGTTGCATGAAAAGGAAGCTGGCATCAAGATTAAGAAATTGAAGTTTTTGTTATGAACTTTAAAAGACAAGCCACAGGCAGCCATTTTGTTGGGATCTTGGGAGGGGAATCTTTCCAAGCTGATCCATAGAAGGAAAACTATTTGGAAAGGATCCCATCCTTAAGAACATAAGAATTGCCGCTGTTGGGTCAGACCAGTGGTCCATCGTGCCCAGCAGCCCGCTCATGCGGCGGCCCTTGGTCAAAGACCAGCGCCCTAACTGAGACTAGCTCTACCTGTGTATGTTAATGGTTCATTATGAACTTGTCTAAACTTTGTCTTGAAATCCCTGGAGGGTGTTTTCCCCCACGACAGACTCCGGAAGAGCGTTCCAGTTTTCCACCACTCTCTGAGTGAAGAAGAACTTCCTTACATTAGTACGGAATCTATCCCCTTTCAATTTTAGAGAGTGCCCTCTCGTTCTCCCTACCTTGGAGAGGGTGAATAACCTGTCCTTATCCACCAAGTCTATTCCCTTCAGTACCTTGAATGTTTCGATCATGTGCCCTCTCAATCTCCTCTGTTCCAAGGGAGTTTTGCCTGGCAGATGAAAGCATTCATTTTGTTGAAATAAGGCTTTTATGTTTTGGCATATTTTTGGCTTAAACTGCAATTGTTTTGGCTGGTTTGTGAATGCTGGATTTAAAACCTGAGAATTATTTTTGAAGTCTGTTCATGAAGATACAAACCTGAGAAACCACTTAGTGAAGTTATGTTTGTGGTGTATGAACAATAAATCGTACAAAGAAATTGTACCATTAATTTTGAACTCTTTATTAAAGTAGTACCAAGCTACCAAACAACCTCGCAAACTGCTCGGCCGAGGTTTGTGCGCGCTGGGTTAGGTCACTTGCTGAGCCCAGCTTAGCCGCACCCAGTCACATTATCCTGTCCTCCCATCCAGCGTTCCCCTCTCTCTCTCCTCCCCACATCCATCCAGCGTCTGCTCCCATCTCTCTCTCCACTTCCATTCAGCGTTCCCTCTCTCTCTCTCCCTCCCCACTTCCATTCAGCATCTTGCTCCCATCTCTCCACGTTCATTCAGCGTCTGCTCCCATCTCTCCACGTCCATCCAGCGTCTGCTCCCATCTCTCTCACCCCCTGTTTCACCACATAATAAACTTAAAGTGCCAATCAACCTTTTCCCCTTTTTGGGCTATCTCTCTCCTTTCCCCTCACCTTCGCAGTGCTTTTCAAAATCTCAGTTTTCTCTCTGAGGGGCCATGACGCGACAGCCATTCTCCCAAGTTAGCACGCAACTACCCCAAAGCTTCTCCTTTAATCCAACTTCCTGTTTCTACCTGGGTGGATCACATCAGAGGAGAAGCTTCGGAGCCGCATCATGGCCTCTCAGAGAGAAAACAGATTTTGAAAAGCACCACAAAGGTGAGGGGAAGGGAGGGAGATGACCTGACAAGGGGAAGAGATGCCAAGACCACAGGGCCTCCTGGAGCTGTGAGGCCCAGGGCAGCTGCCCTGTTTGCCCTCCTCTAATGCTGGCCTTTTCCTCTTCTCTCTGGATCTGGAGTGTATATCTTTACTCTGACTGCTGTGTTTTCCTTTTTCCTGTACTGATTCTCCAAGACCTTCCTACCTGTTCCTGTCTTACCTTGATCCTCTATGCCTTCTGCTTTGTTCTTCCTCTGTTGCTGAATTATTTTCTCCATCTCTCCCTGCTCTGAACACTCCTTACCTTATTCGAAGCACTTCCTTCTTGCAATATGAGACACGAAGAGCAATATGCTGTGTGAAGGGGCAGAGTGACAGTGATCTGGGCGTCTGAGGAATAAAAGTCCTCGGCTCCTAAGTATCCAAACAACATACAGTATATGACTGGCTTTTACTGGTTAGGGGAGAGTGGGAACCCTGCTGCAGTGGGTCCTTCGGCACTGTCCTATTGGTAAACTGGTCAGTCTGCCTCCTGGCCATATGCATATTTTTCATTTATAAACTGAGCGACTGCCTTATGAAGAAATCTTGTATCCTAGGAATGGAGCAACAGAAAAAAGGGGGAAGAATATAGAATAATCATATTGCCTATGTGCACTCTTCTATCTTCCCTTCCTCCCACCCTGTCTCTCAGATACAATAAGAGAACTCTGTCATTAGTAACCAGTTCTTCATTTACAATAGGACACTGCCTTCTATCCTATGACTTTCTAATTTCTTCCAGGGTCACAGGAATCGTTCATGAGGAACTTTTTAAAATACTTTCTGAAATCCAGATAAGAACATAAGAATATCCTTACAGGGTCAGACCAATGGTCCATCAAGCCCAGTAGCCCGTTCTCATGGTGGCCAATCCAGGTCACCAGTGCCTGGCTAAAACCCAAGGAGTAGCAACATTCCATATTACCGATCCAGGGAAAACAGTGTCTTTCTCAATAACAGACTATGGGAAATAAAAACATGTATAATAATATTGTTTAAGAATGCCAAGTGTGTTATGTAAATTATTGTAATAATACTATACACTTGTTGAAAGAAATAAAAAGGAATAAAGATTAAAAAATAAAAAATAAAAAATAACAGACTATGAACTTTTCCTCCAGGAAATTGTCCAAACCTTTCTTAAAACCAGCTACGCTATCCGCTCTTACCACATCTTCTGGCAATGTGCTCCAGAGCTTAAACTATTCTCTGAGTGAAAAAGTTTTCCTCCTATTGGTTTGAAAAGTATTTCCCTGTAACTTCATCGAGTGTCCCCTAGTCCTTTGTCATTTTTGACGGAGTGAAAAAATCGATCCGCTAGTACCCCGTTCTACTCCACTCAGGATCTTGTAGACTTCAATCATATCTCCCCTCAGCCGTCTCTTTTCTAAGCTGAAGAGCCCTAAACCATTTTAGTCTTTCCTCATACGAGAGGAGTTCCATCCCTTTTACCATGCACCAAAATCAATCAGTTCACCTTTAGCCATAGGTTTATTCATCCTTTCCAAAAAATGTAGCAGGTAGGTGAGTTAAAATTTCCCTAGGCTAAATCCATGTTGTCTTTCTCACAGTTATTCATGCCTATGTATATGCTCAGTAAACTTCCATGGGGATAACTGAGGACAGTAAGTACTAAGAGTCTGTCAAGACTGCAAAACAAAAAGTCAAATCTACCTGGAAAAAGTAACTGCAAAGTGTATATCCTCCCCCCCCCCCCCCCCACACACACACTATCCAAGAGCCAAGTTCAAAAATAACACAAGAAATTCTGGCTTATCTTTTAACATTTTAAGTATTTTATAAAAGAAGGAGCAGGCAGAAATCTCAGGAAATAAATATCTTGCTTTTACTCACAAGCTGTGGTAGAGATCACCTTGATAGTTCCAGGGCTAGACCGGATGAAGCAGGAATGCTGCAGTTTGAATTATGTCAAACAGCATAGAGCCAGAGGATTTATAGTACATTGGCAGAGTATTAAAATTAGATAGGTGTGTCACCATATTTGGTTATAGGGGGCTAGACAAACCAATCTTTGGCTCCACCTCGAAGCTCTCTAGTTGCTGTTGATGCTCTGTATCAGTTTCTTCATGGCCCAGTGTCCCATCCTACTCCTCAGTCTTTGGAGTAAGAGAAGTGTTCCTAAACTATTAAGAATTGATTGCAGAAATCAGGCATTCAGGTTCCATGTATGTCTCTACTATGGGCCAGATTCACAAAGCAAACCGGTCACGTACCGATCGGTTTGCGAGCCCTTTGCAACCCGATTTCCCTCTGACCCGATTCACTAATCTGTGTATGCAAATGAGGGGAATCAGCATGCAAAGCAGGAAGGAAGTGATTCACTAAAATAAAAAAGCAACACCGACTGGGCTGGCCGATCCAAAGCAAGCGACTGCTGAGGACAAGACGCTGAGGTCTTTCCGACTGCCTTCTTCCGCCCTACTTCTCTGCCCCAATCTGCTCTCTGGCCCATCTCAGCTCTCATCTCTTGCCCTTCCCCGCACTGCGAGCCCGTGGTTTTAACCCACGGGTTTAAAGCAGGTTAAAACCACGGGCTCGCTGGGCTGTTTTTTGTCTATTTTGTGTATTTCGTATATATATTTCACAGGTCGGTAGTAGGGGTGGGTGGGGGGGTTGGGGGTGATTTGGATCTGGTTTTCTATGGTGTATTCTAATGTATGTTATAGTATTGGGGTGCTACGATATGTCCTGGGGGGGTTTTCCGAGGGTTTTACATGGAAAATTGTATTGAGCACCTCTTGTTCCTGAGACATCTGATCTTGGTTGTGTTTATGACCTTTGCTCTCTGTATGCCCGGTAGGGCGGTTTTTTCTGGATTGATGGATGTCCCTTTACTCTGTTATGTTATGTGTGTACTGGTTTGCTCAATAAAAAAATATTATATAAAAAAAAAAAAAAAAAAAAGAGACGCGGGTCTTAGATAGTCTGTGCATGCGTCGGGATCACTCTCTAGCAATCGTGTCAACAATCATCACCATTTGCATGCAGGCCTTGTGAATTCGTCAGCCTGCGTGCAGTCAGGCACAGATCGGACACGGAATCAGGGGTTAGTGAATCTAGCCCTATGTCAGTTCTGTTCAGTTCTCCAATTGCAATAATGTTGCTTCCCAGTGGCAGACTATTTAGCTTTGTCTTTTGATTTTCATAGCCCTGCTTATAACACCATTAGGACAACTGTCAGTTTGAGATGACATAATGGAGAGAACACTGATTGAGATTCCATCTTCAATAGTAGCGAAAGAGAGAGCGATAAGGATTGTACCCCTCCATGAACCTGGAACTTATGAGACAGGCAAAAATCATTAGTCCAACCAGCACATACTGACTTAAGGACTTTACGCTGTGCAGAGACCCTTAACTGCACCGAGAATACAAAATGATGAAAATTTCCACTTATCCAGAAAAATAGCATATAGGGGCAAATTCTATGTAGGCACTCAAACTCCCTCCAGTTCTTTGGGATCTGAATGGAGTTCTCACCATTCTGATGAAGCCTCCATTTGAACCTCTTGCAACTAATCATCTGAAGTATCTCACTTGGAAAGTATTCTTCATGATCTGTGTCACCTCAGCTCAATGAATGAGTGAACTTCAAGCACTGGTTTGTGACCCACCTTATATAGTATTTCATCATGACAAGGCTGGCACCGATTCATCCTCCGAGGCCATGGTTGCTTCAAAAAGCTTCTCCTGCTGAAGGTGGCACGCCTTAAGAGAGCATTTTTTTTTTTAGCATAAGACAGCGGTTACAAAAGTTCACTCGATGCTTCAGCCCAAGCCACATAAGAACATAACATAAGAACATAAGCAATGCCTCTGCTAGGTCAGACCTGAGGTCCATCGTGCTCAGCAGTCCGCTCACGCGGCAGCCCAACAGGTCCAGGACCTGTGCAGTAATCCTCTATCTATACCCCTTTTCCAGCAGGAAATTGTCCAATCCTTTCTTGAACCCCAGTACCGTACTCTGCCCTATTACGCTCTCTGGAAGCGCATTCCAGGTATCCACCACACGTTGGGTAAAGAAGAACTTCCTAGCATTCGTTTTGAATCTGTCCCCTTTCAACTTTTCTGAATGCCCTCTTGTTCTTTTATTATTCAAAAGTTTGAAGAATCTGTCCCTCTCTACTCTCTCTATGCCCTTCATGATCTTGTAAGTCTCTATCATATCCCCTCTAAGTCTCCTCTTCTCCAGGGAAAAGAGACCTAGTTTCTCCAATCTCTCAGCGTATGAAAGGTTTCTCTTTCTCTCTCTATATCTCTCTCTATTTCTCATTCTCTCTCTCTTCCTTTATCTTTCTCTCTCTTTCTCTTATCCCTCCTGCTTCTCTGTCTTCTTCTATTCCTTTTCTAAGCAGTTCCAGATACTCTGGATCCTTCTCATTAATCTAGTTTTATTCAAATGATTGTAGATACGAATATTTGATACATGATTTTTATTATGATCTATATGTTTGAACTGCTTTCTGTTTATAATTCCTATAATATTCAATAAAATCATTGAACTAAAAAAAAAAAAAAAAAAAAAAAAAAGAAAGGTTTTCCATCCCCTTTATCAGACGCGTCGCTCTCCTCTAAACCCTCTCAAGTAACGCCATGTCCTTCTTAAGTAACGGCAACCAATATTGGACGCAGTACTCCAGATGCGAACGCACCATTGCCCGATACAACGGCAGGATAACTTCTTTCATTCTGGTTGTAATACCCTTCTTGATTATACCCAGCATTCTGTTAGCTTTTAGCAGCCGCTGCGCACTGTGCCGTCGGCTTCATTGTCATATCCACCATTACCCCCAAGTCCCTTTCTTGGGTACTCTCATTTAATAACATCCCTCCCATCGTATAGTTGTACCTCGGGTTTCTGTTTCCCACATGTAATACTTTATATTTCTCAACGTTGAACTTCATCTGTCATCTCGTCGCCCATTCCCCTAGTTTGTTCAAGTCCCTTTGCAATTCTTCGCAGTCCTCTTTAGTCCGAGCTCCACTAAATAGTTTGGTGTTGTCCGCAAATTTTATTATCTCACACTTCGTCCCTGTTTCTAGATCATTTATGAATATATTAAATAGCAGCAGCCCGAGCACTGAGCCCTGCGGGACCCCACTCGTGACCCTCCTCCAGTCCGAGCAGTGGCCCTTCACTCCTACCCTCTGTTTCCTACCCGCCAACCAGTTTCTGCATCAGTGACAACGAGAGCACTTCTTGAACCTGCTGGAAGGCCTCAACATCAAAGGGAAAATCTCAGCAGCAAAATCAAAAAAACGCAATGGTTGCAAGTGGCCGCGAGATTACTTGATGGTCAGTGCATGAAGACTGAATGGACGCAAGGTCCAACTAAGGAAATTTTTGGAAGTCGAAAACTCGATGAAAAAATGAGCAAAAAGTAAAGTGAATACTAGAAAAAAATAATAAAGCAAAATAAATAAACGAGCCGAAGGCAATAAAACGGAAAATATCGTTGACGGGGAGGCAACTTGCATGGACAGAGTTTAGCTACAACTTCTTCGCTCTAGGGAAAATGAAGAACGGGATGGACGGAAAGGCATCATACATGTGCGGTGCAGGCAGTCTCGAAGCCTCGCTAAAGCTTAAAGTGATGGTATACTTTAGCACTGTCATGACCAAGTTCCACGGGTAACACTTATTATGGTATATAACCATGCTTTCTTTGCCCTCAGTGTCTTTCTGCGGTTTTTCCAGTTGTCACATTTGCTGCTTGCTGGTCATTATTCTAAGAACATAACATAAGAGTTGCCGCTGCTGGGTCAGACCAGTGGTCTATCGTGCCCAGCAGTCCGCTCACGCGGCGGCCCTTAGATCAAAGGCCAGTGCCCTAACTGAGTCTAGCTTTACCTGCGTACGTTCTGGTTCAGCAGGAACTTGTCTAACTTTGTCTTGAATCCCTGGAGAGTGTTTTCCCCTATAACAGCCTCCAGAAGAGCATTCCAGAATTCTACCACTCTCTGGGTGAAGAAGAACTTCCTTACGTTTGTACGGAATCTATCCCCTTTCAACTTTAGAGAGTGCTCTTTCGTTCTCTCTACCTTGGAGAGGGTGAACAACCTGTCTTTATCTACTAAGTCTATTCCCTTCATTATCTTGAACGTTTCGATCATGTCCCCTCTAAGTCTCCTCTTTTCAAGGGAGAAGAGGCCCAGTTTCTCTAATCTTTCACTGTATGGCAACTCCTCCAGCCCCTTAAGTTTCAAGTTTATTTAAAATATTTTATCCCGCTCAATCAGACTTCTGAGTGATGTACAATAAAAATTAGTTTGTGTCACATAAAATGGGGAAGACAATTAAAATAAACTGTGTAATAAATTAGACAGGACGAAAAAAAACAAATGGGAAAGGGGGGAAGAACTACAATGTTTTTCAAAAGAAAGAGAACAATTAAGGGAAAAAAAATTTTGGATGGGGAAAAAAGGATGCTTTCTGCAGTTGGCATTTTTTTTTTTTTTTGCCCTTACAAGAGCATTTAGGTGTCATATGCATTTTTAAGTTTGTTTTAAAGTGGATCAAAGATTTTTCTTCCCGAATATAGTTGGGAATAGAGTTCCATAATGATGGTGCTCTTCTCTGGACCCTTTCAAGTAGTACTGTGTCCTTCTTCATATACAGCAACCAGTGCTGGACGCAGTATTCCAGGTGAGGGTGTACCATAGCCCGGTACAGCAGCATGATAACCTCCTCCGATCTGTTTGTGATCCCCTTAATTATTCCTAGCATTCTGTTAGCCCTTTTCGCTGCCGTCGAACAAATAAAACCTTCTGAACAAATAAAATTCTCCTCCATAATTCTACACCTCTCCTGCTGAATCTGGAAGATTTACTAACCCAAATAGACAAGTTAAAAGGTGATAAATCACTTGGACCAGATGGTATACATCCCAGGGTCCTAAATGAACTCAAAATATGAAATTGCTGATCTGCTGTTAGTGATCTTGTAATCTGTCACTAAAATCATCTGTAGTACCTGAAGATTGGAGGGTAGCCAATGTTACGTCTATTTTTTAAAAGGGTTCCAGGGAAGATCTGGGAAATTACAGACCAGTAAGCCTGACTTCAGTGCAGGGAAAAATGGTGGAAACAATTTTATAAAAAATAAATTGTGGAAAACGTAGACAAACATGATTTAATGAGACAGAGTCAGCATGGGTTCAGCCGAAGGAGATCTTACCTCACCAAATTGCTTGACTTCTTTGAAGGTGTGAATAAACATGCATATAAAGATGAGCCAGTTGATGTAGGGTATCTAGATTTTCAGAAAGCTTTTGACAAAGATCCTCATGAGAGGCTCCTGAGAAAATTAGAGTCAAAGTTCAGTTGTGGATTAAGAATTGGTTATCGGATAGAAAACAGAGGGTAGGGTTACATGGTCATTCTTCTCAATGGATGAGAGTAAACAGTGGAGTGTCGTGGGGGTCTGTACTGGGACCGGTGCTATTTAACGTATTTATAAATTATCTGGAAATTGGAACGACGAGTGAGGTGATTAAATTTGCAGATGACACTAAACTGTTCAAAGTTGTTAAAACGCATGCAGATTGTGAAAAATTGCAGGCAGGCCTTAGGAAATTGAAAGACTGGGCATCCAAGTGGCAGATGAAATTTAATATGGACAAATTCAAAGTGATACACATTGAGAAGAATAATCCAAATCACAGTTATCGGATGCTAAGGTCCACCTTGAGGGTTAGCGTCCAAGAAAAGGATCTGGGTGTCATTGTAGATAATACAATGAAACCTTCCGTCCAATGTGCGGCGGTGGCCAAGAAAACAAACAAGATGCTAGGAATTATTTAAAAAGGGATGGTTAACAAAACTAAGAATGTTATAATGCTTCTGTATCGCTCCATGGTGCGACCTTACCTAGAATACTGTGCTCGATTCTGGTCTTCTTATCTCAAAAAAGATATAGCAGCACTAGTAAAGGTTCAAAGAAGAGTGACCAGGATGATAAAGGGGATGGAACTCCTCTCATACGAGGAAAGACTAAAATGGTTAGGGCTCTTCAGCTTGGAAAAGAAAAGGCTGAGGGGAGATATGATTGTAGTCTACAAAATCCTGAGTGGTGTAGAACGGATACAAGTGGATTGATTTTTTTCACTCCGTCAAAAATTACAAAGACTAGGGGACACTCGAAGTTACAGGGAAATACTTTTAAAACCAATAGGAGGAAATATTTTTTCACTCAGAGAATAGTTAAGCTCTGGAAAGCATTGCCAGAGGTTGTGGTAAGAGTGGATAGTGTAGCTGATTTTAAGAAAGGTTTGGACAATTCATAAGAATAGTCTTACTGGGTCAGCCCAATGGGCCATCAAGCCTAGTAGCCTGTTCTCAGGGTGGCCAATCCAGGTCACTAGTACCTGGCCAAAACTCAAAGAGTAGCAACATTCCATGCCACTGATCAGGGGCAAGCAGAGGCTTCCCCCATGTCTGGAATAAAAGTCCATAGTTATTGAGAAAGACATGGGGCAAGCCACTGCTTTTTTTTTTTTTTTTTTCCATTTTAAATCTCTTTATTAGTGTTGTAATACAGCAATACAAACAAGGAAAGAAAATACACGTGTGATACAATTCTATAGAAACAATTGTTTCTATAAAATTACAATGCAAGGGTATAGGATGAAGTTAAGAGGTTAAGAGGCTCCGGAGTAATCTAAGGAAATATTTTTTTTACAGAAAGGGTGTTAGATGCATGGAACAGTCTCCCAGAAGAGGTAGTGGAAACAATGACCGTGTCTGAATTCAAAAGGGCCTGGGATAGGAACATGGGAACTCTTGGAGAGAGAACGAGATAATGGTTACTGTGGATGGGCAGACTAGATGGGCCATTTGGCCTTTATCTGCCATCATGTTTCTATGTTTCTATCTCACTTTTAAGTGTCTTTGGACATGCTGCATGAGTAATTGAATGTCCTGAGGGCACTTCATTCACAATATATTTAATTTATAAATAAATAAAAATCTAATTAAAATACAATAATATTAATACTGGTTAGTTGATTCTTTGTTGGTTTTACAAGGGGCCACTGAAAAGTTCTCAGCCCAGCCAAGAAGAGAATATATGGAGCCATGAAACTTACAAATTATTCCATACTTTTCTTGACACTTTTTGTTTCAATGATATGAAATGAAATGAAAAGTTTCAAGAGAAGTGTTGAATGACTTATAAGTTTCATGGCTCCACATCATTCTCTTCTTGGTTGGCTGAGAAATTTTCAATGGCCTTTTGTATTGTGATGTCATAATGACCTCATTCTACCAATGCCTAACAACCTCATTTGTGATGTCACAATAGCTTGGTTTCCCTATACTTGTGCCCATTTGCTAGATGCATTGAAATGAAAAGTGTGAAATAACTTGTAAATTTCATGAATCCACATCATTTTCTTCTTGGTTGTGCTGAGAATTTACATATTACTAGAGTTACAGGGTGTGGTGGTTATATAGCCCGTGCTTGTTTCAGGTGGGCTGAGGCTGCTGGTAGAGAATTCAGAACATGCCTTGCCTGGGGATCTTTTCCCTCCAATTGTTTTGGATTGATTACTTCCTTATTTTGGCAGACATTCTGTATGACTTAATTAGGGCCTTGGCTACGAACAGTATTTCCCAAACCTTTTCGCAATGTGACCAATTTAGGCATTTAAAATTCATGTGGCTCCAAATGATGATAAACAAAACAATTATTACTCAGTTAAGCAGTGCATTCGTTGTATTTCTTAAATATCCCATAACAAGTGTCATAGTGAATGATTTCCCATGAACAAGTAAAGTGAAACACTACATTCGTATCTGTCCAGCTGAAAGTTCCATCAAACAAGAAAGGAATAAGTTAAGATTCCACACAAGGCCTAAGCCATGGAAGGAGCTTTGATAGTCCAGGCTTAAAGCTCGAAAGGTCCCCCTGTTTATTACTCTTTAAACAGACTTGATAGAGCTACAAATTCCCTTCCCCTTTTTTGAATGTTGATTGACTATTCAGAGCCTGACTCTTGAGTTGGATAACCTGGACATACTGAACTACCTAGTGGAGAAATACCTTGTGTATGATGGACATTACAGCCATTTTAACACATATTTTCTCACAGTCTACGCAGCCTTTCTTTACAAGCTAACCAGATGGAACAGCATGTACTTCGCTAATCTATGAAAATGATACTCCTGCTGGCCTAGTTCTTGTCTTCCTAAGGAGGATACTTCTCCAAGGTTCGGTGACCATTGTTCATTTGTACTGAGCTGTTATCAGTGCCGTATGACATATGCAAGGCACCCTGTGAAGCCATAAACCACCCATAACAAGTAACAACCCCTGAAGGATGAAGGGGGAGCAGGGATGTGGGGGCCTGGTGCCTGTCTCTAAAGCAAGCCATGGGATCCAGGCATGGCCAGGATGCTGGAATGTCACCCTTGCATCTTTGTTTCCATTTGCTGCATAAGACTGCTTACAAGGACACCATCCTGAAGACATACAGTGTTGTATAACGAATAAATCAGCCTCAGCAAGGTGATAAGGATTCAAGATATGGACAAAAGAAGTTCCCGAAGTGCCCTCTGTTTCTGGACTGCTAGGGCCCCTCTCGTGGAGGGGGAAGTGAGAGGCGTGGACTGGGGGGGGGGAATAGTTAGGTATACATTTTTTGTATCATTAGGGAGTCATATGACCAGAGTTCGGGGATGAGCCTTTTGAAACAAAGCAAGAATTTATCTGTATAAAAGAACATGCATCACAAGTAGGGTCAGAGAGGTTTACCTGCTCATGCCGGAGGGTGTGCTAGCCCCCTGCTTGGCATATGAGTGTAAATGTTACTCTCCATTGCATATTCTGAACTGACAATATATATTTCTTTCTGTTATGACTCTGCTGCTATAAATTTGTAAGCCATTTTACTAACAATAAAAATATTGTCTGTTTTGGAAAATACAATGCTACAATGTCTTGTAGTCATTCCAATGAGGTCAGCAAAGCAGCCTTTTTATCTCATTGGTGACTGCCCGACGTGATTCCCGCAAGCATGCGTAGGTTCCCTGCGCCTGCGTGATTAACAGACTTTTTATTTTTCAGGTGTTGCTGTGAACTTCAAAGAAAAACCCGTTCAGGGGGTGTATACAGCTGCACTGGACGGAAGGTGCTCCTGGGTGAGGGTAAGCAGGAGTTTTGGGGGCCACCTTGTGGACCATTTTTATTTATTTATTTATTTTTTGTTTGTGTGTGCCATAATTGGACGCCAAGACTCCGAGAAAAAAAAAAAAAAAAAAAGAAGATTTCTAGCCACCCAGAGACCGTACGGAATTAATACTGTACAAACTGTAAGTACAACCTTTTATTTTACCTTTTATATATATTAGCGTTATCAATAGGGAAAGATAGTACAGTGTAGGGAGGTGCGTGTTTGTTTTTTCAAGCAATTGTATATTTGTATATAGAATAAGGACTTGTACAGTTTAGTCTGCATCAAGATGTTACCTCTAGAAGTCATAAAAACAGCCAATCATTCTCAATTAGCTATAAATATAACCCACTTCCATGAAAAATGGATCAAAGTGACAGCTAAAAAACCCAAAAACAGCACAGATAATTGGCAATGGCCGAAGGAAGGTTCCCTACTGTGGGAAGACCTGGTGAAACTTTGGACCAATATTATGCAGCATAAGACTGGAAAATCTCAGAGTGATCATTTAGAAATGTGGACCTTGTGGCGGGAGTTATGTACTAACCCTCCCATTACACAGCAAGTAAAAATAGCTGTCAAAACAAAGCAGAACATGATCCCTGCAGAAGAGTCTAAGCCGCCGCCATATGAGGATAGCCCAGTGCCTGCGGCACCTCAGGCAGTGCCTCTCTATCCTGTGTTACCAGACTTGGACAAGCCTGCTGAAGGGTATTCTCCAGCACCTTTTGACCCTTCCCTGGTAAAAAGTGCTCCAGGGGATGTGGTTCCCACAGTAGTTTCCCCTGCTCATTTTGGAACAGGCAACCCTTTTAGAATCGAGGGAAATGTTACTCTGACCCCTCAGAGTGGATTAAATGTACCTGGCAATCACTTGCCCGCTCAGGACTCTGGATCAGAATCTGAGTTTTCTGATTCATCGTCTGATGCAGCATATGCTCAAGTGCCGGCACAGACCCCTTTCCGAAGGATGGACATCCCGTTACGACCAGAAGAGCTGGCAGTAACCCGGATGAATCCACAGCTTCCACAGCTCACATCCATGCCTCCACCCTTAACACCTTACCACCCTGTGGTCGGTGCTCTTAGGGACCATTTGGCACAACACCAAATCCCAGTGCAGCCACCACAACCCACCTTTGCGCAACCTATAAATGCTTATCAGAGCCCCATTTATGCAGACCCTGTCAGAACCATGTTCCAGTCAGCACTATCTCCCATGGAGATAGTGCTCCAGAACGAAGGATCTCCCACGTATGTATACGTTTGGGTATCCAATTTGGCAGGCTGGACAGAAGGACAGTCTCCACAAATGATTCCCTGCCCCCGAGAGGGGTCGTTTGCAACAGTTCATATGAATACTGCCAGACTGTGCATCAAGCAAGGCACAGGAGACCCCGGCTGGGATCTCAAATACATGAAAAAAGGCTTAAAGGTGTGGGGAAAATACGAGCACATTTACAAGGGAGAAGCAGTTCAATTCCCAGGAACTGCTTTAAGACAAAGTGTGGCTACGCCCAGGCCCATCATGCAAGCCCCCCTTCTCATGAGCACAAAAGAAGGAGGGGGAGTGCAGCGCTCCTACATTCCTTGGAGCTTCACTGACTTTGTGGCAATTAAACGGCAGCTTCCCCCCTTGATGCAGGGAGCTGGCCCATGGATTAAGAAGTTTGAAAAAATTACAGCTCAATGGACCTTAGGGATAGGTGACGTTCGACACCTATTAGTCCAATTGGTAGGCAATACAGCAACTGATATCTTTTTCGATGCTGGCATTCCAGATTAATACCAGCCGCCCGAGGGTCTGGAAAGCCCTGCGGGAAAGATACCCTGACATTAAAGATTTTTCAAAGTTAACCACTAAAAGCTACCCTCTGACAAATGACATTTATGATCAGCCTTGTGGTCATGCGATCATGCGAGATCTGGCATACCAGATCTTAAAAAGCACGTTGCCAAAAAAGGTTCAGAGCGAGTTAGACAATGTTGTAGAAATAGAAGGAAAACATTTGAGTGAGATTGTTTCCCATGTCCATCAGTTTGTGAGACAATCAAAAGAAGAGGAAGCCAAAATAGAGAAAGAAATGGCACAGATGCAAAAGAAGGTTTTTGCTTTACAGATTGAAAAGGAGGAATCAGCGAAGACAGACAAACAAATACAACAGATTAGCCAGGCTATCCAAGATAACATTAACACAACAGTAGAAAAGGTATTACAACTTGCTCAAATTAAATGGACTAACAACACCCGGCAACCCCCCCCCCCTTCCGAGGAGGCCGTAGGGGGAGGGGTTCCCCGTCTCAAATACCCAGATCTCAGATACAATGACCTCTTGGCTGAGGTCTGTGCCCGGCTGGGCTTTGCACAAAACTTTGTAACTATTTACCATCCGCAACGTAATGGGTACGCAGAGAAGGCCCATGATCTTCTAAAAGTGGCACTGCGTAAGCTTATGCCCTCTGCTTGCTCTAATTGGCTAGCATACCTGCCTGCTGCACTGTATGGATATTTGTATATATACTGTATGTATATATATATATATATATATATATATTAGGGGAACGAATAGGGTTGAGTCAAGATCTGGATTTTTTTTTTTTCCTTTTCCTTTTCTTTCTCTTTGCAATGTATTTTGCCTAAGATAAATAAAATAAGGTATACTCATTAGTTCTGACTTGGTTCATGCTTTTACACAGCCATGCTTGGACTGGCTTAACTCTCCTACTCTTATGATTTAGCACCATTTAGATAAATACCCTGCGACAAAACAAACACCCGAACATTTTCCCATGCCCTATGCCTCTTCTTTCATCTATGTTCCCTTTCCTTTCCTCCTTGAAGTTTTTTTTTCCCTTGTTTCTTATTTGTTTAATTATGGGTTTGTAGAGGTTGTTTTTTGTAATTTTGTAATTCCTTGTTGTTTTCTTCACCTTATATTTATTGTTGTCCGAGGCTTAGTATTTGGAAGTTAATCAACTTTTTGTCATACTTGTCAAATTAATAAAAAAAAAAACCTCTGAGGACACCAGATAGGACTGAGAACGAGAACTTGGTGATGTTGAGAAATTACCCAGGGAGATGGAAAAAACATTTAGGTTGGAAACCTGGGAAAGGGTGATAAAGCAAGACAGCATGATTGTTGCCGTAAGTTGCAGACAGGATAGCGTAAGTTGCAGACAGGATAGCGTAAGTTGATAAACAGGGTACAATGCATGTGGATCAAGACAGAATTAAGAATGTGAGTTTCGCAATGATGAAGGACTGTGATTTTAGCCATATAATTTTGACAAGCTTGAAGGAACTAGTGTTTGATACTGAGTGCAGTGGATTTGTTACAGGAAGTGAGTAATTTAAAGAGAATTAAGCCAGATAGGTTCTCGCGTAAAAGTGTGTCTGCTGGTAATAACAAAGTAAACCCAAACAAACATAAAGTGACCATTGGTCAGACATGTGGGGTTTGTGTTGGGCACCTCCCTGCCTTTGAATCCCAGTGTTGGGGGATTTAAAGTACAAGACTACCAATGATAGAGGTTAAGTATCCATATTTTTCTGACAATTGAATTATTTGGATTGTGTTTCATTCTTGTGTGCTTACTGTCTCCTTTGCTTTCCCGTATTGTGTCTTTATCCTGCTGTTCTTTATGAATTCTTTCTTCCCATGCATATTTAGAAACATAGAAACATAGAAAGATGACGGCAGAAAAGGGCCAAGGCCCATCAAGTCTGCCCACTCTATAGACCCTCCCCTTAATATTATACAATGTTTTACCCTGACCCACTTAGGGATCCCACATGGGCGTCCCATTTATTCTTAAAATCTGGCACGCTGCTGGCCTCGATTACCTGTACTGGAAGCTTGTTCCATTGATCAATCACTCGCTCCGTGAAGAAATACTTCCTGGTGTCGCCGTGAAATTTTCCGCCCTTGAGTTTGAGCGGGTGCCCCCTTGTGGTTGAGGGGCCTCTGAGAAGGAAAATGTTATCTTCCACTTCTATACGTCCGGTGACGTATTTAAACGTCTCAATCATGTCTCCCCTCTCCCTGCGTTCCTCGAGAGTGTAGAGCTGCAAATTGTTTAGTCTTGCTTCGTACGAGAGACCTTTAAGCCCTGAGACCATTCTGGTGGCCATCCTTTGGACCGACTCGACCCTCTGCATGTCTTTGCGATAATGTGGCCTCCAGAATTGCACGCAGTATTCCAGATGAGGTCTCACCATGGTCCTGTATAATGGCATTATGACTGCAGGCTTTCTGCTGACGAAACTTCTACGGATGCAACCCAGCATCTGTCTTGCCCTTGAGGAAGCCTTCTCTACCTGATTGGCAGATTTCATGTCTGCGCTAATGATTACTCCTAAATCTCGTTCTGCTGAAGTCCTGGTCAAGGTCTCCCCGTTCAAGGTATAAGTTCTGCATGGGTTTCTGCTACCCAGGTGCATGACCTTACACTTTCCAGCATTGAAGCCCAGCTGCCAGGTTGAGGACCAGCATTCCAATGTACGCAGGTCCTGCGCCATAATATCTTGTAGATTGTCCTCGCTTACCATATTACATAGTTTGGCGTCGTCGGCGAATAATGTTACCTTACCTTGAAGCCCTTGAGTCAGATCTCCTATGAATATGTTGAAGAGGAGTGGACCCAAGACCGAGCCCTGCGGCACCCCGCTGGTCACCTCCGATGTCTCAGAGAAAGTACCGTTAACCATCACCCTCTGAAGTCTGCCACTCAGCCAATCATTGACCCATGCCGTCAGAGTCTCTCCTAACCCCATCGATTTCATCTTGTTTAACAGTCTGCGGTGTGGGACGCTGTCAAAAGCTTTACTGAAGTCCAGGTACACTATGTCTAGTGAATCTCCTTCGTCCAGTCTTTTTGTTACCCAGTCAAAGAAGCTGATGAGGTTTGATTGGCAGGACCTACCCTTGGTGAATCCATGTTGATTGGGGTCCCGTAGATTCCCTTCGTCCAAGACCGTGTCCAATTGGCGTTTGATCAGTGTTTCCATGAGTTTGCATACTATCGATGTCAGACTCACCGGTCTGTAATTTGCAGCCTCTGTCCTGCAACCCTTTTTGTGTAGAGGAACGACGTTAGCTGTTTTCCAGTCCAAGGGGACTGTCCCTGTACTCAGTGAGAGATTGAAGAGCACGGCTAACGGTTCTGCCAGGACATCACCTAACTCCCTGAGCACTCTGGGGTGCAGATTGTCCGGTCCCATGGCTTTGTCCACCTTGAGTTTTGTTAGCTCAAAGTAAACCCCGCTGGGTGTGAATTTAAAATTCCGAAACGGGTCTTTTGTGTTTGACTGTGGCTTCAATTGAGGGCCGGACCCTGGCGCCTCACAGGTGAAGACCGAGCAGAAGTATTCGTTTAGTAGTTCGGCCTTTTCGGGATCTGATTCTGCGTAATTCCCATCCGTTTTTTTCAGGCGTACTATCCCGTCTGTGTTTTTTTTCCTGTCACTGATATACCGGAAAAAGGATTTGTCCCCTTTCTTAATGTTGTTTGCTAGAGTTTCTTCCACTCGAAGTTTGGCCTCCCTGACTGCCGTTTTGACCTCTGTGAACTTGATCCTGTGTAGCAGTTGATCTTCGCTTTTCCCCGTGCGTTTGAAGGAAGCAAATACGTTTTTCTTCTCCTTAACGAGACGTGAGATCTCTGCGGTGAACCACTGGGGTTTGTCTTTTCTTCGCCGTTTGTGTGATGATTTTATGTAACGGCCGGTTGCCTCGTGTATGACAGATTTCAGGGATGACCACATATCCTCCACATTCCCTGTCTCAGTTTGGACCTGGAGCGCCTGATGGACGAAGACTCCCATGCGTGCAAAGTCTGTTCCTCGGAAGTTGAGTACCTTTGTTTTAGTGTTTGATCTATGAAAACCTTTCCTCAGGTGGAACCATACCATGTTATGATCGCTGGAGGCTAGCTTATCTCCCACAAAGACTTCTGAGACGCTTTCCCCATTGGTGAGTACTAGGTCAAGGATCGTTTGGGCCCTAGTGGGCTCCATTACCATTTGATTGAGGCGTGCTCCTCTTATGGAGGCTAATAGCCTCTTGCTGCCCCTGGTTGTTGCTGAAGGTGTGCTCCAGTCTACGTCCGGCATATTGAAGTCTCCCATTAGTACAACGTCCCCCCGTAGAGCGATATTTTCTATGTCTTCGATTAGTTCCGTGTCTTTGTCTTCTGGTTGTCTTGGAGGTCTATATACCACACCAAGATACAGGCATTTTTCTCTCCCTCTGGCCAGGTTCACCCAGAGGGATTCCCCGGAGTACTTAACGTCCGTGATTCTGGTAGTTTTGATGCCTTCTTTAATGTATAGCGCTACCCCTCCGCCTAACCTGCCCTCTCTGTCTCGACGAAGTAAATTGTAACCCGGTATGGCCATATCCCACCCATGAGAGTCCGTGAACCAGGTCTCGGATATCGCAACCACATCTAGGTCGGCATTCACTATCTCGGTCTCCAATTGCAGAATTTTATTGCCTAAACTGTGTGCATTGACATACATGGCCCTCCATCCCTTGTGTTTGCTAGGGCTGTCATGCGTATTATGGGTGCTTACCTTGGATTCAGAAGGGTGGTTGTGTCTCGCCTCCACCGGATGATTCCTTACTGCTCTGGAATGTGAGTGGATACCCTCCCCCAACTTACCTAGTTTAAAGCCCTGCGAAGTAGGCGGGCTAGACGGTGTCCAAGTACGTTTTTACCTCTTCTGGTCAGGTGAAGTCCGTCTGGTCCCTGCAGTCCCTGGAGTGTCTTTCCATGGTCCAGGAATCCAAAGTTCATCTCTATGCACCAGTTGCGAAGCCACTCGTTGGTACATTGGATGCGTTCTTCCCTGGCTCTTCCTCTGTCTCTAACTGGGAGGATGGATGAGAAGACCACCTGTGCACCTGTTTGCTTCAGCTTCCTACCCAGGGCTCTGAAGTCATCGGGTATGTTCTCTGAGGTGTTCCTTGCAGTGTCGTTTGTACCTACATGGATGAGAAGCATAGGGAAATGGTCATTAGGTTTTAGTAGTTTATCGAGACAGGTGGTGACGTCACGAATCCTGGCTCCAGGGAGACAGCAGACCTCCCTTGACAGCAAATCTAGTCTGCAAATTGGACCCTCGGTTCCTCGCAGCATGGAGTCCCCAATGACTACCACTCTGCGCTCCTTCCGGGGAGGCTGTATAACGTTTGTATAACGTGTTATCATCACTCAGATTCTAAATACAATTGGAGATAGAAATTCCTTTAAAACAGTAGCTACATCGTAAATTGTCTATCACCATTCATTCTCTTGATCACCCTGCTTCTATTGTCTTTGATGTCTGCTCTCTCACTGCTGCTTTTGACTATTCCAGAGCTGATTTTGGACTTAAAAGTGCCCGGTATGACAGACGTGGCTGTGGTAGCCTGTCTTGGCAACGTGCCTATTCCTCTGATGGAAAATATATGTGCCCTGCCCGTGCTGCTATGACTTCCTGCTTTTCCTGGGCTGAGGTAGTTCATGACACCTGGAAACCAGCTAAGTTCCTTCGCAAGTTACCAGCCCCTTCCCCTTGTAAGGTGGATGGCCTTTACTTTGCTAGGTCCTCTCTTTGGTCTGCCCCTGATAATCTGTATTGGATTTGTGGTTATATGGCCCGTTGAGTCCTCACTGTCTCTTGGACTGGCGCCTGTGGCCTGGGTACCATCCGACCCAGTTTCTTTCTTATTCCCCTTACTGTGGGTGAGCAGTTGGGTGTCCCTGTTTTTGCTCCCTATTTCCATGCTTAACAGAATTATTCGCCTTCCGGCTGTTGTTGAAATCATAACCATTGAAACTTCTTTGGCTTTAAACCTCCTCGCTCAGCAAAGCACTAAGATGCGCACTGCTATCTATCAGACCCCCTTGCCCTCGATTACCTCCTTGCTGCGGAGGGTGAGGTATGTGGTAAGTTTAATCTTTCTAACTGTTGCCTTGAGATTGATGACACTGGCTAGGTAATTGAAGAGCTCACTGATCGCTCACTCCTCAGAGTGTAGCGGGACCCAGGTGTCAGACAAGGGTTCCGGTTCTGCCTGCAGGGAACATGGCTCAGTGTCCTCAGGGGTGGTGTCCCGTTAAAATGTCTCTTCTTTGTTTTCGCAGTCCTACATACGGAGCTGTTCAGGACCTGTTACAATGAGCCTTTTTCTAACCCAGAGAAGGAGGACACTGTTATGCTTTCAGTAACCTTGAACTGACCTTGCACTTAACATTTAACATTTTTTTTTCCCTTTTGAATAGACATTGCCATACTTCAGAATACCTCTCTATTTCTCATTGTACACTGTATGTTCCTTTACCTAGTAAGTTTTGCTTATTTTTCCAGCTTGAAGCTCACCCTAGCAGTTGCATCCCTGTCTGCCTTATGAATGAAATCCTTGATTCTGAGCAAGTTTTGGTGAACTGTGTTACATCATTCAATTAACTTTACTCTTTGAACAGGTCCATAGAGTGATTTTTTCTTTATGAATGAAATCGGCAGGGCACCAAGCCAGAGTGATCACATTCTTACGTTTTCTCTTTCAGAAGTTCCAGTAACCATTTAGATGTTTTTTCTGATTATGTGATTATCATGCCATGTGTTATATCACACTTTACTTTGCCACTGTGTGCACACATTTATGATTCGTGCTATGATGGACGTTTGTGTTTGTATAACTGTGCATTTCTCTGCAGATCTAAGTTCAGCTCGGAATACTTGCCAGCTGGAAGAAAAGTTCCACGCCTTTTGTGTTTTCTATGTTTGTTTATGCCCTGTAATCTTTGTGTTGTCTATCTGTTTGGTTTGTGGGGTACCCCGGGGAAATCGACTATCCATTGGCCATTTTTGGATATTTTTCTTTGACCATTTTTGGAGATTTTTCTCTCCCTTTTTACATTTTTGTCAATACATTTTTATTTTATTTAATTTTTTTTTTTTCTCTCTCTTTCATGGCCTGAGCGCTGCTCCGTTAGGGGTTCTCTTATTTAGAGAACGGTTCTGTGGACTTATTGGTATTTTTCTGTGCACTCTATTGAGTTTACACCATGTGACATGTCTTCTTCTGCATATTGTGTACTTGAATCTTGTATCTTTCTTGCTGTACTTATGACCAGTAAATGTATTATTTTTGTCTCTTGTTGACGCCCTCAGTACGGGCAACCTGTTCTCTCTCTCTTTCTTTTCTTTGCCTCTCTTCACTGGATTCTCTTCACTGGACTCTCTTCACTCGGCTGCTGGATGATGATACCTGGACTTCTTTCAAGATGGTGTATGTGCAGACCCCTTTCATTCCGAGTGTACACCATACCGGTTTAAAATGACTGCGTGCCTTGAACTGCTGCATCCTGAACTTTTACTTTCTTGGACACTTTCTCTCCCTGTTTCTGCCCGTTTTGCCGGTTTGCTGGACTTTATCTTTTTACAGTTTTAGCTCTGGATATTATGTCTGTGAAGGACTGCTTGTTTTATTCTGTATATTCCTTTTAAGTGACATTATAATTTTTCTGCTGTAATGCCTAGGCTAGGTTATGGACCTGTCAAGTTTGTCCATTTTTGTTTTTATTTTTACTACCATGTCATTTCGTTTCTTTTAATGCTTTATTTATATTTTGTTAGCTTGCCTCTTATACTTCCACCTAAACAGAAACACATATATCCTGTATGTATTTCTTGCTTTCATATCTTCCTATGGTCTGGTTCTCATATTTTTGATAACTCTTAATGCTGTTCTTTACTTAGCAATGACTACTGTCTTGACTGCTGTGGAATCCTGCTTTTATCCTGTTTTTATCCTGCTGTGGAATTGTTTTTATGGTTCCCCAATTAGCCTTTTGTGCCTCCATCCTCTGGTTCTGGCATATACTGTATGTTAGTTAGTTAGTTGGGTGGGCTGCCCCTCCTCCACACCTTTGTTACTTTCTCTCTCGGCCACCCCTTGAGTGGCGGCCCTCGTTACTTTGGCCCTCGTTACTTCGGCCCGCCAAGAGGGGACTGAGTTGGATAACCTGGACATACTGAACTACCTAGTGGAGAAATACCTTGTGTAAGATGGACATTACAGCCATTTTAACACATATTTTCTCACAGTCTACGCAGCCTTTCTTTACAAGCTAACCAGATGGAACAGCATGTACTTCGCTAATCTATGAAAATGATACTCCTGCTGGCCTAGTTCTTGTCTTCCTAAGGAGGATACTTCTCCAAGGTTCGGTGACCATTGTTCATTTGTACTGAGCTGTTATCAGTGCCGTATGACATATGCAAGGCACCCTGTGAAGCCATAAACCACCCATAACAAGTAACAACCCCTGAAGGATGAAGGGGGAGCAGGGATGTGGGGGCCTGGTGCCTGTCTCTAAAGCAAGCCATGGGATCCAGGCATGGCCAGGATGCTGGAATGTCACCCTTGCATCTTTGTTTCCATTTGCTGCATAAGACTGCTTACAAGGACACCATCCTGAAGACATACAGTGTTGTATAACGAATAAATCAGCCTCAGCAAGGTGATAAGGATTCAAGATATGGACAAAAGAAGTTCCCGAAGTGCCCTCTGTTTCTGGACTGCTAGGGCCCCTCTCGTGGAGGGGGAAGTGAGAGGCGTGGACTGGGGGGGGGGAATAGTTAGGTATACATTTTTTGTATCATTAGGGAGTCATATGACCAGAGTTCGGGGATGAGCCTTTTGAAACAAAGCAAGAATTTATCTGTATAAAAGAACATGCATCACAAGTAGGGTCAGAGAGGTTTACCTGCTCATGCCGGAGGGTGTGCTAGCCCCCTGCTTGGCATATGAGTGTAAATGTTACTCTCCATTGCATATTCTGAACTGACAATATATATTTCTTTCTGTTATGACTCTGCTGCTATAAATTTGTAAGCCATTTTACTAACAATAAAAATATTGTCTGTTTTGGAAAATACAATGCTACAATGTCTTGTAGTCATTCCAATGAGGTCAGCAAAGCAGCCTTTTTATCTCACCCTCATTCTATTATGCAGGCATTGTTAACGCATTGAGAAAACAAGGATGGGAACTTAAGCTTATATTTTGCCTTGACTCTTGTGCTTACCAGATTTTCAACACTTCTCTTGTGCTTATTTGAATGCAAGATCAGTAAGAGGTATTGATAAAGAACAGGTTAGAAGAGGAACAACTAGAGTGTTTATTTTTAACGGAGACCTGTCTTTCTTCACCTAGTGATCCAGTTATTGGTGATATCTTACTTGTTGGTTATAGAATTATTCCTTTATGTAGAGAAAACAAATGAGGAGTTGGCGTGGCTATTATTTTTGAAAGATCATTTTGATGTCAGGGTTTTAGATACTAGACAGCTCATCTTGAAATTTTAGCTTGTCAATTAAGTGATTGTAATTCAAAAAAATTCTCTAACTTGCATTCTCTTTTATGTTCCACCTGGTAGTTGGATAAAAGCCAGGGAGGATTGTTATGAATTGCTTTAACAAAATTCTGTTTTAACCCCATACTGTTTACTATTACATTAGTGATTTTATTCCGCCATTACCATGCGTTTCAAGGCGGATTAGAGAAGAGGATTTCTGGACATGTCCAGAGATGTTACAGAGTAGAGTGGGTTGCTTCAGAGGATTGTAATGTTTCATACGGTGTTAGTCTTCATGGATTTCTTGAATAGCAGGGTTTTTATTTTTTTCTGAAAGTTTTGTAGTCTGGGGTCGCGATTAGTGGTCTAGTTTTGCTGCCTGTGTGGCTAGAAGGTGATATTAATTTGCATTTAGAATTGGAGAATGATACTGCCATTAGAGATTTCAAAAAAATCCTGCCTGCTTTTCAATTATGTAATTCCAGAACCCACAAAAACTCACCAACAAGGTCTCAACGTACAATAAGATTGACTCATTACTGGCCAAGTTCTTATGGAACAACAAAACCCTCTGCATTGCCTTAAAGAAATTAAAATGCACCAAAGATAACGGGGGAGTAAACTCCTAGCATGTATGATTATCATGTAGCCTTTTTGGCAAGATAAGGCTCACAATGGCTGCTGGAACCGAAACATCACAGTATTCCTACCTGGCTATGATTGGAACACAAACGATATGACAAAGAATACTTGCACTATTCTGCTTTTCTCTCCTGTAATTCTCACATGAAAGATAATCCTATTACACAATCCACTAGAATGGCTTTATTGGAATTAGATGCCATTGCAGACATAAAATGGAACTCCACTACTATGATTTCCCATTTGGCATAATCCTCAAGTGACAATACAGGGTCAATACATAGAATGGAAATCATGGCTCAAATCTGGTATATGGTCTCTTCATCAATTGTTAGTAGATAATAAGTTATCTGACTTTGCGACACTCTCAGCTTTCTTTGATCTTCCTGCCAACCAATTCTACCACCATTGTCTTAAATCTCTGCTGAGTAAGTTCTCCTTAACAACTGAAATCCCCTCCATTTTAAAGTGGAGCATGAAATTCAGCCTGCAGAGAGGAAAAGCCTCTGCCTGGTACAAACTGTTAACGCAATTCAAGTTTAAGTATATTTCAGCATTAAACTTCTCCCTCTGAATCGATGGATTCGGTTATTCGCGATTTTTTTTTTTTTTTTTTACAAACAACCTATCTTCATTTTTTGCTTATTTTTAAGCCGTCCAAGCCTCCCCGGAACCTTACCTGGTGGTCTAGCGGTGAAGCGGGGCAGGAGCGATCGTCCTATGCTCCAGCCCCATGCAGAGCTGTCATCAGAATGGCTTCCGGGAATTCCCATTGTAGTCTCAAGACTACAACAGGAACTTCCGGCAGCCAATCTGATGACGGCTCTGCACGGGGCTAGAGCATAGGAAGATTGCCCCGCTTCACCGCTAGACCACCAGGTAAGGTTCCGGGGACGCAGGAGAGAGGCGGGGGCGGGTCAGAGCCAGCCGAGAAGTTATTCGTGAGTTTTCACACTTTGCGGTCCGGCTCTGCACCTAACCCCTGCGAATACCGAGGGAGAAGTGTATATGACATTTGGTCAAGAGATACTTCAGCTTTACTTTCTCTAACGGTGTGGAGAGAAGTTTGGCTTACATCTTCCAAGTCTTTGCAGTCGTCGTTGGCCATTAAATAAATGGTGCTCTTCCTTTACCACAAAGCCTACTGGACCCCATACAAACGTTCCAAGCTTTCTTCGTCTGGCTCCAATTTTTGCTGGTCCTGCAATGGAGAGATAGGTACCTTGGACCACATGTTTTATTACTGTAAGTTTCTGTAACCATTTTGGACTGCAATATGGTCCACTATCTGTAAAATACTACCTATTACAGATAACATCTCATTTTCATTTATATTATTTGGGGGCTCCACCATCATGTTCCAAGCAAACAGACAGCAATCCTGGCTGGGAAACCACATAAATAAAGCCAGACAGACCTACAACACATTCCGAAAATCAATTAAAACCGTTCTATTTGACAAATTCCTTGCTTAATCAGATGACCTCGCTCAGGTATTCTTTCCCCTTTCTACCCCAATGTATTATGTAACATCTTTCTTCTCTCATATATTCATGCTTCTCCAGTTTACTATGTAACATCCTTCTTCTTGCATTTTGCAATTCGCTGATTGTCCAGCCTTCTTTCTATGTGAACCGCCTAGAAATCAGTTTGACTATAGCGGTATAGAAAAATAAAGTTGTTATTATTATTATTATTAAATCGAAATTAGATAAATATGGTCTAAGATTACATACTTGTTTACTGCTGATTGCTCTGAAAACGATACTGTCTCACTGGAAAGACTTTACTAACCTAAACTATAATGAGTGGTGGAATACCGTTTGTCTCTATGCCAAATACGAAAAGGTAGCAGCAGAAAAACTGAATACATCAGTATCGTCCAATAAAGTGTGGTCTGAGGTGTTAGAATATCATGATACTATTCATATTTGATTTGTCTCTCCCTTATTTCTATCTGGTAGCATATCACACATGATCAAACTATTATGTAGCATGTCATACTCAAATTTTCCATCAGTTTCTGCAGGATTGTGTTTTTGAATATTTTATGTTGAATTGTTCTTTACTAAAATTTTCAATAAAAAGTTATTGAACTAAAAAAAAAAAAAATTGTACTGCTAAATTTTTTAAAGTATAATTGACAAATTCTCTGGTTCCACACCAACAAACTTGAGTAAGGGTGGCTACAATTGGGTAAGCTATTGTAATCAAGTCCAGCAACCAAAAGAATTGGCGTGAAAACAAACATTCAGTTATCTTGCATATATCTATAACACTCAGGAATGTAGTCCTTGTGTTGTCAGTATAAGCAGATCCCCACAGAGGGTACTTCTGTTTCGCAACTCAAAGGCACTATATCAGAGGAAGCTGAAAAAAGTATATAAATCACAGGTAAGTAATTAAAATAAAAAATAGACACCCGTGGTACAGTTATAACTTTGCGCTCAGGAAGTGTCAGACTAGACACTCTGAATGCCTCTGCAGGATTACCAAACATCTGGGTTTTACTACCATTGAAAGCTATGGAAGAAAAACCCAGATGTCTTAATCCTTCTCCTTTTTCTGTAGCCATATGGTTAGGTGACAGCATATGACCCACAAAACTCAGTCAGGACCCCAAGGGAAAGAGATTGAATAATTAACCCCTTGATGTTCCTAGGTAAACCCCAAATATCAAAAGAAGACGCAAAGGCGGAGAAGCATTCAACTGCTCAGACTAGTTCCAGGGAAACCCTCCGTAACCAGATAAACTGGAAACAGAACACAAGGGAGAGGCTTAGCAGGCAACCTGAGAAGGAAGCTCAACCTTCTGGAAAACATCTGTCGGGGAGCCTGTTTCTCCCCCAGGCAGGAAAACTACTCTATCAGTCACTCTGTCAACTCCAGGGAAGGGCTGTGGCTGGAAACATTCCAGCAGGACAAACTGGCAATATTTGAGGGAGCGACAGAGGAACAAGAAGGCAGGAAGGGCCAGGGCAGGATGAATTCTTCGAGGGCCCCCTAGGCACACAAGTACACTGGGCCCCCTGGCCCTGCCCTACCCCCATTCATTTACCTGATTTTTTTTTAAATTTACTTCTTTATTTCCACTTGTATTTCTTTTTTTTGTTTTCTTTTATTTTAAAATTCAAAACAAACAACAAAAATTACCATACCAATGCCAGTGTACAGTTTTTCTTCTAAGCAGCCTCCAAACATCTCTGAACAAATCCCTTCCTTCCCTTCCCACTTACTTGTCCAAGACTTACCTCCTGTTTTACTAAGGTGCGCTAATCGGTTAGCGCACCTTAGTAAAACAGCCTTAAACTCTGAACCCTTTCCATATGTATACAAAAGTGTACTGCATCATCAGGTGGGATTTCCATTCGATTTCACTAGACAGAGGCAAGTTAAATACACTTCCCCCTCCCCATTCGCGGTTTCGGCAATCGCGATTTCACATATTCGCGATTTTTGGGGGAAGGGGGAAAAAAAGAACCCCCCCCCACAGTTTAGCCTTCCCCCCGGCGTCCCAGCCTTACCTGGTGGTCTAGCGGGCTTTCGGGGCAGGAGCGATCTTCCTACGCTCCTGCCCCGTGTAGATCGCCAATAGGAAATGGCTGTGGGGAGTTCCCGTCGTAGTCTCGAGAGACTACGGGAACTCACGGCAGCTATTTCCTATTGGCGATCTGCACGGGGCAGGAGCGTAGGAAGATCGCTCCTGCTCCAAAAGCCCGCTAGACCACCAGGTAAGGTCGGGATGCCGGGTGGAAGGCAGGAGGGAGGCGGGGGTGGGTCAGAGCCAGACCAGAAGATATTCACGGTATTACACCATTTGCGGTCCGGCTCTACCCCTATCCCCCGCGAATCCGGAGGGAGAAGTGTATATAATACAATACCATACAATGATAAACCAATACAATAATATTTTAAACTCCCACACCCATTTGCATACCAGTATGTTAATTAGTTAACTTTAGGAAACTGGGATTTGTGGCAGTATTGAAGAAATAAATCTAAAACATTTTATTAAACTATAATTGCAAAACCGTTGGCCTAAAAACAATATTCATAAGAAACTTTACAGTAACTTTCTTCTTTTCTCCTGGCAAACTCTTCAATGATATCATCAAAATCCAAACAAAGTAAACTTTATTTTACAAATAAACAGGCTCTATTCTGTGGTCAGAGATTAAATGTGTTTCCAGATGTCTCCAGGCAAACACAATATAGGAGAAGACAGTTCCTACAACTTGAGACACGAGTCTTGGCTATAGGAGCTTTATTCTTTCTTAAATTTCCTTGCAAATGTTTGATTACATATGAGAGTAATAAGAACAGTTTTGTTGATCCATCTCATTTTGGAAAGTTTCCTGAAAGATAAATCTAAAGTAGATAAATTACCTGAGACTATTGCAGAGGTTGATAAGAAGTGATAAAGTAAAGAAATGAACATTGCTTGTCTGAATATAATTTAAATTACCTTTTTTCTATGAGAACTTTTGGGTAAAGTTACAGTCCCAATAATGTGGACTTGATTTGAAAGATTTATTTTCTTTAATGTAGTAATTTTGTTTTACATTGGTGTGTATTCCTATTTTTATTTGTTGTTAAAATGAATAAACTTATAAAAAAATAAAAAAAAATCCATACAAAGTGACAAGTTTATTAGGTTTTTATATACCGCCTATCAAGGTTATCTAAGCAGTTTTTATTTAGACTTTTATTTAAAATATTCTAAATAAAAGTCTAAATAAAAATAGGGGGATTGAGGTCAAAACAAAGACTTGATTACAATGGGTATGGAACAAAAGTAAAGGAAGGGGAAGGGAAAGTTAAAAAAAAAATTACATTGTATAAATGAAAATGAAGGGAAGGATAAAACAAGAGGAAAAAATGGGGTATAGCTTCCTGAAAGCGTTTTTATTTTCCTGTTTTTATATGGGAGCTCAGTTCGAATTTTAATAAGCGTCTTTAAAGAGTTAAGGTGTGTGTTACACTTGTTGAGGGAATTTTCAGAACGAAGGTTCGGTGACATTACATTCCAGAGAGAGGGCTTGACAACAGAGAAAATTGTGTTTCTAATATAATATAAATCCTTGATTGAAGGGACTGTTAATAAATTCTGATTAGTGGACCTGAGGGCCCTGGAAGGGGTATGTGGGATGAGATAGTTATCTAGGACAGCAGTAAGACTATCCGAAACATTAATCTATATTAATAACCAAGTTTGCAACTCCTCTCAACTGCCTCATTCTACAGTCGGACAACTGTAACCATATGTATGTATAAGCAACCAAATCTGTAACTCCTCTAGTATGCTTCACTCCATGCATCTTAATTTGTAATGAAACAACAAGGCAAGCAATTCACCAAAGAATTCAACATGGAACAAAAGAAGATCGGCAGACAATAAGGAGATTCAAATCGGGTTTATTCAAGGTGCTCCCAAGAACCATGCCTGATGCTTTTTGCCAAACAAGGCTGGTCAACGTTATCAGAAAACCATGTCTTTCATACACACAGATCACAGAACCACCCTCACCCAGTATGGAACAAATAATCACAAACTAACCCCTCCCCCCACCACACACACACTCACACACACACACACACACACACACACACACACACACTTTTACAAAAGCACAGAAGAGATTTTTAGTAGAGAATGACACGGTGACAAAATTCATCACCGTCCCCGTCCCCGCGGATAACCGCAGGAAATAATCACATGTCATTTTCTAGTGTCTATTTCAACCTCAGTCCTTCTACACCAGCATTCTTCAAAGCAAAGCTTGCGGGGCAGTGGTTGTGGCCATTCATACTCTGATTCTTATGTGAGCCAAGGATAATGAAGCCATTGTGACATCACTGATTTGATTGGCTCTTAGGCACTGGTGGAATGAGGCGTTATGACATCACAATATCTGCTCTGGATACCAGAGACTGTCATTCTGTAGTGTCTGTTTCAACCTCAGTCCTTCTACACCAGCATTCTTCAAAGCAAAGCTTGCGGGTCAGGGTTGTGCCCAATTATACTCTGATTCTTCCCTCTTTCCTTAAAGAATGACATGAAGATGGTTTCCCGCGGTTATCCGCGGGGACGGGGACGGTGATGAATTTTGTCACCGTGTCATTCTCTAATTTTTAGCACTGGCTGGCGTGCTGAATATTTTGCACTGCTCTGATGCTCATAGGAACTCTGACTATTGGAGCAGCACAGAGCATTAAGCATGCCAGCTGGTGCTACAAACCGAAGGAAAGGTACAGTTTAGGGGGTGAAGAACTTATGTGCACGACAGAAGAGCAAGACTTGGGTGTGATCAGTAAATACTGGTTGAACTGTCCTTATAGCTCTGTACAACCAACAACTGCCAACATCAAAGCTACAAAAATACAGCATAAGCTAAGTACCATATGCTTTACTTAATTAGCTGGTCTTCATGAAATAATATCAACTGAAACTAGAAGTATTGCTTTGAGAGAGAACTGGCAGTTTTATCACTATTAGTATTAGTAAAAAGTATACAGAAGAAATATAAAAGTTATTAAAAAATAAGGGAAATATATATATAAAAAATAAAAAAAGATTAAAAAATAGGCAATTAAAGACTAATGATAGTCCACAATTGGCAATCTGAGTAAGATGATTCTAAAGCTCAGTCTGCTGTGGACGCTTGAGGTCTTTCAGCCTTAAGAAATCATAAACCTGTATATTATATACATATACATATGTTGAGGTTTATGGTATAGAATGTCCCTATATCTCATCGTTCCTGTAGGGATATTTGTCTTTGACTTTATATTGAGTGAATATTAATGATCTTAAGGTGACCAAACAGGTTGAAAAGGTGATGGTGAAAGCTAGAAGGATGCTAGGGTGCATAGGAAGAGGTATGGCTAGTAGGAAAAAGGAAGTATTGATTAGAGAATGACACGGTAGTTGTTACCCGCAGCTAGCAGTGGGTAACCCGCCGAATCAGGGGAGAGAAAGGAAGTGGTCACCGCAGGTACGGGGAAAAGACCATTCACCGCCCCATGAAGCGGTGAATGGCCTTGTCTCCGCAGTGAAGGGAGGGAACACACGCGGTCACCATCCATCCCTCCATCCTGATCGCCGCCACCTGAGCCCGATCGCATCTCCCTCCCTGCCTTACCTTCGCGGCAGGGAATTTCTCTAAATGTGCTTCTTTACCAGCAGCCGGAGCATTGAAATCACGTGTGGCTGCCGTAAAGGTCATCTCTGACGCAACCGGAAGTTGCATCAGAGACAACCTTTCCTGTAGCCACACGCGATTTCATCACTCCAGCTGCTGGTAGGAAACATATTTAGAAATTGCCTGCAGCGAAGGTAAGGGGCAGGGAGGGAGAAAGGGAAGAAAGGTGGGGTGGAGAAAAACAGATGCTGAAGGGTCCTGGGAGAAGGTGGGGTGGAGAAAGTGGGGAAAGACGCTGGGAAATGGGGAAGAGAGAGTGGGGAGAAGATGCTGGGAAATGGGGAAGAGAGTGGGGAGAAGACGCTGAAGGGAAATGGGGAACAGAGAGTGGGGAGAAGACGCTGAAGGGAAATGGGGAAGAGAGAGTGGGGAGAAGATGCTGGAAGGGAAGAAGACAGAGATGCCAGACTATGGGGGAGTGGAGCGAAGAAGATGGGTACCAGACCAATTGGGGGGGGGAGAGTGAAGGGAGAGGCACAGTAACAGAGCAAATGGAAGGTGCAGAAGAAGACAGACAGTGGATGGAAGGAATTGAATGAGAAGATGAGGAAAGCAGAAACCAGACAACAAAGGTAGAAAAAAAATTATATTTATTTATTTATTTTTTGCTTTAGGATAAAGTAGTATATTAGTTGCGTTGCTAAAAATGTATAAACAAAGCCCTGCCAGCTGAACATCTTTCTTCAGTTCAGCAGCCAGAACTTTGATTTATAAGGAAGGAATAAGCTAAATATTGCAGTACTGAGGCTTGTATTGATGCTACGGGGCCAGGGCGGTGAATGGGATGGCAATGATGGTGACAGGGCGGTGAAAGGGACTGGGCAGTGACGGGGACAGATTTTTTTTTTCTATGTCATTCTCTAGTATTGATGTCCCTGTATAAGACTCTGGTGAGACTTCATTTAGAATATTGTGTGTAATTTTGGAGACCGCATCTTCAAAAAGATATAAAAAGGATGGAGTCAGGCCAGAAGAACATAAGAACATAAGCAATGCCTCTGCTGGGTCAGACCTGAGGTCCATCTTGCCCAGCAGTCCGCTCACGCGGCGGCCCAACAGGTCCAGGACCTGAGCAGTAATCCTCTATTTATACCCTTCTATTCCCTTTTCCAGCAGAAAAATGTCCAATCCTCTCTTAAATCCCAGTACTGTATTCTGCCCTATAACGTCCTCTGGAAGCGCATTCCAAGTGTCCACCATACGTTGGGTAAAGAAGAACTTCCTGGCATTTGTATTGAATCTGTCCCCTTTCAACTTTTCCGAATGGCCTCTTGTTCTTTTATTTTTTGAAAGTTTGAAGAATCTGTCCCTCTCTACTCTCTCTATGTCCCTCATGATCTTATAAGTCTCTATCATATCCCCTCTAAGTCTCCTCTTCTCCAGGGAAAAGAGACCCAGTTTCTCCAATCTCTCAGCGTATGAAAGGTTTTCCATCCCTTTTATCAGACGTGTCGCTCTTCTCTGAACTCTCTCGAGTAACGCCATATCCTTCTTAAGGTATGGCGACCAAAACTGGACACAGTATTCCAGGTGTGGGCGCACCATCGCCCGATACAGCGGCAGGATAACTTCTTTCGTCCTGGCTGTAATACCTTTCTTGATTATACCTAGCATTCTATTCGCTCTCTTAGCGGCCGCTGCGCACTGTGCAGTCGGCTTCATTGACCTGTCCACCATTACCCCCAAGTCCCTCTCTTGGGTACTCTCATTCAATGACATCCTTCCCATCGTATAGTTGTACCTCGGGTTTCTGCTTCCCACATGCAATACTTTACATTTCTCAACGTTGAACTTCATTTGCCATTTTGTCGCCCATTCTCCTAGTTTGTTCAAGTCCCTTTGCAATTCCTCACAGTCCTCTTTAGTCCGAGCTTCCCTAAATAGTTTGGTGTCATCTGCAAATTTTATTATCTCACACTTCGTCCCTGTTTCTAGATCATTTATGAATATATTAAATAACAGCAGCCCGAGCACTGAGCCCTGCGGAACACCACTCGTGACCCTCCTCCAGTCAGAGTAGTGTCCCTTCAACCCTACCCTTTGTTTCCTACCTGCCAACCAGTTTCTGATCCATCTATGTACGTCTCCGTCCACCCCATGGTTCTTCAGTTTCCGGAGTAATCGTTCATGGGGCACCTTGTCAAAGGCTTTTTGGAAATCAAGGTATATGATGTCTATGGGGTCACCTCTGTCCATCTGTTTGTTAATTCCTTCAAAGAAGTGTAGTAAGTTGGTTAGGCACGATCTCCCCCTGCAGAAACCATGTTGGCTGGTTATAAGAAGTTTGTTTCTGTCCAAGTGATCATCGATGCTTTCTTTTATCAGTGCTTCCGCCATTTTTCCGGGAACCGAGGTCAGACTCACTGGTCTGTAATTTCCCGGGTCACCTCTTGATCCCTTTTTAAAGATGGGCGTGATGTTGGCCATCTTCAAATCCTCCGGGATCACGCCTGTTTTCAGGGATAGATTGCATATTTGCTGCAGTAGTTCTGCTATCTCCTCCTTTAGTTCCTTCAGAACCCTTGGATGGATTCCGTCCGGACCTGGAGATTTGTCTATTTTTAGTTTATCTATCTGCCTGTGCACATCTTCAAGGCTCACTTCCATGAATGTTAATTTTTCTGCTTGATTTCCATTGAAGAATTGCTCAGGTTCCGGTATGTTGGTTGTGTCTTCGTTTGTAAATACAGACGAAAAGAACATGTTCAGTCTTTCCGCGACTTCTTTCTCCTCCTTCACTACTCCCTTCCTGACTCCATCATTCAGCGGTCCCACCTCCTCCCTAGCTGGCTGTTTCCCTTTAACATATCTGAAGAACGGTTTGAAATTACGAGTCTCCCTGGCTAACTTCTCTTCATACTCTCTTTTAGCTTTTCGAACCACACGGTGACATTCTTTTTGATACTTCCTGTGCTCTATCCAGTTTCCTTCAGTTTTGTCCTTTTTCCATCTCCTGAATGAATTTTTCTTATTACTTATCGCTTCCTTCACTATTTTAGTCATCCATATCGGGTCCTTTATTCGACTCTTTTTGCTCCCCTTTCTGAATCTGGGGATGTAAAGATTTTGCGCCTCGCTCACCATGTCCTTGAAAAAAGACCAGGCCTGTTCTACCATCCTCCATTTCTTGGAAGTGTTCCTAAGTTTATTCCTTACCATTTTCCTCATTGCTTCATAGTTTCCTTTTCTGAAGTTGAAAGTTGTCGCCATGGTTCTCTTTCCTTTTGGTATTCCTGCTTCAACCTTGAACTTGATCATGTTATGGTCACTGTTTCCCAACGGTCCCACTACTTCCACTTCCTTTGCTGGTCCCATTAACCCATTTAGGATTAGATCCAAAGTGGCATTTCCTCTCGTCGGTTCTCTAATAAGCTGCTCCATGAAGCAATCTTGTGTAGGCTCCAGGAATTCTGTTTCCCTAGCGCATTTTGAGTTTCCAAGACTCCAGTCTATCCCGGGGTAGTTGAAATCTCCCATAATAACTGTGCAACCGTTTTTGCATTCTTGTTTCATCTCGGCTTCCATTTCCTTATCGATATCTCCGGTTTGCCCGGGTGGGCGATAGTATAGGCCCATTTTTATTTCATGTCCCTTTCTTCCTGGTATTTTAACCCATAGCGATTCCAGCTTGTTGGTCGTCTCCGCTGTGTCTATTCTTGTCGATTGTATGGTTTCTTTTATATATAGGGCTATTCCACCTCCTTTCTGTCCTGACCTGTCCTGGCGATAGAGCTTAAATCCCGGCAGTGCTGTATCCCATTTGCTTTCCTCATTCCACCATGTTTCAGAGATTCCAATGATGTCTAATTCTTCTGCATTGGCCACGGCTTCTAATTCCCCCATTTTGTTTCCTAGGCTCCTTGCATTAGTATATATGCAGTTTAGATCCTGGCATTTAAGTGTCTTCATTTCCTTTCCCTGTGTTTCGGTCTTTAGTGTCTTCTCTTTTGGTACACTCCTTCTAACCACTTCTTCTGGGTTAGTCGACTCCTGTAATTTGTCCTTTGTTTCTTCCGAGCCTTGCATTCCCTTAGTATCATCACGTGATACCTTCTTCCGAATCATCGACGCTAGGTCGACTGTCGGCTTTCCCCTTCCTCTTAGTTTAAAGCCTGTTCTATTCCTCTCTTGACGTTGTTTGATAGAAGTCTTGTTCC
Organism: Geotrypetes seraphini; assembly: GCF_902459505.1. NCBI lineage: Eukaryota > Metazoa > Chordata > Amphibia > Gymnophiona > Dermophiidae > Geotrypetes > Geotrypetes seraphini. Next base: position 484,443,573 of record NC_047085.1, on the reverse strand, counting down.
CGCCGTGCTCAGGTGCAGTCCATCTCTCCTGTAGAGCTTGCTCTTGCCCCAGAACGTTGTCCAGTTCCTCACGAAGTGGAATCCTTCTTCCTCACACCATTTCCTCATCCACGCAAGAAGGCTACTAAAATGGTGCGTGGCCTTCATCATAAGGCGTATGGGAACAGAATTAAAGATCTCAATCTGTATACGTTGGAGGAAAGGGAAGATATGATAGAGACATTTAAATACCTAAATGGTGTAAATGCGCATGAGTTGAGGCTCTTTCATTTGAAGGGAAGCTCTGGAAAGAGAGGGCATAGGTTGAAGTTGAGAGGTGATAGGCTCAGGAGTGATCTATGGAAATACTTTTGTTTACAGAAAGGGTGGTGGATGCATGGAACAGTCTCCCAGAGGAGGTGGTGGAGACAGAGACTGTGTCTGAATTCAAGAAGATAGGCACATGGAATTTCTTAGAGAGAGGAAGAGATAATGGTTACTGCGGATGGGCAGACTGGATGGGTCACTTGGCCTTTATCTGCCTTTTTCTTCCACTCTTTTGTAAAGGGGGGTTGGAATAGAAATGTGTATACAACTTAACCATAAAGAAGCCATGCTTTGCATATAATGCAACACCACAGAAACAGTGGTGCATATCCCCTAATACTATACATAAACAGTCTAGGGCAGGGGTGTCCAATGTCGGTCCTCGAGGGCCGCAGTCCAGTCGGGTTTTCAGGATTTCCCCAATGAATATGCATTGAAAGCAGTGCATACAAAGAGATCTCATGCATATTCATTGGGGAAATCCTGAAAACCCGACTGGACTGCGGCTCTCGAGGACCGACATTGGACACCCCTGGTCTAGGGGTTTCCTGGCCTGACACATCCTCCTCCTTCTTCACCTCTACTCGCATCCATTTTTGTTACAGGGGAATATCGGCTGTGGTAGCAGCTCTGAAACACGGCCTCCCTCCATGTTTTCCTTGTGTCACGGTCCACCCTTAATGACGCAACTTCCATTTTCAGCTTGGGAGGACCACAGCACAAGGGAAGCACGGAAGGAGGCCACGTTTCAGAGTCGTTGCTGCAGCCGGCATTTCCCTGTAACAAAAATGGATGCGAGCGGAGGTGAAGGTGACGTCGGATCCGCATATTTAAAAAGGAGAGGATAGAAAGACCACGTGATGCCTTGAGCGGAACAAGACGTGTCTGCCTGGTGCTGCCTAAAGGGCCCCCCCGGAATCCCTGATCATCCTTTTCGTTTTTGGTCTATTTCATCACCCCAGCAGTGTGTGCTTTCGCTCTATGGCCAAATATATCCTCAAATCTCCGGACTTGATGGCGTCTAGACCAGACATGGGCAACTCCGGTCCTCGAGGGCCGGAATCCAATCGGGTTTTCAGGATTTCCCCAGTGAATATGCATGAGATCTATTTGCATGCATTGCTTTCAATGCAAATTCATTGGGGAAATCCTGAAAACCCGATTGGATTCCGGCCCTCAAGGACTGAATGTTGCCAATGTCTGGTCTAGACTAAAAAGGACAAATCTGCGCACATAAATAATAATAATAATAATTTATTTCTTATATACCGCTATACCGTGAAGTTCAAAGCGGTTTACAGTAAAGATACATTTTGTCAGGACTTGTTATGCAAGGGGAGAGAGGGTAAGAGTTAGTCTCAAATCTAGAATTGGGGAGGCGAGGTAGAGAGGAATGCCGTAGTGAGGAAGAGGAGGTTGGGCATTTAGAATTTGTTAAACAATCGAGTTTTTAGGGATTTTCTAAAGCCTGCGTACGTAGTGGCCTCAAGTATGGGTTTTCCAAGCCAAGTGTTCAGCCTAGCTGCCTGGAAAGATAACATTCTATCTAAAAACATTTTGTATTGGTAAAGGCCGCAGAAGATAAGATGGTGCCTAACTCCTCTCAAAAACTCTGGTTCTTTTTCGACTTTAAAAAAGATGAAATCACCGCAACAGTAGTGGGAGCTTTGGACTCTTGTTTTCAATTACTCATGGTACAACTTGCCTCTCTCCATGAAGTATGTTCTGATATTGCTAAACGCACTGGTGCGCTGAAGGTGTCGGTCTCTGACCTGGAGGACTTATCTCAAACTTCTCAATCTGAGATTGCACAACTGTAGAAACAGTCTTTTCTGCTTGGATTTCCTGCTTGACTATTGCTTTGGCTTCCTTGTTATTGCGGGGTTGGTTTCTCGTGCATTGCACTTTCTAGCCACACTGTGTGTTTTGAGTGCTGGTTTAGAGGCAGCCAATTTTGACTTGGGATCTTTGTTATCTTGGACTTCCATTACTGTTTATTTTGTATTACTGTTCTGTACACTTATTGTGGGTGGAGATCGGGGGTGGGGTGGGGTGGAATCTCTCTTTGGCTACTCACACGTGGTTTCTCCATTTTTTCCTCCAGTGCTTCGGAACCGCTGGAAAAGATTAGGGGGTTTGGTAGAGAGAGGTTTGGAGGGTGGGACTAGGAGTACTTTGGGGGTGGAATCTTTCAGGTTTGGGGATGGGTGAGTATGATGGGAATGTGGGGGCAATATGGTTCTGCATCTGTGGGCTATATCCTGTGTCACACGTATCGGGTTTGGTTGCTGAGCTGATGGATACTCGTGGTGAAAGCTGGGCAGCCGGGTATTCTTTAGATGATTCACTGTACTTTGATCTTCAAGTTTATTTAAAATTTGATAAAATCACTTTTTCAGAAATTTTAAAGCGATGAACAGTAAAAATGAGGGAAACAAAACAATTTATAGGAGGAAAAACTGACACACTTCAAACAAGAGGAAAGTAAAAGGAGGAACTACAATCAGTATAGGAAAGAGAACGAAAAAGGGAAATAATGAGAGGGAATTATATCGATCAAGGCTTGCCTACTTAAGTGTTGATATCGGGTTTGCTCTAGGATGAATTTATCAAAAGCGTCCCTGAATAGGTAACTTAAAAAAAAAAAAAATTTCCCTTTAAACTTTTCCGTATCGGGGATGATTGGGTCTTGACATCTTAGGTGAATAAACCAGATGTAACTCAGTCTAAAAGAAAATATATGGAAACAAAGCTAAAAATGCGATCTACAAAAGCACTCACATCACAAAACTGAGCAAATAACTCCATATAGTTGTGGAATGCAAAGCTCATACAAACAGGATGAAATAATACTTTGAACACTGCACAAGTGAGAACTACAGAGAAAATATCTAAACATGTCCACAATGTGGAGAGCATAGATGAGGTGCGTGGGGAGTGGCCACTCCCCCAAACAGATTTTGAATAAAATGGTGCCTATGCAGATAAGCACTTCAGCTTCACACCAGGGGCATATGGAAGGGAATGGGGGACTTGTATACTGCCTTTTTGTGGCTTTGGCATTCAAAGCTGACATTCAAAGTGACTTGCCCAGGGTCACAAGGAGCAGCACTGGGATTTGATCTCGCAACCTCTGGGTGCAGAGGCAGCAGCTTTGCCAATGAGCCACGCCTTCCTGCGTAGCCACTGGCAGATCTGGGCAGGCTTGGGGGGGGGGAGAATCTAATGCATGGGCTGGGAGGTGGGAAGGGAAGGGAGAAGATCTGCTGTACAGGCTGGGTGAGGGTAAGGAGGGAAGAAGGAGTCTGCTGCACGGGCTGGGAAGGGAGGGAAAAAGAGAGAGATGTCTACCCACTTTGGGCTCAGGCCTGCCCAAAATTGTCTGAAACGTCTGTTCCCCCTGACATCAAAATCTGACTACGCTTCTGTTAGAGAAGTAAATTCGGATTCCATATACGAGTCATCCATAATTAAGTCTACACTGAGGAAATCATAAGGGGTTTGGTAGAACAGAGTGAACTTACTGGACTTTTTTTTTTTTTTTTCTTTCTAGATGTATTTCTAGTGTCTTTAGTACATGAGATGAGACCAAATTGGGATAAAGGTCAGGATGTACTCATGGTATTACTGGATCAGGGCCGGATTAAATCCAACTGAGGCCCTAAACACAGCCTCAACTATTGCCTCACTTGATCTTTCTATTTAACTGAAAAGATATTGAGACTGATTAAGTGCTGAGAAATATCATTATTGTGTGAAAATTGATCAGGGTCTGCCACTATATTTATAGTGATTATAAAAAACACTGAAATTCAGGTTGGATAAACAGCAGTGAAAGGGTTAAGGGAATGATAGCTAGGGAGGAACTCCGTGGTGTCTTCTTTCCCTTGGTTTTCTTAAGCACATGCTTAGTTTATTTAATGGTTAATCTAGGAATGTCACTGAATCTGCCTGCAGCGTTTGATACAGTTAATCATTATTTATTGTTCCACAGGTCATGGGAAGTAGGTTTCCTTGGTAAGGTATTCAATGGGCTTGTTTCATTTCTGGCCCAGCGTTCATAAGCCCATAGTCCATCTAGCCCAGTATCCAGTCTTCACGGAGGCCAATCCAAGTCACAAGTACCTGGCACAAACCCAAATAGTAACAGCATTCCATGCTACCATCCCATGTCTGTCTCAACAGCAGACAGTGGACTTTCCCTCCAGGAACTTGTCCAAACCTTTTTTTAAAAACCATCTACATTAACGGCTATTACCACATCCTCTGGCAACGTGTTCCAGAACTTAACTATTCTCTGAGTGAAAAAAATATTTCCTCCTATTGGTTTTAAAAGTATTACTCTGTAACTTCATTGAGTGTCCCCCTAGTCTTCGTAAATCTTGAAGAAGTAAAAAAAAAAAAAATCGATCCACTTGTACCTGTTTTACACCACTCAGGATTTTATAGACTTCAATTGTATCTTCCCTCAGTCGCCTCTTTTCCAAGCTGAAGAGCCATGACCTCTCTAGTCTTTTGATGAAAACAAAACCAAAAACTGTGGATACAGATGTTCTGGAGATAATTTATTAAACACTGACATATAAAACCATGAAAATTCAATTTAAAAAAGTACAATGATAAAAAAATACTGTGATAAAAATCCAACCGGACCCTACACGGGTCCGTGTTTCGGTGAACACGCCTTCCTCAGGGGTCCAATGGTTTGCAACCTCACATATCAAGAATTGGACTGAAAACAGTCTATTGTCTTTAAACATGTGATTTTTATCACAGTATTATTTTTATCATTGTACTCTTTTAATTGAATTTTCATGGTTTTATATGTCAGTGTTTAATAAATTATCTCCAGAACATCTGTATCCACAGTTTTTGGTTTTGTTTTCATCAAAAGACTAGAGAGGTCATGGCTCTTCAGCTTGGAAAAGAGGCGACTGAGGAAAGATACGATTGAAGTCTATAAAATCCTGAGTGGTGTAAAACAGGTACAAGTGGATCGATTTTTTTTTTTATATGTCAGTGTTTAATAAATTATCTCCAGAACATCTGTATCCAAAGTTTTTGGTTTTGTTTACATCGGTGGATTGTTTTCACTGTGGATGTTTTCTTTGTTGTGCTGCACTCTCTAGTCTTTCCTCATACGAGAGGAGTTCCATCCCCATTATCATCTTGATTGCTCTTCTTTGAACTTTTTCTAGTTCCGCTATATCTTTTTTGAGATAAGGAGACCATAACTGAACGCAGTTTGATGAAATGGGAATAAATCAAACAATGCTAAACTCCTTTGTGGTCTTCTACAGTGTTCAGTATTTTCTCGTTATTGTTCAGTTTATAGTTGTACCCCATTACAGATTATCGAGGGGTTGGAGATTTTATGTCACCAGTATGCAGATGGGGCTCAATATAGTAAAGGTGCAAAAACTTTGATGCCAAACATTTGAACACTAACCCCCAGAGGGTGCCTAAATTTGAGTGTGGGTCCCAGACCTGCACACACAATTAGGGCTCCTTTTACTAAGGCGCGCTAGCGTTTTTAGGGTGCGTTGCATTGCCGCGCACAGTAACCCCACGCTACGTGCCAAGAACTAACGCCAGCTCAATGCTGGCGTTAGCATCTAGCGCGCACGGCAATGCAGCACGCGCTAAAACCGCTAGCGCAGCTTTTGTATAAGGAGCCCTTAGTTAACAGGCCCCAATGATTTAATTATTGGAGTTAAGCACTTAATTAGCACTAATTATGATTTGCATGTACTGTATATGTCTGTGTGCCTAAAGTTGAGCACGGAATTTGGTGCTCAGTGCTCTTCTACGAAGCGCGCTTGTCCCATATCGCCCTTTCTGGAGTAGCACCGACTACCAATTTTTATCGGCACTTAATTTTCAGCCCCATTTATAAAATTTTTCCCTTGATCACCCATTCTAGAATCGTACTATTGCTCCATGATTCTCATCATAGAAGCTAGTGTAAGTCTGCGTTTTGGGGCCCTGACTCAAGACATGAGCCTTTATGCCTCATCGGGGCTAGTGTAAATGTTCACACCCTAATACGAGTACCTAATTGTTTAGAATGCCCCAGACCTCCCCACATGATCCGCCCACATCCACACCCCCTTACAGTTTCATGTTATAGAAATTAGGCACTATTCCCCCCCCACACACACACCTCCCCCCAATATTCAAAGCCATTTAACCAGCCAGAAATGGCCACTGATGGGATAAAGAGCATTTAACCAGCTAACCATGAATGTTCAGTGTGGTTATCTCCGTTAAATATTTGAAGCTAGTGGCTAAATCAGGGGTGTCAAAGTCCCTCCTCGAGGGCCGTAATCCAGTCGGGTTTTCACGATTTCCCCAATGAATATGCATTGAAAGCAGTGCATGCACATAGATCTCATGCATATTCATTGGGGAAATCCTGAAAACCCGACTGGATTCCGGCCCTCGAGGACCGACTTTGACACCTGTGGGCTAAATGTTAACTGGCTATATTGCACAATAACCGGCAATACTTAGCACATTATTTATTTACCTGATAGTCTTCTTGACCACCCTTACCATTATTTAGTTTCTGGGTCACTTAATTCAAGCCACAGCAACTCATGGCTTTAGATTCACCGGACACTGTGCCTGCATTTTTTTTGTGCTGTGTTGCAGAGAAGGGAGATTTGCTTATTTGTAATGGGGGGTTCTCCATAAACAGCAAGAAAATGCAGCCACCCTGGCCTGCCTTCCTTCTCCTCTAAAACATTCCTTATGTAGGACCTTAGGTATAGTAGAAACATAGAAACACAATGGCCCATCCAGTCTGTTCACCTCAGCATCCGTAATCTCCTCATCTCCCTATTGGCTAAGGCTCTTTACGCCTGCATTGTGATGTCATAGAGCTTTGTGGTTATAGAAACATGATGGCAGATAAAAGCCAAATGGCCCATCCAGTCTGTCCATCTGCAGCATTCACGATCTCCTCCTCTCCCTAGGAGATCCCATGTCCCACACTTTCTTGAATTCAGACACAGTCTTTATCTCCACCACCTTTACCAGGAGACTATTTCACACATTTATCACTCTTTCTGTAGAAAAGTATTTCCCTAGATTACTCCCGAGTCCATCACCTCTTAATGTCATCCCATGCCCTCTTACTCTGGAGCTTTCTTTCAACTGAAAGATGTCTATTTATGCCATATAAGTATGCCACAATGTCTTTACCATACCTCCACTTTTCTAATCTAATCAGAATTTCTGGAACTCACTTATCCAGTACATGTTCAAGGAGATTTACAAGGTAAAAGGCCCATGCAGGGACATGAGGAAGGTTACATTATATTGTCATAAGTTTACAATACATTGTAATGTAAAGGTTACATTATTGTGAGCCAGACAGGTCGTCAGAAGCGAGGATAGCATAGAGGGATATTGAGTACAGTTGCAGAAGGAGAATGAATACAGGTTCACAATTGGAATAAGGAACGTGCAAATGAGCAAGTAGGCAAGGATAAGAACATAGGAATAGACTTACTGAGTCAAACCAGTGGTCCATCTAGCCCAGTATCCCATCTTCGTGGATGCCAATCCAAATTACAAAAACCCAAATAGTAGCAGTATTCCATGTTACCAACCCATGTCTGTCAACAACAGACTAAGGACTTTTCCTCCTGGAACTTGCCCAAACCTTTTTTTTTAAATCAGCTACATTAACCGCTCTTATCACATCCTCTGTCAACGCGTTCCAGAGCTTAACTATTCTCTGAGTGAATATTTCGTCCTATTAATTTTAAAATTATTATTCTGTAACTTCAGTGAGTGTCCCCTAGTCTTTGCAAATCGTAATACAGTAAAAAAAATCGATCCACTTGTACCCATTCTACTCCACTCAGGATTTTGTAGACTTCAATCATATGAAAAGCCCTAACCTTTTTAGTCTTTCCTCATAGAAGAGTTCCATCCCCTTTATCATCTGGGTTGCTTTTCTTTGACCTTTTCTACTGCCGCTATATCTTTTTTGAAATAAGGTGACCAGAATTGAATGCAATACTCCAGGTGAGGTTGCATCATTGAGTGATACAGAGGCATAATAACGTTCTTAGTCTTCTTAACCATCCCTTTTCTAATTCGTAGCATCTCGTTTGTCTTCTTGGCCGCTGCCACACATTGGGTGGAAGGCTTCAGCATATTGTCTACGATGGTCCCTAGCATCCAATAACTATAATTTGGATTATTCTTTCCAATGTGCATCACTTTGCATTTGGCCACATTAAATTTCATCTGCCATTTAGACACCCTGTCTTCCAATTTCCTAAGGTCTTCCAGTTTTTCACAGTTCACATGCGTTTTAACAACTTTTAACAGTTTAGTGTCATCTGCAAGTTTAATCACCTCTCTCGTAGTAGTTCCATTTTCTAGATCATTTATAAATAAGTTAAATAGCACCGGTCCCAGCACAGATCCCTGTGGCACACCACTATTTACCCTCCTCCACTGAGAAAAATGACCATTCAACCATACCCTCTGTTTTCTGTCCAATGACCAGTTCTTAATCCACAGTTGAACATAGCCTCCTATCCCATGGCTCTTTAATTTTCTCAGGAGCCTCTCATGAGGAACTTTGTCAAAAGCCTTCTGGAAATCTAGATACACTACATCAACCAACTCGCCTTTATCCATAAGTTTATTCACACCTTCAAATAAGTCAAACAAATTGGTGAGGCAAGACCTCCCTGGGCTGAACCCATGCTGACTGTATCATTAAATCGTGTTTTGTCTACATGTTCTACAATTTTATTTTTTTATAATTGTTTCCACTATTTTGCCTTGCACCGAGGTCAGGATTACCAGTCTGTAATTATCCAGATTCCCCTGGAACCCTTTTTTAAAAATCAGTGTAACATTGGTCAACCTCCAATCTTCTGGTACCACAGATGATTTTAATGACAGGTTACAGATCACAGCAGATCAGCAATTTCATGTTTGAGTTCTTTTAGTACCCTGCGATGTATACCATCTGGTGTAGGTAATTTATCACTCTTTAACTTGTCAAATCGGCTAATACATCGTCCAGGTTCACTGAGATTTCTTTCAATTCCTCCATCTCATAATCCTTAAACCATTTCTGGTTCAGGTAGGTTTCTTACATCTTCTTCCATAAAGACCCAAGCAAAGAATTCATTTCAGTCTTTCCACTGTCTTTATCCTTCCTGAGTGCACCTTTTACTCCTGGATTCCCTCAGAGGTTTTCTGCTTTTGTTGTACCTAAAAAAATTGTTACTATGAGTTTTTGCCACTTTGGCAAGTTTTCTTCATATTCTTGTTTAGCTTTCTTAATCAATGCTTTGCATCTAACTTGTCAGTGTTTGTCTCTCTTTTTATTTTCTTCATGGGGATCCTTTTTCCATTCTTTAAAGGATGTTTTCTTAGCTGTAATAGCTTTTTACTTTGCCTTTAAACCACGCCGGCTCTCGTTTTCTCTTCTCTCCGTTTGTTAATAAGTGGAATACATCTGGTCTGCACTTCTACGATGATATTTTTGAATAACATCTATGGCTGGATTACACTTCTGACCTTTGCAACAGACTCTTTTAGCTTCTTTAACATTTTCCTCATTTTATCATAGTCGCCCTTGCGAAAATTAAATGCAGCTACAGTAGATTTCTTTAGTGACGTCACTCCAGTTATCAGCTCAAATTTGATCATGTTATGATCACTGTTTCCCAGCGGGCCCAGCACAGTTATCATCCATACTATGTCCTGCATTCCACTAAGGACTAAATCCAAAATAGCTCCCCCTCTTGTCAGTTCCTGGACCAGTTGCTCCAAGAAGCAGTCATTTATGACATCTAGGAACTTTTCCTCCCTAGCACACCTCGATGCAGCATTTATCCAGTCAAACACAAGGCAAAGAGGAAATATCCACAGTATAAACACAAAAATCTTCTGACAGGGGCAACTATATGCTCCAAAATATAGAAATATGGAGAAAAAGAGACCTTAATCATAGTCCAATAGCAATGCAACAGATTGAACTGTAACCAAGCATGGTTCTAGTCATCACAGGTCTCAAAGAACAAAACTCCAGTGAAATATTTTCTTAGAGCAAAAATAGTATGCCCACAGCAGGTTTAAACGCACACTGGAAACATTATACTCTCACTAAACAAAAATCCATACCACTGGAACAAAAAATGAAAACCATTGTACTTATCGTCAGTACTTGCTTGCAATCACTTGCTTGCAATCACTTGCTTGCAATCACTTCCAATCAATGCAGCGAAAAAAAATTCCCTATGGGAGACCCCATTTACCTGCAGCATCTTCAGGGGAACCGTTCAGTTATTTTTATTTGTATCGGGCGATGGTGCGCCCGCATCTGGAATACTGCGTGCAATATTGGTCTCCGTACCTTAAGAAGGATATGGCGTTACTCGAGAGGGTTCAGAGGAGAGCGACATGTTTGATAAAAGGGATGGAAAACCTCTCATACGCTAAGAGATTGGAGAAACTGGGTCTCTTTTCCCTGGAGAAGAGGAGACTTAGAGGGGATATGATAGAGACTTATAAGATCATGAAGGGCATAGAGAGAGTAGAGAGGGACAGATTCTTCAAACTTTCGAAAAATAAAAGAACAAGAGGACACTTGGAAAAGTTGAAAGGGGACAGATTCAAAACGAATGCTAGGAAGTTCTTCTTTACCCAACGAGTGGTGGACACCTGGAATGCGCTTCCAGAGGGCGTAATAGGGCAGAGTACGGTACTGGGGTTCAAGAAAGGATTGGACAATTTCCTGCTGGAAAAGGGGATAGAGGGGTATAAATAGAGGATTACTGCACAGGTCCTGGACCTGTTGGGCCGCTGCGTGATCAGACTGCTGGGCATGATGGACCTCAGGTCTGACCCAGCAGAGGCATTGCTTATGTTCTTATGGAACCGCAAGTGAGAGATATTAAACTGCAGGTCAAGCCTCAATCATAGGTCAGACCCTAAATCCTTACGTATAAATGTAAATTCAATATGCATTCAGTACTTGTAGTGCAAATATTCAGTGTCGCACGACTATACTTTAAATTGTTGTGAAAACAAAAAAAGTGCTAATTTTTTTTTTAAATGCACTTATCTTTTGAGAATGCCACGCTCACAAGCAAAGGGGCCTCCGTTTCACCCGAACTAACAGGGCTTCATCAAGGGAAGTGCTGTAAAACATTTCAAACAAAAAAAAAAAAACCAACGTGATAAATGAAAAACCTTAATTAAACCAATACAATTTAATATAATTTTGTGAAAAACAGCAAAAGAACACTTCCTGTTACCAACCTTTCACTGGCAAAATGGCGTCTGCTGCTGTAGACGCTGCTACACATGTAAGCCAACGACTGCTCTAAACATCAGGACTAAACTGTCCAATCAGATGTCACTACTAGAAAATAGTAAAAATAATGGAATGAGAAAAAAGCATGAATTAATGAAAAACTAAACAAAACAGGACTCAAATGAAAGCACTCCAATCGATTTTATCGTTTAAACCTTGCGGATGCAATGTGTGCAAAGTAAAAATCCAGTAAGATTCTCTTCTTCTAAGGCAGGGGTGTCAAAGCCCCTCCTTGAGGGCTGCAATCCAGTCGGGTTTTCAGGATTTCCTCAATGAATATGCATGAGATCTGTTACCATACAATGAACACGTGCACAGAGTTGCAAAAATCAAGAGTTCAAGGAAGACCTTTAACGGGTATCAGACACATACCAACAAACACCGTAGGTTTGTCGGAAAATTCCTCATTTACCCAACGGTGCCTCCACCTCCTATTTTGTTTATCATTGATCTGTTTCCTTATTTGCATTGCTTTTCCTATTGAGATTCTTATAAATTATGCATAGCTAGTATGAAAAACTTTTACTTAGCTTTTTCATCCCCAAACGCCAACGCGTTTCGATAATCTTTATCAAGACGAAAACTGGGGAACTAGAATACCAAACAAACACATACACCACATTAGAGACGCGTTGGCGTTGGCGTTTGGGGATGAAAAAGCTAAGTAAAAGTTTTTCATACTAGCTATGCATAATTTATAAGAATCTCAATAGGAAAAGCAATGCAAATAAGGAAACAGATCAATGATAAACAAAATAGGAGGTGGAGGCACCGTTGGGTAAATGAGGAATTTTCCGACAAACCTACGGTGTTTGTTGGTATGTGTCTGATACCCGTTAAAGGTCTTCCTTGAACTCTTGATTTTTGCAACTCTGTGCACGTGTGACTTGGAAATAGCCGATCAGCATTAAGTGATTTCTGTTGTTGACCATACAATGAAAGCAGTGCATATTCATTGGGGAAATCCTGAAAACCCGACTGGATTGCAGCCCTCAAGGAGGGACCTTGACACCCCTGTTCTAAGGGCAAGATTCCAATCTCCCCCCCCCATGGATGTTTCTTTACCATTTCAATTAAAGTGCATTTTAGCTCATAAAAACTATGTTTGTAAGAAATGCAGTGTTGCACAAGAGGTTCCTTCACAATCTGTCTTAATATTTGACTTGTGTTCTGTGAGACAAGTTTTCAGCTGTCATTCCAACGTGATTAGATTTACTGCTTCAGCAAAAGCTTCTGCTTGGTATGGGATGACTGAAATCCTTTGTTTGAACACTCACTGCACAGGTAGAACAAGAACCGCATTTGTAATGTCCTATGGGCAAAACATTATCAGCAGATTTGGGTGGTAACATAGAAGGACACAAAAACTCTTAAGATTTTTTCCTCTTGAAAAGGCAAATCTTAAACTAAACCTCTTTTGGGAGGTCACATGGTGCCATGATTGAGAGCAGATGCTGAAAAGCTGAGCTCCATCGCTTCCCCTTGATTTCAGCTATAAGTCATGCTTTTTGCCGGCGATTTCTGCTCCCTTTCCTACCCGAGTGAGTTGTGGAGTTTGGGGTCCATGTCTGTCTCCATCCGGACGCTCTCTCAGATGGCAAGTGAACTAAGCTGACCCCAACGGAAAGATTGCAATCGCCGACATGGAGCCACAGCCAAGATGGCCGATGCAGCTGAGAGTGTGAGTCCACCGGTGAGCTCTGCATGGTCAGCGGAAATTATTACTGAGGTGAAGGCAGCTGTGGATTTTGCGCTGGAATCTAAAATGCAGTGCATTTTGGATCAGGTGGAGGAAGCTCACAAGCATCTGGATTCCATGGAGCTTGAAACTACTGAGCACCAGCAGCGTTCGAGCGATTTGGAAGACCAGGTTCGGGACCAGGCCAGTACTCAAGAACAGATGCAGCAGCGTATTGTGGCTCTGGAGGAAAAAGTGGATGATTTGGAAAATCGGTCACGTAGGAACAACCTACGTTTGATTGGCCTGCCGGAATCCTTAGCAGTGGGTGACCTGCAGGAGTTCCTGGAAACCTGGATCCCTAAAGCAGTGTTTTTCAACCTTTTTTGGGCAAAGGCACACTTGTTTCATGAAAAAAATCACGAGGCACACCACCATTAGAAAATGTTAAAAAATTTAACTCTGTGCCTATATTGACTATATATAAAGTAATTCTCTTGAATAGGAATCAAATAAACACAAAGAAAGTATTTTATAATTACTTTATTATGAAATATTAAGTAAACAGAATAGTGAAAAATTATAAAATACTTTATTCAGTGCGAAACCTGGGCCTGTTTGGCTGAACACAAAGCTGATATTCTGGCTGGAATCGAAGAAAGACACACACGTAGCTCTTCGTCAACAGCTCTCAGTCTCTCTCTGTATTTGGTTTTTATAGCATACAAAAATAGACAAATATACCCTCCATCCTTTTTATTAAACCACAATAGCAGTTTTTAGCGCAGGGAGCTGCGCTGAATGCCCAGCGCTGCTCTTGACGCTCATAGGCTCCCTGCGCTAAAAACCACTATTGCGGTTTAGTAAAAGGTGACCATATTGTAAAATATAGACAGCAGATATAAATTCAGAACTGTGCATAGTAAGTGAAGGGAAGTTTTCATCTCTGGGAATTTACCCAGTTAACTATTAAGTTATTTGGGCAAATTCCTTTGAAAACTGTGGTAATACTGCCTCCACTTTGCTAAATTTAAAATAAAATCATTTTTCCTACCTTGTCTGGTGATTTCTGGTTGCACTTTCTTCTTCTGACTGTGCATCCAATCTTTCTTCCCTTCTATCAGCCTGTATGCTTTCTCTCCTCCACACCTCATTCCCTCCCCCAACTTTTTCTTCCTCTCTCCCTGACCTTTCTTTCTTTTTTTCTGTTTCTCTTCTTTCCTTCTGTTTCCCTGCCTGCCCCCTTTCTTTCTTTCTTCCTGCCATTCCCCAAGCCACTACCACTGCCGCTGCCATCGGGGAACAGGCCCCACCAATGGATAACAGGCCCCAAAGCCGACGCCGACGCATGCTCTCCCTGACGTCAATTCTGCAATTGGAGAGGAAGTTCCGCCCAGCCAGGCAGTACAGATCAATCCTAACAGAAAACCATGTCTTTCGAACACACAGAACACAGAAAACATCTTCGCTTAGTATGGAATATGTCATTACAAACTAACCTCTCCCCCCTTTACAAAACTGTAGTGTGGATTTTAGCCACGGTGGTAACAGCTCTGACACTCATTGAATTCTGAGCATCAGAGCTGCTACCACCACGGCTGGCGCTAAAAACACTCCAGTTTTGTAAAAGGGCGGATAAAATAGAAATACATAGACAAAGGTTAAATTGAACCAGCAAGAAGCTAGACTCTGCATACAATGCAACACCACAGAAACAGTGACACATGTCTCCTAAAGCAATAAATAAATAGAAAATTTTTGTTCTACCTTTTTCTTCTCTAGTTTCTGCTTTCCTCATCTTCTTGTTACTCTCTTCCTTACATCCACTGTCTGCCGTCTCTCTGCCCCTATATGGTATCTTCTCTCCTTCTATGCCCCTTCCAGAAACTGTATGCCTCCCCCTTCCATCTCTCCTTTCACCCCCTTTGGTCTGGCATCTCTCTCCTCTCCTTCCCTCTCCCACACCTCTCTTCTGCAATCCCTTTCTTCCCTCATTTTCCTTTTCAATTTATTTTCTGCATCCATCTAGATTACTTTCTCACTACCCTCTCATCAATTTCCTTTTTCACTGTCTACCTACAGCTCGCCACCTCTTTCCCTCGCCCCCTCCAGTATTTCCCTAACTTAATCCTTTCCCCCCCATCATGTGCCCTCCTTTTATTTATCTCCTCCTTCCATTATGTGCCCTCTTTCTCTACCCCTTCCATCTAGCTAAAGAAGCACTGCCTGGGCTTTGCAGTCCCCAGTTATGTCTCTAGCAGGATATATATTTCAAATCTGATATATTCTAATGACAAAATAGAAATAAAATGATTTTTTTCTACCTTTTGTTGTCTCTGGTTTCTGCTTTTATCTTCTTTTCACTCTTTTCCTTCCAGCGTCTGCACTCTCTTCAATCCAGTATCTGCCCATTCATCCACTGTCTGCCCCTTCCAGAAACTGTCTGTCTCCCCCTGCCATCTCTTCTCTAGAATCCCCCTTTGGTTTGGCATCCATCATCTTCCCTCTGTTCCCTCATGGTCTGGCATCTTTCTCCTTTCATCTCTCTTTCCCTTCCCCCTGTGGTTTTTAGCATCTCTCTCTTCTCATTTCCCCCGCTCATATCTGATATCTCTGTCTCCTTCCCCTTTCTCTGACATCTCTCTTTCCTCTCTTCCCTTTCCTTCTCTGGTCTTCCTTCTTTATTTTCTGCCTCCGCCTAAATTACATTCTTTCTTACTATGCAGTCCTCAGTTTCCCTCTTTTCATTGTGTCTACCCACAGCATGCCACCCCTTTCCTTTACCCCTCCACTATCTCACTAACTCTATCTTTTTCCCCCATCCAGCATATGTCCTTTTTCTTTATCCCTCCTTCCATCCAGTATATGTTCTCTTTCTCCACTTCCATTCAGCATTTGCTCTCCCTTCTTCCCACTTCCATCATCTTCCCCTTCTTCCCACTTCCATCATCTGCCCTCTTCTCTCTCCCCCTTCTCTCCACTTCCATCATCTGCCCCTTCTCTCTCCCCCTTCTCTCCACTTCCATCATCTCTCCTCTTCTCTCCACTTCCATCAGCTGCACTCTTCTCTCTCCCCTTTCTCCCCACTTCCATCATCTGCCCCCTTCTTTCAATCTCTCCATCCACCAAAGGCCCATCTTTCTCCCTTCACCTTTCCGATTTTGGCAACAAGATCGGCAACACCCCCCCCCCCCCCCGCGATGACACTTAAGATCGGCAACGGGCCTCCTTCTACCCCTCGCATCAACAGAACTTCAGATCGGCAATGTGGTGCTCAGTCAAAAGCTTCCCTCTGACTCAGCTTTCTGTTTCCGCAGTTCAGTCAGAGGGAAGCTTTTGACTGAGCACCACGTTGCCGATATGAAGTGCTGTTGATGCCAGGGGGGGAGGGGGGCGTTGCCGATTATGAATTGCATCGCGGGGGAGGCCGCCAATGCCGCTCATTGCCGTTGCAGCCCAGACGCTGCCGATGGCCCCAATGCGATCTTGCTGGCCCTGCGTGGACCGGCATTGGATGACCCGGACCTGGCCGGCTGTGCACCCCCCTAAGGCGTGCACCCGGGGCGGACCTCCCCCCCCCCCTTGATATGCCACTGTACACAGCAAATCAGCACTTATCTTAGAGTGTGCAGAGTATTGTCAAGCCCAACGGGGACCCGTTTCGCCGCTAAATGTGGCTTTTTCAAGGGTTCTCAGGACACTTAATTTTGAAATCCCGCCTCACTGTGTGTGCCTCCTCCTACCAGACATAATAATCCCCTTAACAGACAGATGCCCAGGCACTCAATTTCCCAGACCCAGCACACAGTCCTAAGACACACACAGCAACAGCAGTCTTCACTCAGGACCCCACCCCCTCACACATGCCAGACTCACACAATCGGTACTCACTGCATGGTGTGGTTTAATATTAAAAATACCTAAACAGTAAGAGTAAACCCTTGTAATGCAGCTGTATTATAAGGATTTACTCTCACTGTTTAGGTATTTTTTTAATGTTATTTTGAGCAAACTTTAGGTTTTCATTTTGATTGTGGTTTAATATTAAGACAGGTGTAAAGAGGGTTCATTCAAAAGTAAAGGCTCTAGACTAAAAAAAACCTAACTCTCCCTCAGTTGCTGAGATGGTCTGGGTTTAGGTCCTTTAGGACTAGCCTCTCCCTCGGTCCCTACACCACAGATGCTTTCTTCACATTAGGATCCGAGCTCAGTCCCAGATGGTTCTTCTGTCGCAAAAAACTTGCATCCGAAAGTATGTTATTTCAGCTGAATGTTCATGGCATCATCCCTGGTGTAACCAAAAATCAAATACTAAAGAAGTGTGAATCAAATAATAAGCAAACAAATTCACTTCCAGAGATAAACGCTGTGAAAAATCACAGTGATTTTATGCCATGCCTCAGAGACTGAGTATTCAAGCAGAAATTGCTGGATACAGCTTTCGGTCAAAGTCTCAATCATTGGCCAATGGCATGTACCTGTAGTACTAATTGATTTTTATACTTTTTATATTATTTAAATAATTGTTGAATAAATTGTTTAAATATTTTTCTAAGAGAGATGTAAAAACATCTTATGTCAGACATCAAACATCGTAAAAATTATTTAGATAGTGCACATATTCAAACAAAGCACTTATCTTAATCAGATGTCAGCACTGTATTCAAAACCCAACGGGGCCACCGTTTCACCTGGACTGGCTTCGTCAGGGGAAAACATAGACAGTGCCTGAAAAAGATGACAAATAAATATACATTTTCAAGATATTTGAAATCATAAAGAGATTATAAATCAGTGTTTAATACAGGAAACTTACGGAGCCAAAAATGACCTGAATCCTTAGCAAAATATTTCTCAAAAATGGCGTCGGTCACTGAGGACGCTAAGCCATTTAAATCACCCAATGAGGGGCTGCCGGCAAAAGACGTCATTCACGTAACAATGTGATGACGTATGAAGAATGACACAGCAAAAAGGCACATAAAAAAAGCATACAAAAAAATTTTTTTATCTTCAGCCACCAAAAGACAAATAAAGATACGGAAAAATCAAAAAAGTACGAATGAAACAAAACAGTTCATGATAAACATTAATAATAAACAGACCAATCAATCCTGTCGTTTAGGCCTATTGGTTGTAGTGATTGTAAGGTAAAGATCCAATAAGTCTCACGTTGTTTCAAGGCAGAAGCTCTATCGCCACCCTTGTTGTTCTTCTTTATAATATCAATAATGCAACCTTTGAGGTTGTGAAATGAGTGGGAAGCATCTTTGCAATGTTGTACTTGCGGTTCTTTAGTTTGCATTCTTTTGATGTTGGATTTATGTTCAGCTAGACGAGTTCTGAATGGTCTTGTTGTCATGCCTACATAAATCTTTGGACAAGAACACACAATAACATATACAACGTGATCAGATTGGCATGTGCTGAAATGTTTAAATTTATAAATGACTTGATTGATAGGATTAGTGAACTCTTTCGTTTGTATGGAGAAATCACAAAAGGCACAATGGCCACATTTGAAATGACCTATAGATGACAATGTAGGGCTAGTTTCTTGGACCACGTTGGTATTTAGAAATTCCTTTAAATTTTTTCCTCGTGAAAAGGCAAATCGTAATCTGTTGTCTTTGAAAACCGGAAGGGATTGAATAATGCCCCAGCGTTTTCTCATGATTTTCATGACTTGGGAACTAGATGTTGAATGTTTTAAAACACAAGTGATGAAAGGATCATCAGAAACAGAACTGAAATGTTTATGATTATTTAATAGAAGATCCCTGTTGTTATATTTGGCTCTTCTGTAGGCATTTTTTATAATATGAGATAGATATCCTCTTGCTTTTAATTTGCTGCTTAGATGCTTTGCCTGGATTTTGAATTCCGATTGGAGTGTACAATTGCGTCGTAATCTGAGCATCTGAGAGAAAAGTAAACTGTTTTTCAAATGTTTGGGATGACAGCTAGAGTATTCAAGAAAGGTATTTTTGGCCAAAGGTTTCTCATATGTTCGTGTAATAAAGGCTTGATTTTCAATAGTAACCTCAATATCTAAGTAATGAATATGTGTCATTGACTATGAAACAGTGAACTGTATATTAGTGTTGCATGTGTTAAGCCATACAACAAAGGAATTTAATTGTTTTTCAGAGCCCTTCCATAAAAGAAAAACATCGTCAATGTACCTCCACCAGAAGTAAATAAGATATTCAAGAGGAGAATTCTCGATCCAAATTTTTTCAAAAGAAATCATAAACAAATTGGCTACCGAGGGGGCGAAAGTCACCCCCATGGCCACACCTTGAATTTGTTTGAAAAGAAGGCATCAAAATTGAAAAAGTTTTCCCGCATGGCTAAGCTCGCTAAAGTGACTAAGAAATCAGTAGGCACTAGTTGTGGTTTAGGTTGTGCTTCCAATACATTTCTGATGACATCAATTGCATCCTGTTGAGGGATGGAAGTATAAAGTGAAGATACAACAAGTGTGACCATTAAAAATGGGCCTTCATGAGGATCCACAGAATCCAGTTTGTTGAGAAAATCTTTAGAATCTCGGATATAGGATTTGCATTTCGGAACTTCATATTTAATAAATTCATCAACGTATCGTGACAAAGGCTCAAGTACCGAACCTCGAGTCGATGTAATGGGTCTGAAAGGAGGATTAACCGGATCCTTATGTAGTTTCGGTAAAAAGTAAATATTAGAAATGACAGATATTTGGTATTCAAAAACCGGTAATCCCGGTTTGTTAAAAAACCTGCCTTCAGTCCTACATCAGTGATTTTTCGTATTCTACTTTGAATCCTCTTGGTGGGATCAAGTTTAATTTGTGTGTAAGCCTTGGATCTTGAAGATGTTCAAAAGCTTTCATTTTATAAGTTGACATATCCTGGATTGCAATCGCACCACCCTTGTCAGCAGATTTAATAATGATGTTACCATTATGTTGAAGAGATGCTAGTGCTCTATGTTCATCAGCTGTCAAATTAGATTTGAATTTATTCTTGGTGGGATGTTTGAATAATTTATGACAGTCTTGAAACACCAATTCTTTAAACACACTGAGTGTTGCATCCAAAGGTCCCGACGGCTTCCAAATGGATTTAGGTGCTATGATGGTTTTATCTGCAAGATCCGTTTTTGTTGCAAAAAATAATTTAATTTCAAGAAGTCTGGTGAACCTTTCAAAATCGATGTTAAATTGAAATTCGTTGCTAGGTACAGTTGGTACAAAAGATAAACTATGATTCAACAATTCAATTTCAGAAGGCTTCAGATTGTGATGTGAAAGATTCACAGTTACTGTTGGTTTTGTTGTTGAGATCTTGTCCATGGTCTTCCTCTTGTTTGATTTCTGCCTTGTCTGCCTTTCCGGGGTTGGTAACCTGCTCTTGGTCCTAAAAAAGGTTTCACTGAGCTGGAACTTCCAGAAGAACTTAGGCTAATAGAGGAGGAACTTGGATCCACGTTGTTTGATGGAGCTGCTAAATTTTGTGACTCACTGGGAGTCATCCAGTGGTACACCTTATTATTGAGATAATCTTTTTCATCTCTATAGAATTTTTTTAGTTTAAATTTCTTGATGTTTTCTTTGAATTTTTCTAAATTTTCATTGGTTTTAATTAACTGATTTTGAAAAGCTTCCATAGTTTGTGTGGTTTTAAGAGTAGATGTGGTTTTCTCAAGATCAACCTTGTAACTTTCAATTTGTTGTCTGCTTTTTTCAATTATAAGCAGCATCAAGTCAAAGGAGCATTTGTTCAAAATCATGTTCCATTTGAGTAAAAATTCTGAGTCTTCCTTGAAATTTTGAAGTTCTTTGTGGATTCTCAGACCTCTTGGAATTCTTTCACATTTTCAGTATTCTATTAGAATGCCACTGTTCAATTCCGTTTTAATGATTTTTTTTATTTTGATTGAAAAAAAAGACTCCAATCAGTGGATAAATTGTCACTGCCAGCAGAATTAATGTCAAAGTGAGAAGGAATGCTAAGAATAGATTCTGTTTGTTCTAAATTGAAACCAAAGGTCGTGTTCCAATTGATTGAAGACATGATAGTATGATATATGGTAAAACCAAAAATCAAATACTAAAGAAGTGTGAATCAAATAATAAGCAAACAAATTCACTTCCAGAGATAAACGCTGTGAAAAATCACACAGTGATTTTATGCCATGCCTCAGAGACCGAGTATTCAAGCAGAAATTGCTGGATACAGCTTTCGGTCAAAGTCTCAATCATTGGCCAATGGCATGTACCTGTAATACTAATTGATTTTTATACTTTTTATATTATTTAAATAATTGTTGAATAAATTGTTTAAATATTTTTCTAAGAGAGATGTAAAAACATCTTGTATCAGACATCAAACATCAAAAAAATTATTTAGATAGTGCACATATTCAAACAAAGAACTTATCTTAATCAGATGTCAGCACTGTATTCAAAACCCAACGGGGCCACCGTTTCACTTGGACTGGCTTCTTCAGGGGAAAACATAGACAGTGCCTGAAAAAGATGACAAATAAATATACATTTTCAAGATATTTGAAATCATAAAGAGATTATAAATCAGTGTTTAATACAGGAAACTTACGGAGCCAAAAATGACCTGAATCCTTAGCAAAATATTTCTCAAAAATGGCGTCGGTCACTGAAGACGCTAAGCCATTTAAATCACCCAATGAGGGGCTGCCGGCTGCTGTGTCATCCTTCATACGTCATCACATTGTTACATGAATGACTTTTGCCGGCAGCCCCTCATTGGGTGATTTAAATGGCTTAGCGTCTTCAGTGACCGACGCCATTTCTGGAAGTGAATTTGTTTGCTTATCATCCCTGGTGTCACATCCACCACAAACAATTCTGCCCACTGGGCTTCTATCCTCCACAGAAATTTCAATGTGCACCATATTGTTGTTTTGCACAAAGTCCACCCAAATTTCATGCTGCACACTAATCCCTCTCCACATGCGAGCAAGCAAACTGGGTGCAGTTCCGGCAGTGCTAGATTAACCCTATAAGCAAAGTAAGCACATGCTTAGGGCATCAAGGGAAGGGGGCCACCACAGAAATTTTCATAGCCGGATTTATCATTTAAATTATTAAATTTATAGCCATTTTCAAAAAATTAATGAAAAATGAATAAGTTCTGTTTATAAAGCGTTCTCTCTTGTCATCATGTTTATCCTGCAAAATAAAGTTCACTGGAAGCTATACAAATTTTGAACAAGTCTAGACGCGTTTGAAACAGCGCAAGTGACGGGTACTAGCTCCTTAAGAAGTTCTTCGTTTAGCCGCCAGCTGTCACAGGTGTTAATTGCAGGTGCATTCATAAACTTGTCTTGCTTTCAAAGTCTCAAAGCCTCAAACAGCCTCAAAGTTGTTAATGACTATTCCAATAGCACACTCAGTTCTGGCTTTTTAATCTATTAAAATGTAAGTACGTTTTATATAGTTTGAATGCATTTCATTCTATTCTTGGATATGAGCCCAGACAGTTTGGCACACTCGCTTAACGGTGTTGTGCGCCAAACATGCCTTCGTGTGAAATGTGCTCATGCCCATAATTATTCACGGAAAGCTAATGGTGAGAAATACAAGAGAGAGTGGTTACTGTATTCACCATAAACAGGATCAGTTTGTTTTGTTTGTAAACTGTTTGCTCCTAAAAATTTCTAGAATTTTGTTATAAGAGAAGGGTTCAGTGACTGGCGAAATACTATTGTAATTGATAAACATGAGAAAAGCACTACTCACCGAGACTCTTTGCTAACATATTTAACTCGCAGTCAAGGTGCGGGGTGGAAGTCATGGTTAGAGAAACAAATTCAGGATGAGTGTGATTACTGGGAACATGTCTTGAGGCGTGTCATAGCTGTTATTTCTACGCTAGCTGAACGTGGCTTGGCTTTTCGAGGAACAGAAGAAAGGTTTGGATCATTGCAAAATGGGAATTTTTTAGGGCTGCTTGAACTCATAAGCCAGTTTGATCCATTTTTAGCTTGCCACATTTCGAAGTATGGAAATTCTGGCAAAGGAAATCCCTTCTTACATGTCAAAAACCACCTGCGATTAACTTTATTCAAGTAATGGAACAAAAGGTCCATGCGTTCATTGTTGACGAAGTTAAATCTTCTGGTTATTTTAGTTTGTCCGCGCGGAAGGGTTGACGTCACAGTGACCTAGCCGGTTCGCATCGTTAGTTCTAGGAAAGCCTTCTGCACGTGAGCATGGTTTCCCGCTCAAATGTATCAACTTCACGTACTGTGTTAGTGCACTCCCCACCAGATCTATTGTCCAGGTCACACTTTCATTATTAAGGCAGACTCAAGAGAGAGCACACATAAAGAAGGCACACACAGAAAGGTAAGGAAGAGCCAGGCACACACAAGGCAGACTCAAGAGAGAGCACACACAAAGAAGGCACACATAATAAGGTAAGGAAGAGCCAGGCACACACAAGGCAGACTCAAGAGAGAGCACACACAAAGAAGGCACACATAATAAGGTAAGGAAGAGCCAGGCACACACAAGGCAGACTCAAGAGAGAGCACACACAAAGAAGGCACACATAATAAGGTAAGGAAGAGCCAGGCACACACAAAAAGGTAAGGAAGAGCCAGGCACAGGAGTGAGCACACTAGCAAAGGGTGCCAGGACTCCTAGAAGGCAGAAGGAACCCAGAGGATGTGCTTCCCAGTGTACTGCACGGCCTGCCACATGTACGACTACCTCCCCTCGAGGTGGCAGTCGTATGTGTGCGGACGATGTCAGGAGCTGAGGAGCTTGAAGATTGAAGTCAGTCGTCTGAAGCACAGGATCCAGGAGCTGGAGGGACTCTACATCCCAAAAGACCCATTCCAGACAGCTGAAGACCCTTTACGAGAGAGGCACATCAAGGAACAAGTCAGGGAGCTTGAGAAGTTAATCGATGATGCCTACAGGAGAATGGAGGAACAGGAACACGAGCAGTGCAAGATCGAAGAAGACGCATAGGACAGAGGACAAGAACCATCTGACACCATGGTAGAAGGTACCTATAGAGAAGTCTCGCAGAAAGAAGAGGCAAGATTATACCAGGGCCTAGAGGGAGAAGAAATAAGAGCACCAGGGACACGGACCTGCGACCGCAGCGGAGACTGAGAAAGGGGAAATCTGCAATCCTGGTGGGAGACTCAATCCTAAGGCAAGTAGACAGTTTCATAGCGGGAGGGAGAGAGGATCGGCAAGTGACCTGTCTCCCAAGAGCAAGAACAAAGGACATCGTTGACAGAATTGAAAGAATCCTGGAGGGAGCAGAGACGGAAGAGACAGCAGTGATAGTCCACGTCAGGACAACAAAAATGAACTTACTGAACAGTTCAAGATCTTAGGAAGGAAACTGAAGATGAGGACCCAGAGAATAGCTTTCTCAGAGATCCTGCCGGTACCAAGGGCAGAAGCAAGGAGGCAGATGGAACTACAATCAATAAATGCCTGGATGAGGAGATGGTATGGGAAGAGGGATTTCTCTTCGTGAGGAACTGGACAACATTCTGGGGCAAGAACAAGCTCTTCAAGAGAGATGGACTACACCTGAGCACGGCGGGGACTAGACAACTAACAAATAACATCAGAAGAGCAATCGAGCAAGCTTTAAACTGAATAGAAGGGGAAAGCCAACAGTTGACCTGGTGTCGATGGTTCGGAAGACAGTATCCCGAGAAGATACTGAGTGGGAAAAATGCTGGGAAGACGCAAATGGCAAACAACAGGAGATGGAAAAACAAGGGAGCCAGACGAAGCGAGAGGTGGATAGGAGGAGCGCACTACAAGGAGAAGTCAAAATGGAACAGGATGAAGGGAAGGAACAAGAGAAGGTCAATAGGAACATACCACAAGGGGATAACAAAAGAGACAAAAATCAGGAGTTGGCAAGTTAGGAAGGGGACATAAAGAAAAACGAAGCACAAGAGAAAACAACAAGGAAGAGAAAATACCAGGACTTGAACTACATGTACACTAATGCAAGGAGCCTAAAAAACAAAACGGGGGAATTAGAAGTCATGGCCAATAATGAGAGTCTAGACATCATATGGATCACGGAAACATGGTGGAATGAGGAAAACAATTGGAACATAGTTCTGCCAGGGTACAAGCTCTACCGAAGAGACAGGACATATCAGAAAGGAGGAGAAATCGCACTATACATCAAGGACACCATTAAATCGACCAGCGTGGATGCGGCAGCAACAAATGAACAACTGGAATCACTATAGGTTAAAATACCAGGAAGGAACGGAACCGAGATAAAGATGGGACTGTACTACCGTCCACCTGGGCAAACTGAAGCAAATGATACAGAAATGAAAGCTGAATTGAGGTGGGAATACATGAACACTAACACCATAGTTATAGGAGACTTCAACTATCCCGGGATAGACTGGAGTCTTGGAATTTCAAAATGTACAAAGGAAACGGAGTTCCTGGAGGCTGTACGAGACTGCTTCATGGAACAATTTGTCAAGGAACCAACAAGAGGGTCAGCGATTCTGGATCTAATCCTCAACGGGCTGAAAGGACCTGCAAAGGGTGTGGAAGTAGTGGGTCTATTAGGTAACAGTGACCACAACATGATCCAGTTCAAAGTGGAAGTAGGATTACCAAAGGGAAAGAGAACCAATGCAACAACATTTAACTTCAAGAAAGGGAACTATGATGCCATGAGACGCATGGTGAGAAAAAAACAGCTCCAAGAAGGCGCAGACTGTGGAGCAAGCCTGGTCCTTATTCAAAGACACGGTAAACGAGGCGCAAAACCTGTATATACCCAGATTTAGAAAAGGATGCAAAAAGAATCAAACAAAAGACCCAGCATGGATAACCACTGAAGTAAAGAAAGTGATAGGAGACAAGAAAAGGACATTTCGGAAGTGGAAAAAGGACAAAACCGAAGAAAATTGGAAAGAGCACAGGAAGCAACAAAAAGAGTGTCACTGAGTGGTCAGAATAGCAACGAAAGAATACGAAGAGAGACTAGCTAAGGAAGCACAAAATTTTAAACCATTCTTCCCATATGTGAAAGGAAAGCAGCCTGCGAGGGAGGAGGTGGGACCTCTGGATGAGGACAACAAGAAGGGAGTGGTGAAGGAGGAAAAAGAGGTGGCTGACAGACTAAGCATGTTCTTCTTGTCGGTCTTTACAAGAGAAGACACATCCAATGTGCCGGAACCGGAAAAAATCTTCAGGGGAGATCAAGAGGGAAAATTATCATGCATAGAGATAAACCTCGAAGATGTACTCAAGCAGATAGACTAAAAGCTGACAAATCTCTGGGCCCAGACGGAATCCACCCATGAACACTGAAAGAGCTCAGAGACGAAACAGCGGAGTTACTGCAGCAGATTTGCAACCTAACCTTGAAAACAGGAGTAATCCCGGAGGACTGGAGGATAGCAAATGTTACACCTATCTTCAAAAAGGGATCGAGAGGCGACCCAGGAAACTACAGACCGGTAAGCTTAACCTCAGTTCTGGGGAAGATGGCCGAATCATTGATCAAGGAAGGTATCAATGAGCATTTAGCAAAAAATAATCTGATGAGAACAAGCCAGCATGGTTTCTGTAAAGGAAGATCATGCCTAACGAACCTACTGCATTTCTTTGAGGGGATAAGCGAGCAATTGGACAAGGGTGACCCCATAGACATTGTATATCTCGATTTCCAAAAAGCCTTCAACAAGGTACCTCATGAGCGCCTACTGAGGAAACTGTGTAGCCACGGGGTGGTAGGGGACGTGCACAGATGGATCAGGAATTGGCTGGCGGACAGGAAACAGTGGATAGGAGTAAAAGGACACTACTCAGACTGGAAAGGGGTCACAAGTGGGGTCCCAGAGGGATTAGTGTTGGGACCGCTGCTGTTCAATATATTCATAAATGACCTGGAAACAGGGACAAAGTTCGAACTTATAAAATTCGCAGAGGACACAAAACTATCCAGTAGAGTCAAAACTGTTGAGGAATACAAAGAATTACAAGGAGACCTGAATAAACTGAGTGAGTGGACAAAAAGATGGCAGATGAGCTTCAATGTAGAGAAATGTAAAGTCTTGCATGTGGGGAAGGGGAACCCAATGTACAGCTATACGATGCGAGGGAGGGTACTGGGAGAAGGCTGCCTAGAAAAGACTTGGGGGTATTAGTGGATAAAACAACGAAGCCGGCGGCGCAATGTGCAGCGGCCTCAAAGAAAGCAAACAGAATGTTGGGCATAATCAAAAAGGGTATCACTACCAGAACGAAGGAGGTTATTCTACCACTATATCGAGTGATGGTGCGCCCACATCTGGAGTACTGTGTCCAATACTGGTCACCCTACCTTAAGAAAGATAAGGCGATACTCCAGAGGGTCCAGAGAAGAGCGACAAGGATGATTAGGGGCATGGAAAACCTTTCATATGCTGAAAGGTTGAAGAAGCTGGGGCTCTTTACCCTGGAAAAGCGGAGACTTAGGGGGGACATGATAGAGACTTATAAAATAATGAAAGCATAGAGAAGGTGAAGGACAGATTCTTCAGACTAAAAAAGTTTTAAAGTTTTAAAAAAGTTTACTTAAAAATTTTCAAAAAAAGAATGTGAGCCAATGAGGAATGAAAACACCAGTATTCCCACCGATATTGAACACTACTAAGGGTGGAGGAGGTGTACCTGAGGCCACATTTTGTTATATTTGAAATATATGAGAGTATGTTTAACAATTTGTAATTCTACGGAGGGGAACGCTGGATATTTTGGAGGTTGGGTAAAGTATTGGAGAGTTGTACTTAAAAAATGGACAGCCTATTGAATGCTTTTTAACCTTTCTGGAAATAGAAAGCCACACCGGCAAGAAAATGGCAAACCAAGTGTTGCAGTACTTACATGAAGCTTGTAGACTAAATTTTTCAAAATGTAGGGGTTAGTCTTATGACAATGGTGCTAACATGTCTGGGCGTCATAAGGGGATGCAGAAAAATATTTTATAAACAAACAAGTTTGCTATATATGTGCCATGTGCAGCTTAATAACTAAATCTGGTTGGCCGAAATGCTGTTGACTGCTGTCAAGAGGTTGTTAATTTCTTGTCTACAGTACAGTTACTCTGTACCTTTTTTTCAGCCTCAACCAGCTGGTGGAAAATTCTTAAACCATATTAAAATTGCAAGTGTCTTAAAATCCCTCTCTGATACAAGATGGAAAGCACATGCTATGGCAATAACAGCAATTTTGAAATCTTTCTTTGAAATTTTAGAAGCATTAGAATATATAGCCGAAGACCAGTCACAAAAGGGAGACGCTAGAAGAGAAGCAAATAATATTGCAGATAAGATGCAAGAGCTAGAATTCGTTTTTATGTTGAATTTTTGGAATGAGATTTTGCAGAATTTTCAGAGTAAACAAAGTTCTACAAAATGAAGATGTGAACTTAAAAACATGTGCAGATCTGTATGGATCATTAGCTGACCAACTGTGCACTTTACGAGATGAATTTGAAAAATATGAAAAGGATGCATAGGAAATGTTTCCAGATGTTGATTACATGGCAGCTACAACTCGAAAACGTATCAGAAATAAGCTATCCAATGATGGAGATACACCAGAAGTATATCTGAATGCCAGAGATAAATTTCATATCAGCTCCTTTTGCACAATTCTTGACAAACTTGCAACTGAGATGAAAAGAAGAGGAGAGACATTTTCTTTTCTAAGTGATAGAAACATAGAAACATAGAAAGTGACGGCAGATAAGGGCCAAGGCCCATCGAGTCTGCCCACACCAATGACCCTCCCCTACCTCCCTTTGCGAAGAGATCCCACCTTTCGATCCCATTTAGCTTTAAAATCAGGCACACTGCTGGCCTCAATCACCTGCATCGGAAGACCATTCCATCGATCCACTACCCTCTCGGTGAAGAAGTACTTCCTGGTGTCGCCATGCAATGTCCCTCCCCTGATTTTCCATGGATGCCCTCGTGTTGACGTGGGTTCCTTGAAGAAGAAGATATCCTCCCCCACCTCGATACGGCGCGTGAGGTACTTGAATGTCTCGATCATGTCCCCCCTCTCCCTGCGTTCCTCCAGGGAGTAGAGCTGCAATTTATTCAGCCGTTCCTCATACGGGAGATCCCTGAGCCCTGTGACCATCCGTGTGGCCATTCGCTGGACCGATTCAAGTCTCAGCACATCTTTGCGGTAATGTGGTCTCCAGAATTGTACACAGTATTCCAGATGGTTGTACACAGTATTCCAGTGATGTGCCATATAACGTCACTTCATCATCTACTAACATTGAAAGGTATTCTCAGTACTGTAAAAAGCTGATTGATGCTTACCCAGAGGACTTCAACAGTAATTTCTCGGCTGAACTTCAGCAGTTTCATTTATATGTGTGCCATAGGTTCAGCACGACTGAGTCTTGTTTTTACATTTTCTGTTGCACTGAACTTTATAAAATAATTTCCCCCTTCCTTTTGTTTTGGTCCTTTTCCCCCTCTTTCTCTTTATACAAATTGTATGTCCGCCCTTCTCCATCCTGTATCGGTAAGTTAATGTTTGTCAGTGCGTTTGAATTATTTGTAGCATTATTTGTAATTTGTTTTTAATGTACGTTCTTTTTATACTTTGTTTTTATATTATGTAAAACTGTTTTGAATTTTAATAAGGCGGTATATCAAATTTTTAAATAAACCTGAAACCTGAAGACAATATTGAGTGTGCCTTTCCAAATGTAGACATTGCATTTCGTATATTTTTAACATTAATGGTCAAACTGCTCAGCTGAGCGTTAATTTTCTCGGTTGAAATATATTAAAAATCTCCTTAGAACAACTATGCAACAAGACAGGCTGGATGCCTTATCTCTCTTATGTACAGAAGCAGATGTGTTACATAAGATTGATTATGAAGATCTGATCAAAGACTTTGCAAGGTAAAAAAGTAGGAGAAAATTATTAAGCCATAAATAAAATGGAAATCTTCATATAACTTAACTTCACTTCTCAGAAATTGTTCAATTAGTATTTATAGAGCCATCAGAAGCGGCACCCCCAACTACCTTGTCACCAATACTTCCTCAAAGGCTCCTATATTAATTTATCAAAATTATTCCTACGTTGATAATGTTTATAGTGTAATTTGAAGTTTTTTTAGATAGTTTAAATTATCATCTTCAAGTAGATAATATTTAAAATGTCATCAACTTATCTTTTTAATCGTCCCGGTTCAGACAACCCGATTCCAGGAACAGTTAGCCACCAACACCAATGAGTTTCGGTGAGTAGTGCTTTTCTCATGCTTATCAATTATAATAGTATTTCGTCAGTCACTGAACCCTTCTCTTATAACAAAATTCGAGAAATTTTTAGGAGCAGTTTACAAGCAAAGCAGTAAACTGATCCTGTTGATGGTGAATACAGTAACCCCTCTCTCTTGCATTTCTCACCATTGGCTTTTGTCCCATTAAAACATTTCCATGAACAATTATGGACATGATCCGGTAGGCCAGAGGATACTTTTCCCGGGGTTCACACTTTATCTTTTATCAAAGAGTGCAGCAGAGACCAAGGTGTAATTGATAACTGGAACTTTACTTAAAACTTAATTGCAGGTTTAATTCACAACTAGTTACAATTCATGTTCTCAGAATACTGAAACTGTTTTCAAGTTTTTTTGTGAAAAAGTCAATTTAAAACTCTTTATGTTCCCCAGTCTCTTCATACAAATCCTTTCTACACATGGTGAGCTGCTCCAGGTTTCATCCGCGTCCCTCAGTCTGGAGTCACTCTTTCTTTCCCACTAAGCTGAAACACTCCATGCATAAGAACATAAGAACATAAGAGTTGCCACCGCTGAGTCAGTCCAGTGGTCCATCATGCCCAGCAGTCCGCTCACGCGGCGGCCCTCTGGTCTAAGACCAGCACCCTAACTGAGACTAGCAGGGTCTCTCATTCTCACAGTTACCCCTTTGAGATGGGGTTTCACACAATCCTTGCTCTATCCTCCCCTGTAAAAACCCTTGAGAAAGCAAAGTCCCATTGATTTTCTTGGAGAGCCTCTCCAGCTCCCACCCTCGCTCCCAGGCCTGGGACCACTCTATCTTCCTGCCTAGCTGAAACACTCTATTTGCCCTTCTGGCAAACCCACACGGACTTTCTGACAAGCTGTCAGCACTTTCAGGAGTCTCCCTCAGTACTAGGGCTCTGGTGGGAGAATCAGGATACCAAAAAGCCCTGATCCTACTCCTCTTCTCCCTTTTATACTAGTCCCCTCCCCCTCTTACTCAGGTTAGGGACCTCTATCTCCCAGACAGTGGTGTAGCGATGGTAGGAGATGCCTGGGGTGGTGGTACCCCTGCCCCACCCCACACCACACGCGTCCTCTCACCTCATACCTCTTTAAATCTTTGCCTGATGCTCGTACTGGCATTGGCTTTCCCTCTGACATCACTTCCTGGCCCCATGACCCAGAAGTGATTTCAGAAGGGAGCTCAGTTGGCGCGAGCAGCAGGCCAGAGAAATTGCTCATGCTGGCGAAGATTTAAAGAGGTCTGGAGGGGAGAGGTGCCGGCACCCCCACTTAGATGGCACCTGGGGTGGTCTCTCCACCATACTATGCCACTGCTCCCTGATACTCGTAAGAGCTGAATATAATAGACAGCTAAGACTGAAACAAAATGGCAAGCCTACCTGAGAAAAGTAACTGGAAATATCCCCAATTTTTTAAGACCCAAGTTTAAAGATCACACAAGGATAGTTTATTTTTTATCATTTCTAAGTGCAATTAAAATGCTGATAAAACAGAGAGAGGGGTCATAAATCTTAGGAACGGAATCTCTGTTTTTTACTCACAAGCACTGGTAGAGGTCATTACAAAAACAATGATTCCAGGGTTAGACAGGATGAAGCAGGAACATTGCTGTTTAAACTATGTCAGGCCCAGCACAGAGTCAGAGAATTCAAATAGAATCCTGCTATTTGGCTAGAGGGCAAAACAAACCAATGTTCAGCCCCACCCCCAAGTTCTCTGCTGTGTTGGGGAAAAATATTGGTCAGGTTCCACACAACTCAGTAGACAGAGGTATGAGACTGAATCTTTTGGGATCAGGATAATGTTTTGATTATAGGGTTGACAGTAAATGCATTGAAGCCCATAGGAATTGAATGTTTTTTGGTGCATTTACCTCGGCTTTGTAAGAGGGGCCTGTAGTGTCGGCCCTTTATAATTGCCCTCGATAGTTCATCTAACTAAAAAAACACGGTGCCTGAGTTTATGTACAAACTTCCAGCTGAAATTCACCCGTCGGTAATCCAGCAAAGCGAACCATTCAATTCCTTCATTCAGGCCCCCAGGTTGAACAGTTCTTAATTTATAGATCCAGAATTGTTCACGGAAATTTAAAGCTTTCATCCAGTTACCCCCCACTACCCAGGGAAAAAATTCACAGAGATCTGCAACATTTTTTTTTTTCTGCAGATAGTTTTTCTAGCTAAAACAGTTTTGAAACCCCCCAGAAATGTCACCACTGATGGACAATTTTCAACCAGCCTGTAAAAAGCCACTTAGAGGAACAACCCTATTCTACAAATGGCTGATTGAAAATGAATGAGACTGCCTCAGGTTTTCTTTAGAAGAAATAGATGTGACAAGGCTTTGCTGGTTCTTGTGGGTACAGATAGGAGTAGAGGTAGGTTATAAGGAGAGGATTAGAGGTAAGTTACAAAATTATTCTGGGACAACTGTTCAGGCGATAGGCCTAATGGGCCGCCGCGTGAGTGGACCGCTGGGCAAGATGGACCTATGGTCTGTCCCAGCGAAGGTACCTTCTTATGGTCTTATGTTCTTATGTTCATCCATTGATGTTTCTGAACCTGCAGTTGGGCTGCCGTAGTTTTCATTGTTGGGCCACAATAACAGAAAGTACTTTGTGTTTTTTTTTTTTGTTGTTTGTTTTTTTTTTTTTCTATGTTGAATCGATTTTTATTTTCAAATAACAAGAAACAATCTCATATGCCCTAACCACTCCAACAGAAGAAACAATCAAAAACAAAACAGTAGATCCAACATTCCCACCCCACCCACCCCCCATCCCCAAACCCCCTATCATGGTGGATGAGGAAGACGTGTCTGTGAGAGTACGCCAGAGGTGTGTGATTGAATTTTGTGTTAAACTTGGGAAAGAGCCATGCGGTTTCTGAACATTCCCAATCCTGAAAAAATAACTGGGCGGAAAGAGGCTCTCTTCAGATGACGATGAATAGAGAATGACACGGGAATGGGTACCCTTAGAGTGGGGATGGAGTGAATGGGTACAGGGACAAACTTTGTCCCTGTGTCATCCTCTAAAAACTCGAGACTAGTATCAATATATAGAAACTTAACATATATTAGACAATTGGCAACTGAATTCAATGATTAAAAAAATCTGCAGAAGCTGCTTTATGGATTTCAACGAACTACTGTTAAATGACATTTGTGTCTTGTCTATCATCTGCAGTGTCCTTCCATCTTGTACCCAGCTGCTGAAGCATCTTACTGTTACTGCAACAGATTCATCCATCATTGCTGGCATCAAAAGACATTTCTAACATTTAATAGACATTTATTTTCCTGTTCATCAACTATACAGTTTAGGTTTTCATCTGCACCATGTCTGAAAGACAATCCAATTACCTTCCCAAATGATGTAAAAACATAGCAACTGAATCTTTGGGAAGGTTGTACCAAAACCAGATAGAAACGGAAGGCTCTAATTGTGATTTATAAACATGTATACAGAATATTGTCATTTTTTATACATTTAATAAAAAAAAATTTACCGGTAAATATAAAATTGTATGTATTTGAGGCTTGTGCAAATGAGGACAGAGTCTATGGGGACAGACAGAGCTCGTGGGGGCAGAGATGGAGCCTGCGGTGTTGGGTCAAGGGCAGTGTCTGTAGGGATGGGGACAGAGCTTGTCAGGATGGGGCAGGAATGGGGACAAACTGACGCAGCAACCAGAGTGAAACGGAGGGTTCCCCGTCGGGTTCAGTGGCTGCAGAGCCCAGGAGGTGAAGGACTGAGAGATCCTGGATGCCGAAGCAGCTAAGTGGTTCCCTTTTTTTTGCTGTGTTCCACGCTGAATCCTGGACTACTTTGCTACAGTGCTGATTTACCCATTTTTTTCACAATTGAGGGCTGTGTGTCCCGGTGTGTTTTGTAACATCTCCTTGCAGGCTACCATAGAGCTTTTTCTACTGGTTCTATATTTTGGAGTACAGGGTTAGCCTTGAAAGGTGGAGTTTTTTTGCCAGATGAAGCTGAACTGAGGCTTTTTCTCCACCTTTCTTTCCTTTCTTTTTCCCTGTTACTTCCTGTTGTGTGATTGGCTTGTGTGTGTGTGTGAAATAGAGAATGACACGGTGACGAAATTCATCACCGTTCCCGTCCCCGCGGATAACCGTGGGAAATAATCCCATGTCATTTTCTAGTGTCTATTTCAACCTCGGTCCTTCTACACCAGCATTCTTCAAAGCAAAGCTTGCGGGGCAGTGGTTGTGGCCATTCATACTCTGATTCTTATGTGAGCCAAGGATAATGAAGCCATTGTGACATCACTGATGTGATTGGCTCTTAGGCACTGGTGGAATGAGGCATTATGACATCACAAGATCTGCTCTGGATACCAGAGACTGTCATTCTGTAGTGTCTGTTTCAACCTCGGTCCTTCTACACCAGCATTCTTCAAAGCAAAGCTTGCGGGTCAGTGGTTGTGGCCATTCAGACTCTGATTCTTCCCTCTCTCCTTAAAGAATGACATGAAGATGATTTCCCGCGGTTATCCGCGGGGATGGGAACGGTGATGAATTTTGTCACCGTGTCATTCTCTAGTGTGAAATTAAAGCCTGTTAGTGTTGCAGAGGGGAGGTTTGTTGTCCATATGGGGTTCTGATTTAGAGGTAATATAATCGGAGTTTAACTGACCCTTTTCCTGAGAGTATAGTATTAGTGGGACAAACTTTGTTCCCCATGTCATTCTCTAAAAGTGAAAAACACCTCAGCCGCAGGGCTAAAAGTGATGCCACAAAACATATCTTTGAATTGTTTTTGAAAAGCTGCAAAAAAAAATAAAAAAACCCCAAAAAGGTATTTGAAAAAGAAAAATGTTCAGATCCTGTGGAGTCATACGATTCTGAATTTTTTAAAAAATAGTCTTATTACTTTTCAATAAGCCCTAGAAAATCAGTGCCAACTAGTGCAGTGCTAAATGCGATTAAGTAAAGGTTATGCACATCTTATGTAATCATGCCACTATGCATTTTAGGCACACTCATCTATGCCAGGTTTTTCTTGGGCTAAATGCCTGTGCCTAAGTTGTGCACACTTTGGCACATAAGTCAAAAACTTGCACATAACTCAACCCCCTCCCCCCATGATCTTAATAAACATGCCCACTTTTAGATACGCGTACTGGATATGAAACACAATACATTGTGCTATGTGCCTACCCAGTTGTGTGCTTAAGTCTCAATTGACTACAATTAGCGTCAATTATGAGGTGTTTGTTGACAATTATCGGTGCCAATTAGGCCTATTAATGAATTCACTTGTGTCTATGCGCACTGATGTGCATGCAGAATTTTAGGCACCACATACAGAATTTGGGCCAAAAAGGTTTTTGACAATTGCTCTCGAAGGAGGTAACATAATAGCTTGTGGCAGTGTGTAGTGCAGTGGTTAGAGCTACAGCCTCGGCACCCTGAGGTTGTGGGTTCAAATCCCGTACTGCTCCTTGTGACCCTGTGCAAGTCATTTAACCCCCATTGGGAGCCTGCTGGGTCAGTTAGGGAATAATGCTTGAGTACCGGAATAATTTGTAATCCGCATAGAATTGTAGGATATGCAGAATATAAATTATTATTTTTAAAAAACCCCCAAAAACTATGTTAATCAACGTAAAGACTTTGCAGGATTTTTAAAGTGACAATACAGAGGTATTTCCACTTTGAAATATACCCCAGAAAAACTATGGGGCTCATAATCGAAAGAGAAAAACGTCCAAAAACCAGCCTAAGTCGGCACTTGGATGAACATTATCAAAATACGTCCAAGTGCCGATAATAAAAACGGGTTTTGGATGTATTTTGAAATGACCTAGGCCTTAATATTGCCGCTGAACAACCATAGCTAAACAGGGCGTTTCAGGAGAAGTGTCGAGGGCGGAAATTGGGCAGGACATGGGCCGGCTTAGACATAGTCGTACTGCATGTATAACCTAAAGTTATACAGCACTGGATCGACGAAACTTGGACATTGTGACTGTCTAAGTTACAAAAATCCACCTAGTCACCAGATGAGCACTGCAAACACATAATACAGACCCACACACTACCCCATTGATCACTGACCCTCTCCCACCCCCATAAAAATATTAATCACAACTTGAAAATTGTGCCTTCAGAACATCATCACCTGGCAGCCTGGCATAGGAAAGCCTAGTCGTGCTGCACAGAGGCGTCTTAGGCCATCTTGGGGGTCGGTTAGGGACCCATGGGGAGGAGGGCCCATGCCCCATAAGCCCCTGTAATCACTGCATTGATACTTAAACATGTGCACTGCCCTTTACACCCCCCAAAACTCTTTTTGACTGCAGCCATAAGGGCTATTGGGGTGGTAGATAAGTGGGTCTAGGGGATTCTGGAGGTGGTTTTGGGGGCTCACCATGACCATAAAGGAGCTGTAGTGAGATGAAGACATGGCACTCTTTTTGTGAAGTTCACAGCAGTGCTCTGTAAGGTACTCCACTATTTAGGTGCCATGTCTGGGTGTTCAGTCCATCACGTTGCAGACCACTCCCATGTCCAACAGGGCTTGTTCTAGGTGTTTTGGACTTGGACAAAAAGTTGGATGAAAATGTGGACGATTTAGCGACTTGGACAATCAGATCGACAGGACGTATACTTAGACGATTTTCGAAACAAAAAATTTGGACGTATTTTTCGAAAATGTGTCCTAAGCTGTTTTTTTACTTTGGACGACTTGCGACTTAGACGAAAACGGACTTAGACGTTCCTTTTGATTATGCCCCTCCACGTTCTCATTTACTTCTATCTGTGTTAAATTGCACACATAAGTGCAAACTCTTCCTATCTCTTACCTTGGGAACAGCTTCTCAAACAGTTCATAAAGTTATATGTGCATACATATTTTAATGAGTGCAGATTAACTTCAATAACTGGTTATTAGTACCAAATTATATGATACTTAAGGGCTTATTACTCAATATGGGTGTGCACTTTAGGTGTGCATTCAAATTTGAGCATGCAAATCTGGGTGTCAAATATAGAGGGCCATTTTCAATAAGATTTCTAAGTCCAACTTGGGACGTTTCCCACAAGACATCCAAAGGTGGGAGCGAAGAAACGTCCATTTTGGAAACCACCACTAGACGTCCAAACTTTTTTTTTTTTTTTCTTTCAAAAATCATCTATTTGGACATCTTGGCCATCAGGAGGTCTAACCTTAGAATGCCTAACTTTTTAGGCCATATTCAACCACAAAAACATCCAAGTTGAAGATGTCCAAATCCAGACCATTTGGACATGGAAGGGGCACAAAGACATACCAATAAAGCAGTGGGACACCTTAGAGGGCACTGCTGTGAACTTCATATAAAGAGTGTCAAGTACACATTTCTCCATAACCTTCTTCTAATGTATAGTGAGCCTTCCCAAACTCCCCCAAACCTACCATACCCACCTGTCTACCTCCCAAATAGCCCATATTTATTTATTTTAGGTATTTATATACTGCCTATCAAAGTTATGTAACTGGTTTACGACCAGGTACTCAGGTATTTTCCCTATCCTCTGGCAATGCATTCCAGAGCTTCACTATTCTCTGAGTGAAAACGGTAGGCTCACAATCTATCTAATGTACCTGGGGCAATGGGGGATTGAGTGACTTGCTCAGGGTCACAAGGAGCAGCGTGGGATTTGAACCCACAACCTCAAGATGCTGAGGCTGTTGCTCTAACCACTACGCCACTACACTTGCTGGTGGTACCTATTGTGGCCACCGGGCCCTCGACTAGGCTGATAGCGCCCGAGTGGACCACAGGAAAACTGCGCTGGCACGCTGCTCGATAAGGAGACAGTCCCCACAGGCAAAATATCAAATAAAACAGTCAAGAGGAAACCAGGTAATTAGTCAAAATCCTATCCAGGGTTCTTTATTCCACAAAACAAAATCAGAATGGCAAACAAGAAACAAAAAGGAAAAATTAAAAGCAAAAATCCTGGTCAGCAAATCAGGATATACAAAGTCCCGGTTAGAGAGTTGCGCGGGGACAGAAATCCCACCCGTCCCCGTGAGGAATCCCACCCGTCCTCACCCATCCCCGCAAGGAATCCCCTCCATCCCCATCCGCCCCCGCGAGGAATCCCCTCCATCCCCGCCCATCCCTATAAATTTCAGAAATAGTTATTTCATTTAATTATGCTACTGAATTAAAGGTTCTGGTAGAGACCCATTTACAAATAAGCAAAGACACTTTATTAATTTGGAAATATTAATTGGGAAGAATACATGCTTTGTAAACGGGTTTCTACCAGAGCCTCGAATGTAAATATAAAATATAAATACTCAGCTGATGAGGACCGCCAATCTTTCAGCTGAGGACTTCCTTTGCAGTTGGCCGGGAGTCCCTTTTGCCAAGTTTGGCAGGCAGCAGTAGCGTCCCTGAGTCACAGATGCTTGCATCTCAGTGGCTCATGGATGCTGCCAGCGACTGCTGCGCTTGGTGGAGAGGAGTTCTGGCCGTCTCTAGAGGAGGTCCTCTGCTGGCGGTACTTGGGGATCCCCACCAGTCACAGCAAGGGTCAGCAAGTACTTCAACACTGTAGAAATAAAACCAGAAATGCATTTCCTTTTCTTTTGAACACAATACAAAGACATCTGCTATATACATTTCCCAAAGCTAACATATTTTAGTCAATAAATTCTGTTTGTTATCTTTGTTATCTGGAGACTTATTTTTCCATCAAGTTGGTCCCAGTTTCTTTTTTCTGCTTTCCCATCTTCTGTAAATTCTTCTGTTGCTGTCCATTGGTTCCTCCTACATGGTCCAGCATTTATCCTTCTCTCATCCCCCGGACCATGTGCAGCATCTTTCGCCCCTGTCCAACAACCCACCAACATTCCTCCCTCTTGCATCCCTTTCATTCCGTCCCACTGTTCCCTTTCCATCACATTTTTCCCTCTCATCTGTACATCACTCCCTCCCTATGACCAAAAATTATCCTTTCTTCCATTTCCCATGTACACAATCATTTCTCTTTCCCTCTCACTGACACACCCACACCCAATTCTCCCTTTCTATTCCCTCCCCCACCTCAGCATCTCTTTCCCTACCTTCTTTCATCCTCTCTCCCAAGTTCATGCCTTGAAGTTCTGTGTCCAAAAACACACTCCCTCCCCCCCTTCTGTGTCCCATGTTTGCCTCCCACATTTGACCCCTTCTGTGTCCCACGTTTGCATCCAGATAACAGCAAGGGTTGGAGGCAGCTCGAGCCGAGAGGCTCGTCTTCTTTTCCTGCCTACAGCACAAACATGTAGCCGACTGGAAGTCTTCCCCCGATGTCAGAGCTGACGTCTGAGGAAAGGCTTTGCATCAGTCACGTGCAGCATGTAGGGCCTATTTGGAGCTTGTGTCCTGAAAACTTTCTTTGCATGGCGGATCCGTTTGGTCTCCACAAGCCACAGAATTGAGGATTTCTCCCCCCCCCCCAAGTTGTTTTTTTTTTGCAATAATTTTTTGTTCCGATTCACCCCCGCCATGCCTGTCCCTGGCATCTGGCACCGTCCAGCCTCTCCACTGCTACCCTTCCTGAACTGTTGGGTAGCGTGCCAATTCCACGGGGAAAGGGGAATCTTCATCCAGGACCACGGCTTCTGCCAGCCCATTTCCATCCCCCTGTGCATGGATATCGCCTACAACCAGACCGTCATGGCCCTATATATTGAGCATTTTTCCATAACTGGCATCACCAAAATAAAGCAGTAAAAGCCCAAACAAACCAAGTATGGTTGGGTTTCAGGCTAGCAGATTCTCTGGTGCCTTTTCAGTTACTGTTACCTGGTAATTAACTGGAACTGCTGGGCCACAAGAACCAGGAGGAAGCTGGCCTGGAGGTGCACCAGTTCTACCCGCTGGTGAAGGTGCACTGCTCATCGGGGCTCAAGTTTTTCCTCTGCTCCATGTATGCCCCAGTGTGCACGGTGCTGGAGCAGGCCATCCCGCCATGTTGGTCCATCTGTGAAATGGGTGCAGCAGGGCTGCAAGGCTCTGATGAACACTTCAGCTTCCAGTGGGCAGAACCATTCGGAATAAGGGGGTGGGGGGTAGGCGCTGCTCTCCACCACCGCTCCCCTGCTCTACGGAGCGGACGACTACACCACCTCTGACCAGCCTTTCCACTGCTCATGGGTGCTTGGAGGAAAAGGACTGCAAGGCCCCTCACGAGCTGGACAAAGGTGAAAGCTACGTGTCCTTCAGCCAGGAAGAGATTTGCTCGCTACCCTTCACGTGACTGATTGGAGTCTTCTCTCCGACACCAGTTCTGACGTCGGGGGTTAGACTTCTGGTCGGCTAGTGTGTGTGCTGCAGGATGCAGATAGGAAAAGAAGATGAGCCTCTCTCTCGCTGCCTCCAACCCCATGGGATCCCTGAGACCACGAGGGGGGTCCCCACAGGATCCCCGTAACCCAATGTGGCGTCCCCACGGGATCCCCGTGACCCAAGGGGGCATCCCCACGGGATCCCCGTGACCTGAAGGGAGAACCCGCTGGATCCCCATCGTCCCCGTTCCCGTGCAGCTGTCTAGCCTACACTGCTCTGAGGCTCTCTTGGCCTCCCCCTGTGGATGTTTTGGTAATTGCAGGGTTTTCTCACAGGAGTATTCTGTTTAACCAGGGTTGTCCAACCTGCGGTCCGAGGCCTGCATGCGGCTCCATGAAGTATTTTGTGTGGCCCCGGTCGAGGGTGATGCAGTGTTTTCCTCTGCTGCCCCCAGGTGTTTACCGTCTTGCCGGCTCCCTCTTCTGTCTTGC
This sequence comes from Geotrypetes seraphini, assembly GCF_902459505.1. Classification (NCBI taxonomy): domain Eukaryota; kingdom Metazoa; phylum Chordata; class Amphibia; order Gymnophiona; family Dermophiidae; genus Geotrypetes; species Geotrypetes seraphini. Next base: position 484,402,118 of record NC_047085.1, on the reverse strand, counting down.
TGCAGTGTTTGTGCGGCCCCAGAAAAATTTTTTACGGCCAATGCGGCCCAGGAAAGCCAAAAGGTTGGACACCCCTGGTCTAAACCTAATATTCACAGGTTTGGGAGCAAGCCTAGCAGAGCTGGGCTGAGTTTCCATGTCCTCAGCTTCTGAATAGTCAGGTAGGACCTCATCTTCAGCGGAGTCCTCCCTAGTGTACTCAGGGAATCTAGGTTGCTGGGCTCTGCGGGGCTTGGGAACAGCTTTCCTAGCCCTGTCTCTGCCTTTCCTGGGGTTTCTAGCTGGGAACACATCAGGCACAGAGTCTGACTGGTCACACTACATGGAAGTAGGGTTTTGGTGGCCTCACACTTTCCACCATAAATGTAATGGTTAGAGTGGCTTATGGACCTGTGAGATGGCATAGTAATGGTGGGTGGACTGCCCCAGGCACCGTCTTGATAGGGGGTGCCAGCGCCTATGTCAGTACCTCTCCTCCTCTCCACCCCCCATACCTCTAACTCTTCGCCTGCGAACAGCATCTCCAACCTGCTACTCGTGCCAGCCTCGGTTCTTCCTGTGAAGTCACTTTTGGGTTGCAGGACCAGAAGGTGACCTCAGAGGGAGAGCCAAGGGTAGCAGGTTGGAGATGCTGCATGTGCCAGCGAAGAGTTAAAGGTACGGGAAAGGGAAGGCATGCACGCAGCGAGGGGGAGAGAAGGAGAGGAGGGCAGTGAGGTTCCACTGCCTTGGCCACATCCTACCTTCGCTATGCCACTGGACCCGAGTCCTCTTCTCTATGGCTCACTAGCCCACCAAGCTACTAAAGACACCTGTGCGATGCTGTACTAGGATTTCCCATACTAGGTGCTGCTGTTCTAGAGACACACGGCCTATTTGTTTTGTAGAGCTCTAAATTAGAGAATGACATGGTGACAAAATTCATCACCGTCCCCTTCCCCGCGGATAACCACGGGAAACCATCTTCATGTCATTCTTTAAGGAGAGAGGGAAGAATCAGAGTATGAATGGCCACAACCACTGACCCACAAGCTTTGCTTTGAAGAATGCTGGTGTAGAAGGACTGAGGTTGAAAAAGACACTACAGAATGACAGTCTCTGGTATCCAGAGCAGATATTGTGATGTCATAATGCCTCATTCCACCAATGCCTAAGAGCCAATCACATCAGTGATGTCACAATGGCTTCATTATCCTTGGCTCACATAAGAATCAGAGTATGAATGGCCACAACCACTGACCCACAAGCTTTGCTTTGAAGAATGCTGGTGCAGAAGGACCGAGGTTGAAATAGACACTAGAAAATGACATGGGATTATTTCCCGCAGATATCCGCAGGGACGGGAACAGTGATGAATTTTGTCACCGTGTCATTCTCTACTCTAAATTGCAGGCTTCTGCCCACAGTGGATCATGTGGTCCTGCATTCTTGTTACGCCTATGTTTTGGATACAGTGCACTTTAGGAGATTACTTATTGATCTTCATTTATGAGTACTCAAGAATAAAGGAACACGGAAAATTGTCCCCAATGTGAAATGTACATTTTATCACTTAACATTGTGACTTTACTTCTTAGTAGTCTTCTTTTTCCTGTCCCTGCTTGAAATGTACACCGCGCAGTACTGAGCATTGCTGTTTTAGTTCCTGGAAACTCTGTGACTTTGAGGCAGTGCCTTAAACAGAGATGGGAGAAGCTGAGAGCATTTCCTAGCTTAGATGTTAAAAGTAAGAATTTATTCCTCTAACAACCCAAGGGTTTCCTAGCTAATTTTAAACTTATTACACTTCAGAACTTTTTCAGCTAAAGAATAGTAAGCTGAACAGAGAAAAAACAGTGGGAATAAAGTTTTAGTAGTTGAGCTAATAAGAACAGAATTTCCAACAGTAAGGACACAAAGGTTAGTCCTTTACAGTGTAAATAAAAAAATATATATTTTGAGTCCGGAAAGTCAGGAATAATTAGAGCAGGTATTACCTAAAATGCATTTCTGTAAGTTAATCCTTTAGCAAGAACACACGCTAGAAGCAAGGAAGATAGTGTTTGCTGACCAAGTTGCTTTGGAATCTGCATAGGCAAGAATGTGTGTCTTAACCCTGAACATACCACGGTGCACAGTAATTTTCATATTCTAATAGCAGGGTACGGCGTATGTTACCAAAGACGGGGAGAGCTCTCCGTCCAGAATGAAATCGTAATTGGAGGAGCCTATGATTTACCAGTGCTTAGGACCCATTTTGCATGTCTGAAAGGGGATTATCTGTCTCTTTTTTGTTTTGTATATTGTGCTTAGCAGAAAAGAACAGGGAATTATTAGAAAACACTACTTTGATGCAGTGGCACAATGCTCATCCCATGTCAGGAATTTGCACGTCCTTCTCTTAATAAGTTTATGTTTAGAGGAACTGTTCTTATGTTTTTTTATTCTAATTGTGATATGCATACTGTCTAAATTTTCTGTTTTCCCTCCAGCCGTATGGCAAGCATTCCTAGACGTTCCTCCTTTTCTTCTTACAAGAGGGGAAATATATATAAACTAAACTAAACTAAGTCTTAAGTTTATATACCGCATCATCTCCACGGAAGTGGAGCTCGACACGGTTTACAAAGCTTAAAAATATAGGAAGAGAGAGGAGAAGGAATTACAAAGCATATAAAAAGAGGGGATGTAAACAGGAGAAGAGATGTTATATGTTAGCCAGGTTTTCAGTTGTTTTCGGAATAGTTGGAGGGAGTTCAGATTCCGCAGCGGGATAGTGAGGTCGTTCCAAAGGCCCGTGATTTTGGAGAGGAGGGATCTTCCCAGTTTACCTGCATGGAGGATGCCGTGTAGAGAGGGGAAGGATAGTTTATGTCTGTGGGCTAATCTGGTGGTAGCAGGCGTCAGGGCGAGGAAGGATAGAGGGATTAGGGGCGGAAGGATGCCGTGAATGATCTTGAAAGCCAGGCAGGAGCATTTGAAATGAATTCTGGAAAGTACTGGGAGCCAGTGAAGATTGGTAAGTAGTGGGGAGACGTGGTCAAATTTATGTTTAGCAAAAATCATATAGAGTACATAGTACTGCTTTTAATCATAAGATGTAACATTTGACATGAGTTCTGCCTTTGACTTGGTGGACCATGGAAAACTGTTACAATGCCTAGGCGCAATTGGAATCGGAGGAGAGGTACTGAACTGGTTTCGAGGTTTCCTTATATCACGCACCTACCAAGTCAGTTTTAATCACGATCTCTCTGACACATGGGGCAATCCATCTGGTATGCCAAAAGGATCACCACTATCCCCTTTGCTCTTCAATGTTTACATGTCCTCATTGGGTGCACAACTGTCCCAGCTGGAGATAAAACTATTTAGCTACGCTGACGACTTTACGATAATTATCCCATTCACCAACTCTGTCTCAGAAGTCACCCCCAAAGCAACAGAAGTTCTAAATCGGATGGAGCAATGGATGACCGAATTCAGACTAAAACTAAACTCGGAGAAAACAAAATTTTTCATAGCATCACCATACCCACTTGACACTAAAGCACCAATGTGCATCAATAACCTTAGTTATCCCATTCAACCCACTATGAAGATATTGGGAGTAACACTGGACCAGAACCTGACCATGAAAGACCAGGTAGACTCCTTGATCAGAAAAATCTTACTCACCCTCTGGAAGCTCCGGTCCATCAGAGCTTACTTCGATGTCTCATCATTTTGAATTCTGGTACAATCCCTTATACTGAGTCAACTTGATTATTGTAACATCGCCTACTTAGCATTCCCCCAGAAGAATATGCGGCGATTGTAACTAGTTCAAAATGCACCGGTCAGACTACTTTGTGGACTGAAGAAGTTTGATCACGTAACACCTTCCTATCAACTTCTGCACTGGCTGCCAATGGAGGCATGTGTGAAATTCAAGTTTGGTTGTTTTTGCTTCAAGGTACTTTATGGCTTAGCCCCTAAATATATAACAGACCTATTCTCTTTCACAACCAACAGACACAAGCGAAGCTCACACCCGAACTTTGTTTCTCCACTGGTTAGAGGTTGTAAATTTAAGTCATCACCAACATCTTTTCGCACTATGGGGTAAAGACCTTGAACAATTGCTCGTGCCTACTACCTTTGGGGAATTCAGGAAACGCCTAAAATCACATCTGTTCCTGAAATACTTAGGAAACCAACCTATACAATCTTAGTCCTCAACAAACGCTCTCTAGAACTGTCAATCACCAAGTCTGTACTTTGTTTATTCCATTCAATCTGTAACATTTCAAATCATTGTAAACCGCATAGAACTTCACGGTCCTGCGGTATAAAAATTGTTATTATTATTTATAATCTCAACCCTGCCAGTTACAGCATAAGAACATAAGAATTGCCGCTGCTGGGTCAGGCCAGTGGTCCATCGTGCCCAGCAGTCCGCTCACGTGGTGGCCCTCTGGTCATAAACCAGCGCCCTAACTGAGACTACCCCTACCTGCGTACGTTCGGGTTCAGCAGGAACTTGTCTAACTTTGTCTTGAATCCCTGGTTTGCAGAGGACAGTACAATACATTACAATGCAATCTTTATTTGGGTAGCTATGACGTTTTAATATTAAATGAGTTTGAATGAGGAAAAATGAAAGACTTTAGGAGACATTACAGTTCTTTGTGTATATAACTTGTTGCCAGCTTCCCTTGCGGTCAAACTTGCAGCCCTTTTTGCAAACCCTTAGGACTGGGCAGACTTGCACGGTCTGTGTCTGTGTATGGCCGTTTGGTGGAGGATGGGCAGGGGAGGGCTTCAATGGCTGGGAGGGTGTAGATGGCTGGAGTAAGTCTTAACAGAGATTTCGGCAGTTGGCACCCAAGCACAGTACTGGGTAAAGCTTTGGATTCTTGCCCAGAAATAGCTAAGAAAAAAAATAAAAAATAAAAAAAATAAAAAAATTTTAATTGAATCAGGTTGGGCAGACTGGATGGACCATTCGGGTCTTTATCTGCCGTCATCTACTATGTTACTATGTTACTATGTTGCACTTCCTAGTTGAACACAAACTGCACCTAACTTTTTTTGTGAGTTTCTGATTATATCTCTTCGAATGTCTTCGTTCCCTTTTAGAGTGCAGTGACATATTATACTATTTACCCATTATACACTGTTGGTGTTTCGTTAAAGGTTTGTTTATTTTAAGCACCATGTATTATTTTGTTTGTTTTTAGTAAAGTGTGTTATATACAAAGAGAAATAAGAACCGGGTTTTGTACAGCCCTCCCACAGCTCCGCAGGAGGTGGAACAATTCTTCCATTAATTGATAGACTTCTCTGTACATATTTTATTTAATTTTTAGGTTTTAACCTTTTCATTCTAATATGTTTTCATATAACCTATATGTTAATATGTTTTTATCTATAGCATTACCATATGCCACTGTAGTAACAATTTCCTTAGGTTGCCAAACACAACTCAGTCAATATATTAGAACTTAGCTTATTTGAATTGCAGCTTATAAGTTTTAACTTTTGTTTTCTTCTTTTGTATTCGCTGTACAATTCTTTTTCAATGCTGTACCTATTCTGTTAATAATGTTACTCAGTGTGTTCATTATTGAAAACAGACTAAATATGTTACAAATATTCCTTCCTTTATTAATCGTGGACCGCTTCATAAAGACATCTGCCATATTAGTTGACGCTGTATGCTACATGTAAATCTACGTTTACACCTTTTTGACTCAAGTTCCTTGTGGTGTTATAATCGCATTCTTTCCAGTGTTGCAGTTTTGCTATTGATAATTTATTTGCACAATTATGGACTGAGGCTAATTACTGAAGGTCCTAGTCAAGGTATCATTTGTCTAATACTTATTGAAGGCCTCCGTTTGCATGGGATTCAGATGAAGGACCATGCCGCCAGAGAAGGAACTTAATAAGCGCTTGGGTACCCTAAACTTACCAGTAAAGACGTATTAACCGTTGCTACCACCATAACGAAATTATGATGACAGAATGACCTTTATGACCCTGAACCTTTATAGCTTATTTTGCTTTTTCACAACTGTGGACTAGTTCAGTGTTTTTCAACCTTTTGACACCTACGGACCGGTGGAAATAAAATAATTATTTTGTGGACCGGCACCGGTCCGCGGACTGGCAGTTGAAGAACACTGGGCTAAGTCGTGCCCATCTCCACCCCAGACCCCGTCCCCATAATAGTACTAATTGTAACACCATTTTTTCCATTCATTTTTCATATACACACACAATATAATTGTATTAACAACACGTAATGGTTAAACACAAATTAAAACACACAAAGCACACTGTATGCTTTTTAATATTCATTCCTACCAGAAAACAGATAACCCCATGCAAATGCAGGACCAAAAACTAAAAGTACTAATATTACAAACAAACCCTAAGATGCAAGACTCTGCAAGCAGTACAACCCCAGAGGAAAAGAAACAAATGCATTTCTTCCTGAACAGACAAATCAATCACTAAATAAAAAAAAATAAAAGCATTTCCCCTACCGTTGTTGTCTCTCTCCCTCCATGTGCCTTGCCTTCTGGCCTGCCCCGGTGTTATCTTTGGGCCAATGCAGAGTCTTCGGACCGGCTCCCTGAGTGCTGCATTGCACAAAGCTGTGGGCAGCGGCTCCTCGCGCGCGTCCCATGCCTCATCTGAAAGCCTTCCCTCTGACATTGCGACATCAGAGAAAAGGCTTCCGGTTCAGGCGGAGGCCAAATGTAGAAGCCTTTTCCCACGGCTTTGTGCACTGCAGCACTCAGGGAGCTGGCCCGAAGATGCCGTGTGGACCGGTGGCTGAAGAACACTGTCTCGGGCCCGATGGACAATTTCTGCAGACCGGCACCGGCCAACGGACCAGCGGTTGAAGAACACTGGACTAGTTGATTTGCACCTTAACCTTTTTATGGACTTATGCAGTATTAGTTTATGCATATTACCATGTGTTTGCAATAATCTGATAGCAACAGGCCTATTGCAAGGTTCATGTGTTTTACCTAATTGCATCTCTTAGGAAGAAATATTGTTATGTATTTTCATCCTGTTTGGACTCCCATATCTGCACCCTGATTATCTCTCACCTCAACAGATTCTTTCCAACCCTTTCTTGCTGCTAGGCTGAAGTGAAGTGCAGTGAAGGAGGAGTAACAATACCAACGCTACATACGGCTTCATGACTTTAACCCAACCACCTTTTCTCATCCAGGGATGGCGGTTTCTAAATTGGACATTGCCATATGAAATATGATAGCGTATAAGTACCCAATCAAGTACATCACAATAATCTGGTAAAAAAATAGTACTTGGGGAAGGATGAGAGTCACTAGAGACGATACTTCATATATCAAAATAAATATCTATTATTCAAATTAATAAGTGTATTTGTAGCCTCAGTGTGATTGTTAAGGTATTATGGCAACTGCCACAGCAGAAATCCCAGCTTGAATCAATCGGCAGACTCTGTTGCAAGCCACGCCCACACCATCATAGGCTTACACGTGTGCAGTGCAAAAAAATGTGCTTTAAGTGAATTTTATAAATAGAAATATATAAAAATCTCTCTAGTAAATCTCATCCAAAAGTTCATCAAATTACTAAATGTTTCCTCAACGTTCAAAATGAACAGTACTTAGCTCAAAAATGGCGTTCAAAATTCATCCATAATTCATTTAGAATTCTTTAATCCATGACTCTTTCTTCTTCAATTTAAATTGTCCCCACTCACGCCTTGATTTTCTTAGCCCTTGGCTGGATGGTGATAAATGGAAGGCTCCCGAGGAAGGGATTTACCCGAAACTAGGCTTAGTAGAGCCTAAAAAACACTTTTCCAGTAAGGACAATTTAAATTGAAGAAAGAGTCATGGATTTTCTTTGTTTCCTATTATCTGTTTAATTTCCAAATAAAGTGAGGTAGCCTGCTCGGAACAAAATACAGTCAAACCTCGGTTTACACTGGTTTGTGAGTGTTTTGCAAGACGAGTAAAACAGTCTCGCAAATCGTGACTCGCAAACCGAGCATTGACTCGATTTGCAAGTCCCCCTGCCCGCTAACCGGCATCGCCCCCCGCGAACCGGCATCGTCCCCTTTCGCGAATGCCTGCCCTCCCCCCCCATGCGAACTGGCATCCCCCGCCCACCCAAACTGAAAGCTTACCCCCCAATGTGGCACCGGAACGCAGCTCCAACCCACAGGAGGTGCCGGTGCCCGACGATCAAGCCTTTCTTCTGACTGGGCCTTGAGCATCTGCGCATGCTCAAGGCCTTCTGGCTCCCGCCTATCTCTGAGATTCTCGGAGAGAACCAGAGCCAGAAGGCCTTGAGCATGCGCAGATGCTTAAGGCCCAGTCGGAGGAGAGGCACGATCTTCCGGCACGGCACCTCTTGTGGGTTGGTGCTGAGTGCCGGTGCCACATTGGGGGGTAAGTTTTCAGTTTGGACGGGCGGGGGATGCCAGTTTACACAGGGGAGGTGGGCGTTCGCGAGGAGGTGATGCCGGTTCGTGGGGGGGTAGTGTTTGCGGGCGGGAGAGGAGATGTGAAGCGCACCAGTGGCCTCGGGGTTAGGGGGGTCTTTTGGGGATGTGGTGGGGTGGGGTGGAACAGCGCCGGTGGCCGGGGGGGGGAGATGTGAGGTGAAACGAATCAAGCGAGTTTCCCTTACTTTCTATGGGGAAACTCGCTTTGATTTATGAGTAACGGTTTACAAGCATGCTCGTAAACCAAGGTTCCATTGTACTGCTGCTGTAGTGGAAAAGTTAATCCTGCCGCCACTCCTTCTGATTTTCTACCGTTCCAGTACTAGGAAACATTAGGTTCTGCAAGTTTTCCATCATGGCCTTTGTCATGAGCTCTAAGCTGTCCCCCATGAGGTGCTGCTTATTGATTGCTTCTTTAATCTCAAATACATTTTCTGAATGATGACAGTTAAATACCTTTGCAAGAAATTGTTTTTTTGTAATGTCTATAATCAAGTTTTGATCTTATTTCTTTTTCTATTGATTGAAAGGAGAGGGGGATCCATTACAAAAGTGAAATAGTAGCCTTCAATCTGAGCTGTGAATATGTCCCCATGTTTCCTTTGCATTTTCTGCAAAAAGTTTGCAGTTTTGTTTCTGAAGTCCAATGCATGCCCCAGCCATGGAATATGACCCTTATCCAAAGGAGGCTCTTTGGGTCATCTTCTACGAAATGTTCCTAGGAGATAAAGACCACCAAGGACTGAGATCAACAAAGTTAAAAGGAATGGCAGCTAGTGACCCATCGTAGCACAAGCAGCAGGCTGGAGGTTTCAGGAGACTGCAAAAAAAAAAAAAAAAAAAGAAAAAGAAGTGTTTAATATTATTTACCTTCAGCAAATAGGAAATTTTTCAACTGATCTAACAGGCTTGTTAACTTGCACCTGTGAATGTTTAACCTGCTCTTTAAAGAAGATTAACTCCACAGATGGCAATCCTGATAGTACCCACAGTTTCTATCTGTGGTATTCCAACTATTACTGTATTTATAAATTTTCTATAGTTAATCTAACCCCTCTTCCTTTTCCGAGCCAAGGTGCCAAGGATTCTAATCGGTAGTCATGGTATCCAAGTCGCTCAGCCCAACACCAGGCCAGAAAAGGAGGGAGATCAAGAAAAATAAACACTAGCCACTCTTAAATTTAAAATATTACTTAAGAGAACCTAGCCAGGACTAAATGTGGTTTGAAAATCAGCTGAAATGTTACAAATATTTAAAAACTTGAAATTAGCAAAAGACTTTGTTGTAAAGTGCATATTGTGACAAACTAAGGGCCAGTCTTGTTTTTGCCCCAGGGTAAAGAAACAGAAACATCCATTCCCTGACCAAAAGAGCTGACCAAATTAATGGCAAAATTCAGGAGTTAGCTGACTACTCTTTTGAGAGGGAATCTGAAAAGCATAAAGACATAGCACAAAATAAACACATTACAAAGCCAGCAAGATTTACTGTTTATAGCAGTGCATCGCAAACTGTGTGCCTCCTGAGATTTCTGGCGTGCTGCGGTAAACTGGGAAAGAGGAGAGGTGCCGGTACTGGATGACTGTCTACAGGATGTGCCTGGCTCAAAAAAATTTTGCGAGACACTGGTTTATAGGGAAAAGCCTTAATACTGCCTCAGTATAGGCAATATAGGGAGAGCCATGCTCTGCAACACAGAGAGCCAAGCCCCATCTCCATTCCCAGGTACAGGGGATGTGGCACTGACAGATATAAAGAGCAAGACCTGTGTCAGGAGGGAGAGGAGGAAAAAAGCAGGCAGGAACCAGAAAGGTAGAGTGATTTACCAGGCCCTGAATTAGGCCGGGAAGAGGAAATGCAAGAGGAAGATCCATCCTGGTGTGTGTCCTGAGGCCTGGGAGGAGATGGATGTATTAAAAGGGCCAGTGAATCCAGAACCCTTCTCTGAATGCATGGAGATTGGTCCTTAATATAAAAAGCAATGCCAATATTGATTTGTTGCACTTATTTTTCCTGGGTGTTGTGCTAAAAAGGCAGAAACCTCTGCTGAAGACAAGAGGGTTATTTTTGCATTTTTCATCCCTCTTAAAAGGACTGTGAATTATTAAATAGTGGACACTACTTTTCTGTTGTTGGGGGTTTTTTCTGACTCACATTTATAGACTGGCTGTGGTTTGTCAGGATTGCAAAAGTGACACAGAATCCCCAACTGGGAGGGAAACGCCCAGTGCAGCTAGTTTGAGAGAACTGTGAATTATGAAGTTGGGCTAAAGACTGTTTTGCCTTTTTTCCTAGCTACTGCAGGAAGATGGTGTCTTTTTGCTTCTTTACCAAAACTGCTTTGACTTGCCAGGTATTCATTTTCCACTTTAGGAAAGTTCCTGCATTTTCTTCTCTGATACTTAATTAAACTTCCTCACAGCCTGGGAAAGCTTAATTTCCACCTGCAGTGCAGGTAATCAGGATTTTCAGTTGTAAAGTTGAAAAGGAGAAATTAGGTTCTTACTTACTATTTTTTTTTCTTTTAGACTCTCCATACCGGTATAGCCTTCACTGATGGGTAATAGCTCATCATGACCAGCAGGTGGAGAGGACACTGAGGACATTTGGTTATAGTACTAATAGCTGTCCCTCCCACTATCTAACAGTTTGCCGAATAGCCAAGCAGAGCTAAGAAAGCTAACTAGAAAACAGTAACAACACTCCTAACAGGAGTATCAACTAATATACAGGAATGCTGTTGGAAAATGCATAGAACAGGCCCTTGCAGCAGTGTCCCCACAGCTTGCCAGCTATGCCAGCCGAGCCATAGCTGCTATTCTTTGATCTTCCCGACCCTAGAAAAATACTAGAACCCACAGAAAAAGCAAAATCTTCACGCGGAAAAACCTGCGAGAACCAACAACAACAGACAGGATGGGGTGCTGTACCAGTCTGGAGAGTCTAAAAAAAAGAAAATTAGCAGGTAAGAACCTAATTTTTCCTTATTTATCAACCTCTCCAGACTGGTACAGCCTTCACCAATGGGACATACCAAAGCAGTACCCATCACGGGTGGGACCCCCATAGGGCCGACACCAGAACACACTCACCGAACACCGCGTCCTGATGTGCCTGAATGTCCACATGGCAATGGCAAACAAAAGAATGCAGAGAGAAGACCATACCACAGTTTTACAGATATCCACTGGAGGCACAAGAGAAGACTCAGCCCAAGAAGCTGGCTGGAATAAACGTTGAGAAAATCCTGAAGAGACTTCTGAAGAAGAAGATACGCAGAAGTGATAGTCTCCTTAATCCACCGTGCAATGGTAGCTTTGAAAGCGCCATCCCCCTGATGAAGACCTGCTAAGAGGACAAAGAGATGATCTCATTTCTGGAACTCCTGGGTCTGGGGAGCATAAGAGCAAAGGACCCAACAGACATCCAAATTGCGCAACTGCTTCTGCTCCAAAGAACCTTCCCGACTTCCCAACACCGGGAGGACTACGGACTGATTGACATGAAAAGGTGAACCACCTTCGGCAGAAAAAAAGAAACAGGCTGCAACACCCAAACTTCACACCCACATAGAAGAATTTGTTAAATAATGCTATTAATTATAATGGATGCTTTTCTGGATAGCTGAAACTGGCTAGAGAGATGAGGATTCCTTTAAATCCCTATATCGTAAACTGCTAATTTTACAGTGTGAGGAGGGAGCAGGGAAGAGTTCAGAGATGTAGTCGAGGTGGGCCTGATGTGTAGAAATGTCACTCCAGCTTGTTCCTCCCATACCTACGTTGCCCCCCTCTTGCCACCTCAAATATTTCTGTCTAGAGATGCCACTGTCTTCAGTTAGTTCAGTTGGTTTTTTTTACAATTAATTTCCTTTATGTGCATGCAACCTAACTTACTGTAACAATTACTATTTTTGAATTGTGTTCTTACTATTTTTATGAGGTTTTGAATTATTTATATTGTCTTTGTCTTTTGTCATTTTATTAATGTTTTATTGTGACCCACTAAGAACCTTGGATTATGTGAGAGATAAATAAATCAATGATAAATCCTCCCTTTTTGTCTGTTTTGTTGCCCTGTTTCATTGTGTGTGTGTGTGTGGAGAGGGTGGAGTTCCGTTCACCTTAGTTTTGTCTCCCTATTCTGCTGTATTTTCCTTTTTGCTCTGACCTTTCTCCAAATCTCCACCTGCCCCCTCCCGCCTTGATCCCCTGTTCTGCTCTGTGTGCTTCCTGTGCTCCTGTGTCATTTTCTCCATCTGCCCCATCACTCTGAACACCTTTCCTTATCCAAAATGTCTGGTTCATGCAATGAGACATGAACAGAAATGCCTTCAAGCTGTAGAATATACTATGTGCACATTCTTCATTTATAATCTGGGTGGTGCTCCCAACGCTCATAGAGTTCCTACCATGCAGCATTCAGCACACTGGCTGGCGCTAAAAACCGCTATTGTGGTTTTGTAAAAAGAGAGGTAAATATGATAAAAACAAACGGTTAGAGAAACGGTTAGAAACTAGGTGTAAAATACAGTATTTAAAATTGCCAGCCTGATACAGAAGGGACGGGGAATCCAAGATGGCGGCAGCATAGTGGAGCGCTCCTGAGCTAGAGACCAGAGTGTTCTTTATTTCATGAAAAGAAATGCCTCACATAAAGAGAAAGGGGAATGTGCGGCCTGAACCCTTGGCGGCAAGTACTTCCCTACCTGCTCAGCGATCTATGCGAAGTTTTGTCTTCACTTCGTCCCTACAAGTGGCTGGAGCGTCTCTTTGACAGGAGGAGCCGCCAAAGAGCTGGACTTGGACATTTCACTCTCCCCTCCAGGTTCTGTTTTCCCGCCACATCTGGCTCCTGCCGTGGCACAGCTGTTGGTTCCCAGTGAGGAGCACTCAAGGGGCAACTGCTGCGAGATTTGGAGAGGAGCATGGAGATCTGGGAAGAGTAGTGCAAACTACTCCCCGGCTAGTGAAAACGGCGGCAATCACCCTGGAGAACATTTGGGAAGCTCTCCAGACACTGAACACTACAGAATCAAGGACTTCAAATAAAGTTTCAGCATTAGTGAGTACAGTTGAAACTCTGGGGAGGAAATTGGATGGGACAAAAGTAGAATTTTCTCCAGCATGGTAAAGGAAAGAATCGCTCTCAATAGGAAGATTGAACAAATAGAAAATTTTAATCATAGATTAAACGTAAGAATTTTGAACTTTCATAAATCTCTAATGATGACTCCCGTTGAATTATTGAAAAAATATTTGACTGAAATTTTAAGTTTTTCCTCAGAAAACATTCCACCAGTAAATCGTATTTACTATCTGCCAGTAAAAACAGAAATGGGACCTGAACCAGTGAATTTACAAACAAGTCTAGTTAATACCACTTTAAATATTACGGACTTATTGGAATCCACTATTACTGAAAATACTGAAAGAGCGACTTTATTGGTATCTTTTGTGTTCGAACAGAACGTTAATGCTATCTTCAGAATATTCTTTAGAAATTCTGAGGTAACAATTTGTGGTAAAAAAAAAAAAAAAAAAGTCTGGATATTTCCAGATGTCACCAGACAAACTCAAAAACGAAGGAAATTATTTCTTGCCATGAGACCTGAAGTAGTTTCCTTGGGTGCTTCATTTCTGCTCTCCTAGCCTTGTAAATGTATGATAAAATATTTGGGGATAAAATATGTGTTCTTCTCCCCGGACCAACTAAGGGCATTTATTGATATTAAGAAATTGGTTGCTGGAAATGCTTAGTGTTAGCGAACAGTTAAATTTGATTTGTGGGATAACTGTTAAGTCTTGCCTTAATATTTGCTTTCTAAAATAGAATAATCTCCTCTTTAATTTCTCTTGGATTATCTGATTCCCAATTTGATTGAGGTCTAAGAAAGATTTATATATTAACTTATTTTTGTGAATTTCCTGTTTGTGTAATTCTTTCTGTATTTCCTAAACAAGTATGTTCTTGGTTATAATTTCTAAATATTAATAAAAATTAAAATAAAATAAAATTTCCAGAACTCTGGTTAATGACATCTTCTGTATACAGTATAATCTCGTTATAACAGACTCACTTATAACGAAACCTTGCCTATATTGCGGACAAGGTCCGCTGGTCCCAGCCAAGCGCCATTATAAACATACAGAAAATCATCGGATATAGCGGACTCGTATATAACGGACTTTCGGATATAACGGACAACTATTTTGGTCCCCAGAGCCGCTTTTAGCTGTAGTTTTATTTGGCTATAACGGACATGCAGGCTCCGCCTACAAGGCACGTGGCATGCCGGTGATATAGTATCAAAATGCAGCCCAGAAAAAAAATGACAAGAGTATTTTTCTTTCCAGTACAGTGTTCTGGTTTGCAATCATTCCGTGCCATACCAATGTTTTGCTGAGTTTTGTTACTGATGTTGCTGATATGCTTGTGCAGTGACTGTTCATCGATTTACGTTGTTTCAAGTTGCCCTAAATAAAGTTTTTTAAAAATGCAACTCTGGATATAATGGACTCTGGATATAACGGACTGTTTTTCCAGGTCCCTTGAAGTCCGTTATAACGAGATTATACTGTATACTGCATTCGGCACACAAACTGCAAGTTGCCCATCCTCACTCGAAGAGCATGGTGTGCACAGTAACAGTGAAATTCCATGCAGATCTCCAAGAAATATTTTATGACAGCAGGTGCAAAAAACTGTGAAACAAAATTCAAGCCTAGCTAGAAGAATTGACTTTAAAAATGCCCTCCTGTTCAAAGATTGCACAAGGTTGGTTTATCATTATCATTTCAAGCGTTGAGATGCTGATAAAAGAAAGAGGGGAAATAAATCTCTTGTTTTTACTCACAAGCTGTGCCAGAGATCACCTTGATAGTTCCAGGGCCAGACTGCATGAAGCAGGAATGCTGCTGTTTGAACTATGTCAGACTTAACACAGAGCCAAAAGATTTATAATATAATGGCAGGGTATTAAACTTAGAGAGGTAACCTGCTGCCCTGTCTCACCATATATGGTTAGAGGGGCCAAAGAAACCAATCTCTGGCCCCACCCCCAGGTTGTCTAGTCATTTTATGCTGTGTTGGGCAAAGTTATCGTTTGATTCATGGCCCCAGTGCGTCACTTAGCAAAATTTCACAGAACTCAGAGTGGAGGAGTAGCCTAGTGGTTAGTGCAGCAAATTAAGACCCTGGGGAAGTAGGTTTGATTCCCACTATAGCTACTTGTGACTTTGGACAAGTCACTTAACCCTCCATTGCTCCAGGTACAAAATATGTGCCTGTATATACTGTAATAGTAACATAGTAGATGACGGCAGATAAAGACCCGAATGGTCCATCCAGTCTGCCAAACTTGATTCAATTTAAATTTTTTTTTATTTTTCCTTCTTAGCTATTTCTGGGCAAGAATCCAAAGCTCTACCTGGTATGGTGCTTGGATTCCAACTGCCGAAATCTCCATTAAAACCGACTCCTGCCCCTCTACACCCTCCCAGCCATTGAAGCCCTCCCCAGCCCATCCTCTCCCAAACGACAATATACAGACAGACTCAGACCGTGCAAGTCTGCCCAGTACTGGCCTTAGTTCAATATTTACTATTTTCTGATTCTAGATCCTCTGTGTTCATCCCACGTCTCTTTGAACTCCGTCGCCGTTTTCCTCTCCACCATCTCTCTCTCTCGGGAGCGCATTCCAGGCATCCACCACTTTCTCCGTAATGTAGAATTTCCTAACATTGCTCTTGAATCTACTGCTTTGATTGTAACCACTGAGTCGCATCAGTGGCGTAGTGAGAGGCGTCCCTTCCCGCCCTCTTCTCCACCTCTCACCTCCACATGCTCCTTCCCCGCCCCCCCCCCCCCATGCCTTGCATGTGCCACTTTCCTTCCCCTGTACCTCTGTAACGTTCCTGGTGCGAGCAGTAACCCCCGAGCTGCTGTCGTGCCAGTATCGGCTTCTTCCTCTGATGTCACTTCCCAGGCGCAGGCCCAGGAAGTGATGTCAGAGGAAGAGCTGACGCTGGCCTGACAGCAGGTTAGGGGTAGCTGCTTGCACCAGGGCTATTACAAAGCTACGGGGGAAGGGAAGCGGTGCACACTCGTGGCAATGGAGGGGGGGGAAGGAGTGAAGGGGCACAGAGGACATGTGCCTGTGTCCTCACCAAGAGGGTGCCCAGGGCGGATCCCCCCCCTTACTATGCCACCGAGTCCCATTCTCACTCCTCAGTACTGAATGATTAAATTGGCCATAAACAAGTTATCATTTGTTAAGGTTGTAATACGCTGTTCTGCCAGCAGGTGGAAACCAAGAACTGCTGTGCTGTGATGTCATTACTTAATAACCATATGCAACCTCTGATCAGTCATATTTAAGAAAAAAAAGAGAATAGCAGCCTGGGGGACAGTGGCGGCTTTTGGCCAAATTAGAGGGGCATAATATCTTTGACCAACCCTTCAGTTAAAGAGCTAGGCTTTCCTTATACCTCAAACTTTTCCCTTGTGGAAAACCTTGACTGTCTAAAGTGAATTGCTGCTCAACAGACAGTTTGATTAGCAGTTGCCCGTATCAATGCTTCTTTGGTCTTCATTTACCTGCTGTGGATAAAGAGGCTACTTAGGAAAGGCTTTTGTTTTGTCTGCTTTGGTTTACACCAGTAATGTCCAATGTGCAGCCCTCGAACTCCTCCCTCCACTGTGGCCCTCAAACAGGTAGCTGAAATGCTCTGCAAATCCTGTAAATGCATTAATTTTAATCTTAAACACTTGATATAGTAACTGCAAACAGTCTTTTAAGTTTGTTACTCAGGTGTCTCACTTATGAAATTTACCACTTGACAATCCAAAATAAAGTGAATTTTTAAAAGATACCCTTGAAGTATTGTAGAATCAATATTAGCATTAATTTTTGATGTTTACCGTATTTTTTGATCCATAAGATGTACTTTTTTTCCACCCAAAAGTTGGTGGAAATCTCGGTGCATCTTATGAAGCGAAGGTACCAATTTTGTTACCCTCCCCCATACCATTGTAAAACCCGCCCGCCGCCGCACCTCCTTTTTAAACCCACCCGCCCACTGTCACCGCCGCACCTCCTTTTTAAATCCACCCACCCACTGCCGCCACCGCCGCACCACCTTTTTTACCCCCCCTCCTCCCCCCCCGGTTCATCTGCCCGCCTGCCATTG
Source organism: Geotrypetes seraphini (assembly GCF_902459505.1). Classification (NCBI taxonomy): domain Eukaryota; kingdom Metazoa; phylum Chordata; class Amphibia; order Gymnophiona; family Dermophiidae; genus Geotrypetes; species Geotrypetes seraphini. Next base: position 484,384,444 of record NC_047085.1, on the reverse strand, counting down.
CTTCTGCTTTACCTGGTGGTCCAGTGTCCAGCCAGCTCCTCACTTCCCCAACAGCAAAACAAATCAGCAGCACGGCCATCAGAAGCAAGCTTTACGCTCTCCTGCTCGGCCCCGCACTGTTTTCCAAATGGCTGTCGTAAGTTCTCACGAGAACCTATGGCAGCCATTCAGAAAGCAGCACAGGGCTGAGCAGGAGAGCGTAAAACTTACTTCTGACAACCGCGCTGCTGATTTATTTCGCTGCTGGTTGGGAAGAACAGCAAGGCTGCCGCGACAGGCAGAGATGGAGCGAAGCTGGCTGGAGCTTTTAGAGAGATAAAAAAAGGTACGGGGGCTGGCCTGGAGCTGGCTGGATGGCTGGCCTGGGGCTGGTTGGCTGGCTTAGGGCTGGCTGGCTGGCTTGCCTGGGGCTGGCTGATTGGCCTGGAGCTGGCTGGCTGGCTGGTTGGCCTGGAGCTGGTTGGCTGGCTGGCTTGGGGCTGGCTGGTTGGCCTGGAGCTGTCTGGTTGGCTTGGGGCTGGCTGGCTAGCTTATTTGGGGCAGGCTGGCTGGGGGCAGGCTGGCTTGGGGCTGCCTACCATTAGACGTGCCCACCACTAGATGTGCCCTGTACCCTTTCCCGACCTACCACTAGACCACCAGAGGATGGACAGGATACAAGGCACACCATTTGGTTCAGAATTTGGTGGGTTCAGAATTTGGTGGGTGTGTCTTTATGGTCAGGTGCGTCTTATGGAGCGAAAAATACAGTAATACCCAAAATTAGTAGTTATGTGTAAGCCTGAAATCTTTTGGTGGCTCTTAGAGATTTTTCGTATTCACACTTCATCTCTTTACATGAAAAAGGTTGGAGATCACTGGTTTACACTGTCAAACTAGAAGATACGGCTGTGGTGATCCATGTGGGGGACGAACAAAGTGAGCAACAGGAACTACAACAGGGAAGTACTGAAGGACCAGTTCCGGATGCTAGGAAGGAAGCTGACGACCAGAACGCAGAGGATAGCATTCTCGGAGATCCTGCCGGTACCCAGGGCAGATGAGAAGAGGCAGATGGAGCTGCAAGCAGTCAACGCGTGGATGCGACACTGGTGTGAAGAAGAAGGATTCCACTTCATGTGCAACTGGACGACGACGTTCTGGGGGAAGAGCAAGCTCTACAGGAAGGATGGACTCCACCTCAGCAGAGACGGAACGAGACTACTTGCAAGCAACATCAAGAGAGAATTGGACAAGTTTTTAAACTAGGAAGAAGGAGAAAGCCGATAGTTGACCGAGAGAGAGAGTCGTTGGTTCGGGAGGATACTGTGCAAGAAGATAGAAGGATTACAGGCAAGACAGATCGAAAAGGACACAAGAGGGAAGGAAATGCAAGAAAGGAACAGGCCGTAAACTCAAGTGTATGTACACGAACACAAGAAGCCTTAGAAATAAGATGAGTGAATTAGAAGCCATGGCACAAAAAGATAACGTTGACATCATAGGCATCATGGAAACATGGTGGACTGAGGAAAACATCTGGGACACTGTGCTATCGGGATGCAAACTATACCGCAGAGACAGAGTGGCTCAAAAAGGTGGGGGCGTTGCCATATATGTCAAGAGGAAATTGAATCTACTGGAGAGAACACACCACAACTGACGGAGTTTCTAAGGGTCAAAATTCCAGGAACAAATGGCCTGGAAACGAAGATCGGCATCTACTATCGACCCCCAGGGCAGTCCGAAGAAATTGACGGAGAAATGACAGACGAGATTAAATGCAACTGCAAGGGAGGCAACACAGTTATCATGGGTGACTTCAACTATCCGGGAATAGACTGGAACCTAGGCACCTCTGGCTGCATTAGAGAGACCAAGTTCTTGGATGCTGTAGTGTAGGTGATTGCTTCCTGGAACAACTTGTCAAGGAAAATGCTAGAGGAAATGCAATTCTGGACTTAATTCTAAATGGCTTGCGAGGACCGGCACAAGATGTAAAAGTAGAAGGGACGCTGGGAAGCAGCGATCACAATATGATCTGCTTTGATCTGGACGCAGGGGAGAAACATCGGTCCAAAACGACAGCCACAGCACTGAACTTCCGAAAAGGGAATTATGAAAGGATGAGACTCATGGTAGGGAAGAAGATTAAGAAGAGGATAAGCACTGTAAAAACGCTAGAGCAATCTTGGTCCCTTTTTAAGGACACAGTCACCGAGGCACAAAATCTATATATACCGCATATCAACAAGGGATCCAAGAGGAAAAAGAACAAAGAACCGGCGTGGCTCACTGTAGAGGTGAAGGAAGCGAAAAGAGACAAGAAAACTTCATTTAAGGAATGGAAAAGGTCAAAAACGGACGAAAACGGGAATAAGCACAAACAACATCAATGCAGGTGCCATAAGGCGGTAAAAGAGGCCAAAAGAGACTAAGAGGAAAAAATAGCTAAGGAGGCGAAGAACTTCAAGCCGTTCTTTCAATATATTAAGGGGAAACGACCCGCGAAGGAAGCGATGGGACCGTTGGATGACCATGAAATAAAGCAGGGGTAGGGAACTCTGGTCCTCGAGAGCCGTATTCCAGTCGGGTTTTCAAGATTTCCCCAATGAATATGCATAAGATCTATTTGCATGCACTGCTTTCAATGCATATTCATTGGGAAAATCCTGAAAACCCGACTAGAATATGGCTTTCGAAGACCGGAGTTCCCTACCCCTGGAATAAAGGGAGCGCTAAAAGAAGACAAAGCAATTGCCGACAAACTGAACACATTTTTTGTGTCTGTATTTACCGAAGAAAATGTACATAGCATACCGGAACCCATCAAGCTATATGCTGGAAATGAAGACGGAAAGCTGACAGGATTGACGGTCAGTCTAGAGGAGGTGTGTAGGCAAATTGTTAGGCTTAAGAGCGATAAATCCCTGGGACCGGATGGCATCCATCTGAGGGTCATCAAGGAACTGAAAGGGACCATAGCAGAACTGCTTCAACTAATAGTCAATCTGTCGATCAAATCTGGAAAGATTCCGGAAGACTGGAAGGTGGCGAATGTTACGCCGATCTTCAAGAAAGGTTCGAGGGGAGATCCGGGAAACTACAGACCTGTGAGTCTGACCTCAGTACCAGGAAAGATGGTAGAGTCACTGATAAAGGACAGCATCATTGATCACCTTGACGGACACAGGCTGATGAGGACCAATCAGCACGGTTTTAGCAAAGGCAGATCGTATTTGACAAACTTGCTGCACTTCTTTGAGCGAGTAAACAGACAGACAAGGGCGATCCAGTCGATATTGTATATCTGGATTTTCAGAAGGCGTTCGACAAGGTTCCGCATGAACGACTACTTCGGAAAATTGTGACCCATGGAATCGAGGATGAAATACTCACGTGGATTAAAAACTGGCTGGAGCATAGGAAACAGAGCATAGGAAACAGAGAGAGGGGGTAAATGGACAGTACTCGGACTGGAAGAGTGTCACCAGTGGAGTGCCACAGGGCTCGGTGCTTGGACCCGTGCTCTTCAACATCTTTATAAACAATCTGGACATAGGTATGACGAGTGAGGTGATTAAATTTGTGGACAATACGAAGTTATTCAGAGTAGTGAAGACACAGGGGGATTGCGAAGATCTGCAACGTGACATAATCAGGCTCGAGGAATGGGCATTGACATGGCAGATGAGGTTCAACGTGGATAAGTGTAAAGTGATGCATGTCGGTAACAAAAATCTCATGCACGAATACAAGATGTCCGGGGCGGTACTTGGAGAGACCTCCCAGGAAAGGGACTTGGGAGTTCTGATCGACAAGTCGATGACGCTGTCCACGCAATGTGTGGCGGCGGCAAAAAGGGAAAACAGAATGCTAGGAATGATAAAGAAGGGGATCACAAACAGATCAGAGAAGGTTATCATGCCGCTGTACCAGGCCATGGTGCGCCCTCACCTGGAGTATTGCATCCAGCTCTGGTCGCCGTACATGAAGAAGGACATGGTACTACTCGAAAGGGTCTAGAGAAGAACGACTAAGAAAACATAAGACTTGCCTCTGTCGGGTCAGACCGGAGGTCCATCGTGCCCGGCAGTCCGCTCACGAGGCGGCCCCTCAGGTCCAAGATGGTTAAGGGGCTGGAGGAGTTGCTGTACAGTGAAAAATTAGAGAAACTGGGCCTTTTCTCCCTCAAACAGAGGAGATTGAGAGGGGACATGATCGAAACATTCAAGGTACTGAAGGGAATAGACTTAGTAGATAAGGACAGGTTGTTCACTCTCTCCAAGGTAGGGAGAACAAGAGGGCACTCTCTAAAATTGAAAGGGGATAGATTCTGTACAAACGTAAGGAAGTTCTTCTTCACCCAGAGAGTGGTAGACTGGAACGCTCTTCTGGAGTCTGTCATAGGGGAAAACACCCTCCAGGGATTCAAGACAAAGTTAGACAAGTTCCTGCTGAACCAGAATGTACACAAGTAGGGCTAGTCTCAGGGCGCTGGTCTTTGACCAGAGGGCCGCCGCGTGAGCGGACTGCTGGGCACAATGGACCACTAGTCTGACCCAGCAGCGGCAAGTCTTGAGTACCTGATTGTAAAACCGCTTAGATAATCTTGATAGGCAGTATATTTTTTAAAAAACCTAACAATAATAATAAATCTCTCTTTTTGTGTGTTCAACCCTACGTTTCTTCCATTTATGAAGTTTTTTCTTCACATAAAACATTATACACTTATACATCAAACAAATTCTGTAAATCTCACTCTTGGTGCAGTCCGCCCTTGCCATAACTGGTTTATACCAGAGGCAGTGAAGGAAAGGATATGCTCTGGGTTTCTGCTTCTTGGCAACTGCTCCAAAGCTGCCAACTTACCCAACTTCAAGAGGAAGACTTTTTATCCAGTCCTGTAATGAATGCATGTCAATTCAGTTTGTTTTTTGTGGGCTAGATGATGACTAGTAGTTAGGGCACCGGGCACCAGGTTGACAACCAGGGAAGCTAGAATCAAATCCCTCTGCTTTGGGCATAAAATTAGTCATCCCTCTGGGAATAGGGAAATATCTAATGTACCTAACGTTGAACTACGTATTATTGAGAAACATGTGAGCTAAATCTAAATAAATTTGTTGTCCCTTATTCTACCCATTGAAATTAGTGCTACATGTCCCATAATGCACAATGATAGGGTTGTCAGAAATCCAGAACTGCCCTAAAATGGTGGAAGAGGGATGGTTTTATTTAAAGGAATATGTGTGTATTTTAAGAGTTCAGGTTTATTGTTTAGTGCTGCTGATTTGTGTAATGGGGCTCCCGAACCGTCTATGATAGAAGCATTGCCTGTTCCTTAAGAATTCTAAACTGCCACTGCTGGTAGTTGGGGAAGGGGGAAGGGATTGAGACTTGTATACCGCCACTCAAAGCGGTTTACATACGTGTACTCGTACTTCAAGCATTTTCTTACCTGTCCCAGTGGGCTCACAATTTATGTAATGTACCTGAGGCAGTGGAGGATTAAGGGTACGATTCTCAAAAGTTTAACACCCAAATGCGCACTCCACACACCCCCTTCCCCCCCGGAGAGATGCCCACTCTCTCCTGCTAGTAGTGATCCCCCCTCCCCAGTCTCCGGCTGCACCTCTCCCCCTTACCTAAACAGATGAGCCGGCAGGACATCCTCCTTGCAGCTGCTGCTGTGTCATCTAACTTGGTGTTCCCCACACCCATTGCATCTTGGGATGCATCTGTGGAGGGTGACTGAGGCTCTGAATGGCCCAAGATGTTTAAGGCCCCTCCCATAGGGGATGGGATGGGAATCAATTTTCTTAAAAAAAAAATCTTTATTCATTTTCATATCTTACAACAAGTGTATAATATTCAATCAGAGAATTCTTACAAATCACTTGACAGTCTTATCTATTATTATCAAAAGCATATAAAAGAACCCCTCCCTCACCCATCCTATCCATTAGGAATAAACCAATTAAAACATATAGCATACATCCCTATCCCACACTTATTATACTCTTATATAATAAAATGGTGTTTAAGGTGTCTAATCATTAGAATATGTAATCAATGGGCCCCCAAATCTTTTTAAAATTATTATAATTTCCTTGCTGTATTGCAAGCACTCTCTCCATTTTATAAATATGACAGACTGAATTCCACCAAATGGTATAATTAAGTTTAGTACAATCTTTCCAATTTCCAGTAATATGTTGACTGGCAACCCCCGTCAGTATTAGCAAAAGTTTATTGTTACTTGCTGAAATTTGACTCTTTAATCTCATAGATGGGAGTCCAAGATGGCGACGGAGTGAGTCACGTCTGAAAGCTGCTCCTGCTCTGTTTTGGCAATTTCTATTTTCAATTAAATTTTCTTACCCTTACTATGCCTAAGCGCAGAGGCAAACGGAGAGGCGTTCTTCCCGCCTCATCTGGTACTTCAACGACGAAACAGGTGGCAATTACAACTTATGCCACATCGGCTGGATCGGGCATATCCGCTGACCGAGGTGGGCAGACCTTGGTCTTGGAGAGCGAGGTTTCGCTTAGCCCTTTGGGCCCTGGAGCTCCTCCGTGTTCCGGGAGGATTTCGGGGACGCCATCGGCAGTGCAGGAGGTGCCGGAGATGAGTTCTCCGTTGACGCTGCTGAGTTCACCCCTGACCCCGGAAGTAATCCATAGCTTGCCGACTCTCTTGCAGTCGACAGTGAAGAATGGAGGAGCAGTTACCTGCGAGGAAGCAGGGATAGAAGAGCAGGGAGCTATTGGGGTAATCCCCGGAATATCTTTGCCCCCTCCTCTAGTAAGACCTGAAGTTATCGACATGGAAGCAATCTGGAGTGGACTTGAATCAATACATAAGGATGCTCCCAATTTTTTTCTTCAATACAGAGTACTAATTTGCAAGTAAAAACTTTGGAGGAGAAACTCCTAAAGCAGTCCAATAAAATGGACAACCTGGAAAAATCAATGTCAGAAGTGAAGGCTTCCATGAATTTACATTTGAAGGAAAAGTCTTTGCTTGTTAGAAAAATGGAAAATTTGGAAAATGCAAATAGAAATTTAAATCTTAGACTGTTGAACTTTCCGGTATCCAAATTTCAAACTCCAAGAGACCTATTTAATTCCTTCTTACAATCAGTGCAGAAATTCCCTGAAAATAATATGCCACCGTTCCAAAAGTTATACTATTTGAATATTCCCAAAGAAGACAAAGGCAAAGGGACTATACCAGGAGACTTGGGCCTCACTGGTATGCTGGAAACATCAATTCAAGAAGAAATAATTGTTAGAGCAACTCTATTGGTAACCTTCGTTTTTCTTCAGGATAAAGAGGCAGTTCTCCGTCTATTCTATAGGACTGAGAATGTGGAATTTCACGGCTCCAAAGTATCAATATTTCCTGATGTATCAAAATGGATGCAAGCCAGACGGAAGAAATTCCTGCCCTATTGTCAGTTAACATTGAGTATGGGAGCAACTTTTCAGTTACGTTTCCCCTGTAAATGCTGTCTTACCTATCAGAATGTTAGATATATATTTTATGACCCTGATCAATTAAATTTTTTTCTAGAGGGTAAGACGGCACCTAGAGCTCCAGATTCTCCCATGGAATCCTTCACCCAGGCAGATGATTAAATCCAACCGCACTCTGTAATGTGATTTGTTATTAGTTTTTTCTTTTAGATCCAACTTCCCTTGGAGGTGATGGACTTCCTCTCTTCATTTTGTGGACTCTGATTACTCACATATGTGGAATTACTTTATAATTTATTGTCTGTTTCCTTTTTCAATTGTTAATTTCCTTAGATTGTTGTTAAACAATTTTGTAAAAAAATTAAAAAAAAAAATTTCAAAAAAAAAAAAAATCTCATAGATGTTCCAAATAAAATAGTATCATAGGATAGGGCAACATGATTTTCTAACAGTGAATTAATTTGGGACCAAATTAACTTCCAAAAGGCATTTATATAGGGACAGAAAAAAAGTAAATGATCTAAAGCAGTGTTCTTCAACCTTTTTACACCCGTGGACCGGCAGAAAAAAAATTATTATTTTGTGGACCGGCAAACTACTAGGACTAAAATTTAAAAACCCCGTTTCCGCCCCATCTCCACAAGTCGGTCCCCACAGATCATCTGATCCCATCCACACAAGCCTCAGTTATAATTTTATATTGAATGTATTTTATTAAAGTATAAAAAGAAACAATATTCTGTACAGTTGTCATTTTATAAATACAAATAATTCAGAGCAGGATCAACAAAACCCCTGTCTCACCCTCCCCTTCACATATATCCCCTCTACTATCAAGAAAACTGAACAAGCCAAATTATTACAGAATGCTACACAGAAATATCATGCTAACAGAATACTGCAGTCACACATGACAGGAATAGTTTTAGGGGAGTGCAACTAGGGCAACTGCCTCCTGGTCAGAGAGCGCCCTAAGCCAGCTGGAAGCTAAAGAAGCACTGCCTGGGTTTTGCGGTCCCCAGTTATGTCTAACACCAGCTCTAGCAGGATATATATTTCAAATCTGATATATTCTAATCACAAAATAGAAATAAAATTATTTTTTTCTACCTTTTGTCGTCTCTGGTTTCTGCTTTCAATCTTCTTTTCACTCCCTTCCAGTGTCTGCCCTCTCTGTCTCTTCAATCCAGCATCTGCCCCTTCCATCCACTGTCTGTCCTCTCCCTCTTCCATATGGTATCTGTCTTCTTTCTATGCCCCTCTCCCCTTTCCATCCAGCTTGTGCCCCCTCTCTCCTTTTTACATGATTCATTCCAGCTTCACTGCTCTCTTCATTTTTATCTCTCCTACACCAGATCTATCATCGTTGTCCCTCTCTGCTTATTTTTCTGCTGACCCCTTCCTATCATCAATCTCTCTACTTTCTCATGCCTGTGTCTCCCCTTCCCCTCCTCTAATCTCTCTGTCAGCTGTTTCCTTCCTTTTTTCATTCTCCCTTCCCTCCTCCTCCTGTCCAGCAGTAATTCTCTTCCCTCCCCTCCCAGCAGCATCTCTCCTTCTCCCTCTCCAGTAGCAGCTGTCCCTTTTTTTCCTTGCCCAGCAGCTTCCCAGATTCCTTTCCCTCCTCCCCTCCCAGCAGCATCTCTCCTTCTCCCTCTCCAGTAGCAGCTGTCCCTTTTTTTCCTTGCCCAGCAGCTTCCCAGATTCCTTTCCCTCCTCCCCTCCCAGAAGCATCTCTCCTTCTCCCTTTCCAGTAGCAGCTGTCCCTTTCTTTCCCTGCCCAGCAGCTTCCCAGATTCCTTTCCCTCCTCCCCTCCCAAAGCATTTCTCCTTCTCCCTTTCCAGTAGCAGCTGTCCCTTTTTTCCCCTGCCCAGCAGCTTCCCAGACTCTGATAGTGGTTTTCTCCCCTCCCAGCAGCTCTTCTTACTTCCCAGCGCAGCGATTCACAAAGGCAGCCTCGGGTCCTTTGTTGAGTCGCGCCGCCTCTGAGGAAAGAGGAAGTTGCATCATCAGAGGCAGCCGCGACTCAGCAAAAGCCCCGAGGCTGCCTTGGTGAATCGCTGCGCTGGTAAGTAAAGGAGAGCTGCAGAGAGGGGAGAAAGCCACTGTCGGAGGCTCCCCAAGATCTCTCCGGCCCAGCGCACACTTCCGATGCTGATCTTGCCGGTCCTGCGCGGACCGGCAGGAAGTTGAAATGAGTCAATCTTGCTGGCCCTGCGCGGACCGGCAAAAATTTCCTGCGGACCGACACCGGTCCGCGGACCGGCGGTTGAAGAACTGTGATCTAAAGTTCCAGCATCTAAATTACAATGCCAGCATCTATTAGACCTAGAGCTATCCAACTTCTGTAAACGAACTGGGGTCCAAAAAGATCTATGCGACAAAAAGAACCAATTTTGTCTCATAGATGCTGACCTTGTACTTCTTATTCTCCAAGACCAAAGTCATGGCCATTGAGAAGCAGAAATTTGGTGCCTAATCTCAATGCTCCAAATATCCCTAAGACCAGTTTTGTGCTTTTTATTCAAATATCCATACAACAATTTATACCACTGTGCGGCTTGGTGACCCAAGAAATCCGCCTGAAAGCATAGGAATTCCAAACTATACTGAGTATTAAGATCTTTCCATCCGGGGAACCCCTCCTGAATAGCCTGATTCAATTGCAACCACTTAAAACTTTGTGATTTATTTAAACCATATTTATGTTGCAACTGTGAAAAACTAAGCAGTGAACCTTTGAAACAACATCATTTAAAGTCCGTATGCCTGCAATAATCCAATGCTTCCAGACGATTTTAAATCCGCCAATTTTAATCTTGGAGTTTAGCCAAATGGACTGATTTAATGATTTAGAAATTGGATTTGATGATAAATTACTCACATAACGTAAAGTTCTCCAGGTATCAAGCAAAATTCTATTTTCTTTATATTTCCTGGGCAATTTTATACTTATAAGATGAGACAAATGCAAAGGAAACAGGAGTCGCCATTCTATATATAACCAATTTTCTTATAAAAGTGTCTAAAACTAAGCTGAGAAAGTGAAGCAGATTTATTAGTTGGATATTTTCCTCTGAATTTGTCACCAAATGAACTTATTGTGAAATAAACTGCAGCTTTGTTAATGAAACACCAATTTCTGAGTTGTTTACTTAACTTTAAAATATATTTCCTCTTGTAATCTTTAGAAAGAGCAGGACAGTTAGAATTATTATTATTATTATTTTTTATTTTAAATAAGCAGTCCAACACTCACTTTAGTTTAACTACTGCTTGCGCTAATTGTAAACTGCTCTGGATGAGTGTGTGGCACAGTGGTTGAAGCTAAAGCCTCAGCACCCTGGGGTTGTGGGTTCAAACCCCGCGCTGCTCCTTGTGACCCTGGGCAAGTCACTTAATCCCCCCATTGCCCCAGGTACGTTAGATAGATTGTGAGCCCATCGGGACAGATAGGGAAAATGCTTGCTTGTCTTATTTTCCGTCGATGGGGGGGCACGTTGCTGATCAATGCTGGAGGGGCCCATCGCCATTTGGAAAAAACAATGTTGATGCCCTCCTTCATCGGGACCCCCTGACCATTTCAGGCCCTAGGCACGTGCCTACTGGGCCTATTGGTTAATCCTGCACCGAGTATGAGGCAACTATAATGGAAAAAAGGAGTATGAAAGCCAAGTTTGATAGATTATGGTTGCCTATCCAACAGTATGTAAAGAGTAATAAGGATTGAATGCGGTTTGGTAGAATGAGTGTGTATATATGTTTATATGTATGTATGGTTACTGCACTCTCTGTATATGGGGTTGGGAGGGGTGGGTTATGTTTGTGAATTTGTGAATATCCTTTGCTCTTGTTAACAAAGTTGTAAGCATTTCTTTTTTTTAAGAATCTTTATTCTCCTGCCTGAATGTTATTATAAAAAAATTCAATAAAATATTTGGAAAAAGAGACATGCTGCTTTTGGCCTGCCTGCTATAAATAAGAAGTTGTATCAGAGGGGGCAGGATGCAGCAGCGAGAAGGCCCTGCATCCGCTAGAGGCAGTGTATCTTGAGCAATGCCAGCCACAAATCATTTGCCAGGACAAAAAATTTTTGGCACTCTATCTATTGGAGTAATTAAAGCAAATATATCCAAAATAACAAAAAAAAAATTCACTCCATCAATTCATTCCACATTCTTTATATAAATATTTAATAATCATTCAAAGGTCAAAAAATATATGCTCAGCGACACGGAGGCAAAAACAAGGAGCAAACCCCAAGAATCTCGCCTCACCACCCAATCATTGCATATAATTCAGTAATTCTAAAAATTACTCTCTTTGCTGCCAAGTGGTCAAAATAGTTGATAAGCCACTATAAATTCATGGATGAAAGACTTATCTTAATCGGAGGTTCCGACGTGGCCTGTTTCGATCCTGCGTCAGGGAACCGAATATGTTTGTAGTCAAAAACTTTCAGGGTGGAATGGTCTCAAAGTATCTAGGAAGACGTTTTCAAGAAAGCTAACTCCTCAGATAAAAGAGGTGACAGGCTCAGGAGTAATCTAAAAGGAAATACCTTTTTACAGAAAGGGTGATAGATGCGTGGAATAGTCTCCTGGTAGAGGTGGTGGAGACAAGAAATTTCTCAATTTAAGAAAGCATGGGACAGGCATGTGTGGGGAAATCCGGACCCCTAGATCTGCCCCAGGCCCGTCCAGTTCCACTCATCCCCACCTCGTCATGCCCCAGTTCCGCCCCCAATTCTGCCCCAGTCCCGCCACCTGCTCTCGTCGAGCAGGAGGGCATCCGCGCATGCGCAGATGCCCTCCTTCCCGATGCGATGTGGAGGAAAGCTTTTCATAACCCGGACAAAGTACCGGGTTTTTGAAAAGCCATCCGGACCCCCGGACATCCTCAAAAGGAGGACATGTCTGGCGAAATCCGGACGTCTGGTAACCCTAGGAATGTTGGATCTCTTAGGGAGAGTAGAAGATAGTGGATGCTTTGGATGGGCAGACTGGATGGGTCATTTGGCCTTTATCTGCCGCCATGTTTCTATATATTTATAAATCTGCCTTGGAGAAGATGTAAATCTGTGCCAAAGCATTTGGTGTTATTGGACACTGTATGGGAGCCTATTGTATAAAGCCACAGTCACCTATTATGTCTTTATAAAACAGACATAAAACAGCTTTAATTTTTTTTCAAAATTTTTATGTGCTCATTTATAAAATTACCCCTTATGTGACCAAACTATAAGTTTATAGGAGGTATAAATGATTTTTCCCTTATAAAGGGCTTTTTTATATGGGTAAAAGGGCTTTTTTAAAAAAATCGTCCATGGGTTATATACATAAACGTATGTATTGTGTCACAAAGGCATGGACTTTTATGTGACCACAAGCAGCCATCTTTAGAGGCGGAGTTGGAAGAAAGCACAGACGAACTGACAGTTTTTATATATTTATAAAATACACATGCGCACACAAACTTTACATGTGAACATTTACACCTTCTTCTAAAGAGGGATAAATGTCTGCAACTTCAGCCTAGGCATGATTTCTGCCATTTTGCTCTAGCATTTTATGAAGATGCATAAGTGTCTACGTGTCTTTGTAATAGGGCTTCTCAACCCAGTCCTCAGGGCACCCCCAACAGTTAGGTTTTGGGGATGTAGAAACTGAGAAAAATGAAGGCTGATCCCCTCCTATCCCCTAAGATCTTATGATAGAAATACAGTACTCCGTTCCAGGAACACCCGCAAATTTCAAAAAACCGCGAATGCAGTTTAGGAGCTGGTCGAAGGCAGGAGAGGGCAGCTGGGGGCGGCAGCGGGCGCTTAAAATCATTCTCAGTATTTTCCGACCGCCTCTTCCTGGTACTAAGGTCAGGCTACACCAATCGGGAGCTTCTTTTTTTATTTTATTTTTTTCAATAATTTTATTAAATATTATAAGTAATATACAAAAAGCAGTTCAAATACATAAAAATTGAATAAAAAATAATGATGTATAAACAAAAGAAACCATAATTGCATTCATTTGCATATAACAGATTAGTAAGAAGAATTCAGAGTATTTGAAACTGCTAAGAAAAGAAATAGAAAGGGTAAAGAAGCAGAGATGATGAAGTAAAAGAAAAAAGAGAGATAGAGAAAGAGAGAGAGAGAGAGAAAGAGATAGAGGCAGAAGTGTCTACGAGGCAGAGTGAACATATGAATCTAAGAATGACCAAGGTGATTTATTTCGCACCAAATTTGTAGAGAAACGGGATATCATGTTCTTTTCATATGCATATGATTCAAATTTGTGGTACATGCTCAAAGAGTTCCACCAAAAGGTGTAGTCTAGTAGTGTAGATGACTTCCAATTTTTCAAAATGTGCATAAGAGCTGTCACAAACATGGTGTCAATGAGTTTAGGAGGACAGTTTGATAGTGCAAAACAAGGGTGTTGAGAACGAAGGATTATAATGTCCATGGAAATGTCTTCTGAACATTTGGTAATAGATTTTATGGTGTCCCAGATATGAATCCAAAAGGAATGAACCATAGTGCAGTGAAGAAGCATGTGATCAAGAGTTCCAGGCTCTTTCAAACAGTTCCAACAAGTAGGACCACACTTTCTGAAATAGACTGGGAACTCTTCTGGTCATCTACAAATCGTCCTCTATTATCCTCAAGAGTTTCACAATCAATGTTCTTTGTTATGTGGAATGCAATATGGACTCCATTTCGAATGTGGAAAGCGAAACTGAAACAATCGGGAGCTTCTATGACATGCCAGATAGCATGTCAAAGCAGCTCCTGATTGGTGTAGCCTGACTTTAGTACCAAGAAGAGGAGGTCGGAAAATACTGCACATTACTGAGTCCACGATTCATGATTCGTGAACCACGAAGTCGCGGGGGTTTACTGTACAGAAAAACATAGGCAGATAAAAGACCATAGAAATACAACAAATGTGCATGAGAGACATTTGCATACCACGAAGGCAGTGTATGCAAATCTCTTTCATGATTATTCATTGTGGAACTCCTGAATACCTGACTGGATGGGTGTACTCCAAGAACTGGAATGAAAGCACTGATTTATAAAATAGACATTAAAAAAGGTGCCTAATAGGCCTTAACACATAGTTATTACTACTATTTATTATTTCTGTAACACTACTAGACACATGCAGCACTGTACATTAAACATGCAAGAAACGGTCCCTGCTCGAAAGAGCTTACAATTTAATTATGACAGACATAGTTGGCCTGTTATTATATTATCATTACAGATTGAATAACTGTATAGACCTTCTAAGAATGTTCACTTTCTCAAGTCAGAAACGTATCCGATACCTAAACTGTACATCATGAGTTGGCTGCATGATGCCAAAGCCCCATCTGCTCTTGTCAATTGGTGGGATGTCCTTTTCTGCATTTACAAGCTCAAAATCAAAATAAGCGAGCATCAGGAATACAAACTGTTTCAGTTCATTCGTAGCAAAGAAACGACCAGGACATATTGATGTTCCTGCCCCCCATGGCATGGTGAAATATTTCACTTTCCTGCCATTCTTATAGAAATCTACTTTTTTTGCACCATCTGGACTCAAGAATCGGTTATACTTGAATTGGTGGGGCTCTGGATGAACCTCTGGATCCATATGCAGAGCATAATATGGAAACATTGCAAGTCGGTCTCCTTTGCGAAGGGCATATTCTCTGCCATCTGCCATCTTGAAATCCATATCCTGAATTATTGCTCTAATCAGAACTGGAGCAGAGGTTAAACGTAACGACTCCTCTACTGCACTGTCGAGAATGGGTGTCTTCATTAACATGTCCCTGGTGAGATTTATCAGAGGTCCACCAGGCTTCACTTCTTGGTTAGTCTCTTTAAGGACTTTCTCCACTTCTTCTTTCACCGCCTTCATGGCTTCTGGGTGTTTCATTAGGAAAAGGAGAAGCCAGAAGCTTGCAGGTCCTGTATTCCCTTGGGAAGCCCACAAAAGCAAAAACATGTACCTATCCTGCATATATTCTGCCATTCCTTGCTCTTGCCTAATCCGATGTTGCTCAAAGATCCACTGACTAATGTTGTCCTTCTGTATGGTCTTCTTAACAGAAACCATATTCCAAAAAAGTTTTTTCAGTCTCTCAGCTTCTAATTTATCTTTCGGAGGAAGCACACCATAGGCCAGCCTTGGAAATAAAGAATCATACTTTCTGAATTCATTGAACAGTTCTTCAGAATGAACTCGATCAAACTCCTGGGCTTTTGCTTTGTTTCTCTCAACTGTTTCATTTCCAAATAAGGAGAGGTAGCCTGCTCGGAACACAATGTTGTAGCTGTAGTGGAAAAGTCCATCATACTGCCACTCCTGACTTTCTACCATTCCAATACTATGGAGCATCAGATTCTGCAAGTTTTCCATCATGGCCTGTGTCATAGCTACTAAGCCATCCCCCATGAGGTGCTTATTGCCTGCTTCTAGAATCTTATGGTCGTTTTCTAAACTATGATATCCAAAAACCTTTGCAACCAATTGTTTTGCAAAATGGTTGAAATCAAGTTTTGATCTTGCTTCCTTCACTATTGATCCATAAGAGAGAGGGTCCATTACAAAAGTGAAATAGTGGCCTCCAAGCTGAACTGTGAATATATCCCCATATTTCCTTTGCATTTTCTGCAAGAATTCTGAAGTATTTTTTCTGAAGTCCAGTGCATAGCCCAGCCATGGAATAAGACCCTTATCCAAAGGAGGCTCTTTGTGTCTTCTTCTACGAAATACTCCTAGGAGGTACAGGCCACCAAGGGCTGAGATCAACAAAGCTAAAAGAACTGGCAACCAGACACTCATCTTAGCAGGCTATAGATTTCAGGGAGACTGTAAAAAAGAAAAAAGGGGAATCTGATTAATATTATTTCCATTCAGCAAACAGAAAAGCTTTAAACTAATATAGCAAGCTTGCCAACTAAGGGTAGAGCTTCTCTGCTAATTTAACCCTTTCTTTAAAGAAGGCTAACAACACACATAAAAATGTGGGGACTATCTGTAGTTTACTAAATTTTTATTTTTCCATAGTTAGGCTGGATGATTGGGAGAAGGAACATCTGTGTGTGTGTGGGCAGGGAAGGAGTAGCAGATGAGGGATAGAGGGATGCAAATAAGTGTCAATTAAGGAAATGAGGCATTTCAGAACACAAATATTTTCTCAAAGTTAGTATTTTGTTTTCCTAACATATATCCACCTGAGTACTGGGACTGAATGGGTACATATTTTAATCAGCCTATATTAATAAGTAACAATTTTACTACAGGAGGTATGTATCACATGGACAGAATCTGGGTGGGACACAAACTTACATGTTGTCACCGGCAGCCTCAGGACAATGGGTCCTAGGGCACCAGTGGCAAGAGAAAACTCTTGTGAGCCGCTGCGGGCAGCACAAGGAAGAAAAAATAATAATAATAATAATAATAACTTTATTCTTCTATACCGCCACAATCTTGCGACTTCCAGGCGGTTTACAATCAAGAGTGCTGGACATTCAGCGAAATACAATAAGTAGATATTCAGAGGAAATACAGAGATCAGAGACCTCAGGTTAACAGAAGTGAACACCATCACACCAGGTAGGTATTGCATCAAGCAATAACTGGATTTATTCTTCAAACAAAACATTCAAAACAGCTTGCTTGTTTCAGGTTCAATCAGTTCCACATTGAAAGAAACCCAATCTTGTCAGGATGTTTCAGATATAAAAATATAGTCTCCAAACCAAACCAAATACACTGCTAAACAGTCTCTGGGCTACTGTCAGCCAATAAAGTTCAAAAACATATAATTCAAGTTTTCCCAAAGCTGCTGCTGGCTCTCCAGCTGATTAATAGTCCAAACTTTCAAACATTAAAAAAACAACAACAGTCTTTTGCAGGGCCGCCATCAGAAATTTCTGGGCCCCTTACTGAGCAATCCTATTGGGCCCCCCATGCACCCCTTCCCCCCCCCGACACCCCTTCTGCCATGGGCCGAATACACACATACTTTTCTCTGTCGCCGCACTCTTTGACCAAAAGATTTGTAAGCCTGCAACCACGTCAAGGTAGACTCTTTCAGCAGGGCCCTAACCTAACCTAAACTAATCTATACCTATCTATTCTAAACTAACATATGTCTAATACTGAACTAATAACAAACTAACAAACATCTGCATAATAAATAACTAATAAATAATAGTGCTAGTAGCTATAATTCACTTTTGAATGTAAAATCTCAGTTAAGGATTTCTTTTGACCTTTGTAGGCCAGAAGTAGATCACAATTGCACAATATTTTTTGTAACAAGTATTAAATGTGTTTTTATAAACACTGTAAGCTTAATAAATATATCAGAAAAAACTACACATCTGAGCGCATATCTGAACATACACATCTGTATGATCCCATCCTCCTCTGCTTGCCTATAGCTGCATCATGCATGTTAAAAATGTACGATATGTTGATATGTGCACCTTCCTTCCTTCCCATCCATCCTCCTCAGCCTGTCCTTACACATCCACAGCTGCATGTTAATGATGATGTATATGTTATGATGATAAATAAGTGCATATGAGCACATCATTAACATGCAGCTATGGATGAATATAAAAAAGAAACAATATTCTGTACAATTGTCAATTTATAAATCAGCGTCTTCTCCCCATTCTCTCTTCCCCATTTCCCTTCAGCGTCCTCAGCCCACTCTCTCTTCACTTTCCTTCAGCACACGCACATAAAAACAAGCAAGTAATTTATATCATTTTCATTCTATTCATTCATAGAAATTAAAGTCTAAATAATGTCAGTCACATAACAAAACATGATTTTACAAAAATAATTCCCTGCACAGTCAAGCCTTCAAGGATTACTAGATGTCTTTCAGCAGTTCCCCTCCCTCCCTCCCCCTTACCTTTGTGGCCAAGTCAAAATGATCTACCAACAATAAAATTTTAAACACACAAAGCACGCTGTACGCAGAGAAAATGTTAATTATCATTTATATTCCGCGGGTTTTCAAAGAGGTCAAGGCAGATGACTTTATGCAATGTCACCTCAGTAACAACTATACAAAAATAGACAAATATTCCCCCTCCCTTTTTACTAAAACGCGATAGCGGTTTTTAGCGCAGGGAGCTGCACTGAATGCCCCATGCTGCTTTCAACGCTCATAGGCTCCCTGTGCTAAAAAACGCTATTGCGGTTTAGTAAAAGGGGGTCATAGTGCAAAATATTGACAGCATATATAAATTCTCAAAGCAGACACATTTTGATCACTAAATTGAAAATAAAACCATTTTTCCTACCTTTGGTAATTTCATCAGTCTCTGGTTGCACTTTATTCTTCTGACTGTGCATCCAATATTTCTTCCCTTCTTTCAGCCTCCTGTATGCTTCCTCTCCTCCAGACCTCATTCCCTCCCCAAACTTTTTCTTTGTTTCACCCTGCCCCTTCTTTCTTTTTCTCTCTCTCCATACCCCCTTTCTTTCTGTATGTCTGTTTTTCTCTCTCTCACCCTGCCCCCTTCTTTCTCTCTCCACACCCTCTTTCGTTCTGTATGTCTGTCTTTCTCTCTCTCTCTTTCCGTGCCCCATTTTTCTTTGTTTCACCCTGCCCCCTTTCTTTCTTTCTTTCTGGCTTCCTGTCCCCCCTTTCTTTCTTTCTTCCTGCCCTCCCCTATGCCACCACCATTGGGAAAATGCTGCCACCGCCACTGGGGAATAGGCTGCCACTGCCGCCATCGGGAACAGGCCGGCACCGAGTTCACCCTGCTTCTCTTCCCCGCGGGGCCGACCAACTCTCGCCACCCGACGTCAATTCTAACGTCGGAGAGGACGTTCTAGGCCAGCCAGGCAGCCAAGTTCATGGGAGGGAGGGAAGGAAAGTAGATATCAGACCATGGAGAGGGAGGGAGAGATGCCAGGGTATGGGGGAAGGGAAGGAGACAGATGCCAGACCAGGGGAAAGAAAGGAAGGAGGGAGGGAGAGAAAGGAAGGAAAGAGATGCCAGACCAAGGAAATAGGATGGAAGAAGAGAGAGATAGGAAGGGAAGGTAAGACATGGAAATGTAGATTTTGAAAAGAAAGCAGAAAAATTGAACATTAAGTTAATGCCAAAGATGGATGCAACTGTTTCCACTTCAGCAGGGACAAAGTAACTAAGAGTCAGAAAAGGCACTAAACTGTGAAAGGAGACAGACTGACTCTGTAATTAACACAACCAAAGAGGAGAGCTCGCTGTACAAAAACTCAGCTCAGAGAAATAAAACTCTGAAGAGGGAGAGGTAACCCCCTCTTAGGGATAGAGTTTATCTTCCAATCATCGCTTCATCAATGTTAAAAGCGAGTCCAGCTCAAAGGTGTAAAAATATTTTAACTGTGTATATATCTCTTAATTGGAATACTGTATACACTCAAATCAAAAAACTTTTACATTCAGGTTGACACTGGAGACTCTAAATGCACTTAGCTTGGTTGTAAGGAAAAACTCATCAGGGTCCCGACGCGGCCCCGTTTCGGTGTCTGCTTCAGGAAACCCCGCCAAAACTGTGATTTGATTCTGCTAAGGAGTAACAACCATGAAAAGATTCAAAAGTGATCTGAAATGCAAAAACAGATGTCAAAAAATGCTGTAGATATGGGCAACGAAACTCAAAAAGCCACATACCTATGCAAAATATAATAAGGCTTATAGCTGACATAACAAACAGGAGCACAATGATGTACATACCGTTCAAAATGTAAAAGAAGGGCTATCCCCCTTCTGTGCTCAAGAAAGCCTACAAACGTGGCTTATATGCTAACCGGTCTCTGCTGTTGCAATCTCATCACAAATCAGATGCCAGTTCGTTGGTTTGTGTGTTACCCTATTCTATTCATGCCTTTCAAATAAAGAAAATTATCAAACGTCATTGGCCTATTATGCAGTACCACGAGGCTTTCCAAGAGGTCCCACGATTTGCCTTTTCAAAATCTCCCAACTTGAAACAACAATTAACGCATTCTCAGTTTTTAAGTCTAGTGGCTTCTAACTCTTTGAGGGGTCAGCATTCCCCATGTGGACACTGCAAAGTTTGTCAATTCTGTGGTCACCACTCAACAAATGTCATTACCACCTCGATATAAGTATACTCAGCATGTGACCAACTGCAACTCACATCATGTAGTTTATGCTATATCTTGTCCGTGCCAGCTTGTGTATGTGGGGAGCACTACCCGAAGTTTGAAGCTCCGTATTGGAGAACATATGAGCCGCGTACGCACTGCAGTGCAGGAAGCCCCCCCCCCCCCCCCCCCTTGTACAACATTGGCAAAGTAAGAATCGCGCCATAACTGATCTAAAATTTACAGTATTGGATCGTTATTGCAACACCAGGGGTGGTGACATAGCTCGTATGCTGTGGAGAAGAGAGCAGAACTGGATCTTTGACCTCAACACTCTCCACCCATATGGCCTCGACAATGAGATCGAGTGGGTAGCTTTCCTCTAATCATGTCTGGCTTCTGTGGTGTATTTTTGAAGTTTGTTGATGATGTCATCACGTTTCTTACGTCCGGTTTCCCTCCTCCCTCCGGTTTAAAAATCGGAGCGGGTGCTGGCGTTTCCCCGTTGCGTGGAAATCTTTTACATTTTGAACGGTATGTACATCATTGTGCTCCTGTTTGTTATGTCAGCTATAAGCCTTATTATATTTTGCATAGGTATGTGGCTTTTTGAGTTTTGTTGCCCATATCTACAGCATTTTTTGACATCTGTTTTTGCATTTCAGATCACTTTTGAATCTTTTCATGGTTGTTACTCCTTAGCAGAATCAAATCACAGTTTTGGCGGGGTTTCCTGAAGCAGACACCGAAACGGGGCCGCGTCGGGACCCTGATGACTTTTTCCTTACAACCAAGCT
This sequence comes from Geotrypetes seraphini, assembly GCF_902459505.1. Lineage (NCBI taxonomy): Eukaryota > Metazoa > Chordata > Amphibia > Gymnophiona > Dermophiidae > Geotrypetes > Geotrypetes seraphini. The sequence continues at coordinate 484,363,063 of NC_047085.1, read as the reverse complement.
AAGTGCATTTAGAGTCTCCAGTGTCAACCTGAATGCAAAAGTTTTTTGATTTGAGTGTATACAGTATTCCAATTAAGAGATATATACACAGTTAAAATATTTTTACACCTTTGAGCTGGACTCGCTTTTAACATTGATGAAGCGATGATTGGAAGATAAACTCTATCCCTAAGAGGGGGTTACCTCTCCCTCTTCAGAGTTTTATTTCTCTGAGCTGAGTTTTTGTACAGCGAGCTCTCCTCTTTGGTTGTGTTAATTACAGAGTCAGTCTGTCTCCTTTCACAAAGATGGATGCAAGGCAGAAAGTGAAGACGGAGAGAAAACCAGTCAAAGGACAAGAAGGCCCTGGAAACATAGTTGAAAGCACAGAAAAATAAAGTCACCAGACAACAAAGGTAGGGAAAATGATTTTATTTTCAATATAGTGATTGAAATGTGCCAGTTTTGAGAAAGAAAAGATATTAAACTTTAAATGTGAGGGCCGCAGAAAAAATAGTTAATGTCTTATTAGAGAAATGACAATTTTGCATGAGGTAAAACTCTTTATAGTTTATATATCTTTCCTTTTAACTGTTAAAGGAAAGTTTTATAAACTATAAAGAGTTTTACCTCATGCAAAATTGTCATTTCTTTAATAAGACATTAACTATTTTTTCTGCGGCCCTCCAATTACCTACAAATCCAAAATGTGGCCTCGCAAAGGGTTTAAGTTTGAGACCACTGGTTTAGACTGATGTGACTGACATGATCCTCACTGTGGTCCTGGCAAAGAATTTGATGAGGCAGAATATCCCATTGCCTTCATCAGTCATTAATTTCTTCCTTGTAAGAGTATGTATGCTGTAATTGAGTGGGTGCTAGCAACTTTCCAATATTTGCTGGGGCATTGATGTAACCTGATAAACTGAAATGAATCTCTGTAACACTGGAAGATGTAATGGGGCAATTCTCTTGGGCCAGATAGCATACATCCCAGAGTACTGACAGGGTATAGAGCTTGGCTAAGAGGGGGAACAGAGTGCATAGCCTGGCAGGGAGGGAAAGAGCTTGGTAGGGAAGGGGGCTGGGTTTAGAGCCTTACAGGGTAAGGAGGGAAGGAGGCTGGGTGCAGAGCCTGGTATGGAAGGGGGGGACAGGGTGCATAGCTGGTATATTTTATTAAATATACTAGTGTTTAAGCCCGTTACATTAACGGGTGCTAGACTAGATGTGGAAACTTTTAGCACAATGGGGCGCTGAGGCCTTTCTTTCTTTCTCGTTCTTTCTTTGCTTCCTGCTCCTCTTGTCCAGCAGTACCCCTTCCTTGCTCCCCCATCCAGCAGCACCCCTTCCCTGCTCCCCTGTACCGCAGTTGCCCTTTTCCCTTCCTTTTACCTCCCCCCTGTCCAGCAGCACCCCTTCCCTGCTTCCCCCTATCCAGAAGTAGCCCTTCTTCCTTCCTTTTACCTCCCCCCTGTCCAGCAGAGCCCCTTCCCTGTTCCCCTGCCCAGCAGTAGCCCTTCTCCATTCCTTTTACCACCCCCTGTCCAGCAACATCCCTTTCCTGTTCCCCCTGTCCAGCAGTAGCCTTTCTCCCTTACTTTTACCTGTTACCCCCTGCCCAGTAGTACCCCTTCTTCCTTCCCTGTTCCCCCTGTTCAGCATCCACTAGCCCGGGCAACCTCAGGGCTTTTGCTAGGCCGGCCCGCCTCTCATTATCGAAGTGGGCCGGCCTAGCAAATACCCCGCGGCTGCTTGATGAAACCATGGCTGCTACCGCTGCTGGTCCAGGGGTGAGAAGAAGAAGTGTCCCAGCAGCAGCAGCGTAGTCAGAAGGCAGGAAGTCAGCCGGCATCAGAGATCGGGTCAGGAAATCAGCTGAGGTGGGCACTGCGCATGCGTGTCATGTTGCCACGGAACATGGAGATTGAAGTGTGTATGCGCACTAAGGCCTATATTCTCAAAAGCGCACCTAACTCTAGGTGTGCTTTAGACGTCTGAATTAAGTGGATAATGATACATTTAATTGTCTTAACAAGCGTTAATTGGGACTTAGGCGTCAGGTAGGCGTTCGTAGAACTTAGATGCGAGATGGATGTCAGTTGAGGGAAAAGTCGCGTCTAAGTTTCTAGACGGGGGCGTAACCTGGGCGTGGTTAGGGTAGGCACTAGTTAGATGCTAGTTAGGTGGCAGACAGCATCTAAACAGTGTGGAAAATGTAGACGCAGGTAAACCTGGTCTAAGTGTAGGATTTGCTTCATTTCAATGCAGTTTCAGCTTTGGTAGCTGGAGAATTCCTATAAACGCAAGTTAGGCGTGCTTCCTGCTTCGGCAATGATATTTCTTATAGTGAGTTTGAATATGGTTTTTTTTTCTTCTTTCTCCCTCCTAATAGATATAATAAGTCACCATATCAATAGAGCACATCAATACAAACATATTGCATGCAAAACATAGTACTTTTCTGGCCAAACAGTAATATCATTTACTCATTATACCGCCTTTAGCTTTCCTGATTAAAAAGAACCCCTCTTTTTTCTCAACAAACAGTGCTGCAATCAGCTCTTTCTTGAGAGCAAAGAACATAAAAAACATATCATTATTGTACACATTACTTCATTTCTCAGCGCTTAAAAAGAGAATAACCAGATACAGACCCTAACATGCATTTTCCCTCAGTCCAAAATGGAGCTCTTCATCTTCACAAAGCTGACCTCATTGTGACATCATCAAGCTGCACCTTCAAGGTAGTATGCCACAATTAAAAGATGAGCTGGGTGTTGAACTAACAACCTTTGTATGATAGCGCAGGAGTTTAACCCATAGAGCTACATCAGCTTCTACTCAGGTAGATCGCACTGCCCTTTCATATCATAGTTGACTGACCTGCCTATGTATCATCTGATTAGCTATCATATCACAATCACCACAAAGAAAGCATTTGTGGCTCACCAGGTTAATGTGCCTTGTTTATGTTCTCAAGTACTCTGGTTCAAATCCCACCTTCACTCATCCTAACAGCTCTCATAAGTGGTGGACTTTGCTGTTTTTCATTAGCATTCTACAGTTTGCAGGCACAGTTCATCTTCTCTCTGCTACAAGCCATTGTGGTAGGGATGGATTTCCTTCTATGCAATATCCACACATGGCAACAGATAGAAGAGTTTACTAAAGTTCAGAGGGTTTGGACAGGTATTGAAAGAAGGTACATGTTTTTGAGATGTACCCTAGAGACATTCCTGTTGGTATATTCAGCTTGGCTGGTTGTGGTTTCAGGCTGCAGGGGTGTGTGTTGGGGTGGGGGAGGGGGTTTAGGATGAGAGAGAACAGGCTGCTTTAGACATCTGAGAATTGCTGCAGATCATTTTAAAGATCAACTCAAATATGTTTAAGCAAAGGAATGGCCAAAGAGAAGGTTTTCTGGTAGAAATATGAATATCAAATATTTGTTAACTGCACTCAAGACTTGAACCCCTGACATATGGAAGATAAAAGCAATACTTTAAGGCATAGAGCTATAGGGGACTAGCACCTTCATACCTACAAACTCACTTCACCCTATACAACCCCACAAGAACGACCAGAAACAAAAACATCTTTGCATACCCAAAGATTACAGGCTGCAGATACAAATCCTTCTTGGACAGAACCTTCCAGTTCCAAGCGAACAGACAGCAAACCTGGCTGAAAAACCACATAAACGAACCAAACATGACTTATAATACTTTCCGCAAATCGATCAAAACCACCCTATTCGCTAAATTCATTGGCTAAAACGGTCCCCTCCCCACTAAGACCCCTCTCACGGATGTTCTAAATCTTTCAGACACTCATTACCCTTAGATCTCCAATTAATATGTAAGTTACCATTTAGACTATTGTACTGCATCTAGACTCTTTATTCGGTACTGTATTTAAACTTATTGTATGTTTTGAATTTGGACTCACTCTACTGTATTATATGTGGATTTACTGTATTGTATTAGTATTGTACTGTACTTGTTATTCGCTGAATGTCCAGCCTTCTTACAATGTAAACCGCCTAGAAGTCGCCTGACTATGGCGGTATAGAAAAATAAAGTTATTATTATTATTATTAACAAATGGCTTCTAGTAAAGGATACTCTAAAGCTCACCAATCAACTCTTAATTAGTCTCAATCCATCTTCCTTTTTCTTCAGCCTGCCTTCTCTTATCAGGAGCAGATTCTGGGACCTTACCAATTCTACCACAGTAACAACTTGGAGCTATGAGTGCCTTACTCTGCATACCTGTCTTCCATCTCATCGAACTGCAATTGCCTGATATTACACTTGCATACTGGTTTCCTGGACTGTGCAATAAAAATCTTATACCATTTTTCACCTTGTGCTTATTTATATTGAGTAGCAACCAGGCATTAGTGTTTCCTTAATAAACACCACTTCAGCTACTTGGTCACATTGACCTTCGTCTTATCTTGTGTTCCATGAGGCCCAGGCTGCAAAGGGAGGGTGGGGGTAGCAAACAAGGTAGCTGATATGTCTCCTGCCTCATAGCCTGCAACCAGCATAATATTTGAGAACATGAGATTAGATGAGAGGTGGAGAGGATGAACTAGGTGCCTTAACTTTGGTGGCTTCTTTCAGTCAGTTGAGATATGCTGAACTGCAGCTGATTTGGCATGCTTCCGGTGCTCTGTTACTGAGCTGCAAGCACGCCGATGCTGCAGCCCAAAGGATGCCTAGATCCAATATAATACAATTAGAATTGCTATGATTTTATGGCTGATTCTGTAGCACAGTGGTTAGGATGAAGGTTGGGGTGTGAGCCTGGTCTGGGTTTGACTGCTTCATGTCTTTCAGCTGACAAAATTTTAATAAAAATGACAAGCTACACACCAATCACATCTAATTTTCATCTCAAACAGCACAACATTATCAATACTAGAAACAACCTATTCCAAAAGTTCAGTTTGCATTTGATAAAAACAGCAGTTTTGAATCCATGTCATATTTATTGAACCCGACTTGAGATTCTGGCTTTTGGGACAATGAAACCAGTGCTTTAAGCCATTGAGCTACCAGTTTTTTGTCTAAGCTAGCTGTGAAATGATAGCTAAGCAGATTTTACCTTAGCAGATCAGTAAGCTATGGTATGACAGGGGAGTCAGAGAAACTGGAGCCATCCTGGACCTGGTACTTACGAACGGGGAAAGCGTCACGGAAGTCTCGGTGGGAGAAACGCTGGCAACCAGTGACCATAACATGGTATGGTTCAACCTTAGAAAGGGCTTCCCTAGATCACAAACAAAAACGAAGGTACTCAATTTCCGGGGCACTGACTTCGCAAGCATGGGTGATTTCGTCCATCAGACGCTACATGCTCAAGAAACAACGGATGATGTGGAAGCTATGTGGTCAACACTGAAAAGGACACTACACGAAGCAACTATCCGCTACATAAAATCGGTAAATAAACAACAAAGAAAGAAGAAACCCCGTTGGTTCACTGATGAGGTCTCACACCTAGTCAAGGACAAGAAAAGAGCATTTCTTTCATACAAATGCACCGGGGAAAATGGATGGGTCTTAGAAGAAATGGAACTTGGTGATTGAGTGGAAGAGAGTTGGTGGCAAAGCAGGGAATTGTGGATGGAAGAGTGGAAATTTGGAGGGGATAGTGAGAACCTTGCAATTGGTGAATATGAATATGATGGGTTGGGAGTACAAATGAGTGTATGAAATGGGAATAAGAGAAAGAGGATGAATGATGTGTGTGGAGAGACAGACATGGTGTGAATAACCTGGAGGACTGGAGAGAGGATGAGAAACATTGAAAAGGAATGGGAATGCTATGGAAAGGTATGAGAGAGGAAGGGGATGGGTCTCTGAAGGGGTTGAATGAGGGTGGAAATGGCATACAGATGGTGAAAGAAAGGCATTAAGAGATAGTGTAGAGCAGGGGTGCCCAAAAGGTCGATCACAATCAACTAGTAACATAGAAAGTGACGGCAGATAAGGGCCAAAGCCCATCAAGTCTGCCCACACCAATGACCCTCCCCTACCTCCCTTTGCGAAGAGATCCCACCTTTCGATCCCATTTAGCCTTAAAATCAGGCACACTACTGGCCTCAATCACCTGTATCGGAAGACCATTCCATCGATCCACTACCCTCTCAGTGAAGAAGTACTTCCTGGTGTCGCCATGCAATGTCCCTCCCCTGATTTTCCATGGATGCCCTCTTGTTGACGTGGGTTCCTTGAAGAAGAAGATATCCTCCCCCACCTCGATACGGCACGTGAGGTATTTGAATGTTTCGATCATGTCCCCCCTCTCCCTGCGTTCCTCTAGGGAGTAGAGCTGCAATTTATTCAGCCGTTCCTCATACGGGAGATCCCTGAGCCCTGTGACCATCCGTGTGGCCATTCGCTGGACCGATTCAAGTCTCAGCACATCTTTGCAGTAATGTGGTCTCCAGAATTGTACACAGTATTCCAGATGGGGTCTCACCATGGACCTATATAATGGCATTATGACTTCGGGCTTACGGCTAACAAAACTCCTGCGTATGCAACCTATGATTTGTCTGGCTTTAGATGAAGCTTTCTCCACTTGAGTAGCAGTCTTCATGTCCTCACTGATGATTACCCCTAAGTCTCGTTCCGCTACAGTTCTCTCTAGGATCTCACCATTAAGAGTGTAAGTCTTACATGGATTTTTGTTGCCAAGGTGCATGACCTTGCATTTTTTGGCATTGAAGTTTAGTTGCCAGGTCCTGGACCAATTCTCCAGTAGGAGGAGGTCGTGTGCCATACTATTGGTCTTGGATTTGTTGTCAGGTCCTGTTGTGTTCTTGTCTACTATATTGCATAATTTGGCGTCATCGGCGAATAATGTTAATTTAACCTGAAGCCCCTCAGCCAAGTCCCTTATGAAGATGTTGAATAAGATTGGGCCCAAGACCGAGCCCTGCGGTACTCCACTGATCACCTCTGTTGTTTCGAAGGGGGAGCCATTCACCACCACCCTCTGAAGTCTACCTCCTAGCCAGTCCCCCCACCCATGTAGTCAAGGTATCACCCAAACCTATAGAGCTCATCTTGCTCAACAACCTGCGGTGTGGTACGCTATCGAATGCTTTGCTGAAATCTAAGTACACGACGTCCAGGGATTCCCCAATATCCAGCTTCCTCGTCACCCAGTCAAAGAAGCTGATCAGGTTGTATTGACAAGACCTCCCCTTTGTGAACTCATGTTGACGGGGATCTTGCAGATTCCCCTCGTTCAGGACCGTATCCAATTGGTGTTTGATTAGAGTTTCCATTAGTTTGCTCACTATTGATGTGAGACTCACTGGTCTGTAGTTCGTAGCTTCCGTCCTGCTTCCTTTTTTGTGGAGTGGAATGACATTAGCCGTTTTCCAGTCTAGCGGGACTTTTCCTTTGCTAAGGGAGAGATTGAAGAGTGTTGATAGTGGTTTCGCCAAGGTGTCTCTTAACTCCCTAAGTACTCTGGGGTGTATGTTGTCTGGCCCCATAGCTTTGTGAACCTTGAGTTTGGATAGTTCACTGTAGACACTACTGGGCGTAAACTCGAAGCTGCAAAACGGGTCTATCGAGCTATCCCCTGTTGGTAGCTGAGGGCCGGATCCCTGCGCCTCACGGGTGAAACTGAGCAAAAGTATTCATTTAACAGTTTAGCTTTCTCAGAGTCCGATTCTACATAGTTCCCGTCCAGTTTCCTAAGGCGTACTATCCCTCCTGTGTTCCTATTTCTATCACTAATATACCTAAAGAATGCTTTATCGCCCTTTTTGATGTTCTTTGCTAGATTCTCCTCCATCTGCAATTTGGCCTCGTGAGTCGATCGTGAGCCGATCGTGGAGCCAATCCCGGGCCCCATGATAGACTCGCATTGCCTTCCATTCTACCTGCTTCCTGACCCTGTACAGAGGACGCTGAAGTGCCGGGCCGACCAAGGTTCCTCACTCAATGTCAATTCTGACGTTGGAGAGGAAGTTCCAGACCAGCCAATCGCTGCCTGGCTGGCCTGGAACTTCCTCTCCAAAGTTAGAATTGATGTCGGGTGGGGGAAGGTTGGTCGGCCCTGCGCTTCAGAGTCCTCTTTATGGCGGCAGCCTGTTCCCTGATGGAAGCAGCGGTGGTAGCCTGTTCCCCGATTGCGGCAGCGATGGCTTGGGGGAGGACAGGGAGACAGAAAGACAGACGGGGAGACAGACAGAAAGGGGGCATGGAGAGTGAAAGACAGGGAGACAGGCAAAAAGGGCATGGAGAGAGAAAGACAGAGAGACAGAAAGAAAGGGGGCATGGAGAAAGACAGACATACAGAAATAAAGGAGGGGCAGGGAGACCAAAAGAAAGGGGGGCAGAGAGACAGACAGAAAGAAGGAAAGAAAGAAAGGGGAGGAGGGCAGGGAGGAAGAAAAAGTTGGGGGAGGAAATGAGGTTGGAGAGAGAAAGCATAAAGGAGGCTGAAAGAAAGGAAGAAATATTGGATGCAACCAGAGACTCATGAAATCACCAGACAACAAAGGTAAGAAAAATGATTTTATTTTTAATTTAGTGATCAAAATGTGTCCATTTTGAGAATTTATATCTGCTGTCTATATTTTGCACTATGGCTCCCTTTTCCTAAACCGCAATAGCGGTTTATAGCGCAGGGAGCTTATGAGCGTCGAGAGCAGCACAGGGCATTCAGCGCAGCTCCCTGCGCTAAAAACTGGTATCACGGTTTAGTAAAAAGGGAGGGGCTATATTTGTATGGTTGTTACTGAGGTGACATTGCATAGAGTCATCTGCCTTGACCTCTTTGAAAACCCGTGGAATATAAATGAGAAGTAACATTTTCACTGCGTACAGTGTTCTTTGGTTTTTTAAAAAAATTTTATTGTTGGTAGATCATTTTGACTTGGTCATTTTAAAAGTAGTTCACAAGCCCAAAAAGTGTGGGCACCCCTGGTGTAGAGATTAAGTGATAGAAGAATGGCTTGATGGCGAGAAAAAAAAGGAGAGGCAGGGACGGAGTGTGGACAAATGAAGTGATAAACAGTAGATGAGAGCTGAGAGAGTGAGTGCAGAGGATGGAAATGGGGGACTAAGGAGTAGGTAAATGATAGAGGAAAAGGCCAGGGAAGGAGAGAAACAAAGGAAATTCAGAGTGCTAGAGAAGGGATGGAAGGGAGATGAGAAAAGCTGGTAGGTAGATGAGAGTGAGAGAGTGAGAGAACTAGAGAGAACTAGAGAGAACTAGAGAGTGAGAGAAAGGGAGAATAAGAGGTAAATTCACAATCAGTGACAAATAGTAATGTTTCTTTTTTATTTAATGGCAGTAACTTCAATTAATATATTAATGAACAGACACACACTCCTCATTGAGTCTGAGCAGCTTTTATTATCATTGCGATCTGTGGATATAACTGTTATATTTATTTTCAAAAGGAGCTTTCACGTGGGTAAAAGCAATATACAGGGCAGGATTAATTCTTCAAGGGCCCCTCAGCACACAAGTATACTGGGCCCACTAGCCCTGCCCCACCCATGTCACGCCCCCTACCCCATCACCATTCATTCACCTGTTTTCTTATTTACTTCTTTATTTCCACTTGTATTTCTTTTTGTCTATTATTTTAAAATTCAAAACAAACAACGAAGATTACCCTACCAATGCCAGTGTAGTTTTAGTTCTATGCAAACCCCAAACATCTCTGAACAAATCCAGCCGCCGCCTCCTCCTCCTTCTCCTGCTCTGCACGGCAGCCACCACCACAGACCCTTTCTCGCTGCTGCCACTCAATGGTATTACTATTTATTGTTTTTAATTAGTAACACAGGGTGAGAGAGGGGAGATGCCGATGTCACAGTGCGTACCTAGCATATGTGACATCTGGGGCCCATCATTTTTTCACCCCCCCCATCTGTATGAAAAACATAATTTTTTGTAACAATGCATACGTCGCACATGAGTGTACCTAGAAAAAGGCAGCATCTTACATACTGCAGTGAGCAGTACAACATCAATATACACATTGTAAAACTAAACAAGCCAGACTAGTATAGATCAATCCTGCCATAAAACCATGTCTTTCGAACACAAAGAACACAGAAAACACCTTCGCCCAGTATGGAATATGTAATCACAAACTAACCCCTTCCCCTTTTACAAAGTTAGCCATGGTGGTAACAGCTCAGATGCTCATCGAATTCTGAGCATTAGAGCTGTTTCCACCATAGCCGTTGCTAAAAAATGCTCTACAGTTTTGCAAAAGGGGGGATAAAATACAAATACATAGACAAAGGTTAAATTGAACCACCAAGAAGCTGGGCTCTGCATACAATGCAACACCACAGAAACAGTGACGCATGTCCCCTAAAGCAAAAAAAATAAATAAATAGAAATTTTTTTTCTACCTTTGTCTTCTCTGATTTCTGCTTTCCTCATCTTCTTGTCACTCTTTTCCTTTCATCCACTATCTACCTTCTCTCTGCCCCTTCTATATGGCATCTTCTCTCCTTCTATGCTCCTTCCAGAAACTGTATGCCTCCTCCTTCCATCTCTCCCTTCACCTCCATTGGTCTGGCATCTATCTTCCCTTCCTTCTTCCAGTGGTCTGACATCTCTCTCCTTTCCTCTCCCCTTCCCTCTCCCATACCCCCATGGTCTGGCATTTCACTCTCTCCTCTCCCTTCCCCCCACTTCAATCAGCATTTTCTCCTTCTTTTCCTCCAAACCATTTCCATCCAGTATCCTTTCCCATTATGTCTCTCTCTCTTTCTCTGCACACCAATTCCATCAGTATCTGCCCCCTTTCTCTCCCTCCATCACCATTCCATACCACCCTGCTCCCTTCTCTCCCTCCACCATCCTCCTTCATACCACCCTACCCCACCACCTTTCCATACCATCCTGCTCCCTTTCTCTCCCTCCACCACCCTTCTATGATCTTTTCTCTCTCCCTCCAAAGTTTGGAGCAGCAAGGTCCCACGATGACTGCAGCTGCAAACTCTGTTCAGGAAGTAAGTGACGTGGGAGGGGGTGGACCGACAGACATGGGGAGTTGCTGCAAGGTCCCACAATAACTGTGTCTGCCAGTCCACCCCTCTGACATCACTTGATCCTGATGTGTTGCCGTCGATGTGGGGGGGAGGGGCCGTTGCCATTGGAGAAAAAAAAATATTGGAAAGGTGTCTTCTGTTTGCCCTCCTTCAGTGGGCCCCCCTGATGATTTCTGGCCCTAGGCACATGCCTACTGGACCTACCCTTTAATCCAGCCCTGGCAATATAGCCTGTTTAAAAGAAGCTGTGCCCTCAACAAATAATGAATACAGAGAGGACTACGTTGCTTCAATAGTGCTGTCTTGTTGACAGATGCAATATTGCCATACAAATAATTCAGCGATAAGTAGCAATGTTGCTCATTTTTTCCTATAGCAGCCATTCTAATCACTATATTTATGAACAGATACAGCCACTTCATTGAGTCAGAACAGCTTTTAACATCGCTGTGATCTGTGGATGTAATTGCCATATTTACTCTCAAGTAAAGCTTTTATGTCGGCAGAAGTAATACAGTTGTTTAAAGGAAACAGTATTTTCAAATAAGTAATCTGTATAAAGAGGACCGCGCTGCTTTAGCAATGTTGCCTTGTTTGCATCAAATATATGTACCCAATTGAAAGTGATTTCACTCAGCACAAGACCTTATATGATTTAAAAGTGAGTTTATAAATGATAAAAGCAAGAAAGGCAATGCCTATGAAAATGTGTGATGTAGCAATGGAAAGTTAGGGCCAGATTCACTAAGCAAACCGATCATGTACCGATTGGTTTGCGACCCGATTTTCCTCCGACCCGATTCACGAACTTCTGTCCCGATCATGCTCCAATCTGCGCATGCAAATGAGGGGGAACGGCATTCAAATGTAGGCAAGCAGAGATTCATTAAAAAATAATTTTTTAAAAAAATTTCCTGTTAAGTGTATCCATGGATTAAAAAAAAATACTTTAAGATCTTGTTCAATATAATGTTTTCTTTATCCTCGATGAATGTATGGATTGATGGTAAATTTGGTAATAACCAAACAAGCAAAAAAACATCTTGCCTTACTGGGATAATCGAACAAAGAAAAGGCAAGAGAGATGTCCTAATAATCAACCAAGCAAGAGTAAAGTGGAAATGTCCAATCAGAATGGTGCACAAAAAAGTGCCTTTCAACTCATCTGATAAATCCAATGATTTTTATTCATCCAAAACAATTCAAACATCCAAAGCAACTCAATGACTCGACATGATCATGTTTCGGCCATCCGGCCTGCATCAGGAGTCTTAGGAGTCTTTGGGTATCAAATGGTCTGTTAAGTAACAAGTGGTCTAAAGTAAAATGATCATACCGTTGCTCCGAATCTGTAGTGCTGTAAAACAAGTTGTTTTGCAGCACTACAGATTCGGAGCAACGGTATGATCGTTTTACTTTAGACCACTTGTTACTTAACAGACCATTTGATACCCAAAGACTCCTAAGACTCCTGATGCAGGCCGGATGGCCGAAACATGATCATGTCGAGTCATTGAGTTGCTTTGGATGTTTGAATTGTTTTGGATGAATAAAGATCATTGGATTTATCAGATGAGTTGAAAGACACTTTTTTGTGCACCATTCTGATTGGACATTTCCACTTTGCTGTTGCTTGTTCGATTTTTGTGGAATTTTTTCCCCTGTTTTATTGTGCTAATAATCAACCAAGCCTGTGGGGAAAAAAAAGAGTGCTGCAATTACCTTCTTTTCATAATCACTGGGAAGAACCTCTGTAGTGTGCCCCGAGGTGCAAGATAGCGGACTACCACTTAGGAGAATCAAGAACCCAAGTGTCACAGGTATTATTGTCTGCTTTTGCACGCACTGGAGTCCTGCGGGGCAGTCCTGAGATAGGAGAGGAGGGACTGAAGACATGTAAATGATGCTATCTACAAGCTGTCTAGCGACTATAGATGCATAACTCACTCCTCCAGGAATAGAGCTTGGACTTACAAGAAAGAAGACTAGCAAAGTATCCCCTGTTGGGATGGAACAAATTTTAAAGAATAAATAAATATTGTTTGGTTGATTAGGACATCTCTCTTGCCTTTTCTTTGTTAAATTTGGTAATAAGTCAAATTCAGAGCCTCTTCGGTCTTAAGTGTTGGTTTACAGGCATAGTTTGCTTGCTTGGGGTGGGGAGGGCATGAAAGCCATATAGATAAAAGGGGAACAGAGGCTGATTTAGCATTAACATCCAGACCATTTGGGAGATGGGGAGGATTTGGTAAGAGTGGTTAATGTAGCTATTTTTTTGTTTTTTTTAAAAGGCTTGTACAAGTTCCTGGAGGAAAAGTCTATAATCTGCTTTTGAGACAGACATGGGGGAAGCCACTGCTTGTCCTGGATCGGTAGCATGGAATGTTGCTACTATTTGGGGGTTTGCCAGGTACTTGTGACCCGGATTGTCCACCGTGAAGACAGAATACTGGGCTAGATACAGTGGCGTAGTAGGGGTAAGCATTGCCCAGGGCGGTGGCACCCCTCTACTGCACGCCCCCCTCTCTCTTTCTCCGTACATTTTTTAACTTCTCCAGTGTGAGCAATATACCCACGTCGGTGTCGGCTGGCCCTTTGATGTCACTTTCTGGGCGCAAGTCCCAGAAGTGATGTCAGAGAGAGTGCCAGAGCCGACACGGGCAGCAACCTCGTGCCAGGGAAGTAAAAAGGTACGGGGGAAGGCAAGAGGTGCAAGCGCAAGGCAAGGAGAGAAGCGGAGAGGAGGAGGGGTGCTGTCCCCATAGCAAGAAGGCATCCAGGGCAGACTGCCCCTCACCCCATTACTACGTCACTGGCTAAATGGACCATTGGTCTGACTCAGTAAGGCTATTCTTATGTTTGAACTGAAAGTCATGGGTGCAGCACCATAAAGGAATAGGGAGCACCATGGAGGGCAGGTTGCACAGGGTGTAATTATAGCTTGCTAGGGTCCTGACTGCACACAGCCTAGGGGAGGGGTACGGTCATGTGTCCTCTTTTTATCTTCACAAATATGGTAACCCTAGACTAAATGCACTTTGAAGCACATGTTATCCGCTTATGGTAACATTTCCCTTTCTGTATTCAAATGTGTGACATCGTATATCACCCATTTTGGGGTTTAAAGAGGAACTTACATATAAGTAATGCTGTGGAGAGCAAAGAGACATATTACAAAGCTAAATGATGAGTACGTTGCTTGCTATTCCTAGAAATTGTAACTTAGTGGAAAGAATTTGATGCTAAATGTTAACCTAACATGGGACTCTTGTCTGCCAAGCTTGAAGAAATGAGCTCACTGTAGCCAAGAAGCACACCATTTGTTTAAATGCTCCCAGAGACTGGATTGCTCAGATGCTTACGAGGGGCCGCTGAAAAAAGTTCTCAGTCCACCCAAGAAGAGAAAGATGTGGCGCCGTGAAACGTACAAGTTATTCCACACTTTTCTTGCCACTTTTCAGTTCAATGATATGAAATAAAATGAAAAGTGTGGAATAACTTGTATGTTTCATGGCTCCACATCATTCTCTAATTGGTTGGGCTGAGAACTTTCAGCAGCCCTTCACATTGTGATGTCATACTGCCTCATTCCATCAATGCTCAAGAGCTAACCTCATCGGTGATGTCACAATGGCTTGGTTTCCTTATACTTGTGCCCATGTACTAAATGCATTTGCCTCATTGAAATGAAAAGTGTGGAATAACTTGTAAGTTTCACGGCGTCACATCTTTCTCTTCTTGGTTGGGCTGAGAACTTTTCAGCAGCCTCTCGTCATACTGGCTTTTGATTCTTTTTCTTTTCCTTAAGTCTATTGCACAACTGAAGCTGATGTGTCGGATTTTATGATATTACTGTTTAACAACTTGAACTTTAAAACAACTGGAGGAAGGTATATGTGATGTGGTGGCGGTTAGAGTGTGTGAGGATGTTGCTTTAGCCTGACTCCTCTATTCCTAACTTGCCCCCCCCCCCCCTGTTGCCATTCCAAATACATCCGTCCAGAAATGCCACTGTCCAGCAAATTCCGCTTTTACTATTAACTTCCTATTTGTACATACAGCCTAACAATGATAAATTCTCCATTTTGTCTATTTTTTTGCCACCTTGTTTTATTGTTTGTTTCTTCACTGTGCCAACTCTCCCTGGAGTTTTATCTCTGCTTTGACTGCTGTGTTTTCCTTTTTTTTTTTGACCTGTGCTGTTTCTCCAAGACTTCACCTGCTTCTGTCCCACCTCGATCCTCTGTGATCTCTGCTCTGTGTGCTTCCTGTGCTCCTGCATCATTTTCTACATTTGCCCCATCGCTCTAAACACCTCTTCTCTGTCTACCCTTATTCGAAACAACTGGATCATGCAATATGAGAAATGAACTGATTTATAAATAAACTTTGCCTCCTATGATAAGAGCAAGAACATCAAATCTGAACAGGAAAAGAGTCATATGGTTGGTGGAAATAATACAGACAGTCCCCGCGTTACAGACACCCGACTTAAGGTCGACTCGTACTTAAAAACCTGGTTGCGGCTTCATTTGATTTCACTGTGCAGTATTTCCAGAGGCATAGACTCCTACACTTCTGCAGCAGATTCAGGAATTAAGAACAGTGTGTGGTTGTGCATGCTGTACCTTAGAGGGTAAGTTGGCCCTTTTGTCAGCTGGGAGCAGAGGTAGGTAGCATGAATTTTAAAATCTACAAGTTCTGAGTTACATACAAATCCAACTTAAGAACGGCTTTAAAAACACAACTCATTCTTAACCCGAGGACCGACTTTATAGTTATAATCAAGCCTTTGTGACATCACTGATGAGTTTGGCTCTTAGGGCATTGGTGGAATGAGGCATTATGACATCACAATATCAGCTCTGGAATGTTGCTACTTAAGAACGCGGTTGCGGCTTCATTTGATTTCACTGAGCCGTATTTCCAGTTGCATAGACTCCTACATTTCTCCTGCAGCAGATTCAGGAATGAGGCACGGCCACATTAAGATCAGTTTGTGGTTGTGCATGCTGTTCCTTAGTTGACCCTTTTGTCAGTTGGGAAAAGAGGTAAGCAACAAGAATTTTAAAATCTACAGGTTCTGAGTTACATACAAATCTGACTTAAGAACAGCTTTAAAAACACAACTCATTTTTAACCCAGGGACTGCCTATATTGCATAATCACATTGCCTATTGTGGCGTTGCCGGTGACAGGCTCAGGCTTAGGCCACGTTCACCGCGCAGCAATGACCGATTCCTACGTGCCTCCAAGAGAAGTTGGAGGTCCTGCTGGCTTTTAATTTAAAAAAACACAATTAGTCAGGATCAATAAAGTTCTTTTATCAACTTGTGTCTCACTTTATTGGCTTATGTAACACTTTGTCAGAAGTTAGCCTTGCAGCTTAAAAGAAACATAAAAAAAAAAACTGGGCTTTTAAAGTATAGCCCACACCTTCTTGGTAGGTCCAAACAGGTAAGTTCCAAATAATCCTTAGTAGCTCAGTCCTATCAGTTCCAGCGTCTCAGCAGGGTCAAAAATAAAGTTACAAACACTGTCCAGCTTTATCAGAGTCTTTAGCAAGGTTGCTCCAATACTTGAGGGCAATGCTGCCGAGGCCTGGCTTGTAACAGGCCTACCACACCAGCTGAGCACGCTGGTGGGGGAAGGGAGTAGCCGAATCCACTCTAAATCAGCTTTAAATCAGCTTGCCAAAATTGGCCCCACAAACCCAACCCGAGGATGGATAGTGGGTTCTCCCCACTACTGTTCCTTCACACAAGCAACACACAGTAAGTCCCAAACACTCTGCAAAAAGGCAGAACACAAAACTTGCCAAACAAAATATACTTGGCTTTAAAGTCCAAAAACCAGCTCCCTCATGGCTGTGAGCTTTGCACAGCTCACCTAGCTTCACATTGGTGCTTGTAGCAATTCTCAACAAAAAAAAACACCAAAGTTTAAACCCACACAAGAAAAAAAAATAAAGTTAATGCACTTAACTTTCATCCATTAAGCAGTCTTGTGCAGGGCCGCCATCAGGGCAGTACTACAAGTCCTGCATTCAGGGGCCCGGAGCTGACAGGGGGCCCGGGCTCCCCCAGGGTCCTAGGCCACAGTCTAGGGAGGGGGCGGACCGCCCCAGGTGCACAGGAGAGAGCTGGACGGTGAACCCGCGGAGTTCAATACATCTCAAGCCGCGAAGCTCGTCTTCTGCCCCTACCTGCCCTGCCGCTCACATATAGCCGATCGGAAGTGTTCCCCGATGTCAGCGCTGACGTCGGAGGGAGGGCTTAAGCAAAGCCTACCCTCCGACGTCAGCGCTGACGTCGGAGAATACTTCCGGTCGGCTATTTGTGCGCGGTAGGGCAGGCAGGAAACAGAAGACAAGCCTCGCAGCTCGAGCTCCGTTTTGCTGAGAAAATTGCAAAGATGGGCTGGGAGGCAAACGCGGAACACAAAAGGGGGAGGGAGTGCGTTTTGGACACAAGGCATGAACTTGGGAGAGAGGAAGGGAGGGAAAGAGATGCTGATGTGGGGGAGGGAATGTGTTTTTGGACACAGAAGGCATGGACTTGGGAGAGAGGAAGGGAGGGAAAGAGATGCTGAGATGGGGGATGGAATGGGTTTTTGGACACAGAAGGCATGGACTTGGGAGAGAGGAAGGGAGGGAAAGAGATGCTGAGGTGGGGGAGGGAATGGGTTTTTGGCACAGAAGGCATCGACTTGGGAGAGAGGAAGGGAGGGAAAGAGATGGTAGTGTACACGGGGAATAGAAGAAAGGAGAATTTTTGGTCATAGGGAGGGAGTGAGGTACAGATAGTGGCATACCAAGGTGGGGGAGGGTGTCCACCCTACCCCGCCCCGGGTTTATGTCCCAAGGGGGTGCACAGCTGGCCACACTCCAGTGTTCTCCCTAGGCCGGCAAACAGCGGCTCTTTAGCCACTTGAGTGCCACCGCCGCCATCGGGAACAGGCCGGCGCCAAGTTCTCCCTGCTTTTCCCTGTGGGGCCGACCAACTCTCGCCACTCGTGTCAATTCTGACGTCGGAGAGGACGTTCTGGGCCAGCCAATCGCTGCCTGGATGGCCTAGAACGTCCTCTCCGACGTTAGAATTGACGTCGGGTGGCGAGAGTTGGTCGGCCCCACGGGGAAGAGAAGCAGGGCAAACTCGGCGCCGGCCTGTTTCCGATGGCGGCAGTGGCAGCCTATTCCCCAGTGGCGGTGGCAGCATTTTCCCAATGGGGTGGCATAGGGGAGGGCAGGGAGAAAGAAAGAAAAGGGAGTGACAGGAAGCCAGAAAGAAAGAAAGGGGGCAGGGTGAAACAAAGAAAAATGGGGCATGGAGAGAGAGAGAAAGACAGACATACAGAATGAAAGAGGGTGTAGAGAGAGAAAGAAAGAAGGGGGCAGGGTGAGAGAGAGAGAAAAACAGACATACAGAAAGAAAGGGGGTATGGAGAGAGAGAAAAAGAAAGAAGGGGCAGGGTGAAACAAAGAAAAAGTTTGGGGAGGGAATGAGGTCTGGAGGAGAGGAAGCATACAGGAGGCTGAAAGAAGGGAAGAAATATTGGATGCACAGTCAGAAGAATAAAGTGCAACCAGAGACTGATGAAATTACCAAAGGTAGGAAAAATGATTTTATTTTCAATTTAGTGATCAAAATGTGTCTGATTTGAGAATTTATATATGCTGTCTATATTTTGCACTATGGCCCCCTTTTACTAAACCGCAATAGCGTTTTTTAGCGCAGGGAGCCTATGAGCGTTGAGAGCAGCGTGGGGCATTCAGCGCAGCTCCCTGCGCTAAAAACCGCTATCGCGTTTTAGTAAAAAGGGAGGGGGAAAATTTGTCTATTTTTGTATAGTTGTTACTGAGGTGACATTGCATAAAGTCATCTGCCTTGACCTCTTTGAAAACCCGTGGAATATAAATGATAATTAACATTTTCTCTGCGTACAGCGTGCTTTGTGTTTTTAAAACTTTATTGTTGGTAGATCATTTTGACTTGGCCACAAAGGTAAGGGGGAGGGAGGGGAGCTGCTGAAAGAGTCTAACTTGACGTGGTTGCAGGCTTACAAATCTTTTGGTGAAAGAGTGCGGCGACAGAGAAAAGTATGTGTGTATTCGGCCCATGGAAGAAGCGGGGGGGTCAGGGGGGGAAGGGGTGCGTGGGGGGCCCAATAGGATTGCTCAGTAAGGGGCCCAGAAATTTCTGATGGCAGCCCTGGTCTTGTGGTTCCACAGCAGTCTCCAGAAATTCCATGGGTTCCAGGTTGGCTGTTTGGCTGGCCTCAGGGACAGGAGCTGCCTCAGACATCTTATTGTCCCGGCTTTGGGCAGCTTCAGGAGTCCGGTCCTGGGATCCTGCTTCCTGGGATGATCCAGGGTAGACTGACCTAGTCTTCCTTAAGGCAGCCTCTAGAGCAGTGGTTCTTAACCTGGGTTCGACCGAACCCCAGGGGTTTGGTGAGTCAGTCTCGCGGGTTCGGCGGAGGTCAAAACACACCTCCGACTCATATAGCGCTTCGGTCACGTTCAATCATCTATCAGTTATTCAGTGATTTTGATCAAGATTGATCGTGTACTCGGTTTCTTGATCTATCAATCTGTAACTAACACCTTATATACATCAATCAATTCCTGATCAAAATTTGTGATTTAACTGATAGATGATTGAACGTGACCGAAGCGCTTATGATTCGTGATGATACGCCCCGCTTGTCCATAATTGGCTGCAGGTGATCACGCAACATCGCTTGGCCTATCTGTGCTGCAGGGGATTTGATGCGCACAGTAGTCGAATTGTAACTGTTGTGATGGTACATCGTGTGATACCTATCTTAATATTTTAATCCCTTACTAACTATGTCGAGCAAAATACGAAAGTGGTCAGACGAATATGTACAATATGGATTCACATGTATAACGGAACGTGATGGGAGTCAGCGTCCTAATTGCATGATTTGCAATGCCAAGTTGAGTAATTCTAGTCTAGCTTCGGCAAAACTAAGGGAACACTTCCTTAAGCTGCATGGAGATGGAAAATACAAGAACACAACACTCGCTGAATTCAAGGTGAAGAGAGCAAGATTCGATGAAAAGGCTACTCTGCCTGTTCTCGGCTTTGTACCCATAAACAAACCGATCCTCACAGCATCGTACGAAGTTGCTTACCTGATCGCAAAGCAGGGCAAACCACACACCATTGGTGAAACACTCATAAAACCAGCTGTGTTGAAGATGGCGAATATCATGCTGGGAAAAGCGGCTGAAGTTCAGTTATCTGAAATTCCTCTTTCAAATGACATCATCAGCAACAGAATAGAGGACATGAGCAAAGACATCTTGGCTCAAGTAGTTGCAGATCTGATTTCAAGCCCGGCAAAATTCAGCCTTCAACTCGACGAGACCACAGACGTTTCCAATCTAAGCCAGCTTGCAGGATTCGTGCGCTACGTGAAAGACGACGTGATAAAGGAAGATTTTTTATTTTGTAAGCCTCTTACAACAACAACTAAGGCAATTGATGTGAAGAAACTTGTGGATGACTTCTTCAGAGACAACAATCTTTCGTGGGATATGGTTTCTGCAGTTTGTTCGGACGGAGCTCCAGCCATGCTCGGAAGAAAGTCCGGTTTTGGTGCGCTAGTGAATGCCGATGCACCACACATCATTGTTACGCATTGCATTCTGCACAGGCATGCGTTGGCAACAAAAACCTTGCCTCCAAAACTGGCAGAAGTTTTAAAAATTGTTGTGGAATGCGTGAACTATGTGCGAAATAATGCTCTGAAGCACCGCATCTTCAAGGAGCTGTGTAAAGAAATGGGATCTGAATTCGAGGTACTTCTGTACCATTCTAACGTTCGGTGGTTATCCCGGGGACAGGTGCTGAATCGTGTTTTTGCCATGCGTGTGGAATTAGCTCTGTTTTTGCAAGAGCAGCAACATTGTCATGCAGATTGCTTCAAAAATTCTGAGTTCATTCTCATTTTAGCGTACATGGCTGATATCTTTGCAGCTCTCACTCATCTCAATAAGCAGATGCAGGGTGGTGGAGTCAACATCATCGAAGCGGAAGAAAACCTGAAAGCTTTTCAAAAAAAGCTACCATTATGGAAACGACGAACAGAAAATGATAACTTCGCAAACTTTCCCCTGCTAGACAACTGTGTAAGTAAGATCGAAGATGTATCTGGAATCGGAGACATTTCTGTACTCTGGAACTCTGATCCTAGCTGGGAACTAGGAGTTGCCCTGTCACATTGGTTAGCCCTTTTTAACAGAGGGCTAGGGTTAGAAGAAGCCTTGTCTGGAACACGCTGAGCTTTAATGCTAGGTTGTGACACTATGTGCATCTTTCTACCTTCTCCTTCTCCCACCCTGCCAGTCTCTTAAACATTCTAAGAGCACTATGTGCACAGTAACACTGAAACTCCATGCAGATCACCGATTAACATGTTAAAATCACGGGTACAACAGACAGCCAAGACTGTGAAACAAAATGTCCAAGTCTGTTTAGAAGAGTAACGAAAATGCTTCCAAATCTCTAAGAGCCAGGTTCAAAGATCATACAAGCAAGGCTGGTTTGTCTAACATTTCAAGTGCTGTTGAAATACAGATAAAGGAAAAGAGGACAGAAATCTCAGGAACCAAATTTCTTGCTTTTACTCACAAGTTCTGACAGAGATCATACAAGAGTGCCTTGAAATGTCCAGTAGTGAAGCAGGAATGCTGCTGTTTGAATTATGTCAAACAGCACAGAGCCAGACAAACCAATCTACGCTCCACCCCTCAAGCTCTCTAATTAGTGGGTTCATAGCCCAGCCCATTCCTCTGCCTATGAGGTGAGAAGAATGGTCTACTGCAGGGGTGCCCACACTTTTTGGGCTTGCGAGCTACTTTTAAAATGGCCAAGTCAAAATAATCTACCAACAATAAAATTAAAAAAAAAAACACAAAGCACACTGAAAGGCAGAGAAAATGTTAATTATCATTCATATTCCAGGGTTTTTTCCAAAGAGGTCAGGGCAGATGACTCTGCAATGTCACCTCAGTAACAACCATACAAAAATAAACAAATATACCCCCTCCCTTTTTACTAAACCGCGATACCAGTTTTTAGCGCTAACCAGCATTCCGATCCCCAATGTCAATTCTGACGTTGGAGAGGAAGTTCCGAGCCAGACAGGCAGTGATTGGCTGGCCCAGAACTTCCTCTCCAACGTCAGAATTGACGTTGGGGAGAGGAATTCTGGTCAATCTGACACTTCTGCAGGGAGAGCTTGGGGCAGCGATGGGAGACGTTGGGGAGAGGAAGGCTGATCGGCCCGGTAGATCGGGATGGCAACACGAGTCTATCACGGAGCCCGGAGTCTATCGCGATCGACTCCAGGGAAATGCTTAGGGGAGGGTTCTTTTAAGGGGAGGGTTCTTTGAGTGGGCAAACTGGTTGGACCGTCGGCCCTTTTCTGCCGTCATACTCTATGTATCTATGACTTGTGTTGCCTTCCCGATCTACTGGTCGATTGCGATCGACGTATAGGGCACCCCTGGTCTACTGGATATTGGGTCTGAACTAATAAAAGCTGGTTTGCAAGTATGAGGCATTCATGTTCCATAGATGTCTGTGCTCTGTATTGTCTATTTGTAAAATGTCACTGTGTATGATATTGAAGGGCATTTTCGATTTGACGTCCAAATCCGAGTTTGGATGTTTTGCAGAAGACGCACAAAAATCCAGTATCAAACATGCCCATTTTCAAAACTGCAAATCATCTAGCTTGTTTTTGTCAAAGATGGCCATTTCTTAGACGTGCATCTATCTTTTTGAATCATATTCGGGGAAAAAAAATAAATGTCCAAAAGAAAAACATACAAAACAATCCTTTGGGATGTAGGAGGAACCAGCATTTTTAGTAGACTGGCCACATAGACATCCCAACTGAGCACTGGGGCACCTCAGGAGGCACTACAGTGAACTTCACATAAAAAGGCCACTATAACCCCCTTACAGTGTATGAGGGATCCCTCCAAAACCCACTCAAAGCCTACTATACCTAATTGTAACACCCCCCCCCCCAATAGCCCTTATGTCTGCAGGTGTCACCTAAATATGGGTACAGTAGATTTTGGGTGCGTTTTGGAGGGTCCACACTTTCAACCACAAGTGTACTATTTAGAGTGGGATATGGGCCTTGGTCCCCTTCACTGCAGTCCACTGCACCAACCACTAGGCTACTCCAGAGTCTAGGTCTGGCCATAACATCTGAAGCTGTCATACGGGCGGGTATGTGCTGTTTCATACACATCGTTGGGGGAATGGGAGGGGGGGTCAGTGACTACGGGGAGAGTATAGGGGGTCATGCTTACATCCCTCCAGTGGTCATCTGGTTAGTTTGGGCACCTATTTGGCAATTATTCATTGTTAAAACAGGCATGGCCCCAAACATTCAAATTGTGCCCTGGACATAGTCTAAAATGTTTGAATATCACTATGTAACAACATTTTTTTTGTTCCCGGGTAATAAGTGTTCTTTCTTAATAACCTATGCCACAAAAGTATAGGCGATGGCTATCTTTCCCCTCAAACTTTGCTTTTGTGAATAGGACATTGATATTTTGAAATTTATCTATTTTTGGTTTTTTTTTGGTAGAACATTCCAGATTGATTCCAATCTGAATAAACTTATGGGACCTTTAACTATGGTGCAAACATCCGGCAGATGCATTTTGCTATGTATGCGGACAGTTTATCAAGGCAAGAGGGAAAATGTACTCCATAGAAGATGTGCGATGCCTACAAGGCATATTCTGGCATACCTGTTGGGGATCAAGACAAACCTTGGGCACATGTGAGCACTACCAAAAAACTCAAGAAGGTAGGACAAGTTTGTTTCTCATTAGGATGGCAGAATTTTCTGCTATCAAATTTCTTAAAATGTTTAATTAAAAAAAAAATATTTAAATTTTCAATATTATTTGAAAATGTATCATGCGAGTGAAATATGTTGCAAGAATCTCATACACGTTAGTCATAGATGAAATAGATTTATTGTTTTCATTGACACAATTTCATTTTGGTTTTCTATAGGATGGTAGCAAGGGGAAAAGAAAGCCATGAAGTTTGCTATCCCAAGAATTTGATGGGATCCCACTGACCACTCAAGCATCTTCTACTTCTGCATGGTGGATCCTTCCAATTGTCAAACTGGCAAGCATGCATCTGCAATCACATGTCTGGACATTCATTCTTCTATCACCCCAGTGGCATATCGCCCTGAGCTCCCCTTATCTTGTTCTTGCTTTATATTGTACTTTTCTAAATAAACCTAAGTTTCTATGAAAATGACATTTTTGCTTTTTTTGCGGTCCACTTAAACTTAAACCTTGTTTACTTGGCCTGTGTCACCCTTTGCGTTTGACTTGCTTGGTTTAGGGGGTCAAGAACTTATGTGTATGACAGAAGAGTGGGACTTGTGTGTGATTGTATGTGATGATCTTAAGGTGGCCAAACAGGTTGAAAAGGTGACGGTGAAAGCTAGAAGGATGCTAGGATGCATGGGGAGAGGTATGGCCAGTAGGAAAAAGGAGGTGTTGATGCCCCTGTATAAGACTGGTGAGACCTCATTTAGAATATTGTGTACAATTCTGGCGACTGCATCTTCAAAAAGATATAAGGATGGAGTCGGTCCAGAGGAAGCCTACTAAAATGGTGTGTGGTCTTTGTCATAAGGCGTATGGGGACAGACTTAAAGATCTCAATCTGTATACTTTGGAGGAAAGACGGGAGAGGTGGCAGATGGTTGCTCTGTGAGAAAATGCTAGCACTACAGAACAGTGGTATCCTGCATATGCTGTTCATGCAAAAAGTTCACGTTTATGCCATGAACACAGAACCAGAAGGAATGCAGACCAGAAGAGGAGGTGCAAGGTAGAAGTGGTCATCAAAGTTACCACTTAAGTAAAAACAAAATATAGCATTCTTGAGCTCAGATAAGAAACCAGAAACACAGATATGGGTTTAATTAGATTGATTACCACGATTTCATGGAATGTAGTGTTCTTTAGCCAGGCTTGGCATAGATTAAGGTTTCGGTGATAAGAAGCATAAAGGTAGCCTCTATAATTATGGGGTCCTTTTACTAAGGCGAGCTAACTGATTTAGCACGTAGTAATCAATTTAGTGCGCGTTAAATACTAAGGCATCCATAGAATATAATGGGCGCCTTAGCATTTAGTGCGTGCTAATCTTTAGTGCACGCTAAATCAGTTAGCTCGCCTTAGTAAAAGGACCCCTATGTAAAGCAGAGATATTTCTCAGTTGGCCATAGAGAAATTCTCCCTCTTGTTTGGCTGGTATTATTACATCATATATGCTTGCTGCTGTATTTCAATAAATTTTACTATATTTTAGCCTGACCATGTGGTCTTTGTTGGGGGGAGGGGGATATAGTCCGCAAACCCCCTCGCCCTCTAATATTCTTTTTTATATGGAGGAAGGAGTAGCAATTCCACTTCTGGTCAACATTGTGCTTTTGCACCCTCTTCAAATTCAGTTACATCTTTTGAAGGGAGACATTTATTTATGGAGAAAGCTTTTGCCCTGGGCAAGAAAGTGATCTTACTTTCATGGAGAGACCCACGAGCCCCAGGTCTGCTACAGTGGAAGAAAATGCTTTTTGTAATGACACAAATGGACAGTAAAGGAGAAGGTCCTGAAGAGGATCAAGAATGGAAAGATTTTCAGTGCTTGGGAATCCGACTGGATAATGCTTCTCCTTAACGATCATAACCTATTACTGAATAGATAAGGAATCTTTTTTTTAATTTTTTATATTTACTGACAAGTGGGGAGTTGTCAGTAAATATAAAATTTATAAGTCTGATGTTTTGAGTATAGGGTTAATACTGAAAATAACTGTATGGCATCCACACTGTTGACATTTTTTTAAAAAAATGTATTTATATTCCGCATATCTTATAAATCTGTGCAGATTACAAATTATTCAGATACTCAAGCATTTTGCCTATGTATCCCAGCAGGCTCCCACTCTTTCTAATGTACCTGGGGCACTGAGGGATTAAGTGACTTGCCCACAGTCACAAGGAGCAGAATGGGATTTGAACCCACAACCGCAGGGTGCTGGGGCCGTAGCTGTAACCACTGCACCATACCACACACTGTTCACTGAATGTTACATTTTGTTTATGTTAGTCTTTGTATTTATTAGGAACCTCTTATGGGTCCCATACCAGGGTTGTAGCATTTTCTCTTTGAGGTGGTATTTGTGTTCTATCAGACACGATGAACTTTCCAATACAGATAACAGTACACTGTTAATGGATAATAAAGACATTTACTCCATTAGCCAACAAACTCAAGGTCAGAGACTTATTCTATGTTTATAAATCTAAAGCCATGACTTTGAAAGATAGCTCAGGACCAGGTAAACATTAACTACTGGAACTGAGTATAATTTTGTCATATCGAAATAGCAAAATACTCAACTTTTTTAAACTCATTTTTATTGGCATACTTATAACTCATTATAAGAACAGGATTGTAAATACTCGTACTAAAGAGATAAATAGAAAATTTCACACCAAACCATGGAATGCACCCCACACAATGTGCTGTTATCTGTACTGGAAAGTGCATCATGTCTGATAGAACACAAATACCACCTCAGAGGGAAGCTTTGGCCAAGCAGCACCGCTTGCAAAATTACAGTTCCCGTTGCCTTTCTTACCCACGTTGCTTGTTTGTATTAGAGAATGACACGGTGAAAAAATTGGTCCCCGTCACCGCCCCGTCCCCGTCTCACCATCCCCGTCACCGCCCCGTCCCCGTCTCACCATCCCCGTCACCGCCCCGTCCCCGTCTCACCATCCTCTTCACCGCCCCGTCACCGCCACTGCCACCCCATTCACCGCCCCGTCACCGCCACTGCAATCCCATTCACTTTTCTTTATTTACGTATAAAGGAAACATTCTTTAAAACTTTAAAACTTAGTTAAATATTAGTTAATAACTATACAAAAACAAAACACGCAGAGAAAAAATTAATTAATATAAATTCTCAAAACTGACACATTTTGATCACTAAATTTAAAATAGTTATTTTTCATACAGTTTTTCAATCACTAATCTTCCACCACCCCTGGGGCTAGCAATGCAAAAACAAACACGACATGTACTTTAAATGCTTACAATGTTAGCCTATATGGTAAGTAGACGCGGCCGCTGTACCTAATCGCGGCAAAGATCTCCCTGCCGTGATTAGCATAGTGACCGCGGCTACGGCTGCAAGTCTCCCCTCCCCCCAGCAATCACGGCAGGAGGGCACCCAACCCCTCCTGTAGACCCCCCCAACGGCCCTCCCGACAATCGCAGCAGAAGGGTACCCAACCCCTCCTGCCGGTCCTCCCAATGGCCTCCCCTAAGATCGCCGGCAGGAGGGTACCCAACCCCTCCTGCTGGACCCCCCCCCCCAACGAACCCTCCCACCCCGGAACCCCCTTAGTCTTACTTTCCAAGTTGGACCGGACGGCTCCTCACACGTATGGCCAGCAGGCTTGCCTCCGTCCAAATGAGGCGGGCCCGCCCCTACCCTGCCCAACCCACAGGATCCTAGGGCCTGATTGGTCTAGGCACCTAAAGCCACTCCCGCTATAGGAGGGGCCTTAGGTGCTTGGGCCAATCAGGCCCTAGGATCCTGTGGGTTAGGCAGGGGAGGGGAGGGGCGGGCCCGCCTCATTTGGACGGAGGCAGGCCTGCTGGCCAGACGAGCGAGGAGCTGTCCGGTCCAACTTGGAAAGTAAGACTAAGGGTGGTGTTTCGGGATGGCGGGGTTTGTTGGGGGAGGGACCGGCAGGAGGGGTTGGGCACCCTCCTATTGGCGATATAGGGGGCCGTTGGGGGTGCCGGCAGGAGGGGTTGGGCACCCTCCTACCAGTGAGGGCGATCGTCGTGGGGGGGGGGGGGCGGGTTCTATTGGCAGGAAGGGTTGATCTGACAAATGAGGAGCACGGTGAAAACACAGGTAAATAGCGGTTCCTAGAAGGGGGGACATTGGCCTGCGGGGACAAATCTATTCACCGTTTTTGCGGTCGGTGAAAGGATTTGTCCCCGCGTCTGCGGCGATTTGCTAATGAGGTCACCATAACCCGCAGCCACGCAGCGGTTCGCTGCGGGGATCGCTCCCCGTGTCATTCTCTAGTTTGTATTACTATCCATTGATGGGGGGGGGCATGTTGCCGATCGGGAAGGGGCCAGCATTGCCGATGGGGGGCACGTTGCTAATCGGGGAGGCTGCGTTGCCGATTGATGCTTGGGGGGGCGTCGCCGTTCTAAAATAAGAACATAAGCAGTGCCTCTGCTGGGTCAGACCAGAGGTCCATCATGCCCAGCAGTCTGCTCACGCGGCAGCCCATCAGACCCAGGACCTGTATGGTAATCCTCTATCTAAAAAAATAGGAGTGAAAGGTGAGTGGTGAGATGGACCTGGGGTGGAGAGAGAGCGAGAGAAAGGGGCAAGGCAGAGCAGGGAAGATGATGGATGTGGGAAGAAAGGGGCAGGGCAGGACTAAACTAAATCTTAGGTTTGTATACCGCATCATCTCCACATTCGTGGAGCTCGGCACGGTTTACAGGAGAAGGGATGGAAAGGAACTACAATGAAAGGTAGAGGTTTACAGGAGATGGGATAGAAAGGAACTACAATGAAGGGTTAGAGGTCCAAGTATGAAGAGTTTTAGAGGGCTTAGAATGCCAGAGATGGAATAAGTATCAGATTTTTCAGAATAGCCAGGTCTTCAGATGTTTGCGGAAAAGTTGGAGAGAGCTCAGGTTCCGAAGAGGGGAGGAAAGGTTGTTCCAGAGCTCGATGATTCTGAAGGGAAGGGATGTCCCTAGTTTTCCTTTATGGGAAATGCCTCTTAATGAGGGGAAGGATAGTTTTAATTTGTGGGTGGATCTGGTGGAATTAGGGTTTGAGGAATTCCAAGAAAGAGAGATACATGGAGGGAGGATCCCATGTAGGATTTTGAAAGCTAGACAGGTGCATTTGAAGTGGACCCTGGCGATTATCAGTAGCCAGTGAAGCTTGAACAGAAGCGGGGAGACATGGTCAAATTTACTTTTTGCGAAAATCAGCTTGGCCGCGGCATTCTGGATCCGCTGGAGTCTA
Organism: Geotrypetes seraphini; assembly: GCF_902459505.1. Lineage (NCBI taxonomy): Eukaryota > Metazoa > Chordata > Amphibia > Gymnophiona > Dermophiidae > Geotrypetes > Geotrypetes seraphini. The sequence goes on along the minus strand of NC_047085.1, from coordinate 484,333,853 downwards.
TGAAGGTTTTTCTTAGTTAGGCTTTAGAAGATAGAGTTGCAATAGTCTAATCTGGAAAGGATGATGGATTGGACAAGGACGGCAAAGTGATTTTGATGGAAACAGGATTTGACTTTCCTCAGCATGTGAAGGCTGAAGAAGCATTTTTTTTTACCAAGGAATTGAGGTGGTCGTTGAAGGACAATGAAGAATCAATGATGATGCCCAAAACATTGCTTGAGAACTCAAGCTGCAGAGTGGAGCCAGAGGGCAGAGAGATGGAGGAGGGTAGTTGGTCAAGTTTTGGACCAAGCCAGAGGAGTCTTGTTTTGGACTCGTTTAGTTTCATTTGAACGGTACGGGCCCAGGATTGGAGGTTCATTATACAGGAGGCTATGTTCTCAGAAAGGTTGGTGAGGTTCGAATTAGTCTCGAGGAGGACGAGAATGTTGTCAGCATAAGTGTAAATTGTTTCAAGGGGGGATAGGTGGAGGAGTTTTAGGGAGGTCATATAAATGTTGAAGAGGATGGGGGATAGAGGTGAACCTTGCGGGACTCCACATATCGGTTTCCAGGGGGAGGATGAGGTGCCATTCATGTTGACAGCGTAAGAATGATAACGTAGGAATTTTGAGAACCAGTCTAGGACTGTGGAGTTAATGCCTATCTCAGAGAGTTGGTAAACGAGAATATCGTGATGGACAACGTCGAAAGCGGTGGAAAGGTCGAATTGTAGGAGGACGGCAAACTTATTTCGAGAATGAAGTTGTTGAACCTTTGAGATCAAGGAGGTCAATAGGGATTCGGTGCTGAAGTTGGGACGAAAGCCGTATTGGTAAGGAAGAAGAATAAAGAATCTCTCTAAGTATGATGAAAGTTGGGTAGATATGATAGACTCTAGCATCTTGGTTAAGAGAGGGATATTTGCTATTGGGTGATAGCTGGATGGTGTGGAAGGGTCTAGGTCAGATTTTTCAATAGTGGGGTCAAGGCAATATGACTTATTTCTGGGGAAAAAAGGCCCGAATGTAGGGCAGAGTTTATGAGTTTTCTCGTATAGGTAGGAGGGGAATGGGTCCAAGGAACAGTTGCAGGATTTCAGTTTGAGGCAGAGTTTGAAAACCAGGGATTCAGATACGTGCTCAAAGGTAGTCCAGGATCTGTCGACTGGGATAGGGTTGGAGACCGTTTGGGTAGAATTGGGGTCGGTGGGTATCAGGGAGTTGTAAGACACTGAAGGTGGGAAGGAACATCTCAGAGTAGAGACCTTTTCGTTGAAGAATTTTGCCAGAGCATCGGCTGAGGGAGAGGAGGGGAGCGAGGAGGGGTCTTTTTTGGAGGTTAAGGAGCGCCAGATATTGAATAGTGTACTGCTCTGGTTGTTGGATCTGGAGATTTTGTCGCCGTAGAAGTTCTTCCTAGCTTTTTTTAGCACTGTATTGTACAGCTTAATACTGACTCTCCAGGACTGTCTATCTATGGGGGATTTAGATTTTTTCCATATGCACTCCAGGGCTCGACATTTTTGCTTTAGTTCTCTGTGATACGGGAGGTACCAAGGGGCCTTGCGGGGGTAGGAGATGGATTTAGTGGAGAGAGGGGCGAGGGAGTGGTAGGTGGACTCAGAGAGAGCAACCCAGTTATGCCAATTAGCTTCTGAGTCTGCAGGCATAGAAGCGGAGGAGAATAGGTTGAGAAATTTAGACCAGAACAGATCGCTCGTGATTTTTTTGCGGTAGGTAATGGAATTGGAACTGTGGGGTGGAGCCCCAAGGTGCGACATGAAGATGGGGAGACAAAAAGCCCCTAAGAAGTGGTCGGACCAGGGGACATAATCCCAGCAGATGTCATTGGCTGAAGTTTTGTAAGCGGTAAGATCGAGTAAACTAATGAGGTCTAGTGTGTGCTCCTTTTCATGGGTTGGGGATGGAGCAGGGGGGGGAAGCCAAGGGAGGTGAGGAAGCTAATAAACTCAACCGTATCCTTGCTAGTGATGTCATCTAGGTGGAGATTGATATCCCCAATGATCAGTAGTCTTTGAAATTTGAGGAAGGCATTTGTTATGGTCTCGAGGACGAGATTGGAGGATTTGTTCCATGGGGTGGGTGGGCAATAAAGAAGCAGGATGCCCAGTGGGTGAGGGTGGAATTCATTGTTGACAGAGGCTAGCATATATTCTAGCGAGGTGTGGCTGCCCTTTTCAAAGAGCTGGATGTCGAAGAAAGATTTGTAGAGAAATGCCAGGCCACCTCCTTTACGGTTAGTTCTGGGTGAGAAGAGGCCTTGGTAGCCGTGGGAGCAGAGTTCGTTTTGTGTAAAAAGGTCATCTTTTGTAATCCATGATTCCGTGATGCATAGGAATCTGGGGTCAGAATCCTCGAGTAGATCCTTCAGAATTTGAATCTTGTTGCAAGCGGATCTGACGTTACAATAAAGTGTTGGGACTGGGGTGAGAGAGTCGGAGGCGAGGTTGGGGAGATTGGCAGGGGGAACAGACTTTAAAGAGGCGAAGTTGATTCTTCGAGGGTTTTTTTTTGGAGGGATGAGAATCAGAGTGGGGATTTTGAGGCCAGATGATGGAAGTGGGGAGAAGGGAGACAGGAGGGAGCAGGGCAGATGATGGATGTAGGAAGAAAGGGGCAGGGCAGGGCAGATGATGGAAGTGGGGGGAAGGGAGACAGAAGGGAGCAGGGCAGATGATGGATGTGGGGAGAAGAGAGACTGAAGCGAGCAGGGCAGATGATGGATGCGGGAAGAAAGGGGCAAGACAGGACAGATGATGGAAGTGGGGAAAAGGGAGACAGAAGGGAGCAGGGCAGATTATGGATGTGGGAAGAAAGGGGCAGGGCAGGGCAGATGATGGAAGTGGGGAGAAGGGAGACCGAAGGGAGCAGGGCAGATGATGGATGTGGGAAGAAAGGGGCAGGGCAGGACAGATGATGGAAGTGGGGAGAACTTGTGCCCAGCCCTCACCTCCTCACCACTGCTACTGCTTTCCCAAATGCTGGATGGGGGGAATAAGATAGAGTTAGTGAGATAATGGAGGGGTGAAGGAAAGGGGTGGCAAGCTGTGAGTAGATACAGTGAAAAGAGGGAAACTGAGGGCTGAATAGTAAGAAAGAATTTAATTTAAACAGAGGCAGAAAATAGAGAAGAAAGACCAGAGAAGAAAATGAAAGGGAAGAGAGAGGAGAGAGATGCCAAAGAACAGGGAAGGACACGGAGATATCACATCCAAGTGAAGAAAATGAGACGAGAGATGCTAAAAATCACAGGGGAGAGGGAAGGAAAGATGGAAGGAGAGAGATGCCAGACTATGAGGGGAACAGAGGGAAGGTGATGGATGCCAGACCAAGGGGGGAGGGGGCAGGAGAAGAGATGACAGAGGGAGACAAACATTTTCTGGAATGGACAGACAGTGGATGGAAGGAAGAGAATGATGAGAAGATGAGGAAAGCAGAAACCAGACAACAAAGGTAGAAAAAAAATTTCTATTTGTTTATTTATTTTTGCTTTAGGATAAGGTATTATTGTAGCTGTGTTGATAATCGTTTATTAATAGAAAATGGAAATAAGATGATACTGTTTATTGAACTAATTTTAATACATTTTTTACAAATTCAGAGACCATAACTCCTGTCCTCAGGTCAGGACAGGGATACTGTAACAGCAGTATAGTTTACTGATCTGAAGAAAGAGGTTTTAACCTCTGAAAGCTAAGAAAGAAATGTATTAGTCCAATAAAATGATGGGCACTAAATTTTGTTCCCGCTGTGCCCCATGCCTCCTACCCAAATGCAAAATATAAATTGGTGGGTTTCCCAAAGCCCTGCCAGCTGAAGATCTCTTCCTCTAGGAAGGAAGGGGAGTTTTGTTCAGAGATGTTTGGAGGTTGCATAAAAGAAAAACTGTACACTGGCACTAGTATGGTAATCTTTGTTTTGAATTTTAAAATAAAAGAAATAAAGTGAGTAAATACATGGGGGCAGGGCATGGTGGGGAGGGCAGGGCAGGGGGATCCAGTGTACTTGTGTGCCTAGGGACCCTCGACGAATTAATCCTGCCCTGCTCAACGGGAGAAGGGGGAGGGGTATTCTGTGAGTCTGAGTTTTTCGGCGAATGAATCGACTTGAATTAATTCACCGAAGTGATTCAGTGAATTAGGCAACACTACTCGGTATTCAGTGTGCGCTACTTTGCAAAGCACCTTTGTAAAAAGACCCAATAGAAAGGGGTAACTTGCACAGATTGGTAGGTGCCAGTGCCTGACAAATTTCTGGGTGGACTGGATGGACCATACTGGTCTTTGTTTGTCATAATTTCATTATCTTTGGCCTTTTTCTTCAGGTTTTCATAAAGAAAGGATCCTGTAAGCTTATTGTGTATCTTACTGAATAGTTACTGTTTTTGTCTCTACTACCTCTGCTGGGAAGCCATTCCATCATCCATCATTCTTGCCTTGAAGAAATGTTTTCTGATATTGCTTCTGAGTCTGCCCTCTTGGAACTTCATGCTGTAGCCCTGTGTTCTAGAACATTCTTTCCTTTCTAGAACAGCTGGCATCAGAACTCAAGTGGCAGTGTTGCTGAATTTCCCATCACAATGTCTACACAAAGAGAAAATGAATAAATAGATAAATAAATAAGTACATAAATAAATGCTACATAAGTCCATAAATAAATTGGCATGCAAGGAAGCATATCACAGTTTTTTTTCTTATAAACATGTCCAGTTCCATCATAGTCAACAGCTACAATGGCTCTACCCTAAAAACCATGCAATTTAAACAACACAGAGGTTGTATAAGATAAAAAAATAAACTGGGGTGTCTTGATTCACAACTCTGTTACAGCCTCTGAACTCTACTTGCAGCAACCTTTCAAACTCTGAACGCAGTAAGCTAGAAACGTTAGCTGAATATAACCCCTCACCTCAACTGTATGTACAGTAGGCCAGCATGAGGGGGGAATGAGGTGCAAGCAGACTTAGGCTTGGTCAATAGCCATGGTCTGCTCTTCTATGTGAAGCCATCAGTTCTTATAATGCAAGCATGTAAGCAAAGGTTAACCCCGTTACTGTAAGTGCCTGGTCCTGAAACACGTTATCGAAAGCATATAAAATAGGACACCTGAAAAAAATCCATTCAGAGCAGGGCTGATGCAGGGGTACTGGACGAACATATAAGCTTATGCCTCCCTTTTCAATCAACATTCGGGCACCTGGCTCCCTCGTCCCTCCAAGATTTTGATAATTTAATAACATTAGCTGATTACAAACTTTGGATATTGCGTCTCTAGCCTCCGGTACTGCTTACTTTTTACTCTTCTTTCTTCACTCTCTTATATTGTGTAGGAGAATATGTTCTGCTGTCCTGTTTATACCGGAATTCATTTCCTTCATTTTAAACTTAGACTACATGGCTCTGTTCTGTTTTGCCAATTAGAAAGTTTAAAATAAACTATAAAAATCATGATCATCCCAACATCACTCCTCCCACAACAATCCTGTAAAAAACTAAGCACCATTCCTCTGATATTTAGCCCTAGTTAGCTGGCCAGGAACGGCTCCTGGACGGCCAAAGAGCACATAGAAACATAGAAGATGACGGCAGAAAAGGGCTACAGCCCATCAAGTCTGCCCACTCTGCTTACCCACCCCCTGTCTATGCCCTAATGACCCAATTTCCTTATCTTGAACCTCGTAGGGATCCCACATGGGTATCCCATTTATTCTTAAAGTCTGGCACGCTGTCTGCCTCGATCACCTGCACTGGAAGCTTGTTCCAATGATCAACCACTCTCTCTGTGAAGAAATACTTTCTGGTGTCGCCATGAAATTTTCCGCCCCTGAGTTAGAGCGGGTGCCCTCTTGTGGCCGCTCAAACTCCTGTCTCCTGCTGAACGTCTGGCTCAATAGATTGACTGATGACCAGCTATGTTGCATGGCATAGCCAGTCGCCGCCAATATTCAGTGGCTTGCTGACTAAGTTCAGCAGCCAGACTTAGGCTGCTAAGACTTAGGCCCTCTTTTACTAGGCCGCAGTAGAGGTTTGTATCACGGTCCAGGGCATTAAATGCTCTGGTGCTGCTCTAACGCTCATAGGAATTCTATGAGCGTTGGAGCATTTAGTGCTTCAGGCCACTATAGAAACCTCTACCACGTCTTTGTAAAAATGTGTGTGGGGGAGGTTAGCTAGCCAGCCGCTGAATATTCGCTTAGGCGGCTATTTCTCAGCTGGCCAACAATAGACTGGAAATTCAATGCTAGTCACCAGATACAGCACCAGCATTGAATATCTGGGTTGGTCACAGACCGTGGGCCTTGTACATATGAAGAAGTAAAGAAAAAGCTCCTCTTCATATATGAGCACAAGAGTTTCTTGTCCAAATCACGCTATAAGCAGTTCTATGGCATTCGAGTGGTTTACACCTCTTCTTGGGTTCCTTGAAAAAGACCCTCGAAAGGGACCTGCTAAAACATCTAAAAGTTAAGTGAGAACTTTTTCTCCTATCTTTGCCATTGAAGAAAATATATATATTGTTTGAATAGCACGATTATTTAAGTTTTTCACCTAAGTCATACACAGTGATGGGACGGTGGGTTCGGCTATAGGGGCTAAGACTCCTGGTCGGCCTACCCTATTCTGAGTGTATGTGAAAATTCTAGTCACTTGTTTTTCAAGTTTCAAATTATTGTCTTTGTATTAAGGAGTCTTTTCTTAGCATTATTAACCGTAATGGGGACATAAGTTGCCATTCTAAAATCAGCCAGTCCGGAAGATGCTCCATGAGTTCAGGAAGGATCCAGTACATACCCTGACGCATAATGAAAGCTTGATGATATCTATAAAAATTTAGAAAATTTACCCCCCATCCCCCGCCGATTGTGGTTTTTGCAAAGATACTAAAGCTATTCCAGCAGATTTACCCAGCCAAATAAACTTTGTAAGGATCCCATTCAATTTTTTATAAAAGGACCCTTGGAAATAAACCGGCAACATACTCATTTGGTAGCAAACTATAAGCAAAAATCATTTTGATGGTTTGAACTCTCCCTCACCAAGAAAGATGTAGTGGGTTCCAATGCTCATACATTTCTTTGACTTTCAATAATAAGGATTTTTCATTTACTGTCATTGTGTCTTCCAATGTTCTTTGAATCATAATGACCAAATATTTTATTCCCTCTTCCTTCCATAGGAAAGGGAATGGATCAAATAAGCCTTTTACACAATTCACATTTAATGGAAGAACCTCTGATTTGCTCCAGTTTATTTTGTAACCAGAAAATTTGCCAAATCGATCAATCAATTCCAGTAAATGCGGAATGGTAGATTCAGGATTCTTCAAATGAAGCAAGATGTCATCTGCATAAGCAGAGACATTATATTCCCGACCTGCATAAGGAATACCCTGTATCTCCTTTGCTTGCTGAATATTAATAGATACTGTAAATGGTCTTTTTTTTCCACAGTGCACATTTTAATGCCAGTGATGTGAAGTAGCACCTTAAGGAGGACAAAAAGGAAATGAAACTGTGGAGCAGGGTAGGGGAAGTGCAAGCCAGGAATAAGAGTGAGGGGGAGAAAAGTTGGATTAGTTGTTCTCTGCTGTGCTTCAGTCTTATCCATTCTCTCCTGGAGCAGTACATCACTGTTGCTCTGAAGTCTGAAAAGAAGGGGTAGAAATGCATTTTAGTCTATTTCCACAAGAATTAAATCCTATTGTAAGGGACTAATTTACTTGGAACAAAACATTAATAAATCATTTCTAAAAGTGCTTCTGCAGACTTAGGGAGCAATTCGCATCCCTCTACTCTTCAGTGGAAACAATGTGGAGGGGTTGAGGGACAGGAGAAAAGTTCTTAGCAGCTGACTCCTAAGTTTTTAGGTTGGGTCCTAGTCTCTACAAAACTTGGTCAAGGCCTGAGCACCTTCAATCATTTTGAAAAGTTGGCATATACTAAGGTTTCAAAGTATGCATATTTAATTACTGTATACAGATTCATTACAGATATCCTGAAACCCTGATTCGCCGTACATGAAGAAGGACACGGTACTACTCAAAAGGGTCCAGAGAAGAGCGACTAAGATGGTTAAGGGGCTTGGGGAGCTGCCGTACAGTGAAAGATTAGAGAAACTGGGCCTCTTCTCCCTCGTACAGAGGAGATTGAGAGGGGACATGATCGAAACATTCAAGGTACTGAAGGGAATAGACTTAGTAGATAAGGACAGGTTGTTTACCCTCTCCATGGTAGGGAGAACGAGAGGGCACTCTCTAAAGTTGAAAGGGGATAGATTCCGTACGAACGTAAGGAAGTTCTTCTTCACCCAGAGAGTGGTAGAAAATTGGAACGCTCTTCCGGAGTCTGACATAGGGGAAAACACCCTCCAGGGATTCAAGACAAAGTTAGACAAGTTCCTGCTGAACAAGAACATGCACTGGTGGGCTAGTCTCAGTTAGGGTGCTGGTCTTTGACCAGAGGGCCGCCGCGTGAGCGGACTGCTGGGCAGGATGGACCACTGGTCTGACCCAGCAGCAGCAATTCTTATGTTCTTATTCACAGGCATCCCAAAAGTTTATGACACCCTGACCTAAAGTTAATCCTGTTTGTTCCCAAGGCTTTGTTCAAGGCCATAGCCATGAGGACACCTGGCAGTATCAGGTAAACATTAACTACTGATAATAAACTTACTGCTGTAATAAAACAGCAAAATAATTGTATGGATTTGACTGATACTTGTGGTGATCCACTGTTATCTCTGTGCAATTCTTATAAAACACTAGCATAAACTGGCATTTGCACACTTAAATGTAAGCATGCACATTTATGCCAGGTCTATAGCTGATGGCAAAATGCAACATTTATACAAGTAACTTAAAGTATTGAGTAAGCTGCCTGCATAAGTGTTGACCTAGACGTTAGGCACACTGCCACCATTTACATTCAGAAATGTACGCTTATGCTCGTGAATATGTAATATATGTATTCCATCACCTCCTGTCCAGGTTCAAAGTGGATTACAATTTTATGTACTACTAGCTGATGCCCCGACGTTGCACGAGTATTTAATTATAGCAATAACACTGTAAATGGATTCAAATAAAGATACTTTATAGTGGTGAATGAAAGTATTTTTTTACAGCTTAATAAAAAGTACAATATTCAAATTATAATGTGAAATATTTGACAAAATGAATACAATACAACTAAAGCAAAACGTGATTATAAACAACATTTTTAGTTTCACCTCCTGGAGCAAGAACATATAAATTCTTGGGTGAACCCAACCCTGAGCAAGCAACATAGAGTTGTGGGCCGCGAGACCCCCAGAACATATCACCCCAGGTAGTGAGGGATCTGCATACCAAGTTTCGTTCAAATCGGTCAAGCCGTTTTTGAATTACTGTGAGAATGGCAGCTTTTTACATTTTTTCCATTGACATGAATGGGTGAAATCTGAATTTCTGTTTGTAGCTCCGCCCACGTGTGCAGGTGGGCCGCGAGACCCCCAGAACATATCACCCCAGGTAGTGAGGGATCTGCATACCAAGTTTCGTTCAAATCGGTCAAGCCGTTTTTGCGTGATCGCGGCACATACATACATACACACATACATACCTCCGATTTTATATATATAGATTATGATAATTTTTTTAAAAAAGGAGAATATAGATAAAAAGGAAGAAATCACAATAAAAGTTTCTTGAACACATTCTTAATTCTTTTGGTAAAGAGCACCAGAATCGTATGGCTTGGTAGCTGATTGAATTCTCTGTCTTTTCGGAGCGAGCGCCTAACACTGAAGGAAAATAGATTAAATGGGAATTGTCTGCTCTAGATTACGGTTACCAGAAGTCCAGGAAAACCCGGACTGGGCCTCTTTTTAGAGGACTGTCCAGGTTCCCAGATGGACTTTCCAAAACCCAGAAGTTTGTCTGGGATTTGGAAAGCCCACGGCCACATCTGGAGGGCCTTCAACAAGTTTCAAGTTTCAAGTTTATTCAGTTTTTGATGAATCGCCTATAACAGATTCTAGGCGATGTACATATTACAATTTAAATAGAAGAAACTTACAAAATAAATTCAAATTTCAAAATTAAAACAATACATACATGAGTTTGAGGAATGGGGATAAAAGTTACAATATTTGGGTATAGTTAAAAAAGGAAAAAGATGCACAGATGATGTCACACGGATCTGCGCATGCTGGAGACTCTCCAGACACGGCCTGGAGGTTGGCAAAAAAGAAGGCTTTGGGAGGTGGGACAGGAGATGGAATGGGATGGGACTGGAGGCAAACAGGGGCGGGTTGGAGGCAGAATAAGACGAGGCTGGGACAGAATGGGGAATGGGGCCATGCATCCGGGTTTTCCTATCCTTAAATATGGTAACCCTACTCTAGATGATCTGGAACTCTTAGGAAAAGAGAACAAATCAATCGTGTCTTCTGGACTAGACCTTTCAAAAATTTTATAATAATAATAATAACAGTTTATATATCACAGGACCATAAAGTTCTATGTGGTTTACAATAGTTAAAAAATGCTACAAATTTTAAGTAAAACTTACAAAGATTAAGAATTAGTAACTGAGAGCCCTAAAGATCAATTATTGTGTAATAAGATTAAACAAATCAGCTACCTAAGTACATCAGGAACAGATATGTTTTTAGGTGTTTTCCTAAATTCCCCATAAGTGTTAGTAAGCAGAAGCAATTGTTCCAGATCTTTACCCCATAATGCTGCCTGATATGAAAGAAGATGTTGATGATGTTTTTTAAATTTACATCCTCTAGCCGGTGGAGAGACAAAATTCAAGTGTGAGCTTCTCTTATGTCTATTGGTTGAAAAAGAGAAAAGGTCGGTTATATATTTAGGGGCTAACCCAACTAGTACCTTAAAGCAAAAACAACCTAGCTTAAACTTCACCTGCGCCACCTGTGCAGAAGTCGATAGGAAGGTGTTACATGATCGAATTTCTTCAGCCCAAAAATTAACCTGACTGCTGCATTTTGCAAATGCAAGCAGCGTCTCACTTCCGGCTCACCACACAATTGTTTCCCACGTACTCACCTTTATAGGACCCCCAGGGACCCCTGAAGAAGACTTTTTGTTGAAACACGGACCGTGTTGGGTCCTGTATCCCTAGCGGACTAGGTCCTTTAAGGCTCTTATGTGGATGATTTATTTTTATGTCAATAGAATTATTTTATGTGGATGATTTCAGTGTACCTTTGGAACTCTGACACTTTCAAATAAAGTCCATTTAGGAACATTGTCACTCCACAGAGTTTTTTTTTGCTGCATTTTGCACCAATCGTAATTGCTGCATATTCTTTTATATATCATACATTCCAATTTAAAACTAATATAGTATGAAACTGTAGAGGAAACCAGTGTAATATATTAGGAGTCACATTAGACTTTCATTTAACTATGGTAGAACATACGAATTTAGTAGTGTAGAAGTGCTTTTTTGCGCTAGGAAACTAAAGACCATCAAAAAAATACTTTGTTCCTCCATCCTTTAGTTTATTGATGCAGGCATTAGACTTATCTATACTGGACTATTGCAACATTGTTTATTTGGGAGTACCAAAGAAAATTGAGAATAGAGCAGAACACGGCTGTCCGACTGATATTTGGGCTGAAAAAAAATGATCATATCAGTCCTTACTATCGAATGCTGCACTGGCTGCCAGTAGAAATACGAGTAATATTTAAGTTTGCTTGTATTTGCTTTAAGTTGGTTTGGGGATTGGCCCCTACCTACCTTCTATCTTATTTCGTGCAATATAGCCCTACGAGGATAACCAGGAATTGCAATTTATTTGCCTACCCAAAGATCACTAGCTGTAGGTCTTTTTTGGATATGATGCTTGCATTTCAAGCAAGTAAACAACAGTCCTGGCTGGGTAATTATATTAGTGGAGCCATGCTGTCATATGGCGCATTTTGAAAATAAATTAAGACTGTATTATTTGATAAATTCATTTCTTAACTGAAGTTTTATTCATAACAGAAATTTTACATTGTCTATACTCTAGGTAACATGTTGTACTTTTACTACTAATATTTTGCATTTCGCTGATTGTCCAGTTCTCTTCTGTGTAAACCACCTAGAAATCTTTGATTGTGGAGGTATAGAAGAATAAAGTTATGTTATGTTAATTAAACAGATAGAAACATGATGGCAGATAAAGACCAAATGGCCCATCCAGTCTGCCCATCGCAGCAACCATTATCTCTTCCTCTAAGAGATCCCACGTGCCTATTCCATGGTTTCTTGAATTCAGACACAGTCTTTGTCTCTACCACCTCTTCCGGGAGACTGTTCCATGCATCTACCACCCTTTCTGCAAAACTCCTGAGCCTATCACCTCTTAACTTCATCCTATGCCCTCTCATTTCAGAGCTTCCATTCAATGAAAGAGACTTGACTAATGCACCTTTACGCTACATAGGTATTTAAACATTTATCATATCTCCCCTCTCCCGCCATTCCTCCAAAGTATACAGATTGAGATCTTTAAGTCTATCACCTTACACTTATGATGAAGACAATCCACCAGAATTGTACACAATATTCTAAATAAGGTCTCACCAGTCTTATATAGGGGCTTCAATACCTCCTTTTTCCTACTGGCCATACCTCTCCCTATGCACCCTAGCTTTCACCATCACTTTTTCAACCTGTTTGGCCACCTTAAGATCATCACATACAATCACACCCAAGTCCTGCTCTTCTGTCATGTACATAAGTTCTTCACCCCTAAACTGTACTGTTTCTTCAGGTTTTTGCAGCCCAGCGAAAGATTAGAAAAACTGGGCCTCTTCTCCCTCGAACAGAGGAGATTGAGAGGGGACATGATCAAAACATTGAAGGTACTGAAGGGAATAGACGTAGTAGATAAGGACAGGTTGTTTTCCCTCTCCAAGGTAGGGAGAACGAGAGGGCACTCTCTAAAGTTGAAAGGGGATAGATTCCGTATGAACGTAAGGAAGTTCTTCTTCACCCAGAGAGTGGTAGAGAACTGGAACGCTCTTCTGGAGTCTGTCATAGGGGAAAATACCCTCCAGGGATTCAAGACTAAGTTAGACAAGTTCCTGTTGAACAAGGACGTACGCTGGTAGGGCTAGTGTCAGAAAGGGCGCTGGTCTTTGGCCAGAGGGCTGCCGCGTGAGCGGACTGCTGGGCAGGATGGACCACTGATCTGACCCAGCAGCGGCAATTCTTATGTTCTTATGACCTTGCATTTTTAGCATTAAGGGGTCCTTTTACTAAGGAACGCTAACTGATTTAGCACAAGCTAATCAATTAGCATTCGCTAAATGCTATGGCATTCATTATATTCTATGGGCGCCTTAGCATTTATCGTGCGCTAAATCGGTTAGTGTGCCTTAGTAGAACAACCCCTAAATTTTAGCTACCAAATTTTAGCTACCAAATTCTTCAAGCTTCACTAAGTCTTTCTTCATGTTATTCACACCATCCGGGGTGTCTACTCTAATGCACATTTTGATATAATCCGCAAAGAGGCAAATCTTATACGACAGCCTTTCAGCAATATCGTTTATAAAAATGTTAAAAAGAACAGGCCCAAAAACAGAACCTTGAGGCACACCACTGGTAACATCCCTTTCCTCAGAGCGATCTCCATTAACCACTACCCTATGTCATCTTCCACTCAACCATTTCTTGACCCAGCCTGTCACTTTGGGGCCCATCCCGAGGGCACTCAGTTTATTTATTAGACATCTGTGTGGAACATTGTCAAAGGCTTTGCTAAAATCTAAATACACCACATCTAGTACACTCCCTCTAGCCAATTCTCTGGTCACTTAGTCAATGAAATTGATCAGATTTGTGTGACAAGACCTACCTCTAGTGAATTCATGTTGCCTCCGGTCCTATAATGGATTCCAGAAACCTCACCATTCTCTGTTGTAAAATCATTTCCATTAATTTGCTTACCACAAAAGCCAGGCTCACCGGCCTGTAATTCCCTACTTACTTACTTCAACTTTTCTGTAGAGGGACTATATCTGCCTTTCTCTAGTCCTCTGTTATCACTCCCGACTCTAGAAAAGCATTGAAAAGGTCAGTCAGTGGAGCCACCAGAATCTCTTTTGAATATAAACCACTTAGGTAAATAAATAAATAGTAAACTTTAGCATCCTCAGACGTACACCGTCTGGCCCTATCACTTTGCCTACATTTAATTTAGCTAGCTTTTCACGAACACAACTCTCTGAAAATCGATCAGGGTCTACTACTCTTCCATCCCTATTCGCATTTGTCTTCTGAGTCCCGCTCCCAGCGCTTCAGCCGTGAACACAGAACAGAAATATTCAGCCTTTTCTTTATCAGCTTCTACATATTTCTGCCCTTCACCTTTGGAGTCTCACAATGTCACTTTTGCACTTCTTCCCATCACTGCTAGAGTAGGACTTTCAAACTTCTTAAAATGAAAAATCTGTTTTGCTGCAGTATTTTGAACTAAACTAAACCTTAAGTTTGTATACCGTATCATCTCCATAAAGATAGAGCTCGGCACGGTTTACAGGTAAATTCAATAAATGAGGGAAGGACATAATAAGAAATTACATTACATTACATTACATTAGTGATTTCTATTCCGCCTGTGCCTTGCGGTTCTAGGCGGATTACAAATTATAAGAGATCTGGACATTACAGAGAGAATTTCGTAACAAAGATTATCTAGAGAATTACATGACAGTGATACAGGGTACTTTACATGGTGTGGTAGAGGATTCAATAATAAGAATTACATAGCAGAGAATCATATGATAACAGTTATAACAGAATCAAGTGATAACGGGTACAGTGGAGAATATCAGTATATACGGGTTACAGACGAGAAGTTACCTAACAATGACGTAAGAAGTTTGTTGGATAGTGAGGTAGATGCTTATTTAGGAATAAAAATATTTTTGGAAGGAAAGGTTCTGGAGTTGACTAATGTGTTATTCAAGAGAGGGAGAGCTTGTGTGAAAGGGGAGGAGATTAGTTAGTAGGGATGTGTTTTTTGAATAGAAATGTTATGATTTCTTTTCGAAACATTTTGATGTCTGTTGTGTTGATCATTAGTTTGGTGATGGTGGGGTCAATTTTCGCTGCCTGTGTCGCTAGAAGGCTGTCGTATAGTTTGTTACGTCGGATACCATTATGAGGGGGGAAGGTGAATAGGTTTTGAGTTCTCCTTGATCTGGATGAGTGGTAGCGGTATAGGCGGTTGTTTAGGTAACAGGGGGCAGTTCCATGGGTTACTTTAAATAGTAGACAATAGAACTTGAATTGAGTTCTTGCTTTTATCGGCAGCCAGTGTGAGTCTACATAGGCGGGGGTGATGTGGTCAAATCTGCTGAGACAGTAGATGAGTCTGATGGATGTGTTCTGAACGGTCTGTAGTTTTTTTATCATGTTGTTTGGGCATGGTAGGTAGAGGCTGTTGCAGTAATCCAAGGTACTGAGTGTGAGGGATTGTACAATGATCTTGTAGTGTTCTTTGGTAAAGAACTTTCTTATTTTTCTTAGGTTTCGCATGGTGAAGAATGCCTTCTGTATGACTTTGTGTATCTGTGTCTGCATAGTGCAGCGTCTGTCTAATTGTATTCCTAGAATTTTGAGAGTGCTCTGTATGGGATATTTGATTGCGTTTACTTCCAGTTCTGTTAGTGATGGCTTTTGTTCCTTCTCTAGTAGTAGGAATTTGGTTTTCTCCGCATTCAGTTTCAGCTTATGGTTCATCATCCATTTTTCTACAGTTTCCAGTGTTGTTTTCAGGCGTCCATTGGAGATGGGGTCTTGGATGTCAAATGGGAGAATGATTGTTATGTCATCTGCGTAGCTGAAAGAAGTTATATTTAGGGCGTCTAGGGCAGTGCCTAAGGAAGCTATGAAGAGGTTGAATAGTATGGGCGATAATGGGGATCCTTGTGGTTATGAAGAGGATAGCTAGCTTTACATTTTAAATAGATAGCTTTACATTTATTTATTTATTTATTTTAGAAAAGCCAGGTTTTTCAGATGCTTTCGGAATAATTGGAATGAGCCTAGGTTCAGCAGCGGGGCAGGGAGGTTATTCCAAATCTCAGTGAATTTGAAGAAAAGGGATTTCCCTAATTTACCTGCATACATGACGCCTTTTAACAAGGGTAAAGATAGTTTGAGTATGTGGGCGGATCTGGTATTGTCAGGTCTCGAAGAGTTCCAGGATAGTGGGATTAGGGGAGGAAGAATACCATGTAGGATCTTGAATATTAGGCAGGTACATTTAAAGTGAATCCTAGAAATCACCGGAAGCCAGTGAAGTTTTGAAAGAAGCGGGGAAACATGAGCGAATTTGCTTTTTGCGAAGATCAACCTAGCCGCAGTGTTCTGGATCCGCTGAAGTCTTTGAAGATTTGTATTGGTTAGACTTAGATAAATGTAATTACAATAGTCCAGTCTGGAAAGAATGATTGATTGTACAAGGACAGCAAAATGTTGTTGGCGGAAGCAGGATCTCACTTTCCTCAACATGTGAAGACTAAAAAAACATTTTTTTACCAGAGAGTTGAGATGATCATTAAAGGAAAGTGTAGAGTCAATAATGATGCCCAAAACTTTGCTTGAGAATTCGATCTGCAGTGTGGGACCAGAAGGTAGTGGAATGAGCGTGGGTAACTGATCTAATTTTGGGCCAAGCCAGAGTAGTTTTGTTTTGGACTCATTCAGCTTCATTTGTACAGAGAAGGCCCAGGATTGGAGTTTCGTTATGCAAGCTGTTATATTTTGGGTGAGGTTAGTGAGGTTCGAATCTATCTCGAGAAGGACAATGATGTCATCTGCATATGTAAATAGAGTTTCAAAGGGAGATAGATGGAAGAATTTCAAAGAAGACATATAAATGTTGAAAAGAATAGGGGACAGGGGTGATCCCTGGGGAACACCACATAGTGGTCTCCAAGGAGAAGACATGGTTCCATTCATGTTAACTAACTGAAGCCTAGAGCAAAGTTTAGCTGTAAGTGTGGAATATAAACTTTTACTGTAATTTACATGAGATGGAATAGGTGCCTAAATAGGTTTGGGGGGGAGGGGGTTGGGTGTGTGTGAACAGGGGACAGATCCTATGAAGTAGATGCAATTCTAAGAAAGCGGTTTTCTATAAATTTAAGGGCTCCTTTCACTAAAGTGCGCTAGGGCTTTAACGCACAGAATAGCGTGCGCTACATTGCCCCGCACGCTAGACCTTAATGCTAGCATTGAGCTGGCGTTAGTTCTAGAACCATAGCACGCGGTAATTTCCTGCATGCACTAAAAACGCTAGCGAACCTTAGTAAAAGGAGCCCAAAGTGTACAAGTGGGTGCTGAAATTAAGGTGATCTCTTTTAGAATGAAGGGTGTCACCGCCACTCCCCCTGGACACAGATCCCCGAGTGGATGATGACAGGAATTTCAAACACAACCCCTTTTGTGCTGTAAAGGGTTTACTGGAGACCTGATAGTGTTCCCCTTGACTACCTTAAGAGACAGCCCCTCCAGGCTTGGTAACTTATAAGCTTTATTCCAAAGAAATTCCAAGCAAAAAGGTTCAGCTTTGTCAGAATGTTCCCACAATCTTTTCAGTTGAATCATCAATGAAAACCAAAATGTTTCCTTCAGCTTCTCTTCCTCAAACAGGCAGAGATATTCAACAGTGCTGTGCTCGCCACTTGTAGGGGGCACCGTTTCCCAAACCAACCCAACACCAAAAAAACCTCCAAAGGTAAAACACAAACTTTCACAGTTCATTCTTGGACATTTCCCCTAGGAGCAGATTCTTAAAACTAAAATCTGCCATTAACGTGCTGGAAATTTACCTTCACTTAATACATTTGTAGTAACGGACTTCTCCACTCTAGCTCACATCTTTAAAGGGAAACTGTGTATTTGTCCAGCAGAGACAGTGGCGTAGTGAGGGCTGTAGCGCTCTCCCCCCTCCCCCCCCAACACACACACACACACACAAGTACCTAAGTAAATCTTTTCCAGTGCGAGTGGCTTCTCCAGCATGCTGCTCACACCTGCATTGAGTTTCCCTCTGACATCACTTCCTGGGCCTGTGACCCAGATGTGATTCAGAGAGGAACCAGGCAGGCACGCGCAAAAGGCAGGAGAAGTTGCTCGCACTGGCAAAGATCTACAGAGGTACAGGGTGGGAGAAAAGATGACAGGGCATGGTGTGGCAGGGCAGAGAGGTGGCGCCCAGTGCGGTCCACCCCTCTGCCTCCCTCCCCCCCCCCTTATTACACCACTGAGCAGAAACACAGAAAACACGCCTACATGCCCTGGATCTGCTGATCTATCCCTTCCTTCCTACTCCCTTCCCTATCAGAAAAATAACAACATGTATCCCAATGTATTTTGCAACTGAAACTTTAGCAGAGCTCTGCTTTCTCTTTATATTCTTTCCAAGAATAGTTGTGTAACCCTGTGCATCTGAACAAAAGGTGGATTCAGAAAGTATGCACATTGATTATAAAAGCATTAATTAATGTGTGTATGTGTGTGCAGACATGTACCTCTGCTTTCGGGCAAATGTAATGTAAGGTGGTGCCAGTGGCATACCTAGCATATGTGACACCTAGGGCCCATCATTTTTTTTTACACCCCCCCCTCATCTATAAGAAAAACATGATTTTTAGTAACAATCCACATATTGCACAAGAAGAGTGTACCTAGGAAAAGGCAACATGCAGTGAGCATTAGAGCATCAATGCACCCATTGTAAAACTAAACAAGCCAGACTAGTACAGATTGATCCTGCACAGTCAATGCCAACAAAGAACTATGCCTTTCGTACACACAGAACACAGAAAACACCTTCGCCCAGTATGGAATATGTCATCACAAACTAACCCCCCACCCCCACCCCCTTTTTTACAAAATCGTAGCGCGGTTTTTAGCACTGGCCACAGCGTAACAGCTTTGAAGCTCCTAGAATTCCTATGAGCGTCGGAGCTAATATTGCCACAGCTGGCGATAAAAAAAGTCTGCCTCTGCCCCCCTCTCTCCTCCCCATTTCCATAAAGTGAGGGCCGTTTTGAGTCCAAAGGGGGTGAAGGAGAGCCAACAAATATGCTCCTACTTTGGGCCATGACACCAGTAACGTTTCTCGTCATTCATTCCTACCAGAACATCTGGCCTTGATCACACATACAGAACACAGATCAACCCTATGCAAATACAGGAACACATATTAAAAGTCCTAATATACACAAACAGAACCCTAATGCCAGACTCTGCATGCATGTAGTACAACACCAGAGAAATAGAAACAAAAGGATAGACAGCAGACGTAAGTTCTCCAAACCAACATATTTCAATCATTCAGTTGAAAATAGCACAATAAAAACCACCCAGCGAAAGAGAGACTGTGCTACAAAAAACCCAACACTAAACTAATCACACATCAAATGCTACCATTCCAGAACCAAAGAAGACTCGCTTAGGGCTCCTTTTACGAAGCCGCGCTAGCGGGTTTAATGCGCGCGACTTTTCATCACGCGCTAACCCCCACGCTGGCCGAAAAACTACCGCATGCTCAAGAGGAGGCGGTAGCGGCTAGCGTGGCCAGTGGTTTAGCGCGTGGTATTACGCACATTAAACCGCTACCGCGCCTTCGTAAAAGAAGCCCTTAAGTTCCTAAACATAAAAAAAATTTGGATTCCTCTATTTAAAAAAGTCAATAAAAATAGTGACTTAGCTTGTCTTCTTTCAAACTGTATAAATGTCCAAACTTCTTCACCACATTTCATCTCTCATAGTCCTTCTTCAATCTCCAAAGCGGCAAAAGAAGAAATGAACCCCAAGCAAAATTCCACGAGAAGAAATCCTCAGGCAAAATTCCAAAACCCCAACAAGGGCCTCTTGTATCAAGTCCCAACACTGTTTGTAGTTCCTTCTCCTGAAGCAGGATAGGACACAAAACAAGAGGCCCTTGTTGGGGTTTTGGAATTTTGCCTGAGGATTTCTTCTCGTGGAATTTTGCTTGGGGTTTATTTCTTCTTTTGCCGCTTTGGAGATTGAGGAAGGTCTATGAGAGATGAAATGTGGTGAAGAAGTTTGGACATTTATATAGTTTGAAAGAAGACAAGCTAAGTCACTATTTTTCCATCCCATTCTCGCAAGTTCTTTTCCTGTCCCTGCCCCATCCCTGCAAGCTCCATCCTCATCTTCATAAGCCTCAAACACTTTAAAATATTAAGTGTTTGAAGCTTGTGTGGTTAAGGCAGAGCTTACAGGAATGGGGCAGGGACAGGGCCAGCAACAAAACTCATGGGGATGGAATGGGGAAATTGAGTTCCTCCAGGGACTGGGACAAATTCTCTAATCATCGCTAAAGCTGTTAAAACAGGTTTAATGACGATCGCTGGCTTTAGTGCATCTGGGCCTTATTCTCTCTTAGCATCCACTCCAATTGCTCCTCCCCATTATATATGAGATCTCTTAGGGAGAGGAGAAGATAGTGAATGCTGTGGATGGGCAGACTGGATGGGCCATTTGACCTTTATCTGCCATCATGTTTCTATGTTTCAATCATAAACATTCATGTTGCATTTTGCCTTTATCCGTACTTTTATTCTGTTTAACTCTATGCCATCTTTACATGTATATGTGCAGGGCAATTCTATAGAGGGGAACCTAGATATAGGCATCCAGAGGACATCTGATGGAGTCTATTCTATAAAGAAAATCAGGTACCTATTTTCTTTTATAGAATACAAGCTTTATGGACTCACTTCTATAAATAAACAAATGGAGCAAAAAGAGTTCCTCGAGATGTCAACAAATGAACAAACAAAGCAGAATACTATGAAGTCCAAAGCACCTTTAATAAAGCATAAAACAGTCCAAAAATAACAAGTTGCTCTCTGGGAGAACAGACTCAATTCAAAGCAGTGGCTCAATTTAGTACTTTTGGAGCCACCGTAGCTCTTGTAATCAGTGTGGTTGTTCTGGCGTTCTAGTAGCTATATTTATTTGGATCGAGTGTGTGAGATGTTTCCTATAAGCTCTCAGCATTTCAGTGTGTGATTGTTTAACTAGCTACAGTCCATTTTCTGTGATTAGTTCTCTTTTTGAACTGTGTTCTAAATAATAATAATAAACAACTTTATTTTTATATACAGCCCAACCATAAGTTCTGGGCGGTTTACATAAAAGAAAAAACTGAACAAATCCAGTGAAGCATACAATAATAAAAAAAAACCATTGTAGTACAATAAAAATTTAAAACAGAAAAGCTTTAACAAAGCATAGAAGAATTCAAATTACATTTTTTCAAATAATTTAGTTTTTAATAGCTTCCTAAAAGAGTAATAATCAACTGAAGGAATAAGGGCGCTCAGCCAGGCTTTCATTTTTCCTGCTTGATATCATCTTGACCAGTGGGTTTATAAGGCGTGTTTCCTTTCTCCTGATGAAGGCGCACCAGTCGAAACATGGCCGTGTCGAAAGAAAGAGACTGCTTGAAACTGAGAGAAAGTGACTGCTTTGAATTGAGTCTGTTCTCCCAGAGAGCAACTTGTTATTATAGGACTGTTTTATGCTTTATTAATCGTGCTTTGCACTTCATAGTGTTCATTTTGTTCACTCAGTTCTATAAATGGCACACAAATTTGGGCACGAATTAAAATTAGCACTAAGCACTATTCTTTTTTTTTAATATAATTCTTTATTGATTTTTAAACAAGAACAGTGTTATATAAATAAAAGAACAGTATATTATTGCATTCAGTCATAACACTAATATCTATATAGATAACAGAACTATCATTCAATAATTACATTATTTTGCATATAGTAATAACATAAGAACCAAGTAAATAATATAAAATGAAACCAAGTTACCTAAAATATCATTATCAATATTTCCTCCCAACCCCCCAACCTCCCTTGATGTGTAAAGATAAATAAACCAAGAAAAAAGTAAGACAAAATATAGAATTATATTTGTACAAATGTACTCAATGGGCACTAAATTTGAATATTCCACTAAGTCCCCTATACACTAAGCACTATTCTATTAATGGCGCTCAGAGCTGGGTGCCATATATAGCATAGCATTTGGCACTCGGATCCACGTCCGATTATGGGAGCAAAGATTTACACCAACTCAAATCTGATGTAAATTCTTCTACCTAAAATAGGCACAGATCACCTTTATTTAGTAAAAAATGCAAACAAATTCCAGGAACATCCCTGATCCACCTATGCCTCCCCCATAGCTGCGCTCCCTTTTTAGATCCATATGTGAATTCCTAGCATCTAAAGATATGCACACAAATATAAATTAGATGCCAAGTAGCACTGATAATTAGTTATTAGCACCCAATTATCAATACTAATTGACTAATTTATCGATTAAACCAGGGATGTCAAAGTCCCTCCTTGAGGGCCGCAATCCAGTCGGGTTTTCAGGATTTCCCCAATGAATATGCATGAGATCTATTAGCATACAATGAAAGCAGTGCATGCAAATGGATCTCATGCATATTCATTGGGGGAAATCCTGAAAACCCGACTGGATTGCGGCCCTCGAGGAGGGACTTTGACACCCCTGGATTAAACTGTTCACGGTAATTGGGTCTGTGCCCAAATTTGAACAGGTAATTTTTGAGCGCCAGAGAGTATGTTACAAAGTACTTTCAACTGTGCACCAGTCTAATTGGTCGATTCCATGGCGCTTTCAAAATTTATGGAAAATCTATCAGCCAAGTAGAAAGTTGAGATCCGAGGGAGGGATGAAACTGGTTTCTGAGAAGTAAGATAGAGTACATTATGCAAGAACTAGAGCGTCAATGTTTTCTATAGTTGGGGGAAAGCTTTGGAATTCTCTCCCTTGAACCTTGAGGTTTTGTACTGATCGTTTGAGCTGTAAGAAAATGTTGAAAAAACACAATTATTTGTGGATACATTTATGTGACAAATGATGGTAGAATATTGATTTCATTACAGCTATCTCGGAATATTAAGATTGTGCAAGATGTAAAGAAAGGAGAATTAGGATTCTGATATTGTAATTTTGATAATATTTTACTGAGAAACAGTTAGGGCTCCTTTTACGAAGGTGGGCTATTGGTTCTAGCGCATGCACCGGATTAGCGCGTGCTATAGCGCACGCTAGCTGAAAAACTACCGCCTGCTCAAGAGGAGGCGGTAGCAGCTAGTGGGCGTGGCATTTTAGCACACGCTATTCCACGCGTTAAAGCCCTAACGTGCCTTCGTAAAAGGAGCCCTTAGTCTTAGTGCTATGTCTATAGTTTGATTATGTGGGAGATATAAAAACGGAAGGGCCTGACATTGTACTGCAATATACTGTAGTATTATTTTAGTACTGTGAAATGTTAAAATTCTACGTTAACAGTCATAATCTGTTATACATGTTGTCTGTTGTAATATTATGTGTTTTTTAATGGAAATTGCTTAGATTTAAGCGGTCGATACATTTTAATTATTGAGAAGGATATGGGGAAGCTACTGTTTGCCCTGGAATCGGTAGCATGGAATGTTGCTACTCCTTGGGTTTTGGTCAGGTACTAGTGACCTGGATTGGCCACCGTGAGAACGGGCTACTAGGCTTGATGGACCATTGGTCTGACCCAGTAAGGCTAGTCTTATGTTCCCTGTCTTATTTTTAAGACTTCTAACATTCACATATGATTTAAAGAATGGTGTTTTATTTGTATTTCAACTGGCATAGCAGTTGATTGGGGCACTTTGTAGTCATTTATCTCATTTAAGCACTCCTGGGCTACTTCAGGATATTCTTACTTCAGAAGGTGACCAGTAGCTCAAAAAGACACCTTACTTTAAACCATGCACTTTCCCCTAGATTCTAGGTTAACAGCTGCACTAGCTTCTTTTTAAAGGTTAGCATTAGTAGCCTAGTTCCAACCTTGTTCAGGTGCAGTCTGTACTTTCAAAATAAGATTTCCCTTACCCAAAATTTTGCCCGGTTCCTAACATATCTAAATTCCTCCTCCCTGCGCCATCATCTCATTCACATATTGAGGTTCTGGAGCCCTGACTGCTTTAGTTCCTGCATATGGAATGCTATCCTGGGTTCTAGATTTCAACTTTCTCCCTAAAAACCTAAATTAAGATTTACAGAACCTCCCTCCTCCATTTTCCTACGTCGGTGAACTTCTGTTGCTCAAAGACAAGCAAGCTGAATGTAACAGCTGGCTGATGGGACTTGTAATAAAACCTTTTCCAGCAGAGACCAGTTTTTTTTTGCAAATCAAAATTAGAAAGACAAATCAAAGGGCAATGAAATCCTTCATCACACCCATCACTGAGGAAGTAAGCCCCATGCCTAATTACCAAGTGAACAATGGCGTACTAAGGGTGGGGGGTGGGCGGTCCACCCCGGGTGCATGCCCCAAGAGGGTGTACAGCCGGCACACTGAGTCCAGATCTTCCCACCCATGGGGCCTTCCTGCACCTCCCTTTGGCTGCTGGTCCACCCCCTCCAATGTCACGTACGTGTTCCAGAGCAGAGTCGGCAACCATGGGGAGGTGCAGCAAGGTCCTGCAATGACTGAGTCTGCCGGCTCTGCTCCAGAACAATTAAGTGATGTCAGAAGGGATGGACCGGCAGCCGCACGAAGGTGCAGCAAGGTCCTGCGATGACTGTGGCTACCAGCTCTGTTCCAGAACAAGTAAGTGACTTTGGAGAGGGTGGACCGGCAGCTGCAGTCATCGTGGGACCTTGCTGCACCTCCCCACGGCTGCCAGTCCACTCCCTCCAATGTCACTTACTTGTTCCGGAGCAGATGCAGTCATCAGTGGACCTTACTGCATGGCTTTGGGATGGAGGGAGAAAAAGGAGCAGGATACTTGTGTGGAAAGGTGGAGAAGGGAGAGAGAAGTGGGGTGGAGGGGGAGAGAAGGGAGCAGGATACTGGTATGGAAGTGTGGTGGAGGGAGAGAAAGGAGGCAGATTCTGATGGAATTGGTGTGCAGGGAAAGGGGAGAGAGACATAAGGGGGAAGGAAACTGGATGGAATTGGGTTGGAGGGAAAGAAAGGGGGCAGATGCTGATAAAAGTGGGGGGAAGGGTGAGACAAGGGGCAGATGCTGATGGAAGAGGGGTGGATGGAGAGAGAGAAAGAGCAGGCACTGGATGTTAGTGGGGAGGGTAGAAGGGGAGCCTATGCTGCATGGAAGTATGGATGGGAGAGAGAAGGGAGCAGATGCTGGATGGAAGTGGGGAGGAGAAAGAGAAAGAGGGGAGCAGATGCAGGAAGGAAGTGGAGAGAGGGGGTCAGACACTGGATGGAAGTGGAAAGAGAGAGGAGAAGATGCTGGATGTAAGTGGTAGAGAAAGAGGGCACATGATGGAAGGAGGGGATAAATAAAAAGAGGGCAAATGATGGGGAAAAGAGGATTGAGTTAGTGAAATATTGGAGGGGGTGAGGGAAATAGGTGGCCAGCTCTAGGTAGACAGTGAAAAGGGAAATTGATGACAGGGTAATAAGAACTTATAATAAGAACTTAATCTAGACAGATGCAGAAAATAAACTGAGAAGGAAGATGAGAGAAGAAAAGGGAAGGGAGAGGAGAGAATGAAATGCTAGACCAGGGGTGGGCAACTCCGGTCCTTGAGGGCTGGAATCCTGTTAGATTTTCAGGATTTCCCCAATGAATATGCATAAGAGGGAGAGGCTGAGGGAGAGAGTCTTCTGAGCAGCACTCGAGGCAGAGAAGCAGGGAAGCAGCACAGAGGCAGGAGAGAGGTCAGAAGCGCGAGGGCGAGCGGCAAAAATCCAAAGCAGCTTCGGGGCAGCGGCGAGTAGCCCCGCCCACCCCCACCACATCAGCAGTAGGCGCCGGGCCCCTCCATAAAAGGAGGAGAGCCGACGGTCAAGCCACTGCTGAGGGAGAGAGTCTTCTGAGCAGCACTCGAGGCAGAGAAGCAGGGAAGCAGCACAGAGGCAGGAGAGAGGTCAGAAGCGCGAGGGCGAGCGGCAAAAATCCAAAGCAGCTTCGGGGCAGCGGCGAGTAGCCCCGCCCACCCCCACCACATCAGCAGTAGGCGCCGGGCCCCTCCATAAAAGGAGGCGGGCCAACGGTGCGCAGCCGTTCGGCGCGCGACGAAGGCGAGCGGCAAAGGCGCTCGCCTTAGCGAGAGCGCCTTTGCGAAGGGCCTTGAGAAGGGCCTAATCTAAACTCTTTATTCTACCACTCGATCAATCACACTCATCCTCTCTTCTTCACACACCCATACACTTTCTTACACTCTCAAACAGATAGTCAATCCTCCCTTGAACCTCTCAGACTCTACATATAATTAAAAAAAAAAAAAAAAAAAAATTTTCTTTAATATCTCTATCTACATCTTTCTCCTTACATACTCTCTGACATCTCAACCTTTCTTTCTACAGAAATAAATCCCTCTAACTTAGAAATGGCGGGGAGGACACGGAGCACCAAAGCTACTACCAAGATCGACACTCCAGCATCCAGAGGGACCCAGGGGATGGTCGAGGTCTGTACACAGAAGGCAGAGAGCGACATGGATCAGAGGGCAGAGGTCTCAGTGCAGACCGAGACCTTCCCCCCCCCTCCCAAAGTGCACTGCAGTCTCTACGCAGACTGAGGAGCTGGGAAACTTAGACGAGGATATCTTGCAGGAACTACTGAGCCTCAGGGAGGAGGTACAACGCCTAAGAAGCATAAGGGATGACGAGGCCTTTATCGACGACGCCATCCTGGAACTGTCACACATCACTGAGAGAACCCACGACAGGTCCATCCTAGACACACCCAAACCCACACCACTGAACACAACGATTGGAGTACAGGAGATGATTGGAGATGCTGGTCCCTGGCAACTAGTAACCTCCTCTACGGGCAAGCGAAATAAACCCACCTCATTCTCACTCTCTTCTTCTTCTTTTTCTCTTCACCAGGATAGCCGTACATCTATACCACAGCTAACTCTCAGAAACAGATTTCAGATCTTACAGGATGGAACCACCGAGGAAACAGCGGAAGAGGCTCTTGAGGATACCCAGCCCACAACGTCAAAACCAGAGCACGCAGACCGACCCCCTCGGAAGGAACGAAGAGTGGTAGTCATTGGTGACTCCATGCTAAGGGGCACTGAGGGACCAATTTGCAGGCCTAATTTGCAGGATAGAGAGG
This sequence comes from Geotrypetes seraphini, assembly GCF_902459505.1. Taxonomy (NCBI): domain Eukaryota; kingdom Metazoa; phylum Chordata; class Amphibia; order Gymnophiona; family Dermophiidae; genus Geotrypetes; species Geotrypetes seraphini. The sequence goes on along the minus strand of NC_047085.1, from coordinate 484,306,670 downwards.
TCTGCTGTCTCCCTGGAGCCAGGATCCAGGATATTACCGCTAGCCTAGACAATATTCTAAAACCTAACGATCATTTTCCCATGTTTCTCATCCATGTAGGCACAAACGACACTGCTAGGAACGACACAGAGAACATCCCCAGAGATTTTGGAGCGCTGGGAAAGAAGCTGAAGCAGATAGGAGCGCAGGTGGTCTTCTCGTCAATCCTTCCAGTGAGAAACAGAGGCAGAGCTAGAGATGAGCGTATTCAACGGACTAACGAATGGCTCCGCGAATGGTGCATAGAAATGAACTTCGGATTCCTGAACCACGGCGAGACGCTCCAGGGACTGCAGGGACCAGACGGACTCCACCTGACCAGAAGAGGTAGAAACGTATTTGGACATCGATTAGCCCGCCTACTCCATAGGGCTTTAAACTAGGTAAGTTGGGGGAGGGTACATACTTATATCCCAGAGCAGTAAGGAACCACCCTGAGGAGGCAAGTGGCAATCACACTACAAAGTCTAAGGTAAGTACCAAGGATACCCACAACATTTCAGGGAGAAAGATAACTGACAATTTAGGAGCCACACTAACTCACAAGGGAATCTCTTCACAGATATGGAGGGCTATGTATGTTAATGCACACAGCTTGGGAAATAAAATTCTAGAATTAGAGACTGAGATAACAAATGCCGATCTTGACGTGATAGCAATATCCGAAACCTGGTTCACGGAATCGCATGGGTGGGATATGGTTATACCAGGGTACAACCTACTTCGTTGCGACCGAGTGGGTAAATTGGGAGGAGGAGTAGCACTATACACTAAGGAAAGCATCAAAACCACCAGAATCACAGATATTAGATACACCGGGGAATCCCTCTGGGTGAACCTGGCCAGAGGGAAAGAAAAATGCCTATACCTTGGTGTGATATATAGACCTCCCAGGCAACAGGAGGACAAAGACATGGAATTAATTGAGGACATAGAGAACATCACGCTGCGCGGGGACTTAGTAATGCTAGGAGACTTCAACATGCCAGATGTAGATTGGAACACACTCTCCGCGACTACGGGTAGCAGCAAAAGAATATTAAACTCCTTAAAGGGGGCACGTCTCAAGCAAATGGTGTTGGAGCCCACCAGGGATCAGGCAATACTAGACCTGGTCCTCACCAACGGAGATAGCGTCACGGAAGTCTCAGTAGGAGACACACTGGCCTCCAGCGACCATAATATGGTATGGCTCAACCTTAAGAAAGGTTTCCCTAAGACAAACACAGCAACAAGGGTTCTCAACTTTAGAGGTACAGACTTCAGCAGCATGGGAGATTTTGTCCATCGGGAGCTATATAAACAAGCAAAATCTGACAATGTGGAGGGTATGTGGTCGTTTCTGAAATCCATACTACACGAAGCAACAGACCGATACATAAAGACAGAAAGTAAACGCAGGAGAAACAAAAAACCCCAATGGTTCAGTAAAGAAATTTCAGACCTAGTTAAACAGAAAAAAGACGCATTTATCACCTACAAACATCTAGGCAGAGAGGGGGCAAAAGAGTACTATCTAGACAGATCTAAAGCTGTCAAAACGGCAGTCAGAGAGTCCAAACTCCAAATGGAGGAAGAGTTAGCACGGAAAATTAAGAAAGGGGATAAATCTTTCTTCAGCTATATTAGTGACAGGAAAAGAAACAAAGATGGGATAGTACGCCTGAAGCAATCGGACGGTAACTTTGCGGAATCAGATTCTGAGAAGGCAGAACTACTAAACCAATACTTCTGTTCAGTATTCACCCGAGAAGCGCCGGGAGTTGGTCCACAGCTGCAGACGGGAGATAACCAGAAAGACCCGTTTCAAGATTTTGAATTTACGCCCAGTAGCGTCTACGACGAACTATCAAGACTCAAAGTAAAAAAAGCCATGGGACCAGATAACCTACATCCCAGAATGCTAAGGGAGTTAAGGGAAGTCCTGGCAGAACCATTATCTGTTCTTTTCAATCTTTCCCTAAGCACAGGAAGGGTCCCCTTGGACTGGAAAACCGCCAACGTAATCCCACTCCACAAAAAGGGCTGCAGGACAGAGACAGCAAACTACAGACCAGTGAGTCTCACGTCTATAGTGTGTAAACTCATGGAAACACTGATCAAGCAGAATATTGACACAATCCTAGACGAAGAAAAACTACGTGATCCACACCAACACGGGTTCACCCGGGGTAGATCCTGCCAATCTAATCTGATTAGCTTTTTTGACTGGGTTACTAGACAACTGGATGCTGGAGAGTCACTGGACGTAGTGTATTTGGACTTCAGTAAAGCATTTGATAGCGTCCCTCATCGAAGATTACTGAACAAGCTAAAATCGATAGGATTAGGAGACACTCTAACTACATGGGTTGGGGATTGGCTGAGCGGCAGACATCAAAGGGTAGTGGTGAACGGTACCCCATCTGAAGCATCGGACGTGATAAGTGGAGTGCCGCAGGGCTCGGTCCTGGGTCCGATTCTATTCAACTTATTCATAAGAGATATGACGCAAGAACTTAGGGGAAAGGTATCGCTGTTCGCAGACGACGCCAAACTTTGCAACATAGTAGGCAGAAGCTTATTACCTGATAATATGACACACGATCTACTGCTGCTGGAACAATGGTCAACTACTTGGCAGCTTGGCTTCAATGCTAAAAAATGCAAGGTAATGCACCTGGGAAAGAGAAACCCGCGTAGAACTTATGTACTAAATGGTGAAACCTTGGTTAGGACCACAGCGGAACGCGATCTAGGAGTGATCATTAGCGAGGACATGAAGGTTGCCAATCAAGTGGAGAAGGCTTCCTCCAGAGCAAGACAAATGATGGGATGTATCCGCAGAGGTTTCGTCAGCAGGAGACCTGAAGTTATGATGCCGTTGTACAGAGCCATGGTGAGGCCTCACTTGGAGTACTGCGTTCAGTTTTGGAGACCTCACTACCGAAAGGACGTGCTGAGAGTCGAGTCGGTGCAGCGAACAGCCACCAGGATGGTCTTGGGGCTCAAGGATCTCACGTATGAAGAAAGACTAGAGAAATTGCGGATGTACTCACTTGAGGAAAGAAGGGAACGAGGAGATATGATTGAAACGTATAAATATATCACGGGGCATATCGAGTCAGAAGATGATATCTTCCGGCTCATGGGACCCTCGACCACCAGAGGGCATCCGCTAAAAATCAAGGGAGGGAAGTTTCATGGCGACTTCAGGAAGTATTTCTTCACCGAGAGAGTTGTGGATCATTGGAACAGACTCCCACTCCAGGTGATAAAAGCCAGCAGCGTGACGGATTTTAAGAGAAAATGGGATACTCACGTGGGATCTTTAAGGGAGTAAACTCAGGGGGGGAGGATACTTGGAATGGGCAGACTTGGTGGGCTATAGCCCTTTTCTGCCGCTTTTTTTCTATGTTCTATGTTCTAAGATCTATTTGCATGCACTGCTTTCAATTGGGAAAATCCTGAAAACCTGACTGGATTCTTGTCCTCGAGGACCGAAGTTACCCACCCCTATGCTAGGGGTGTGGGAGAGGAAAGGAGAAGAGAGAGATGTCAGACCATTGGAGGAAGGGAGGGAAGGGAAGAAGATGGATGCCAGACCAATGGGGATGAAGGTAGAGATGGAAGGGGGAGACATACAGTTTCTGGAAGGGGCATAGAAGGTGAGAAGATGCCATATAGAAAGAGCAGAGAGAGGTAATCATTTTATTGGACTAATTGTAATACATTTTGTACTAATTCAGAGACCAAAACCCTCTTCCTCAGGTCAGGACGGGATACTGTAACAGCAGTATACTTTACTGACCTGAGAAAAGAGGTTCTGAAAGCTAATTGAAAAATGAATTAGTCCAATAAAATGGTATCTTATTTTCCATTTTTGTTTTATTCCACCACTCCCCCTTTGGCCCCCTTTTATGAAATTGCAATAGGCTTTTTTATCACCAGCCATGATGATATTAGCTCTGACGCTCATAAGAATTCTTAGAGCACCAGAGCTTTTATCGCTGCGGCCTGCAATTTAAAAAAAAAACTAACACAGCTTCATAATGGGGGGGGGGGGTATTTGTTAATTTGTAAAGTGATGATCTCTTAGAGAGAGGAAGAGATAATGGTTATTGCGGATGGGCAGACTTGATGGCCATTTCGCATTTATCTGGCATCATGTTTCTATGTTTCTGTTTTTTCAAATTTACATCTGCTATCTTTCTATTTTGTACAATATTAGGGGACATGCGTCACTGTTTCTGTGGTGTTGCATTGTATGCAGAGTCCAGCTTCTTGGTGGTTCAGTTTAACCTTTGTATTTTATTTTATACCACCTTTTAGAAAACCAAAGAGTGTTTTTTAGCACCGGCCGTGGTGGTAATAGCTCCGACACTCAGAATTCTATGAGCGTCTGAGTTGTTACCACCATGGCTAAAAACCGCACTACAGTTTTGTAAAAGGGGGAGGGGTTAGTTTGTGATGACATATTCCATACTGGGCGAAGGTGTTTTCTGTGTTCTGTGTGTTCGAAAGACATGGTTTTCTGTTAGCATTGACTGTGCAGGATCAATCTGTACTAGTCTGGCTTGTTTAGTTTTACAATGGGTGTATTGATGTTCTACTGCTCACTGCAGTATATAAGATATTGCCTTTTCCTAGGTATACTTTTGTTATGCGATGTGTGGATTGTTACTAAAAATCATGTTTTTCATACAGATGGGGGGGGGGGGAGTCAAAAAATGATGGGCCTCGGGTGTCGCATATGCTAGGTACACCACTTCATGTGAATGCTAAGACTTTGCATATCTTGGCATGTGTTTGATTCTTATAAGGCCTGTTTGTGTTAGGTGCCATCGACATGTGTTTGAGTCCTAGGGACTTGATGAATTACATAGTTTATAATGGAAACTCACTATCACACGTACTTGTATTGCAAGACCTCGCTCGTTTAGAACAGTCACTACACTCCCGCAGTGTCAGAGAGAGAAGAACCATCGGCTCAGTTGTGATGATGTGATGTGTGTATACTGTATATACTTGTATTGCAAGACTTTGCTTGTTTATCAAGTTAAAAATTAATAAAATGTTTTGCTTGTCTTGCAAAACACTTGCATACCAAGTTACTTGTATTTGTGTTATATTGCCATCTTGTGGCCTAATTGTATTATACTGATATCCTCTCCTTTTTTATTTTTTTAAACCTTGGTTTGTTTGGGTTTTTTTTTTTTTTTTTTGGGGGGGGGAGTGTTTGTACAAGTGTAGCCTGGGGCAAATAATAGGCACTGAAGTAGGATTTAAGGGGGTGCATCTATTTGGCCAGAGCTGGCAGTTTGGGCATGGATACAATAAAAATGGTTGTTAAAACCGTGTGGGTCGCTGTGGGCTGATTTTTGTGTCCATTTTCCAAACAGTGATCGATGCTCAAACAGCTTCCCATGCAAATGCGTTTTTTGGTTGTCTGCTGTAATTCAGCCCACCAGTCATTTGAAAACCGACTCTGACACATGCGCAGAGCCGGTGTCGCTCAGCTGTTCGGGGCAGGAAGCCTTTTTTATTATATCCATCCCCTGTAAAAAAAAAAAAAAAAATTTGAGTCAGCCCCCCTTCTCGATGGCCCCTTCCTATCCAGGAAGGAGCATAAGGCTCGGAGCTCAACCATGATGGCGTCCTGAAGGAATTTGGTGGAACGCTGTCGGACCGCTTAGAACTTTGATGGTGAAATGGAAATCAAAGACCCGGGTTCTTCCTTCTGAACTCGGGTCAGGAGTAATGTTACCTGGTCCGATGGATGCTTTTGTCGAGTGTCAGCCAAGGAGAAGTCCTTGGCTGGAGGTGGGAGTTAGTCGGAGAACTCTAGCGCTTCCCTCGAGGCGGACAGCCTCTCTCCAGAGGAGTGGAGCACGCCGGCGCAGCCGCACCTTCGCTCAGTGTCGGGTATGGCGAGTGAAGCGAGCAAAGCAGCAATATTGGAGTGTAGCGAAGAAGGGGAAGAGCAGGCTGTACAACGGATATTAGCTGCCTCAGTAACACAACTGCCACCGCGTAAGATCTTGGAGTCGACGGTGGACTTGCAGAATTCAATATGGGAAGCTATTTCTGAATTGCAGTCCTCATTGGGGACTCAGATGCAAAGTTTAACAACTTATTGCTCAGGAGTACTTTCTGAGACAGCACAATTACACCAAAGAGTTGGGAAATTAGAAATTGAATCTGCGGAGCAAGGAAAAAAAACTGGATACTTTAGAAACATAGAAACATAGAAGTAGACGGCAGATAAGGGCCACGGCCCGTCAAGTCTGCCCACTCTAATGACCCTCCCTATCTATCTTTGCGGATAGATCCTACATGTCTATCCCATCTGGCCTTTGACTGTTCAAAATCAGCTATTAATGAAGGATAATGGGAATATTAATTTTAAGCTGGAGATGCTGGAGAACGCGTCAAGACGACATAATTTGAGATTAATCAATTTTCCTAAATTGATCACAGTTTCAGCATAAGAACATAAGAATCGCCGCTACTGGGTCAGACCAGTGGTCCATCGTGCCCAGCAGTCCGCTACCGCGGCAGCCCCCAGGTCAAAGACCAGTGCTCTAAATGAGCCCAGCCTCACCTGCGTACTTTCCAGTTGAGCGGGAACTTGTTTGAATATTCCGCAAACTTCTTATCCACCAGTATCAAGGGTTTATTGTCTCCCAGTTGGAAAGAAGAACAGGCTCCTGCGTTAGAAGCGTTAGATATGTTAGATCTGACTAATATATTAGAAAGATCAGATGTTGAGCAGATATCGGTGGCTACACTTTTTGTTCATAGGAATGGCAAGATCAGAATGTACACAGATGTATCTAGAGCAGGGGGTCTCAAAGTCCCTCCTTGAGGGCCGCAATCCAGTCGAGTTTTCAGGATTTCCCCAATGAATAGGCATTGAAAGTACTGCATGCACGTAGATCTCATGCATATTCATTGGGGAAATCCTGAAAACCCGACTGGATTGCGGCCCTCAAGGAGGGACTTTGAGACCCCTGATCTAGAGTGACCCATGAAAAAGGAAACAATTTTTGATTTTACCTCCTTGGGTTCTAAAAATTGGCAGCAACATTTGTGCTTAGATTTCCTTGTAAATGCTTGGTAAATTTTCGGGGAGTATTCTTTGAGTCTTCACAATTGTCAAGATTTATTTCAGGTAAAGATGTGATAAATGCTAGCACCCCTGTTTACATACAAGAAGGAAGCTCGTAATATAAAGACATAGGTGATATTCAGGTTTGCTTGTCTGTTTTCCTAATAATGATTAAAAATTATTATTAAATTCCAATTTATTTTAAAGCTTTCTCCTTTTTATATATTGTGAACTATATATTGATTCTTTTCTCAGTTGTAACTTTTTAATATGCATGATTCTTGTGATCATGAAAACGGAAACTTTAATAAAAGAAAATAAAAAAAAGGAAGGAGCAAAAAGCTCTGATTGGCTCAGACGCCTAAGGCCCCTCTTATGGGAGGGGTCTTAAACAACCTGGCCAATCATAGCCTCAGGCCCCTCCTGGTGCATCCCATGAGAGGGGAAGGCCGCCATTTTGAAGAGGCGAGCCAGATGGCGGGAGGAAGTAGGTATCCCTCCGGCCAGCCATCTAAGTAAGGTAAGGGGGGGAACGCAGGGTTTATTGGCTGCATGGGGGGTTGTGTGGCAGCAGGAGATAGTAGGCATCTATCCTGCTATTGGGGCGTGTCAGGGGTGTGTTGCTTGGTGGCAGGAGGGAGTGGGCATCTCTCATGCTGCCAGGGGGAATGTGGGGGGTTCCTTGGCAGCGGGAGTGGATATCTCACCCACTGCCGGGGGGAGGGGAATTATTAGTGTTGGCAATGCGGCAGGAGAGATTGGGCATCTCACCTGACGAACTTCAATTTGGGTTGTTTTTTACAAAAAATTTAAATTGAATGGGGGGCTTAGCAGTGTCGGGTGATTGTACAACCACAGCCAGAAACACATAAGAAACGGCTATAATACATGGCACCGGTGAGTCTTATATGGACAAAACTGTTGGTCACTGTATGTTTGTGAAAAGAGGCCATAGCCCTTGAAATAGCTTGGAGCGAAACATGGCCGCTGTCGGGCCTCACTGAAGTTCTCTTCTTTCTTCTTTTTGAGTTTGCTTTTGAAAAAAAGGGAGCTATGCGACAGGACTTTGTGGAAGTTTCATGTACACCAGTGATTAACCGTCCTGGACAACTATAAGGATAAGTACCTGGCTGTATTTCTGTTGATTTTGATTAATTATTGAAATGATATTTAAGATGGTAGTTTTTGTGGAGTTTTTTTAAGAGACCAATAACTATGCTATGTTCCATTACAGGACTGGTATATACTGAGACGAGGAGCGAATTGGTATCTGAGGTCTCTTTTTTTCTCCACTGTGGTCTGTTGATCATAGTTGTTCTTTACTACTATATTTTTGTTTGTATTGCTTATAGGGAACATGCCATGACTCATGGAAGGTAATTTGAATGGTATTCATGCTTCTAAAGTGGTTGTGAATCAGTGGAAGGCAATTCACGAACTGGAAGATCATCAAAGTCAACTGATGATGATCATGTTGATCAAGTGAGGGTTCTTGTGTGCACTAATCGGTGACTAACTGTTAGAGAATTGGCAGAGGAATGCAACATCTCCATTAGTTCATGTGACAACATTCTAACAGAGAAGTTAGGGATGTCTCGCATTGCGGCAAAGTTTGTTCCATAGTAGATGACTGATGACCAGAAGAACAATTGCATCATGATCTGTCAGAATCTTCTTGAGCAGGCAAATGAAAATGAAACATTTTTTGATAAAGTGATAACTGGTGATGAGACATGGGTCTGCAGTTATGATGTGGAAACCAAAGCTCACTCATCTCAGTGGAGAACTAAAACATTGCCAAGACCGGAAAAAGCTCAGCAAGTTCAGTCGAATGTCAAAGTGACGTTAACAGGTTTTTTTGACAGTAATGGCATTGTTCACTATGAAGTTCTGCCACAAGGACAAACTGTCAACCAAAATTACTATCTGAAAGTGTTGAAATGACTCCTTGAGAGAATCAGGAAGAAGTGGCCTGAACTTTGGAGGAAGCAGTCATGGTTCTTGCATCATGACAACATACCCTCTCACACTGTCATCAAAATTTGTGAGTTTAGTGCAAAAAAACATGATGACAGTTCCTCCCCAGCCACCTTACTCTCCTGACTTGGCCCCTGCTATCTTCTTCTTGTTTCCTAAACTTAAATCCATCCTGAAAGGAAAGTGTTTCGACACCATTGAAGACATAAAGCAAACTTCAATGCAGTAACTTTTGGCGATTCCTGAAGATGTGTTTAAGGAGTGTTTCGAGAAGTTGAAACGGCATTGGGAAAAGTGTATATGTAGGGAAGGGGTGTACTTTGAAGGGGACCTAATGGAATAAGTTGTAAGATTGTTTAATACATTTTGAACAGACCTTGTACTTTGATAACATAGTGGATAAGAGGAGAAATAAGGTAGTGGTGGAGAGACTTCACAAGTCAATAGCCTAAAGATTCCTAAATGTGCTTGTGGAGATTGAGAAGACTGGGGGAGGATGGTTAACTGTGAAAGTTTATTAGATGATGGTCAGACAGGAGAAGATTTAGGTAAAGAAACTGACGAGTGAATAGTTAAAGAAAAGACAAGATTGGAGCAATGGCTATACTGATAAGAGTAGTAGAGCTGGAGGTTCGATGAAGAAGGTGAAGCAAGAAACTTTGGAGCATTATCAGGCATTAATATTAAAAGTTCCCATGAATGAGAGACAAGAAAGATGGTTCAAAAATAAAGGAAAACCAGGAGTCGAAGTCAGTGAGAAGAAGACTGTGACTTATCGGTGGAGGGGAGGTCAATATATGATCACTACCTGTAAAAGTAGTGGAATTAATAAGCAGACTGAGTGGACTCTAAGAGAAGAAAAGGATAAAAGGACACCACATCATCACTATGTCCAAGGGAGCAAGATGCATGGGAGAAATGGTAGCCTCCATGACAAGGGGCAGCACCTAAAGCAGTTTTTGGGGAAAAGCCAAGTCTCAGAGCAAGAACATGTAGAGTATGAGAGACAAAGAGGTCATGAATGTAGGCAAGCTTGCTGGAGGTAGAACAGCCATTTCACAGGGCACATGTGAAAGAGAGAGAAGGAGGAAGGAGAGGAGTAGAAATAAAATTGGACTTTCCAACTTGATCCACACAAGTGGAGTGAAAGTTGTTTGGATAGCTAGGATTACGATCAATATCCTCAGCAAAAAGGAGGAAAGTAGGGAGACATGACAATAGTGACAAAGACCCAAAGAGAATGTAGAATGGAAGAACAAAGGTGAAAGGGGATAGACACAGGAATAATCTGAGAAAATGTTTCTTTGTGGAAAGGGTGGTGAATTCATGGAACTGTCTCCTCCTGGTGCAGATGGTAAAGATGAAGACTGTATCTGAATTCAAGAAAGCAGGAGATGAGCATGTAGGATCTCTATGAGAGAAGAAGAGACAATATGGATCGGCAGACTCGACAGGTCTTGGCTATTCTTATGTATAACAGACATTCATCAAGAAGAAGATCATATCGCATAGAACCTCAAACGGCACCAAAAAAACTTACACCTGCAAACAGCTGGGAGCCAAAGGAAATCAAAAATCTCAAACCTACAATATTTTGTATAATTATGGTTGCAAATACTTTTCTTAGGCAGTTCAGCATAAAAGGCATTGGACTAACAAAGTCTCATAATAACAGATATGTTTTACTGTCTTCAAGTGATCAGGCTCTACAAGTCTGATTAGACACATAAGGTAAGGTTTTGCAAAAGCTCTTTCACCGACTTGTACCAACACTAATCAACTGCTATTAGTAACTTTCAGGATAGGGAACAGCACTTTCACCATAGGTTTGATTATTGACTCCTATGGCAATGGGCCCAGGAATCACAAGATCATCAGCACACGTGACACACCAGCCACCTCAGGGCTAAAATAAAAAGTCAGTCACTGCAACATGTCTACCACTTTATCCTTGCAGGTGCCAAAGGGCTGATTAAAATGAAATTGCAAGCAAAGACCGCAAGCCTGCCTATTTTCCCAGCCTGCAGAATCCCTTGACCTCCCTCATTTCTTAGAACTTCAGTGCTTGTCTGAAGCTTTCTTGAATTCCATTATTGTTTTCACATCTAGCACTTTCACTGATCTAGTTACTGTGCATCACTATCCTATTGATTCTAAATAGAAGCTATGTGGTACAACGCAAATGTTAAACAAGTAGGAAAAACATACAAAGCACATCTCATGGCTCTGCATGCATTCTGTACTGTATGGGACTCATAATCAAAACTTAAACACGTCTAAAAACCTGTCCAAGTCAGCACATGGTAGTCCTAAAAGTCAGGTCACCAAAGTGCCGATAATCAAAATGGCATTTTGGACGTATCCAGGGACTTTTTAGGCCTCTGAATCCCGCTATGTGCCCAGAACCGAAAGGGGCATATCTGGAGGAGAGGTTAAGGTAGGATGCGGGCTGACCTAGACTTAGTCATCCTGCAGGGATAATCGAATGTTTGACGAGACTTCCTGGGCAAAATTTATACATTGTGAGTTAGACAATGTAAAAACAGGTACAAGTGTCAAAAAGGTATCGAAAGTGACCAGATAACCACAGCAGGGACAAAGTAAAGACCCCAAAACATTCCCCCCATGTTCACTGATCCCGTTGCACCCCCACAAAGTTCAGAATAAAAAATACATACCTGCCTCCGGAACATCAGCACCTGCTATAGGAAAACTTAGTAATAATAATAATAATAACAACTTTATTTTTGTATACCGCCATACCCCGAAGAGTTCTAGGCGGTTCACATTAGTTAGACAGAGATTACAAGTGGTTACATATCAAATTGATCATAGAGTTGCAAACAGCAAGGAGAGAGTGGGTACAAGTGGTTACATATCAATTATATCATGGAATTGCGAACAGCAAGGAGAGAAGTAGGGGGGAGAGAAGGGCGACGGGGGGGAGTAGGTCAGAAGGAGGGGAGGAGGAGGATTGAAAAGGGGCATTAAGGGTCTTGGTCTCGGAATAGGTGAGTTTTGAGTAGTTTTCTAAAGTCAAGGTAGTTGTGGGCTAGCCAGGGGTTTAGTTTGGCGGCTTGGAAGGCGTAGGTTTTGTCCAGGAATTTTTTTGAGTGGCATAGTTTTAGGGAGGGGAAGGCGAAGAGTTGAATTTTACGGGTGTTCTTATAGTTGTGGTTAAGGGTGAAGTGAGGGGTGATGTAGCTTGGGGATAAACCAAATATTGTTTTGTAGCAAATATTGTAGAGCTGCAGAGGTGGCTTAAGTAGTCTGGGGGGTGGGCTACTGAACCATAGAGATGAGGCCCATAAGCCACTCTAACCACTACATCAGTGATTCCCAAACCTGTCCTGGGGGACCCCCAGCCAGTCAGGTTTTCAAGATATCCCTAATGAATATGCATGAGAGAGATTTGCATACCTGTCACTTCCATTATATGCAAATCTCTCTCATGCATATTCATTAGGGATATCTTGAAAACCTGACTGGCTGGGGGTCTCCCAGGACAGGTTTGGGAACCACTGCACTACATTAATGGTAGAAAATGTGAGGCCACCAAAAAAAACCCAAAACTCTACTGTACTGCCATATAGGTGCCACCTGCAGTCATAAAGGCTATTGGAGTTGTAGACAGGTGGGTATAGTGGGTTGGGGGAGCTCACCATAACCTCTAAGGGAGTTCTGGTGATATGTTTATGTGGCACCCTTTTTCTGAAGATCACAGTAGTATCCTATAAAGTGCCCTCTGTTCTGTTGCCATGTCTGAGTGGCCAGTCCATCACAATGCTGGCTCCTCCCACATCCAAAAGATCTTGTTCTGGGCGTTTGGGACTTGGACGAATTTTTGGTCGAGAATGTGGTATAAAGATAGACAAAGTGGCTGGACGTACAGAGAGACAATTTTCGAAAAAAGTTTTACACATTCTTTTCGAGAATGAACATTTTGCTGCTGCTGACTTTGGGCAAGTAGTGCCCTATGTCCAAATCGGACTTAGACATTTCTTTTGATAATGGTCTTCCACGGGTGTATATCTCTCTATGTTTGTATGTGTTTCTGACCTGAAGGGGAGAGACAGTTTTAATGAATCAGTACCCACATATTGTTGATTTGGAAAGAATAAAAAGAAACCAGTTGTGATAATTAGATATCCCTGTGAGATTTCAAAGGATGGATTTTACGGTTTAACTACAGGTTGCTTCTGTCCCACAGCAACAAGTATTGCCATACTTCTCTACTCCAAATTAGCAGTACACATAGCAACCAACAGAAAATTACATGGTTCATTCACTAGTGGTATTGTACGTATCAACTATTAAGAAAACTATAATTATTGTTTAGCCACTTGGTTTCACAGTAGACTATACAACAAAGAAAATCAAATACACATCTATATCACTAACAGCTAGACCAGAAGATAGCTGTATGGTGGGGAGATCATGCAGTATATGCATCTTGGAATGTTTGAAAGGTTATCTATTTATGCTTCAGAAAATCAAATTTTTTTTTTTTTTTTGCAGCTATTTCTCCCGTAGGAATGCATTGGGTCATATTTTGGAGGAGTTTATTTGGCCTAGTTTGGCCCATTTTCAAAAATCTATGGGCTCCTTTTACGAAGGCGTGATGGCGGTTTAATGCGCGTAATAGCGCGCGCTAAACCGCCGGCCACGCTAGCCTCTTGAGCAGGCAGTAGTTTTCCGGCTAGCGTGGGGGTTAGCGCGTGTTAAAGCCGCTACCGCGGCTTCGTAAGAGGAGCCCTATGTCTTTTTGCTGGTTTCTTACCCATGCCAGATTTGGTCCCATTCTCTTAAGTTTTAGATTGTATTTCGTTCCAGACATTAGCTTTCATTATGTAGAATTTATTTCCCAACATCTGTGGGCTGAATAGAATAAAAAGAGCCTTAGCAATAAGTTAGAATAGAATAATAGAATAAAAAGAGCCTTAGCAATAAGTTTGAAAACTCAGTACTGTACCTATTATGCCCTGGCTAAAAGAGTCAGGCTGCATGTCATGGTGTTTGCAGAACAACATATAGGCATATTCACAGTCATGTCCCTAACACAAATGTATGTGTACTGTTTACTTCTGTACATATATATATATATATATATATATATTCTCTCACACACATATATGTATGTTTCTCGTTCACTTCTGTACATTCATATTCTTCTCTCTATCTCTCTCTCAAGGCCCCCTTTTATTCCCTCCTCCTGATCCCCTTTCAATCCCTCTCTGAATGTCACCTAGAGCCTGAATAGGTAAGTGCGACACACAAATAGATTAGATTAGACATTATGTTCATGCTTAATATCTGGTTTTTGTTTTGTCTTATTACGCACCTTAGGACCCTTGAGGAAGGCTTTGTTAGCTGAAACACGGCCCATGTCGGGACTGTTAGTTTTTAATACGGTTGATGTGGATATTTTTCTAAATATTGATTGAAGAAATAAAGGAAGGTCAAGAACATTGTGTTTTGTCCACAGTTCGTTTTTGTCGGTGGGTTCTCAGAACAAATCCATCTGGAGATACTAACTGAGGCTAACTAATACCCACTGTTTGGTGCATCATGACAAAATTCCTGTATGCAGTCTACTAGGATGTTTTCCTTCCCTGTAAAACTATAAAAAAGGTCATTTTGGAAAAAAAACAAACCCTGAAATTAAGCTATCACAATGCATGCAATTATTTTTTGTCACCCTCTTACTTTTCAGAAAAACGTACGCCCACTGGGTGTAGTTTTTGACCCTAAGCTTACTGTCAAGACTCAAATTTATTTTATAATTCACTCATTCTTTGCTCTCTGTCACATGCATTTGGTCAAATCTGTTCTCCTCCTCAAATTTATCCATATACTCATTCTTATTTAGTTGACTCTTCCCCCCCCACCCCCCTTTTATGTGCTAGTGGCTGCCACTTGGCAACAGCCCCAAAAATATTTAAATCCCTATGGGCTCAAGCAGTTACAGCAGCGGCCCATGCTAAATGGCTTCGTGAAAGAGGCCCTTAGGCCTAGATACTCAAAACTTTAATGCAGTCACTAAACTGGTTTCTGCCGGTTTAGTTTGCATGCATTTTAGCGGTAGATTATCAAAACGACTTATCTCAGTCTTTAGTGAGCTTTCTAGCAGTCTCCGACACTGCCATGCAAATGGGTTCTTCAACAATTAAATGAGCACTCCAATGGATTCTTAAAAATTGCCGAGCCATTCTCCAACAGCGGCATCGGCTTTTGGTGACAAAAATCAGCGACTGATCTGGGGTGCCAGTACAGTGACATCACTGTTAAAAGTGCATCTTGTGGTGTGTGTTTTGATTGCATTATAGCCCCCTTTGGCAGGGGGAGAGATGCTGTCTCTCCTGCCGCCAACTGACACACACCACCGGCAGCGGGAGAGATGCTGTCTTTCCTGCCGCCAACACCCCCCAATACCCCTCCGCAGTGGGAGAGATGCTCAGTCTCTCCCACCAAACTGACACCCACTCCCCACCCCCACCCCAAGCAGTGGGAGAGATGCCTAATCTCTCCCACCCAACCAACACAGACACCACTACCCCCGCAGTAGGAGAGATGCCCAATCTCTTCCGCCCAACCAACACCCCCTAACTCGGCTCAACAGTGGGAGAGTTGCCCATGCTCTCCCGCCCGACACCCCCAACTCCCCTCGGCAGTGGGAGAGTTGCCCACACTCTCCCGCCACCATGCAACTCCTCCCTGTGCCTCCGATGATCCCCCTTACCTTATTTTCAGATGGCTGGCCGAAGAGATGCCTACTCCCTCCAACCAGCTGGTCTGCCTCTTCAAAATGGCAGGCCTTCCCCTCCCCGGTGCATCCTGGGATGCACCGGGGAGGGGCCTGAGGCTCAGATTGGCCCAGGTTGCTTAAAGCATACAGTTCAATTATGCTGTCCCTCTATATCTCTCCTCACTTCACTCTCCTTATACACCTCCCAGAGAACTCTGTTCCTCAGATGTTGCTCTTAGCATTGTTCTTCTCCTCCACTGCCAATTCCAGACTTTGTTCCTTTCATCTAGCTGCCCCCTATGCCTGGAATAAATTACCAGAGTTTGACCGTCAAGCCCCTTCCCTTGTTTAAAAGCAGACTGAAAACCCATCTGTTTGATATAGCTTTCAATCTTTAATCCTGCTCCTCTGCCCTCCAACCCAGCCAGCTGATTAACCGTTCCCCTTAACTGTATCCATGACATCCTGTTGTCTGTCTTGTCTATTTAGATTGTAAGCTCTTTCAAGCAGGGACTGTTTTCTTACTCTTCGTGACTCTGTACAGTGCTGCGTGCATCTGGTAGCACTATAGATATAATTAATAGTAGCAGTAGTACATTGGATAATGCAAGCTATATTCTTTAAAATAAATAAATATAAACTGCTGGGTGCTGAAGGGGTGACAAACCATTGGCTATCACAGCATGTGAGATTGCAGACACAAAGGCTCTGTCATGCTGGAACTTATTGGTGAAAGTCTTGAAATCAGGAGTGAGGCAGACTTATGTCCAAAGTGATTTATAAAAAAAAAGTTAAAGTTCAGTCAGATTTCGGGCCTCAAGCGAGGGAGTCATTTGTGTGCTGTTGTGTGACTGAGAAAGAAATTAAAACCAAAACAAACCTGAAACGGCTGAGCAGCCCATTGCTAAATTAGAGAGCAAGATTGACAGTGACAAGTGAGATAGAACAATTGTGTTTGTTTTGAGATATTTGATAGGCCGATCCTGCTTGGTGCATCCCAGGATGGGTCAGGTGGGTATTGTTCCTGCCTTTTAAAGCTTTGATCTGGGGTGGGGCTGGCTGCTGCTGAACACTGAGGATATTTTTTTAATGGTGGGGCAAGGGGTTGGGTCATGTTAGGGGAAGGGCCCAATATTCAGAGTGATTTAAGCAGGCAGGGGAGGCTTATATGCCTGTTTAAATCACCTGGGGCCACCCAGCTGCAGATATTCAGTGAAATTTAACTGGGCAGTATTGCTGAATATTGGTTCTGACTGGCCTCCCAAAAGTAGGCAGTACAGGGAGGAACTGGTGGTTATGTGGGTGCTAGCAATATTGAGTACCAGGACCTGCATTGCTAATCCGGTCAAGTTAGGGCTGCTCATAAGCTATCTTAATTTGACCGGTGTTGCTATGCAGATCCAGATTTAGAGAGAAGTGAATAAGGACTACACTAACAATTGGTTAAGATTTATCAAGCTATGCAGATCTAGACACTGAATATTGGCTGGAGCCACATAGCTTTTTTAAAAATTCCCTATACCCCTTCTGCTCCCTGAAGCAGCCCTCTCCCAGGTCTACATAGCCTCCCAGGACCTCTCTGTATCCATAGGGGTCCAGTGAGTGCAATGGGGGAAAGAGCAAAGCACACTCGTTCCTGCCCCTTGTGTCTCCTTTAAGAAAACAGTTGCTGCAACATCTCATGGCTGCTCATAGTATTCATGTAGTGTAAATATAGAAAAATGAAGGGGTTTCCCGCCACTGGGGAGGAGGGTCCCATGGAGGAGGCAGCAGGGGGCCTTAATAGCCTGGCTGCTGGCTCAGTAAGGAGTCAGCAGCAAAGACTGAACCGATTTCCCAAGAACCCAGAAATGCCTGGGACACGGACCTGCGGCTAGAGAGGCAAGAGAAGATAGAGAGGGCAGCAATAGTCATGGGGGACTCCATTATCAGACAAGTCAACAGCCACTTAGCGGGATATGTATCAATAACTGGCCTCCTACACTGCCTCAAACTGGAATTATATTTCTCACGTTAACTCTGACAAGTAGACAGCATATTCTGTAGCTGATAAACTTTTCTGCACTTTAATATGCTATGCGCAGACCACCATGCGGATTAATGCAAAAAAAAGTGTTTCTGCAATGAAGCTGTGTGACCAGTAACAAGTGCATAGATCACCACACTCTTCTGCCTGCGGTGGCTTTCTGCATCATCCCCCCATGTGAGCTGCATGAGAATTCCTGGACTTTAACTGCCACGATCCTCAGCAGGCTGTTTTGAAGAGGAGACCAGATGAAGGCAGACGCGAGTGAAGAGCAGCAGCAGTGGCAGCAGTTAGTGCCGGCGGGCCAGAGGAGACCAGGAAGCAGGGACAGAGGGAGGGTGGGAACGGTGGGCCAAATCTGAAGGTGAGACCGGGAAGAAGAAGGGGGGTAAAACATACAGGCGGGCCTTGGTGTAAAAGTACCCAGAGGGCGAGAAGGGGTCCAGATGTGCATATGCCGGACTGGGTGGAGAGTGGGGTGGGGAAGAAATAAAACAAGGAGAGGGAGAGAGGGAAGGAACAGAAAGAGAGAGAAGTTGAACACAAGGGATGGTGTGGAGAGGGGGGAATAGAGATACTGGATAGGAGGGTAGTTGGGAAGAGCAACAGAGAGATGGTGGACCCTTGGGTGGTGGGGAAGGAGGGAGAAATGCTGCATGAAAGGGTAGTTGAGAAAAGGACAGATGGTGGATCTGGGGATGGTGAGGTCCATTGCTGCAGCTGCGGATATGGACATGGAAAAAAAATAAAAATGCCAGACCTCCAAGGGAGGGAAGGGAAACGGAAGGGGAGTACAGAGATGGAAGATGGATGGTTAACATGGAGAAAGAAGAAAACGACAAATGGGCAGGACACCCTGGCAAGCGAGTTATCAGAAGACAACCAGAGCCTGGGACCAACAAAAGGTAGAAAAAAATAATTTTATTTTCTGTTTTGTGAATACAATATTTATTTTGTCTACGCCATAGAGCCAGTGTGGGGTTGGAGATGTTGTAACCCTATACTTCTACTAAGACTAAGTCTTAGTTCCTTAGGGGTCCTTTTATTAAGGTGTGCACATAGCGCGCACTAAATCGGTTAGCATACCTTAATTGAAGGACCCATAATTAACTTAATTGAAAATTCAGCCCACAGCTTAGCCTTTTTTTCAGATTTCAGCCCCTTATGTGATTGAATTTTATACCCCTGAGTTAGATACTTCAACAGGAATGAGCTGACTTCATCCCCATCAGTGAGCTACGTATGGATAAATTAAAGGTTCTATTTCTGGTGACATTTTGTGTTCTCAGTTCCTAAGTACATGTCGCAGGGGTCTCAAAGTCCCTTCTTGAGGGCCGCAATCCAGTCGGGTTTTCAGGATGTCCCCAATGCATATGCATGAGATCTATGTGCATGCACTGCTTTCAATGCATAGTCATTGGGGAAATCCTGAAAACCCGATTGGATTGTGGCCCTCAAGGAGGGACTTTGAGATCCTGATGCAGAGTGTCATGTACAATGTAGCACAGATGTAGAATCATTGGGGAAATTGTAAGTATATTGTGCTATATGAGGCTATGACTATAGTCTGTTGTATGTGAATGCTTTATGATAGTTGGAAGAGCTAATAAAAAGTGAAATAAAAAAGCAAAGGACAATATAAAATAATTTTAAGGGAAAACTTTACAACAAGTGAAGTCTCACTGAGGCCAAGGGTGTGTCACACCAGATAAGGACAAAGTCCATCTGGTTTGCCCATTTCTATCCTAGTACAACACCACAGGCTTCAGTTAGTGGCTTTCCTGCCACTTTGTAACTCTTTGCTTTTCTCGTACTTTCTTGGACTCCATCATGAATTTTGTTTCCATCACCTCCACAGTGGATAGGCAAGGCTTTCTGTAAAGAAATATTTTCTTATGCTACGCACAAATTATTCTCTTATTAGCATTATGACCTCTCTGGATCATTCTTTTCCTCTGGAGGTTTCACTTCTTGGTCAAGTCCACCTCTGAAGTATTTGAAAATCTCAGTTTGTTGGAATGAGATGTTTCAACACGGCTGCAATGAATCATCCTCTTCACAAAGACTGTGATGAATCGTGCCTAAACTTCTCTCCCCCCCCTCCCTGCAAGTGCCTATCCTCCTTTCTAACCCCCTCCCCCTCACATCCTCTCTGAGCCCCCCCCCTCCCCACATACCTCTTGAAAAGTTCACCAGCGCATCTTCCATCCCCTTCTCAGCCAGCCTTGACTACCTTCTGATGTCACTTCCTAGTCATGGGACCAGGACGTGACGGCAGAGAGGAGACGAGCCAGCGTGAGCAGGGGGTGGAAGATGCTGCACGCGCCAGCAAACTTTTCAAGAGAGATGCAGGCCGCTGACCTGTTGAAGCAAGGAAAATGAACACAACTGCATTAGCTCAACGCCAGGAGGTAAAGTACGAAGAGCAGCTGTCACGTGGTCAAAGAGCCACGGGTTGCCAACCCCTGGACTATACACTCGTTCTGCACCAGGACTAGCTTGCCACACCTACTAAATAAATTAGCTCCTTATACCTTGTTTTAACTTGCCTTGCGTTTAGCCTCCCGTTTTCCCCAATATACTCTGTACCATCTTGTTCCCATTCAATATTTATTTTATTCATTGATTTTATTTATATACCACTTATATTCTAAGTGGTTTACATTCAGGTACTTTATCATATTTCCCCATCTGTCCCAGTGGGCACAAACTCTATCTAGTGTACCTGGGGCAATGAGGGGATTAAGTAACTTGCCCAGGGTCACAAGGAGCAGCGAGGGATTTGAACCCACAGACTTGGGGCGCTGTAGCTCTAACCCCTGTGCCACACACTCTGCAGTTGACCCCTCAGCTATAGGATAAGTTGTACTGTATTATACAGTAAAAAAAAAAAAAAAAAAAAAGCATTAGTGTCCCTTGCCTACTACCTACTGTATGTTTAAAAAGAGAAATGTATATTGGAACCTGACCATCTGTATTTGGCATATTACAACATTCACATTGTATTATAAACATGACACATTGTAACCGGTTGGTATTATGTATGTTTAACCTGTAAACCATCTTGACCAGGGGTGTCAAAGTCCCTTCTCGAGGGCCGCAATCTAGTCGGGTTTTCAGGATTTCCCCCAATGAATATGCACGAGATCTATTTGCATGCACTGCTTTCATTGTACGCTAACAGATCTCGTGCGTATGCATTGGGGGAAATCCTGAAAACCCAACTGGATTGCGGCCCTCAAGGAGGGACTTTGACACCCCTGATCTTGACTATAAATTATGTATGTTCAACTTGTAACTTGTTCTGAGCTCTTTGTGGAGAATGGGATAGAAAATGAATGAATGAATTAAATAAATAAATATCAATGTTATTTGAATGTTCTGATTTGTGTTTATTAGATGCTGCATAAGTATTATGTATCTCTCATTTGAGTTTGTGCTGTCAATAACTATTCAGTATCTTTGAAACTGTTTCATAAATGTCCTAATAAGAAGTTTCAATTTACTTATTTTAACTTTACCTCATTCACTTTATCTATGTATAGATTTGGTCTTTTTTGCTGCTGTTATGCTGTTCACAAAACTCTAAGGGGCTCATAATCAAAAGAGAAAAACGTCCAAAAACCAGCCTAAGTCGGCACTTGGACGAACATTTCTCAGAAACGTCCAAGTGCCGATAATAAAACCGGGGTTTGGACGTATTTCTAAACGATCTAGGCCTTCATAGTGCCCGCTCAACGTCCAAAGCTAAATGGGGCGTTTCAGGAGGCGTGTTGAGGGCGGGAGTTGGGCGGGACATGGGCCGGCTTAGATTTAGTCGTACAGCATGTATAACCGAAAGTTTTACAACAGAGCCTAGACAGAACTTGGACGTTGTGAGTTAGACCATGTAAAATATGGTCTAAGTCACAAAAAACCACCTAAACTCACCAGATAAGCACTGAAAACACATAACACAGACCCCCACACACTACCCCAGTGATCACCAACCCCCCCCCTATAAAAATTATATTCACAACTTTAAATTTCAGCCTCTAGACCATCATCACTTGGCAGCCTGGCATAGGAAAGCATAGTCGTCCAGCCCAGAGGCAGCTTAAGTCATCTTGGTGGTGGGTTAGGAACCCATAGAGAGGAGGACCCATGCCCATAAGTCCCTATAATCATTGCATTGATACTTAAACATGTGCACTGCCCTATACACCTTCAAAACCCTTTTTGACTGGCATATAAGTGGCTCCTGCAGCCATAAGAGCTATTGGGGTGGTAGATAAGTGGGTCTAGGGAATTCTGGAGGTGGTTTGGGGAGCTCACCGTAACCTACAAGGGAGCTGTAGGGAAGAGAAGACATGGCACCCTTTTTGTGAAGTTCACAGCAGTGGTACCCCACTATTTAGGTGGCATGTCTGGTGTGCAGTCCATCACTTTGCAGACCCCTCCCACGTCCAACCGGACTTGTTCTAGACGTTTTGGACTTGGACGAAAAGTTGGACAGAAGCGTGGTATAAAGATAGATGATTTAGTGGCTTGGACGATCAGATCGGCAGGACGTATAATTAGATGATTTTCAAAACGAAAAAAGTTGGACGTATCTTTCAAAAATGTGTCTTAAAAGCCATTTTTTACTTTGGACGACTTGCAAGATGGACGTAAACGGACTTAGATGTCCCTTTCGATTATGCCCTTCCACGTGAATTATACCTGCTTCATAAAAGCAATGAATAAATCCCAATAAATAAGTGCAGCCAAATCTGCTACATGGGAGAAATCGCAGAATGTAAAGCCTAACACTATACTCCTGCCCTTTACATAATCAGCCAGTGGGGCACAGTCACACTGACTCAGCAGGCGTGTACTGTGTAATCTACGCTCCGCTTTCCCCACAATCAGACACTTGAAAGAACGGGGGCAGAACAGCGGGTGACGTCAATGGTCACGATGTCCTCAGAAACGCACGTACGACGGTCCGGCTCCAGCCGGCACAAATTCTTCACTCCTGCAAACAGGCTGGGGAGGGCGGGGCATACGGCGATGACGTTCGCCCGTTTCAAACATGGCCTCCGCCTATGCGTTCTGATAAGACTCTTCTTTAATATAGCCTGTGTCGGTTCTCTAGGAAGGACCGCTCGTATGCGTTTACCACTTATAATCTCCGTCCTACTGTAAACGGCTGGAAGCGTGAGGTGCGGCTTTACCGCCGCCAGGAAGGACTTTATAACCGGGAGCCGACGGTTTTTATTTTATTTTTTTTAACCTTCTTCCTACTTCCCTCTGATGATACGTCACTAGCGATGACGCAGCTGATCCATAGAAAAGCCGGTGTACGCGCGAGAGCGTGGAGTGTGTGATAAGCGGCTGCTGGAGAATCTTTTTTATTTTCTTCCCTAGGGGGTGCGCGAGGCGTGGTCGCGAGCCCTTACATACGATTCCTTCGAACACCGGTGAGTGATTTGTGGAGCGACGTCTTGGATTTGATAGGAAAGCTTGGCCTGCAGAGAGTTGGGTTATTGTGTTAGAAATGCTGGTGCTTGCTTCTTGGATTAGAGCCGATTTGTTGGAAAGCATCGGTGTTTCCCTAGTCTCCCGTTATTAGCACGTCCCATCATTAATCTTGAACTAAGGTGCGGGGTTGGTTGCTTGGGCTTCCGGGGTTGGGGGGAGGGGGAAGACTCGCTGCTCAAAGTTCTAAAGCGGGAGGTGCTGCTGTACAGTCGGGTTTTGGTCGTTTGTAGATATTTATCGTTCTCGTGACTTTCTGTTTGTGGTTTTGAGGGGTTTTGGGTGGGGGCTTTTTTTTTTTTGAGTTAATCAAGGGAAATTAATATACGACCATCTAATTTGATTTAGTTTTCTGTTACAGTATGAAAGATTAAGATGCAATCTTTATTTGTGAAGATTGTATCTTTTTTTGCAAGAATTCTTAAGTGTTTGGAAAGCTGGGCTTATTAGGCAAGCTGCCGATTTTCATATGATGTTCTAAGTTTGGGGTGTTGTATGGCAGGGGACAGGAAGCATTTATTAAACTTGAGGATAAATTGGAAACGCTGCATAGAACAAAACCAGCAGATCAGTAGGTAATAGGCATGCAAATTGCGTATTCATTAGGGATATCTTGAAAACCCGAGTGGCTGGGGGTTCCTAGGACAGGTTTAAAAACCACTGCTCTAGCATGCAAGGGAGGGGGGCCGGCCTGCCTGTCTGCCCATGCGCCCCCACAATTACCACAGCAGCTTAGAAGGGTTAATTGAGAGGTGTGGATGTTTTCTGGCACCCTCTTTCTTTCTCCAACCTAACCACCCTGCCTTGGATACCTGCATCAGTGTCACCCTCCCTGTTTTAAAGCCTTCCCTGGTAGTCTACTGGCGCCCACATTCCCATTAGAGCAGGGGTGTCAAAGTCCCTCCTCGAGGGCCGCAATCCAGTCAGGTTTTCAGGATTTCCTCAATTAATATTCATGAGATCTATTAGTATACAATGAAAACAGCACATGCAAATAGATCTCATGCATAGTCATTGGGGAAATCTTGAAAACCCGACTGGATTGCGGCCCTCGAGGAGGAACTTTGACATCCCTGCATTAGAGAGTTGCATGGGAACAGAAATCGAGGATTCAAATCTGTCCCTGCTGGAATTGAATCTGTCTCTGCCCATTCCCATAAACTTCAGAAGTAGTTATTTCATTTAATTATGCTACTGCATTAAAGGCTCTGGCAGAGACCTATTTACAAATAAGCAAAGACACTTTATTAATTTGGAAATATTAATTGGGAAGAATACATACTTTGTAAATGGATCTCTGCCAGAACTTAGAGAACGACACAGTGACAGAATTTCACAGTCCATGTGGATATTGGTGGGAAATCATCCCGTTTCATTCTTTAGCATCTATCTCAACCTCGGTCTTTCTACACCAGCATTCTTCAATGCAAGGTTTGAGGGCCAGTGGCTGTGCCCATTCATGATTCTTCCCTCAAAAAATGATATGGGGTTGGTTTCCTGTGGTTATCCATGGGGACTATGACAAATTCTGTCACTTTGTCATTCTCTATGCAGCCAGAGCTTCTAATGTAAACATAAAATATGAATATTCCACCTGATGAGGACCCTCAGACTATGTTAGCTGAGGACTTCCTCTGAAGGTGGCCAGGGGTTCCTTTTGCCAAGCGTTTGCAGGCAGCAACAGCAGCGTTCCTGAGTCACAGATGCTTGCACCTCAGTGGCTCAGGGATGCTGCTAGCGATTTCTACACTTGATGGAGAGAGGTTCTGGCTGCTTTTTGGAGGATGTCGTCAGCTGGCAGTGCTTGGAGTTCCCCACCAGCTACAGCAAGGGTCAGCAAGTACTTCAACACTGGAGAAATAAAACCAAAAATGCATTTTTTTTTCTGTTGAACACAATACAAAGACATCTGCTATATACATTTCCCAAAGCTAACATATTTCAGTCAATAAATTTATTTTTTTAACCTTTGTTGTCTGGAAATTTATTTTTCTATCAGGTTGGTTCCAGTTTCTCTCTTTTCTGCTTTCCTGTCTTCTGCTAATTCTTCAAGTTGTTGCTGTCCATTGGTTTCTCATACTGTGGTCCAGCATTTCTCTCTTCCCTCCTTCCCACTGTATAGCATCCTTACTCTCTTCTATCCTGGATAATTCCCCCATGAGGAACGTCTCCCTCTCTTTCACTGTCCACCATCTCTCTCCCTCGCTGCAACGGGAGTGGAAAAAAGAGAGAGGGATTCAGGGTGCCTCTGTCGCACCCTCTCTATAAATTGGAAGATTGGCTTAAATTCTTCAACTTTGTATAAGGTGAAGTCACAGAATTTTCTTAACTTAAGGTGGTGTTGTAAATCACCTTAATAACCTTATACCGACACTGTTTTCACTCTCACAGCCCTCAGAGATGCCACCAGGGGATCAAATGATCATATCCTCTGGCTTTATGCACCTGATCTTCATAGGGTTGATATTATGTTTTTAGGTATGTTTTTAATTTTATGATTTTATTATTTTTTACTATTATTAACTCTTATTGATAATTTTTAAAACAATAAATATACTAAAGAGTATTGATACTTAGCTTTATACGGAGTGGTTGCTGGAAAGGGATAGACAAGCCAACATGTTTCACCCGTAAAGGGGTTTCCTCAGGGCTATTACCCCTGTAACAAAAAAGGCTGGCTTCAGTAAAAAACTAAGTCAAATAACATACACTTATGAATATAAGAATTGTATCTGTACCTTGTTTATTCGTTGTTCACGACGTGACCACCCGATCTAAGTTTTAAAGATGGCCGCGGCGTGGTCTATGACATCCTTAAATTACCCACAACCCGGATGTAGGCGGAGAAAGGGGAGGGATGAATATCCCAGCCGATGCTGCACCAAAAACCCGGGAAGGGGATTGTTTATACTGTATCCGCTCATATTACTTTACCTCCTATATTGATTTAAAAGAGGGGTAGATAAACTCCCAGGAAAACATCATAGTAGGGATGGCCATTCTAGTTCTAAATTCAAACCGTGGGGAACAACCGTATTCAAACGGTATATCCATCTTTGCTCCAGGTAATTCAACCTGGCTTCTAGATTACCCTCCATATCTACTGTACTTAGATTGTCAATGATTCTCCACCTAATGTGGTCTAACTGATGTCAAAGAAGATATATTAACTACCAAAGATGTTATTTGGGTCTGGGTGTCGGGTTCGTCCTGGTGGATCCTCGACCCCGAGCCCTGGAACGCAAGTTTTTTGGAGCTGGCGTCGAGTCCTCATTAGATCTGACTCGAGAGGTATCTGTAGATTCACCACTAGTGCCTTCCGATTCATCGGAGGTAGCTTCAAAGGCTACTCTTTTCTTCACTACTGGCCCAATATTCTTTTTATTCCATGAGTACACCTTACCCATTTGGTAGTCTCTCTCATCCCTACGAAGTTTTTTGATTTTTGAGAGCCGTATAGACTCCCTAACTTTATCCATGGATTCTTCTAATTCCTTTTTCTTCTTCTCAAAATCCTCCAGGGAATATTTTGTCTGTAGTTCCTGCTGGATATCCACTAATTTAACCTTTAGATCTTGCTCAATCTCGGTCGTACTCTCCACCAGCAGGATCATAAGGTCCCGTGAACAACGATTTAATATCCCTGTCCATTTATCCATGAAGGACTTGTTTGAAGACATAACTTTAGGTTCCTTGATGACCCTAAGGCCTCTTGGAATCATGGATTTTTTTAGATATTGCACAAGTGTGCTGCTATGGAGCTCTGCTCTGATAAGACGCTTCGCTGTTAATTCCCATTCCGTCCATGATATCTCACTGGGAGAGTCTTCCCCCCCGTCTAGGAGTGCGGGTCTAGACAAAATCAACTTGAATTGTTCGTCTGAGTATCCCATGAATTCAATATTTTCCTCCATAGCCATCAAAACTTAATGACATCAGTTAGACCACATTAGGTGGAGAATCATTGACAATCTAAGTACAGTAGATATGGAGGGTAATCTAGAAGCCAGGTTGAATTACCTGGAGCAAAGATGGATATACCGTTTGAATACGGTTGTTCCCCACGGTTTGAATTTAGAACTAGAATGGCCATCCCTACTATGATGTTTTCCTGGGAGTTTATCTACCCCTCTTTTAAATCAATATAGGAGGTAAAGTAATATGAGCGGATACAGTATAAACAATCCCCTTCCCGGGTTTTTGGTGCAGCATCGGCTGGGATATTCATCCCTCCCCTTTCTCCGCCTACATCCGGGTTGTGGGTAATTTAAGGATGTCATAGACCACGCCGCGGCCATCTTTAAAACTTAGATCGGGTGGTCACGTCGTGAACAACGAATAAACAAGGTACAGATACAATTGTTATATTCATAAGTGTATGTTATTTGACTTAGTTTTTTACTGAAGCCAGCCTTTTTTGTTACAGGGGTAATAGCCCTGAGGAAACCCCTTTACGGGTGAAACATGTTGGCTTGTCTATCCCTTTCCAGCAACCACTCCGTATAAAGCTAAGTATCAATACTCTTTAGTATATTTATTGTTTTAAAAATTATCAATAAGAGTTAATAATAGTAAAAAATAATAAAATCATAAAATTAAAAACATACCTAAAAACATAATATCAACCCTATGAAGATCAGGTGCATAAAGCCAGAGGATATGATCATTTGATCCCCTGGTGGCATCTCTGAGGGCTGTGAGAGTGAAAACAGTGTCGGTATAAGGTTATTAAGGTGATTTACAACACCACCTTAAGTTAAGAGCACCCTCTCTATAGCCATGTCCAACATTTCTCCCTCTCTCATCCCCTGGCCCTTGGGCAGTATTTTTTTTCCCCTCCCAACATTTCTCCTGTCACCCCTCTCCAGCGACATGCCATGTTTCTTCATTCATTTCCTCCACCATATCCAACATTCCTCGCTTTTGCATCTGTCCCACCCTTCTGTGTCCACCGCAACATCCAATATTTCGCCCTCCCTCCTCTTCACTACCATGTCCAACAATTCTCCCAAGATTTACAAAGAGCCGTAATGGGTTTAAGAAGGGGGTTTGAGATATTTTCTCTCTCTCTTTGTTCTCTCTCTCTCTCTCTCTTTGTTCTCTCGCCCTTTCTCCCTCTCTCTCTCTTTGTTCTCTCGCCCTCTCTCTCTCTTCTCCCTCCCAACCCATGATTTCCCCTCTTCTCAAGGGCTTATCAGCCATGGGAGACGAACCTTAGGTTGCTGACCCTGCTCTAGCCCATGCAGCATCTCTTCCCTCCCTCTCCACACCCCCTCCCAATGTGTGCAGCTTATTTTTTCCCTTCCTTCCCACCCACCCCGAGCCCCTGGAGTTCTACTGGCTTTTCTCTTCAGGCTGATGCGTTTTGTGTCAGATGGAAGGTTTCCGGAGGAGTGAAGGAACACTGCTGGTCTGAAAAGAGTGAGCGAATGTGGTTACATAGGACTCTGATGCCAGAAGATGGTGCTGTATTTGTGGGATCCCCCAAACAAAGATGATCCATCCCTGAGAACCTGGAGGGGATCCCCACTGCCCCCGAACCAATTTGGCTCTGAAATGGGCCAAAAATGCCAGTGTATTTTCAATTGAAACATGAACTCCTCCCACCCTCACCCCCTCCATATTCCCCAGGCCTACACTAAAAAAACTCATAGCTTTCAGATCATCCTTTAGGTGTATAGCTTGAGCTAAAGACAGAGAAGGGGAGCCATTGGAGCCAAAGGCAAAGTCCAGCATCAGTTTGGCTATCAAGGAAGTAGAAGGCTGATAAAGATAACAGCTTTTGCATTTCACCCAAGATCAAAAAGTCTGGGCTCAGAGCTACTGTTTTATGTGTCCCTAGCTGCTTTCAAATGTAATATTTTCAGTTTGGGGAAAATAAACTAGACCCAGAAATAGTGCATCCACAATGTTTTCTTAGCTTGTTCTGATCTAAAAAAAATTGAAATTTAATTCTGTGATAGTTTGATCTAGTAATACTGAAAAGTGTGTAAATTTATAAATTTTAGCCTGGAAATATTGAAGAGAGAATCTGTTTTAGGGAATGGGATGTGAGAAAGTGGCTGAGAGGTTATACCAATTGCTGACCATGGCTGTAAACAGTTTGGTTAGGACTCTGGGGCCCTCTTAGCAAATTATGTACTTTGCAAAGGAGCCTTCTCATAACAAACCTCTGAGTATTTCTAAGAATAATCCATGTTGCATAAAAATAGCTGAAAGGCGTATGCAGCGCTGTACACTTTGGCATTTATAGAAGGTCCATGCTTGGAAGAGCTTACAATCTAACTTAGAAAGACAGACATGAAATATAGGGTGGAGATGCAAAACCCAAGGTGAGAGGAGTTAGGAATCGAAAGCACTCTCGAAGAGGGCTTTTAACCTGGGCCTTCAACACTGCCAGAGATAGAGCCTGCCATAGGGATTTGGGAAGCTTGTTCCAAGCATACGCTGCAGCTAGGTAGAAGAGACGGAGTCTGGAGTTGGCAGTTGAAAAGAATGTAGAGGAACAGAAAAAAACCAAAACTGCAGAGGCGATGTACTTGATGGCAACTCTTTATTGGAATAAATCACTGTTCTATAGATGTGGTGCCAAATGTATGATGAACTGACTGGGGACCCAACACGGTCTGTATTTTGACAAACACGTTTTCTTCAGGGATCCAATATTCGTATGGGCAAACCACAACAACGTGTAAAATCTGGTACAGGTAGAAGTCCTGGAATATCTAACCAAGTTGCATGTCAGCAAGCAGCTGATCTGCAAAGTGCTCACGGGGAGGGGAGGCGCAACACAGGGAGAGATAAGCGAAAAGAGTGAGGGGCAGCTGAGTGAGAGCTGCATAGAAATCTGCTTTTTAGCTAAGATCCGGGGGGGGGGGGGAGTAGCTAAGACCCGGGGGGGGGGGGGGAGGGGGGACGGCTAATGCAGAAAACGACTGTAGTAGCAATGTGCATTTAATGTAAGGTATACACAGTAGTAATAATAATAACTATTCTTTTATACCGCCATAACCAAAAGTTCTAGGCGGTTTACACTAAAGAGAGCTGGACAATCAGTGAAATAACAATAATACAGTAAAAAAATACAAATATTTGTAAAATAGAATTTCAATAATAAAACTCACTAAGTAATAAACTTATCGAACAAAGCGGCCTTAATTAATTTCCCAAAACTGCAATAGGATAACATAGCTTGCTGAATACATTTACCTAACCAAGATTGTTGCCTACCAGCTTGAAATGCTAAGAAGGTCTTAAATCTACACCTATTAACCCTTTCAGGACCATAAGGATTGTAGGCCAATTTTTGTGGTTTTGACGACATTTTTATGGTAAAAAGGGCTTGCAGATGCCAACAAATTGATTTTTTTTTGTGAAATATCATTATTTTTATTTAAAAAAATCACACTTCTGGCTTATGGACAGTGTGGCAAGTGAATCTTCTCGTCAATCTGGCAACGACGCTAATGAATGAATGTCGGAACCAGTTTGTTTACATAAAGGCAGTATCGTATGGAATCCGTACATATCAAATTTAGAACTGTAGACTATCCCAATCAAAATTTATAGGATTTTAAAGTTATGGGACAAATATGTCCCTTGGTCCTGAAAGGGCTACTATTTGGATAAGCAAATAAGTAGAAGTTTCCAGTTTTTCTTGATGGTTTATGCAACACAAAATGAGGAAAAAAGGTAAGCTGGAGCCAATCCTGATATCAGCTTAAAGCAGACGCAGGAAAATTTGAATAATACTCTTGAATAATACAAAGGCAGCCAATGAAGCAAACGATAATATGGATGAATATGGTGGTTGTTTTTTACCTTGAGGTATTGGAGCATAATTTAATGAAGTGGCAGGTGTGGCTCTGGCCACCTTACTAGGCAAACTAGATGGCCCGTATAGGTCTTTATCTACTGTCATATGCTATGTTAGTTTTTAATCTTTCTCCCTAGTATTCTAGAGCTTGCCTTTTTCTGTACCTGCTGTAAGCAGGAAGGTAAAATAATCTTGTGACCGTAAGGGCCCTTTTTATAAAGCCGCGGTAGCGAGTCCTGGTGTGGCAAATGTGATGCAGCCCATGGGACTTGGCCGCATTTGCCTCATGGGAATCGCGACCATGGCTTTGTAAAAAGGAACCCTGAACTTGTAGAGACCTCTTTATTAATAGCTCTGTGTTTATTGTAGGTACGTCGTCTGGTATTAGTGTTTAAAATGCAAGTTCTAATTTTTCAATCTATTTCTCATAGAATCATTTAAAAATAATAAAACTTTAATTTGAATTTGATTTCTATATGGGACTAAGGACTGAAGTTTTCAAATGGCTTATGGTTCGAATTAATTTTTTTTTTGGGGGGGGGTCTTTTACTAAGGCGCTTGCTAAATGCTAACCCGCCTATTATATTCTATGGACGCATTAGCATTTAGCGTGCACTAAATCGGCTAAGACCCCTCTGTATAGGCTGCTACAAATACTTTGTATGACCTAATTGCAAGGAAGTTGATCTGTATATCTCTTTGTCAAGGGAGATTCAAATACAAAAATAAAGAAGTTACCAATGATATACCCAGTTCAAGCTTCAAGTCTATTCACGGCTTGATTATACCGACCACCGCATGTATCTGGGCGGTTTACAGTATTTGAAATTAGAAAGCTCTAATATAATTTTTGATTTAGGTGAGATAAAATAAAAAGAGGGTAAACCTAAAACTATGACAAATTAAGACTGATTAGAAACGAGAGGTTTTGGG
Organism: Geotrypetes seraphini; assembly: GCF_902459505.1. Classification (NCBI taxonomy): domain Eukaryota; kingdom Metazoa; phylum Chordata; class Amphibia; order Gymnophiona; family Dermophiidae; genus Geotrypetes; species Geotrypetes seraphini. Next base: position 484,274,545 of record NC_047085.1, on the reverse strand, counting down.
GGGATAGGGAAGTTTTAATTACAATAAAAATAAAAGGGAGGGTAGAGGGATGGGGAGTAATGAAACGGAAACAGGGATATCGTTTCTTAAAAGCTTCCCCCCCCACTCCCACACACACTTATTTCCCACTTATTGGTAGGCATCTTTAAAGAGAAATGTTTTAAGATTTTTCTAATGATTGTGCAAAATCCTCCCCTCCCTTCCTAGATTGTGTGACAGTGAAGTGTGGTAACAACCTGTTTTTATAGAATAGATGATGAGGGTTGTATTGAGCAAGAACTGACTGGAAGGCTAACAATGTCCTTTAGTTAGCAATACTAGAAGAAAATTGTATGTCGGGTGGAGGAGGAAATAAAATGATATAGGTGACACTGAAGGGTGTGTTTAGCAAGTTTAACCTGGTCATAAGTTGGGGCAAAGGGAAATGGATAGATGGCATTTTTTTTCTTTAGCGAAGCTTTCATCGGAGCTAGCGTTCCATCCTTTGCACTACTGGAGATCGTTTAGGATTTATTGCTTCAGAGCAACAAATAGAAAGACAGTATTCTTGGACTGTACCAGGGCAGGGACTGTGCCCTCTGTGACTCTACAACACTGCATATGTTTGGTAGCACTCATTTAGAAATTAGTAGGAGTAGGTGGTAATGTGTTATGTCTTGCTATGGGATTGTGGCAGTAAGAGGCGGCTTTAGTGGTTATAGTGGCTGCCCTATTGTGAAGAAAGTTAATCTTGGAGATTATTTTTAGGCACCTGAGGCAATATTTTAAGCATTCAGTTTTCCCTTGTGTATTTAAATCGATAATCTGAAAGAAAAGTGTTCACATTTACCGAAGCTTGAAATTGGCTATAGAACTGCGGTGGCTTGTAAGAACAGCTGCTTTCAAGTATAGGACTGAGCAGGTATCAACCTTTCAACCTTTTTGTTTGCAGTTTTTTCCTAATAAGACTTCCATAACATACTAGGTTTCTGGCTGCCTTAACATATACTTGAGAGAGTCTGTTTACAAAACTGACTTCTTCCCAAAGTCTAGCATTGCTTCAGATAAACCTCTGGCTCTCAGCTTTTCTCTACGCCCAGCCAGATACTTTTCCATAGTTTGGATTTTAGTTTAAGTATGCTAACAAACGTGCAAATTGCCAGATACTGTATCTCCTTTTCTGACAGCAAATGTCTGCCATACCTTAACGTGTCTTAAGCATATCTTGCTTTCTACATTTCTTGCAGACCCCAAGGCCCGGATTCTATAAATGGCGCCGTTGTTGGCAGCTGCCTTAAAAGTGGCTGCTGATCACGTTGTCAGTCATGCAACAGTGCTGTTTATAAAATTGTGGCTTTGGAAAAGGTAGGCGCTGGAAATCTAGGCCAGGGTTTTCAAGGCCTACATTTATGGAGCGCTTTAACAAGGCCTAATGCCACTTCTGGCATTAGTCATACCTAAAGTGGCGTTAAGTGTCTTAAAGCACTTCCCATAGGTGTGATTTCGGTGCTGGTTTTGGTTTTTTCAGACGCCAATTGGCACCTACATTTTTCTTTTGACTGCTTTTTTTTAAATGGCATTTTCAATTTAGGTGCCTAACTTAAGGAGCCGTTTATAGAATATGGGCCCAAATGTTTAAGCTTGAGCTAATACGTAGAGCCTGCAATCCCCCTTGGTATGTAACTGCATCCATGGTAGGATGAAGTGGCAGTATTAGAACGGACATTATTCACATGAAGTGTCTTAAAAGACTCCAATAGTGAAGACTACCAACAAAAAGATAAGTTTTGTGGTCTACACTTTTTCAAATTTTGGAAACATATGCACAGTATTTCCTAAAAGTTTTTGAAGAATTAGTTTATCTTTAGAAGTGAAGTGTGTGGTGAAGGGTTCAAATTAGCTTTATTGAAACACTTTAAAAAAAAGTAAATATTGGCCAATGATTGGAGCACGAGCATTACAACTACGCGGATTATCTCAGCTTGTGATTTACTGCTGTGCGTAGGCTCCGATTTTGAGGCCGTAGCCTATAAACTCTGATGGGCTAACAATACTGATGTGTATTGTTCTGAAGTAGTGGTATTTCATACTAATTTTTGTGATAGTATTAGAACGGCATCATATCATAAAACAAAATGTGAATAAAGTTACTTTAATGGATTGAGGCCCTCCACAGTTTTCAAATTTTTGAGCCCTGTTCCATTTTCAGTTTAATAAATGGATCATGTAACTATGAAATACTCATTCTTCCCATATTTAATATGTATTTTGTTTCAGGAATTCTCCACAGTTTATTTGATAATGTTTCTTTTCATGTAGGTTAAAAGAAATCTGAACTCAAATTTTTCTACTGAGCAGCATTAATTGTTTCTGTTTGCAAAAACAAAGTTTGTCAGGACATCTGCCAAGTTCTGGTACTAGGTCATTACGTACATGTCAAGTGTTCTAGGGCTTCCCACCTCGCCAACATGAAGTGAATCTTGCATGACCCGACTGAACTCTGCTAAAATTTAGGGATATAGCTTGTGTTTGATACCATAACATGACTGTGTACACTAGTATCCCTGCAAACTTTTCGCTACTTTGAGTCAAAATATTTCCTTGGTTATTGAGAAGGGGCTGTTAACCCTCTCAACAGAGTAACCACAAAGACACATTCATGCAGAAAATCACTATTTTTCTTAGTAATTTGAACTTAAAATCAATCAAATTATAATTAGTATAAGACTTAACGTGAGACGCTAAATGAGCTATAATATTCCACATGAGGAATCGTACCATGCAAACACTACAGAGCACTGTACAGCAGGGGTGTCCAACCTTTTGGTTTCCCTGGGCCGCATGGTCCGAAAAAAAAATTTCTGGGGCTGCGCAAACGCTGCAGCAAGACACTAAACACCCGGGGGCAGCAGAGGAAAACACTGCATTGCCCTCGACCAGGGCCACACAAAATACGTCACGGGGCCGCATTCGGCCCTTGGGCCACAGGTTGGACACCCCTGCTGTACAGTGATGCAAAGTATGAGTCCTGACTTTCTATTCTAGCTTCATTTCCTTTATACTTGAACTAGTCTTATAGCCCGTTACATTAATGGGTGCTAGAATATATGTGTGTGTCTTTTTTTTTTTTTTTTTTCCTTGGCTGTCCACTACCACCCCTTGCCTGCTCCCCCTGTCCATTATCCCTTCCTTTTACCTCCCTTGTGTCCTCCACCACCCCATCACTGCTCACCTTATCCAGCAGAAGCCCTTCTCCCTTTGTTTTACCTCCCCCTGTCCCTCATCATCTCCTTCCTGCTCCCCCTGTCCAGCAGTAAGCCTGTCTTCATTTTTCTGCCCCCCTCCCTGTCCATCAACCCCTTTTCTGCCCCTCCATTTCCCTCCCACCCCACTTCCCTGTGCAGTATTTTCCTCCCCCCCATACCTTCCTCCTGAACTGCATGGCCTACTTATGTTGAAATGCTTTCCGGGTTTGGCTGCCGCGGCCGACATCCGACTCGGGGGGGGGAGGGGGGGGAGGAAGAGAGAGCGAGCTTCGGGCGGCCGACATCCGCCTCTGGCCGCCGACAGCCGCGGCGGCCGACATCCACCTCGGGGGGGAGGGAGAGAGAGAGCTTCGCGCACATGCGCACTCCTATCTGCGGCCCTACAGCTCACAGAAAACGGACGCACGCGATGGGAGCGTTTTATTATATTAGATACTTTGTGTGTGTGTGTTCACTTTCACACAGCCTCCCCTTTTCATCTCCCTAGTAACCACCTTTGTCCTAGTTTCTTTGCATGCCTTTCTTTTCTTTTTTTAATAACTTTCCCAAGGCCTGTTCTTTTTTTCAGCCCCTATCCTTCCTTGTGCATTGACTATACTGTGTATATATCTTATCTGGTGCTTCTGCACATTCCATTCCAGAACCGACTGCCTCAGTTCCTTGCTTATCTTTCCATCCTGTCCGCATTACTGAGAGCCAGCATGTTGCCCCCAGACCTCTCTTCCTGCATATACGGGACATTTGCTGACTTCCATCTTGTTAGGCCCACAGAAAAGTCACCTCATCAGTTATATAAACAAAACAAATAAAATTTGGTGATTATGTACAACTTTTTACGATCTATTCAATGGAACTAATGTGGATTTTCTTTTTTTTTTTTTTAAACTGGCATACATAAAAGCATCAAAGATGGCCGAAAAAAACCGGACATGCTAAAAATATCAGTTTAGCCTTCTGGGGATCCTGTAATAATGAAGCTATACCCATAAAATGTTGTGACATGACTTTGTTCTCAAATTTACGATTCCAACTTAATCGCATCACTTTACAATTTGACTTTAAATTTTGGAATTTTTCCAAAAAAAGTAAAAAATTTGGTATTTTCAACCAACTTTTTCAAAAGTCATTGAGAAACATTTTTGAACCAGCTCTAACAGAAACAGCGTCTTCCCTGAAAAAGTTGTTTTTGGTTTTTTTAACACTAGTAAACTGTGCCTGAAAATAAGGTCAGATGTAATGTCTGTGATAACAGTGTACATTACATCCAAATATGGTAGCTCTTCAATCTGTACTTGTTATAGGACTTTTTTTTTTTGCATTTTTATAAGGAAAATATTTGATTGCATTGGTCTTTGGTGGAATTGCCATCACTAGTTCAAGAAATTTGAACCTGCAACCTCTTAGCCGTAGTGGTCATGCCTGATGAACTTGCGATAACCAATCAGTTAGCGGCTCTGCATGGGGCAGGAGCGCAGGAAGATCACTTCTGTCCCAGCCCACCACTAGAGCACCAGGGAATTGAAAGGTATGCAGGGGAATTGGGGGGAGGTAAAAGTTGTTAGTCGGCCAGGACAGGAGGGTACCCGATTTATTTATTTTTTAATCACAAAATTTTAAAGTGACATTGTAAAGTAACAAGATTAGCTTGTAAATTGAAATCGTATACAGTAGAATCCCAGTTAACCAGTTCTCAACCAACTTGCAAAAAAATAAAAATAGTCTTCCGCGCTGACCCAACAACTCACCCCCTCCCCCTTTAGCAGCAGCCAGTCAGCAGAGGCAGTGCTATAAATAGGCTGCTCATGACTAGCCCCGGCATTGCCTTTTCTCTACTGTGCCATTTCCGACATAGCAGAGGAAAGGCTGTGCCAGGGCTGGCCATGAGCAACCTGTTTACAGTACAGCCTCTGCTGACCAGCTGCTGCTTAGAGAGAGAGAGAGAGAGCTGCAGGTAAGAGATACCAGACCTGGTGGGAGAGGTGAATCAAAGGGGTATGGGGGAGGGGGAGGATGAATTATGAGTGCTGGACCTGCAGGGTGAAGGGGAGGAAAGATGTATGAATGCTGAACCCATAAGTATGGGTGTGGGGGGGGAGGGAAAGAAAGAGACTCGGAACAGGAAGGAGGGCTGGAAGGGATGAATAGATGCTGGACCTACAAGTGGGGGTGGGAGGGATGATAGAGAGAAGGAGAGAGTGACTCTGACCAGAACGGAGAGGTGGGAAGGGAGACAAAAACTATTTTTATAGCAACTCTCAAGCAACCAGAAACTACAGTTATTTGGCATCTACCAATCCTCATGAGTGCCAGATAACTTAGAATCTACTGAGAACAGTCATGTTGCAAAATAATAGAATTTTATGTGGCTAGCTTCATTATTACAGGAGCTACAGAAAGCTAAACTTTGAAAATTTTTAGCATATCCATATTTTCAGACCATTTTGAGGCTTTTTGCGCGACACCATTTTCAAAAAAAATGAAAATCCACATTAGTTCATTGACTTATTCGATCTTAGCCTGCAGAATGCTCTGGATCAAGCAATGGGCTGGAGATTCCTCCTCCAAGGCTACCCTCGACAGACTTCTTTCAAGGGACAAATGTTTAGAAAGGTAGTGGATGATCTCATGACCAGCATGACAGATCATTGGCTGTAATCTCTACCTGACAGACCACGAACCTCTAAATACCCTGGACAGCGAGAGATTAGAGAAACTGGGCCTCCTCTTCTCCCTTGAAAAGAGGAGACTGAGAGGGGACATGATCAAAACATTCAAGATACTGAAGGGAATAGACTTAGTAGATAGACAGATTGTTCACCCTCTCCAAGGTAGGGAGAACGAGAGGGCACTCTCTAAAGTTAAAAGGGGATAGATTCCGTACAAACGTAAGGAAGTTCTTCTTCACCCAGAGAATGGTAGAAAATTGGGACGCTCTTCCAGGAATTCAAGACAAAGTTGGACAAGTTCCTGCTAAACTGGAACATATGCAGGTGAGGCTGGACTCATTTAGAGTACTGGTCTTTGACCTAAGGGCTGCTGCGTGAGTGGACTGCTGGGCACGATGGACCACTGGTCTGACCCAGCAGCGGCAATTCTTATGTTCTTATGACATTCCTAATTTTCATGGCTCCAGGCACTTTCGACAGTGCTCAAGTGGAGCCTCCTCTCAGAGATTCTTCCAGTGAGTTTGTGTCACCTGAAGATTTAAACTCGGGCAGATACTCCATATAATTTATCATGCTCAAGAAAGGTTCGGACTATTGTAGACCCATTCTGGATCTTAACATACATCAATGCAGTGTTGAAAGTGCTGCGCTTTTGCATGGAGACAGTTCATTAAAAAAAAAAAATCTTAAGTTTTCAAAGCTAACAAAAAGTGCAAACAATATTCATACATATATTAATAATCATAATAAGCACTTATATTCAATCAATAACAATACAGAAATAATAAAAACCCCTTTCCCTTCCAGTGTTTTCAATCAGGGAATAAAACCAAACAAAAGAGATACCCCACCCTCCCACGGATGTGTGTGCTAAAACAACAGAAAATAAAGATAAAAGACAACTATAACGAAGCCACAAAAGTCATCAATGGACCCCCAAACTAGTTTAAATAACTTATTATGCCCAGCATGTCAGCATTCATCTTCTCATACTTATAACATAAGCATAAATTTGCCCACTAAAAAGTAAAACTAAGGTGATCCCAATTTTTCCAATTGCGAGTAACCATTTGCATGGCTATCCCAGTCATAATAAGGAAAAGCAGACATTTATATCTGTCCAATGGGGGTTTAAGATGCAATATCATTCCACTATGACAACATCATATGTCAATGGAATCGATGACTCCAGTATGGTATTAATCTGTCCTCATATTGACCTCCAAAAATTGAGTACCAAAGGACAATAGAACAACAGATGATCAGTGTCCCTATATCAAGTTGACAGTGCCAGCATCTATTAGATTTAGAACTATCTAATTTCTGTAAGCAAACAGGGGTTCAGAAACTTCTATGTAACAAAAAAAACCCCCATGTTTGTCTCATAAATGCTGACGCTGTACATCTTATCCTCCAAGACAGTTCAATCTGTCATAGTGTTTGGCTTTGCAGAGGCTAGAGAAGAGTCTGGAGGGGCAAACGGTGGTGTATGTCAAATTGCCAAGGAGGCACCAAGAGTGTGCAGCTAAGTCTGGAGGCCCGCTTACTATTCAGAGGGGCAGAGTTTCATTGTCTGGCGCTTTCAGCAGCACATGTAGCAGGACAGACACTGGATCCTTGGAGAATGGATGCTGTCTGTAGTACCCTTTCAATCCATTATTGGCGCTGGGGTCGCCCAACATCCAATTTGATGGCAACAGCGAGAAAGAAGAAGGACCGATTCTTCAGTCAAAGATCCAAGCCTGGAAGTGCAGGTCTGGACACTCTGGTCCAGGTGTGACCAATAAATGAGCTCTTGTACATCTTTCCTCCATGGCCCATGATAGGCCGGATACTCCACAGGATTGTAAGCCATCTGGGAAAAGTCATTCTCATGGCTCCAGATTGGCCACACAGATTGTCTTCAGAAGGGCGCAAGTCTCAGACAGCAAGTAAAGCTGAACTTTCTCAGGGACCAGTAGTCATGGAAAATCTGGATTTCTTGGCTCTTGAGTGCATGACGTTAGCGCAAGGGATACTCAGAAGTGGTCATTTCTACTCTGCTCAGAGCCAAAAAGCCCACAACAGTCTCTGCTTATGCTAAGGAATAGGGAACTTTTCCAGCACTGGTGTATTAAAGAGAAGGCGGAACTTTTCTTTGCTCCAGTCTCTGTGGTGGTGGCCTTCTTCCAGGCTGGCCTTGACAGAGGGCTTACAGAGGCATCCCTCAGAGTATAAGTGGCAAGATTTCTCTTGTTTCAGAGTTTGAGAGCATAAGGTTCATTGCTGTCTCATCTGGATATAGCTAGATTCCTAAAGGGGCACTGCAGCTCAGGCCCCCGGTAAAACACCTATTATTTTCATGGAAGCTTTAACATGGTTTTGCAAAACCTCTCCATGAGAGTCGCTGCAGGAAATGTCCTTGATGGATCTGACACTCAAGATGGTTTTTCTTATGGCTATTACCTCAGCAAGAAGAGTCTTGGAGCTATAGGCTCTTTCTTGCAGAGCGCCTTTCTTCAAGTTCAGAGGTCAGAGTTTCTTTGCACACCATTCTGTCCTTTTTGCCTAAGGTTGTTTTGGCTTTCCATGTCAATCAAGAAGTCAGATTTGTTAGCTTTCTAGGTTCTAAGAAGGATCAGATTCTGAAAAAGTTGGATGTAAGAAGAGTACTTCTATGGCAGTGTTCTTCAACCACCGGTCCATGGACCAGTGCCGGTCCACAGAAATTTCCTGCCAGTCCACAGAGCCAGCACGTGCATCAGGCCCAAAACGGTGTTCTTCAACCGCTGGTCCACGGTGCGATAGATGCGGTGTTATCTTCGAGCCAGCTCCCTCTTCCTAACTGATTCAGTGTACAAAGCCACGGGCAGTGGCTCCTACGGCCATCCGGCGCCTGAGCCGGAAACCTTCTCTCTGACGTTGCAATGTCAGAGGGAAGGCTTCCAGATGAGGCACGGGACATGCAAGGTGCAATTAGTACTATTATGGGGTGGGGTCTGGGGTGGAGATTTGGTAGAGATGGGCGGGGTCTGGCCCATGACTTAGCCCAGTATTCTTCAACCACCGGTCCATGGACTGATGCCGGTCCACAGAATAATTATTTTATTTCTGCCGGTCCATAGGTGTAAAAAGGTTGAAAAACACTGTTCTATGGTATCTTGAGGTCACCAATGAGTCCAGGCTATCTGACCATCTTTTTGTCCTGACTAGTCAGGCTAAACATGGCATAATGGCTTCCAAAGCTATGATATCCAGATGGATCGTAGGGCCATATCAGCAAATATTGCCTGTGGAAAGCGGTCACCAGTCTCCTTAAAGGCGCATTCAACTAGAAGTGTGGCTTTTTCATGGGCAGAAGTTCGGGCGGTCTCTTCCAAGGAGATTTGTAGGGCAGCGACTTGGTGCACTCTATATACATTTTCCAAGTTTTGTACAGAGTGGATCTGGGACTGCTTTTGTACATCCCGTCTGTCCATCCAGAATGACACACCTATTGCACTAGAAAAAGAGATTAGGTTTTTACTTTGCTAATATCTTTTCTAGTAGATAGGTGTGTCATTCTGGAGCCACGTCCTGTCAGTTATCTCTTGCACCTGCCTACTGTCTTAATCAGAATGTTCGAGTCCAAACTGAAATTTGGATGTTGGTCATATCTTAAGGGTATAAAGAATAATCTATATATATAAAATCGGAGGTATGTGTGTGTGTATGTATGTGTGTGTGTATGTGCCGCGATCATGCAAAAACGGCTTGACCGATTTGAACGAAATTTGGTATGCAGATCCCTCACTACCTGGAATGATATGTTCTGGGGGTCTCGCGGCCCACCTGCACACGTGGGCGGAGCTACAAACATAAAATCAGATTTCACCCATTCATGTCAATGGAAAAAAATGTAAAAAGCTGCCATTCTCACAGTAATTCAAAAACGGCTTGACCGATTTGAACAAAAATTGGTATGCAGATCCCTCACTACCTGTGGTAATATGTTCTGGGGGTCTCGCGGCCCACCTGCACACGTGGGCGGAGCTACAAACAGAAAATCGGATTTCACCCATTCATGTCAATGGAAAAAATGTAAAACGCTGCCATTCTCACTGTAATTCAAAACCGGCTTGACCGATTTGAACAAAACTTGGTATGCAGATCCCTCACTACCTGGGGTGATATGTTCTGGGGGTCTCGTGGCCCTCCTGCACATGTGGGCGGAGCTACAAACAGAAAATCAGATTTCACCCATTCATGTCAATGGAAAAAATGTAAAAAGCTGCCATTCTCACTGTGACCAATTTGGACGAAACTTGGTATGCAGATCCCTCACTACCTGGGGTGATATGTTCTGGGGGTCTCACGGCCCACAACTCTATTTTGCTTGCTCAAGGGTGGGTTCACCCAAGAATTTATATGTTCTTGCTCCAGGAGGTGAAACTAAAATTGTTGTTTATAATCACGTTTTGCGTTAGTTGTATTGTATTCATTTTGTCAAATATTTCACTTTATAATTTGAATATTGTACTTTTTATTAAGCTGTAAAAAAATACTTTCATTCACCACTATAAAGTATCTTTATTTGAATCCATTTACAGTGTTATTGCTATAATTAAATACCCGTGCAACGCCGGGGCATCAGCTAGTCTATTATAATACATTGGGGTAATACTTTCTGTTTGGTATGATTATTTCACTGTTTGTTCAATGGCCATGTTTTTAAAAATGTTTTGTTATCATTTCAGAGCAGAACAGAGTTGTAGTTCGATGAGTTTCCCTATACCCCTCCTTCATATGTGAATCTATTTAGGGCTATTGCCTGCTTTGGTACAAGCTGAAGGGGGCACCAGAGCCCTTTAGTGAAGGAGGAGGGAAAGCTGAAGTGGATTCTTCCCAGCTCGTGAGCATGGAGATATTATCTGTCCATCCAGAATGACACACCTATTTACTAGAAAAGATATTAGCACGGGTAGAACCTAAACTCATTTCATAAAGATAATGTGGTTGGCCATCTGAACACAACAGTGGCAGATATGTGGTGGATAATGAGTCAAATGCAAGTGTTAACTAGACTGAAATATATACAGTATTTGTAACTGGTTTAATCTGAATTTGAACTTGATTCTTCCAAGCTATTTTTTTCAGTTGCAAATATTATAAGCATTCATTAAGACATTTACCTTTCTGCCTTCTGTAGTCAAAATGGCAACCAATCCAGATGTGCTTCCTACTTTTGAAGACAAAGATAGTCAGACTTCAAAACTGATTCGAAAAACCAAAGAGTCTCCATTTGTGCCCATTGGTAAGTTGCCTATTAATTTCCACGGACACTTGCAATATAAGACTCTTCCATATGAGGAGTATATCAGCTTTTCCCACATGTGCATTTGATTTTTAAGCCCATTCTAAAGATTTATCATATAAATAGAATTTTGATGACATTGCTGTTTTACCCTTCTATCGTATCACATTAAAATGGATTTTAACTCTGAGGCACTAGAGTTGAATAATATGACCTTTAGACTTTTATAGCCAGGCAAACAGAATTTTAATTCTGTGAAAATAAAGACCAACACGTTATAGGCAATACATTTATTTTTTTTTTTTGCATGAATTTAATATATTTGTCAAGTTTTGAGTTATCCTCTCCATCAGGTCAAATCCACTGCATTAATAAGTAATTTTTGTACATTTTTTTTAATCAAAATTTTCTTGTTTTTAAAGGTATGGCAGGCTTTACTGCAGTGGTAGCTTATGGACTCTACAAAC